>NC_059131.1:67445723-68053556 GCF_020740605.2 Lemur catta
GCTTCGGGGCCCCGACCGGGACAGCGGGACTTGCTCATTCTCATCCGCACCTGCAGCCCCGCGAGGGGGCCGTGGGCGGAGGGGGAGGGGAGGGGAGGAGGAGGGGGAGGGGAGGGGGAGGAGGAGGGGGAGGGGAGGGGAGGGGAGGGGGAGGGGAGGGGAGGGCGAGGGGAGGGGAGGGGAGGAGGAGGGGGAGGGGAGGGGAGGGCGAGGGGAGGGGAGGGCGAGGGGAGGGGGAGGGGGAGGGAGGGCGAGGGGAGGGGAGGGGAGGGGAGGGCGAGGGGAGGAGGAGGGGGAGGGGAGGGGAGGGCGAGGGGAGGGGAGGGCGAGGGGAGGGGAGGGGAGGAGGAGGGGAGGGGAGGGGAGGGCGAGGGGAGGGGAGGGCGAGGGGAAGGGGAGGGGAAGGGGTGGGGAGGAGGAGGGGAGGGGAGGGCGAGGGGAAGGGGAGGGGAGGAGGAGGGGAGGGGAGGGCGAGGGGAGGGGGGGAGGGGAGGGGTGGGGGAGGGTCCCTCAGAGGTTCTTTTGGTTTACTCACCGATTTCAGTCCACTCCCACGCTGCCTCAGGCTGTGCTCGGAACCAGAGCCCCTTGGTCAGATCAGTGGCTGCTGTCAGTCACTAACAAGGCCTTAGGCCGAGCCTGTTTCTTTTCCTGGTGACGTGAATCCTCATTTTTTGTTCTCAGCAGTCCCAGCTGATTAGACCCGCAATGGGAACCAGGGGTTGGCCGGGGCTCTGCATTGAATTAGTGACTAGCAAATTCCGAAATCCCTCTCGGCCCCAGATGTATACAATTAATTTTTAACCTGAAAGGAAGTTTTGCCACATTATTTAGGTCAAAAATATTTTGGAAAATATAAAACGAAAAGAAAAAAATAATTGCCCATAGTGCCAATATGGGGCTATGATCACTCTTAACATTTTGGTATATTTCTTTTCTTTTCTTTTTTTTTTTTTGGTCTTTTTTTGTTCTTATCCTATACTTATGTATTTTTATTTTTTTCCATTATTGTCAGCATATTTCCTATTCAGATTTCCAGCCTGCTTTTAAATTTTTTTTCAAATTTTAAAATTCTATAAATTATATTTCAGCCAACTTCTTTATATTATAACATGTTCTTCACGAATCTCACTTGATATCTGCATAATATTCCACTTGTATTTTGCCCAATTAGTTGGACATTTATGTCATGTCTCCTTTTTCATTATGATAGTGATTTCTAAATAGTATGTAATTTCAATTTTTATTTCTTAGTTATTGTGAGAGTGCATAGAAAGTGATTACAATTTTTCAAGTGGTTAGATTTTTTTTCCTCTCCCTTTGTTTATAATTTTATTGCTCTGTGATCTGGGAATGTGACTGTATTTATGCTTTTTGGAACTTGAGTTTTTGATTGGTGGTTGATTTTGTAAATAACTTTAGGCACAGTTTTGTGTGATTGGGCACAAAATTCTGTATATTGGATCAAGCTTTGTAAAACATATTACCCATATCTGCTATGTTCTTATTTCTTTTTATCTACTTGATCTGTTAATTTCCAAAATAGCTATAAATTTTTCAAATATGTTTGTGGATTTACCAGTTCCTCTTTATATTTCCAACAGTTTGTGTTTTATATATTTAAAGTGATATAATAAAGTGTTAAAACCACATGGCTGTTAAAATGATAAATACAGAAACATAATTAACATGTATATCTTTTTATGCATTTTGAATTATTTTCTTGGTTGGATTTTCAGAAGGAAATGGCCTTTAAAGCCAAGTTGGCCTTTTAAAGATTTGACAAATGTATACTGTTGGTTGCTACATGAGAGTTCTTCTTTTCTTAAACCCTGATCACAACAGGAATTTAAAAAAACAAATTATATATACACACACACACACACACACACACACACATATACACACACAGTAAGTCTGCACTTAACATTGACGATAGGTTCTTGTATACTGTGGCTATAAGCAAAACCAGGTATGATAAAATCAATTTTTTTATCAACACTATAATTAAATGATCTTGAATGAAGATTATTTGAGGACCTCTGTACATTGTTTTGCTTAAAGTTGTAGTTTCCAAGAACCTATCCACAATGTTGAGGACTTACTGTGTGGTGTGTATGTGTGGGTGAGTATGTATCAGTATTATTTTGAGAGAGGTAAGGAATGGAATAATTTTAAAAATTTTCTTTGATTTTTATTGTGGTTGACCTTTTATTTTTTTCTGTAGATCTGATAACCAGTTGAAATTTTTTTTATGTAGATTGTCTTTCCTTGTCCTTTTGTGCTTTTGTTTTCTAACTCATAACTTTATGAGGTTAATCTTGTTCAGCCCATCAAACCAGATGCCTCAAATTCACCTTGACTGACTCCCTTTCCTGCTCTCACTGAACCTGAGCAGACCAGTATGGCACATAGAGCAGACAGGGGTCCGATGAGGCCTAAAGCTTATATAATTTGAGGGTCTTCTTTATCTTTTTTTCTTTTGAATGGTGAGATTTTAGGATATTTTGGCTGAAATCTGGGGAAAAGTGATGTCCAGTAAGATTACACAGTTTTCCTAGAATTTTGATAGACTCATGATTTCAATGTCCTTCAGATAAAGGGAGTGAGGTGGAGAGGAAGAGGAGATTTGGGGACCTGGACCTTTGCCTTTTTTCAGGACTGAGAGGAGGAATGGCTCAGGCTGCCATACAAAAGTGGCCTATCTATTTATATTCCTTCAGTATCCTTTTATTGTCAGTGGAATCAGTAGTGATGACCTTTCTTTTATTCTAATATTAATAATTTGTGTCTTCTTTCTTTTTTCTTGGTTAGGTTGGCTAGAGGTTTATCAGTTTTATTGATCTTTTCAAAAAGGCAGCTTTTGTTTTCATTGATTTTTCTCTGCTTCCTGCTTTCAATTTCATTGATTTCTGCTCTAATTTTTATTATTCATCTTCTTCTACTTGCTTTAGGATTAAATTTCTCTTCTTTCTCTTATTTCCTAAGGTGGGTGTTTAGATTATTGATTTTAGATCTTCTCTTTTAAAATATATGTACTTAGTGCTATAAATTTCCCTCTAAGTACTGTTTTTGCTTCATCCCACAAATTTTGATAAGTTGCATTTTCATTTAGTTCAAATGTTCTAAAATTTCTCTTGAGATTTGACCCATGTGTTATTTAGAAGTATGTTATTTGATCTTCAAATATTTGGAGATTTTCTGGCTATCATTTTGTTATTACTTTCTAGTTTAATTCCTCTGTGGTCTGAGAGCTTATCTGGTTTGATTTCTATTCATTTAAACTTGTTAAGATGTGTTTTACGGGGTAGAATGTGGTCTCTTTTGGTGAATGTTCCACGGGAGTTTGGGAAGTATATGTGTTCTGCTGTTGTTGGATAGAATAGTTTATAAATATCAATAGATCAAGTTGGTTGATAGTGTTATTCAAGACAATTAAATTACTAATGATTTTCTGCCTGTTGGATTTATCAATTACTGAGAGAGGGTATTGAAATATTCAGCAATAGTGGTGGATTTGTCTATTTCTCCTTACATTTCTATAATTTTTGTGTGTCATGTAATTTGATGTTCTGATGATAGGTGCATGTATGTTAAGGATTGTTTTGTCTTCTTGAATAGAAGTGACCCCTTTATCTTTAACCCTGATTTTTTTTTCTGAAGTTCGCTTTGTCTGAAATCAGTGTAGCTATTCAGCTTTCTTTTGATAGTGTTAGCATGATATATCTCTCTATGTTCATTTACAATGCATCCGAGCCTTTTATATTTAAAGTTGGTTTCTTGTAGACAACATATGGTTACGTCTTGTTTTTTTATGCCCTGATAATCTCTGTCTTTTAGCTGGTGTCTTTAGACAATTTACATTTAAAGTTATTATTGATATAGTTGGATGGAAACATGTCCACTATGTTTGTAACTGTTTTCTATTTGTTATGTTTGTTCTTTGTTTCTTTTTTCACCTTCCCCATTCATTTAATATCTGTCAATTAATGTTGTCCCAGTAATTGCCTGAGCCTACAACTAATATCATATACAGCTCTGTGTGCAGCAAAACATGTTTTCTCATATCTACACATAATGAGGCAGATACAAAGGTATTCATGCAGCACTGTCTGTAAAGAAAATATTGGGAGAAAACCCAATGTTCATCAATGAGGCAGTAGGAATTTAAATTATGGTTCCCTGATCTAAGGGAATACCATGAGGCACTTAAAAGTAAGCCAATACATCTGCATGTCCTGGAATAAAACAACTTCTGACATACATTGTTAAGTAAAAGAAGTATGTTGCAGACCAATATATATATTATGATTCTTTTAGGTAAAAAGTATGTGTGTGTGTGTGTGTGTGTGTGTGTGTGTATAGGAAATTATCTGGTATTATACAAACTGATTTGTTGATGGTGGATTTAGGAAAGCAAAGAACTATTAGTTACATTTTTATGACAAAAATTATATGCATGTGTTCATAAGATTTTTAAAAAAAAACTTTCAAAAAAATGAAAGAAGCTTAAAAGTGCTTTTCCTGAGAAGGAGAGAACATCTCCCTGACATAAACAACGTTCTCTAACCTCAGCACTGGGTGGCTCATTTGAAATGGGTGCTTCATGCCCATGGTGATCTGGTGCCAGAGATGCAGAGAGTGAAGATGTTCCCAAGTGCTTGCCAATGTCAATGGTACCCTTTCCCCGTTCTCCAGGACTTTGAGTAAATTCATGCAAGGTGGACAACCTTGGCTCCACAAGGTAGACACTTTGTGGTTTGCAAGGATGGGGGACACGGCTCACCAGGGCAGAGTTTGGGCCCCAGGACTCAGGGGATGGCAGCAGCAGAGAAGGCTCTGCTGAGGTGTTCTGGGGGGCCCCTAAGGAGGAAGGAATCCAGTGAAAGTGAGAAAGATCCACTCCTTTGGACTCTTGCTTCTTGCCCGTGATTTTCAGGGACTCCTGGACTGAGCAGCTTTTGTGAGGTTATAGCACTGCTGCAGTTTCCAGGCAGGCATCCAGGGACAAGAATTATTGAAATACCTTCCCCTCAAAGCCCTGCAAAAAAAAAAAAAAAAAACCCAAGAGAGTCTCAATACATGCCCCAAGTCAATCTGTTGGTTACATGCTAAGAAATGAATGATTTTTCTGTGACTCAGTTGACCAGTCAGATGTTGTTGTCAAGTTAAACATAGAAAGAGCCAGGATTATAGCACACAGTTGGCCTGGGTTTATAATGGGATCCAACCTCATTTGATTCAGGACTTCCAAGCCAGAAAACTCTTTCTGTTTCTTCTGAATTCTCCTCAAAAAGTGGAAGCCACATGCATAGAATTGCCTATTACAATTACGCCCCAAAGGTAAGCAAGTTAATCTCATTTGGGAAAGTAGGGTGAAGGTTTTACCCTTCCCTTTTGGGCATTACCCTTGATTTTATTGCTGTGGTTGATCAAGGTAAATTTCAGTAGCATGTGACCCTCAAATTAGTTCCCTGCCATTTGGAATCAAGGTCTATAGCTGCAAGAGACTTTAGACACATCCCCGTGCTTTTAAAATTTTTCCCAGCAGAGTGGTGAAGTAGGGCTGATACTGTCATCTCAGGTTGGAAGACAAGCCAGTCTGTTCCAAGTGCCAGCAAGTTTGTTCAGATGGAAACTTCCCCTCAGAGGTACTTTATAATGGACATGAAGACTCAACTTCAGGAAGATGTCAGTTTCACAAGTTAATCTACAGATTAAGCATGTTCACAATGTCAATCAGATTTTCTTGACAAGCTGATTCTAAATGTCATATGGAAATATAAAGGGCCAAAAATAGCCAAGATAATATTGCCCAGGGGTAAAGCGAGCCCACTTTTCTAAACATCATGATTTATAACAATAGTAATTTAAAGAGTAATAGACCAATGAAAGAAAGCAGGGGGGCCCAGAAAAGATGAATATGAAAATGTTGGAGGTAGGTAAAGGATTCAGTCATTGGTGCTGTGACCATTGCCTCTCCATGTGGGAAAAATGTAAACCTTGAGCTCAAACCTTTCACATAACTATATTCCAGATAGAATAAACACTAAATGTGAAAAGCAAAGTTTTAAAACTTTTTTTAAAAGATATTTTAAAGACATAGGATAAGGGTAGAATTTCTTTTTTTTTTTTTTGAGACAGAGTCTCTCTCTGTTGCCCGGGCTAGAGTGAGTGCCGTGGCGTCAGCCTAGCTCACAGCAACCTCAAACTCCTGGGCTTAAGCGATCCTATTGCCTCAGCCTCCCGAGTAGCTGGGACTACAGGCATGTGCCACCATGCCCGGCTAATTTTTTCTATATGTATTTTTAGTTGTCCAGATAATTTTTATTTCTATTTTTAGTAGAGACGGGGTCTTGCTCAGGCTGGTCTTGAACTCCTGACCTCGAGTGATCCACCCGCCTCGGCCTCCCAGAGGGCTAGGATTACAGGCATGAGCCACCATGCCTGGCCTAGAATTTCTTAACCAAGACATAAAAGCACGAACCATAAAAGTATGATAACATATTACCATATTAAAAAAATTCTTAAGTACTATTTGTAAGACAAATACCAATACAAAGTTAAAGCACAAGTCTCAAATTAGTAGAAGATATTTGCAATGCATAAAAGCAATAAAAGATCATTATCCATAATTTATTTATAAGACTCTTACAAATTAATACGTTAAAGACAAATAACTCAATTAAAAATGGACAAAGTACATAACCAGGCCAATATCCAAATAAAAAGACAATAAATTTTAGTGAAATGCAAATTAAAACAATGGATATCACTTCATACCCAAATTAGCAAAAAATTAACAAGTCTAATAATGTCAAGCATGAGTGAGGATTTGGCCAAAGGAGAACTTTTATGTGATATTTATGGGAATGTAAATTGGTACAACCACTTTGCAGACAATTTGGCGATATCTAGTACAAATAGCTCATAAAAATGAAGATGCTCTGGCCCTAGCACTTTCACTTCTAGGTTCATCGCTCAGAGAAACTTTGATGTATGAGAATGTTTGTGGGTGTACAAACAACAGAAATTGGAAATTTACAATAACAAAAATTGAAAACAATCTAATATCCAATAGTAGGAGGATGGATGAATGGTGATAAATTAACAAAACATGACACAATGACTGAACCAGATCCACAGACATCAACACAAATACATCTCAAAAATGTAATTTTGAATGAAAAAAGCAAATTTCAAAGGTATACATATAATCTGAAATCATTTACATAAAATAAAATCACATGGAAACAATGCTATGTATTTCATAGCTACATGTATATAATAAAAAGATCATAAATATAAAAATTTAAAGCTGAGAGCAGAAGACATAAACTTGAGGATAGTGTGGGTGCTATGGAGGATGGAATGGGGGTGAAGGAAGGGTCATAGCACTAACATTTTATTGCTTGAAGCAAATTTGATACAACATTAAATTCACTAAATCTGACAGTGGGTGCCTGGGCATCTATTATATTACTTTCATATTACTTTCAGTATTTTCTTTATATTTGGCATATTTCATAATTTAAAACAAAAATTTCAAAATCCTATCCTCTCTATGTTAACAGAATAAATAAATGTAAATGAGTACCTGCTGGGTTCCAGATGCTGTTTGAAGTATTATATTAAAATTTCAACGTTAATAAAACATCCTTTTCCTAGCCTTAAGTGATGGTAAGATTTAGACTACTCAAAAATAACTAGAATATAATGTAATAACAGTGATAATTAAAATAATAATGCTAGCAGCTACCATCGATTGAGTACTATGGGCCACATACTTTGCAAGCACTATTTTATTACTGCTTATGTGCCAGATAGGTATTAGTGTTATCCTTGCTTTATATTTTGAGGTTCAGAGAGGTTAATTCACTTGCCCAGGGGCACACAGGCAGCCCAGGTCTCCCAGACGCCAGCCCTAACTGCTGAGTCGTCCTGTCTGTCCCACCCGCTCTGACCCCCTTCCCCTGCAGCTTCCTCTCTTGTCCTGAACCACTCACCATGTAGCCGAGTTTGCTCGCTTTGAGTTACAGATGCTCTTGAAAGAATCAACTTTACTTTTTTGTTTTTTCCCAAATAATCCAGTAACTCTGACTTTTTATCCAGTTATGCTGGTCTTCTCCCAAGTTTTCTCCAAACACATGAAGCTTGCTGCTCCCCAAAGTCTCAAAGAACAGATGGACTCTTTCAGGCAAGGTTTTGCAGTCAGGATGCTAGGGGTTGAATCGTAGCTCTCTGATTTATCCAATGCTGTGTGATTTTGGGGCCTGCTGCTAAGCCTCTCTGAGCCCGTTTCCTCACCTGTTAAAGGGGTTACTAATATCTGTCTCATTCAGCTGTTAGGAAAGTAAACAAGAAAAGCGACACACAGCTCTCAGCACAATGCTGGCTCCTGGGAAGTGCCCTGCAGGTGGGAGCTTTATTATTCTCAGTCAAGATGGGGTCTTGTCCTGCAGGCACCCTGGAGTTAAGATCACACTAGAGCTTCTTCAGGCCCTGGCCCAGGTTGAGACGCAGAATGAACCAGGGCCTTGTTGCAGCCTCCAGACAATCCAGAATTGACAGCAGACACTAAGGGGCCTCCATAACTGAAAGCAGGCAGGGGCATTGTTTTTAAGCCAGTGTGGACCCCCAAGTGGAACATCTTCCCTCCCAGGGCAAACACCTTCAGAACCCTCTGAAAATCACAGTTTCACTTTTAGCAAGACCCCGCTGCAGTGGGGAAAGCCCCCACAAACCCAGTCCCCTCCAAAGGGAGTGTTCTCTTGGCCAGGTTGTGCCTGTTCTGAGTCCCCTGCCTTCTGAGCCCTTCCCTCTCCACTGGTTAATTCTTTAGTTGCTGTCTTAATTTTTTTTTTTTTTTTTTTTGCCTTTTTGAGCCCCACTCCTCTCTCATTTTGGAGAGCTGGTGGAGGCTTGGGTGCTTCTTTTTTTTTTTTTTTATTTCAGCTCATCATGGGGGTACATAAGTTTAGGTCATATACATTGTCCATGTCCCGCCCATCCCCCCGAGTCAGAGTCCCAAGCGCGTCCGTTCTCATTCTCCAGACAGTGCGCCTGGCACTCATCATGTAGTCATACCTCCATCCCCTCCCCCTCCCCCACCTCCCCGGGTCTGCACCTTCAAGCATGACCATTCCCCAGAGGGTGCGCAACACACTCGTCATGTAGGCATACACCCATCCCCTCCCCCCACCCCCCCATCCCAGTCTGATATCCAATTGGTATCCTTCCCTGATGTACATTTAGGTGATGATCAGGGAAACCAGTTTTCTGGTGAGTACATGTGATGCTTGTTTTTCCATTCTTTGGATACTTCACTTAGTATAATGGGTTCCAGCTCTCTCCAGGAGAACCAAAGAGATGTCGTATCATCGTTATTTCTTATAGCTGAGTAGTTTCAGGTTCTGGATTGTCCGCCTGCCCTGCAGCCTGGATGAGAGACTCTCTTGCTGCCTCCCTCAGCAAATCCACACAACTCTGTTCTTGGATTGCGGCTCCCAATAGTCCTGCCCTGACTTGCCCCCAGGCATACAGCGGCGGAGATGAGCCGGGTTCACTGCCTAGGGTTTTGAGTTCCAGCCTTGTGTGTAGCATAAACTCTCTGCTTTAGCTCTATAATCATCGCAAGCAGGTCTGTGCACTGAAAGGAATGAGGGTCCACTTGGGAAACAGAGTTTTAAAGTGCTGCAGTGCTGCAATCCTCTAACGCAAAATTGCATCAATGCTGAAAGAATATTTTTCACTCATAACCCAGCAGAAGAAAAAAAATGATATCTGTTTAAGGGGAGAGTGGTTGATGACCTCAGAAAGCAATTTGATACCAGATATTAAAAGCTATCAAAATGTTTATATCCATGTACTCAGTAATTCCAATCTGGAAAATTTCTCCAGTGGATATAATCTCTTAGACTTGGCACAATAGAATATGAACAGAGATGTTCATGTTGAAAATGATTGAAAAGGTCATAAATAAAGAAATATTTAAGTAAACGAGTATAATCCACTCAATACAATTTTAGGCATTAACATTATGAAGTATTAGAATTACGAAACTGGTGTTGGAACAAGAAAAATGCAGATAGTATACTATATGAAAGCATACATTCAGCATGATTACAGCTATGTAAAATGTAAAAAAAGTTTTAAAAATATTAGAAGAAAATACATCAAGATGCATTTCTCTTACTCTTGTTTCTAGTTTCTAAATTTTTGCACTGTATATTACTGTAATTTTATCACCGTTACAAATGGAAAACTTAAAAATAACTCACTTCCTTTCACAGAGAGCAATGCTCAGTGCAAAGCCACACTTGACCCTAGAGATAGCCTTTAAAGCTGGACTTTTAGGGGGCTGGAATCAAGCAATGTGTGTCACTTCTTGTCCCATATGGTCTGTGCCATTTTTTTCATATGTTGTCTCATAATTCTGCAGTTGTTTAGTGTGTTTATATCTTTTTCCACAACCATTTATTAAAACGCTTTTTAAAATCGTGGTAAAACATATATATATATATATACACAACATTAAATTTGCCATTTTAACCATTTTAAAGTGTACACATCAGTGGCATTAAGTAAATTCACATTCTTAGATGACCATCACCCCCATCCATCCGCTGAACTTTCTCATCTTCCTAAACTGAAACTCTGTACCCATTAAACAGAAACTCCCATTCCTCCTCCCCCTCTCCTCTGGTAACCTATGTCCTATTTTCTGTTTCTATGAATTTGATCACTCTAGTTACCTACTATGAGTAGAATCATACCATATTTGTCCTTTTTGAACTACCATTTTTTAAAGCTCTCTGAGGACGATAAGGACCAAGACCCCGATTCGTTTTCATTTTAAACAGAATATTCATTTGCTCATTGATTTAATGTTTATTGTGCACTCACGGCATGTTTGCCAGACACTGTGCTAGGCGGGGGTTAAGCAACACTCAAGAAACACATGTGGTCTCTGAAGGGGACAGTGTAGTGGGACAGAGATAACAAGAAAAAACACAGAGGAAAGAATTTCGGATAGTGAGAAGAGCTCTAAGTGCTGCAAGGTGACAGAGCCTATGGACGGGCTAAATGTTTGCAGGATGAATGGAGAGTGGCCCTGGGGAGGGTGTGGGGTGTCCAGGCAGAGGGAGCAGGGACACAGAGCCTGAGGAGGGAAGGGCCTTTGTACTGTGTGTTCTGTGTATGTGTGCATGTGTCTTGTGAGAAGCAGACTGAGGGGAGATGCAGGCCCCGGCACTGGGGAGAGAGCTGGGGTGCATTCTAGATGCAGTGGAGAGCTGTAGCCGGGAGCCTCTTCTGTCTGCTCATACTGTGAGCAGGGAAGGCCGGCCCTGGGCTGGGGCCCATTGCACAATCAGGACTGAGGAACAAGTGCCAATCCTTCATGCTGGTCACTAACTCCATCACACTCTACCTGCGTGACCTCCTGGGCCAGGTACTGTGAGGAGCCCATTTCTCGGATAACAAGGCTGAGGCGCTGTAGGCCTGTGCAGCCTCTCTCACAGCCGGAATCAGCTAAATCAGCCCGGAACCCCCACTTTGTTCCGTGTCTCTGTGCACGCTGGGTGGCTGTGGGCGCAGCATCTGTCCTACAGGGCACAGGCAGGGGGGCAATTTGTAGGCGGCTCAGGGACCAGAAGCCACCTGAAGAGCAAGTAAGTGAATGAAGAATGAATGAATGAGCAGAGGAAAAGGGCCGCCCAACCCCTCAGTCCCTCCCCAGGGTCCTAGGGGAGGGGGCTGTTCATCGCTCTCCCGGGGCAGGCAAGGGAGAGGGGAGCGGGGGTGGAGCAGGGGAGAGGAGCGGCGAGGAGGCCCCGTGGAAAGTGACAAGAAGATCCTAGCTCTAGAGCACACTCAGGGTGCTTTCTCATGCTTCTTTCCCGAGGCCTGCTGTTGACCTTCCTGTAAATGGTTTTCCTTTACTGAACTGCGTAAGCATTCTCTGAATCACTTAGAAAATCTTTACAACCGCTATTTTGAGGTCTGAATAATTGTCCACCGTGTGAGTGGAGCACAGTTTATTGAAAATCTCTCTTATACTCATTGAGGTTGTTTTCGATATTTCTAGGATGCACATTAAATAATGATAATAACACCGAGAGTAGTATTTCCTGCGGATTGGTCTCCAGACTGATTTTCAAAGGCCAGAGCAATTTCTTCTGGCCCCTAGTCCCCTCCGCAGCTCCTAAGGCGGCTGTGGGCACATGAGGAGGAGGCTGAGGGAACAGAACGGGGGGTGATGGTCGCATCTGCGTTTCTAAGCGAACTCGCTGGTTCTGTCCCCAGCAGCGCGGGGTGGGGGAGGGCCGCCCTGCATAACAGCCCCACATGAAAGGGGCAGGTGCACGGGTGGGACCCGGGGTGGCAGCAGCTCTGCCTGACTCCCCACTGCTGGGGGGGGGGCGATTGCCCTCCTCAAGGGCCTCCCCCAGCCCCTCCTTGGGCCTTTTCCTTAACTTCCTTGAGAAGAGTCCAGGGTACAGAGGAATCTTTGCCCATTTTAACCCGACCCCATTTGAATCCCTAACTGTCGCAGCAAACCCCAGGCACGCAACGCACAGACGGAGGCTTGTGGCTGGCTTGCGGTCGCGGTGACCGCGCTGGGGTCAGACAACCGCTGCCCTGGCAGGAGGCGCCCCGACGTCTCGGATGGGAAAGGACCGCGCCAGGTGGATGTCCCCGGGCTCTGGGAGAGACCCGGGCAGTGGAGCCTGGGCTCCAGCCGTCTCAGCTCCTATAGGTTGATGACAGTGCGACTGACACCTCTAGGAAGAAACCGGTGGAAAATGTGTGTAGCAGTAACGCCAGCAAAGAAAAATACAGTGACCCATCGTTTGCTGTCACCCCAAGTTTGAATGTTCCTCAGGGAGGCGGGAGGCGTGGGAGCCTCCCAGGAAGGGCGGCTGCCTGCGCGCTCCCCTCCTGCCCGTCCCCAGAGCGTCGATGCCCTTCCCTGACGGTGCCAGGCTGCGCGACTCGGCACATGTGCCAGCCACCCCAAAGACACACCCGAGGAGCGGCCATAGTCCCTGTCCTCCGGGAAGGGACGTGGACAGAAGCTCCTACCTGACTGTGTGTACCTCCTCCACTGCAGCTCTTGGAGAAGAACATCCAAGACGGCTTCCCTGAGCTTTGATAAATTTGTAGACCAAGCAGGTTGAGGTACCCGCGTTTTTAGGTGGTTTTTTAGAAAGTGTCATTTATGTTAAACTGATGTACCCTTGAAAACCTGGGAGGAAGTGTGGTATCTTAGGGGAGCTCTGTGCAGGCGACACAAGGGTCGGTTGTCTTCCTAGTTCTACCCGGCTGTCAGAGTCCATCTGGGCAGCAGGAGTGAGGAGGTGGTCACCCCTGTCCTCTGTTTAGCCAGTGGCACCTCTCCACCGGCTGTGTGACAGGTGATGGAGCCATAGAGCCCAGGTGCTCCTCCCAACAATCAAAACAAAACAGAGAGCAACTCAGAAACGATGACTTTCTTGAAAATAATGGAATATTCTGAGAATCTATGACATGTGCAAGTTGGTAAGTGAGAAGGAAACAGGAACCACTGATCAATTTACAGTGACAACCTCAAAAGCAGCAGAGGTTTTGGGCCAGGGGAGCAGCAACAGACCTGCTGTGAAAGCAGGTGACCCAGCAAGGGTGACCATGGAGCTGGGTGAATCACCTGAGCCCTGGCACAGGGAGAGAACCCCAGCCACCATCTTAACTCTCTCTGCACAGATACCTTACTGTGCCGCTGCTGGGCTTGAAGTGTGGCGATTAAAAATACCCACTTCCTTTAAAAAAGCAGAGCAAGTTCAAGATCATTCCTCTAAAAGATAGGCCACCCCTGCTCACATGCACTGTGGCAGGCTTCCCTAGTAGGATAGAAAGGGGAGCAATTATAGCTGGCACACTGAGAATTAGCCTTGGAAATGTTTACACGTGGACATGACTGTGGATTTCGTGGCAGCAAAGAGTTTATCCTGATACATTAGTCAAAACTGCAGTCAAGTGTAAGCCATTGAGGTGATTTGTTTATAAACAATTCCTAAAAGCTTGCAGGGACTTCTTTTGAGGAAAAAAATTTTCTGATAGAGTTAAACATGAAATGGGTTGGCCAGAGAATGTGAGTTCTGTGTTACGGAAGGTGTTTAAATGTTAGGTGGACAAGTACTGGGCAGGATTGTTGTAAAGGGTGTTCAAGTATTATTTTTGAAGCTGAATTAGTTCAGCTTTAAGTTCTTTTTCCAACATAGATATATCTACAACTCCGGACTAACAGATCAAATTTTACCAGTTGCAAACATTTTTTAATTTTAGTTGCAGTTTGTTGCTGCTTCAGCCACGGCAGAAGTAGACAAAGAGCACACAAGTGGCTTATATGGGGCGAGCATGCACTCTGGGCCTTTACAGAGTGATGAGACTAGGTGAACTTGTGCAGGACCTGAAGTTAAACTGTCCTGGCTCTTGTCCCCATGGGTTGGGGTTAGGGAAAGGAAGGACATCTCACCAGGTATCATTGGGTGGTGGACAGTATTTGGGTAAAGTCCTATCCCCACAGTGTTGCTTTCCTGCCTGGTGACTTGACTGATCTCAGGCTTAGTGACCTGCTTGTAAAATGGCAAGAGTGCCTATGTGCATAAGTGGTTAATTGAGGGAATGCAGGTAAATAGTACAGTACAAAGCACAAAACGGGGCTGAATACATGGAGTTAGTGGCTAGCAAGTGAAGGTGAATATCAATAAGTAGCTTATGAAGATATGAGTCGTCTGGTCACAATAAGCTTTTAGTGAGATTGGATATGGGCAACACATCTCTGAAAATAAGTAGAATTGTGTGTGTATGCGTGTGGTTGGACCAGTGGACAAGATTTTAACACAGATGTATAAAGTAGTCTCATTTATATTTTGGAAATTTTTATTTATTGTTATTTGATGATTATTTTTTCCTCTCAGAGGAGATCTTCCAACTGCAGGAGATGCTGTTGTTGATCTCACTTCTGAAGTTAAGCTGCCTTTCAAATGGCTCTGGACACAGAGAAGTGAAACCCTCAGTGCAGCTAGAGATGGTGAATCTGATATTCGGAGCCAACATGTAAGTGTGAAGTTTTTTTCAGGTATGCTTTAAATAGGTACAACCTTAAAAACATTATTTTCTTACTATCAAAATCGTGTATCTTTTTAAAGAAAATTTAGGAAACACATAAAAGCAAAGAGAAGAAGAAAAAAAGGTATTCATATAGTCCTACCTTCAAAGATACAACCAGCAAACTGCTGTACCATCTCCTGGAGTCCCTCATTCTCTTAAAAACGGGGCCATACTGTAGCTGCTCTAATAACATTTCATAACTTTTTAAATATAGTAATTTTTTTCTTGTCATTATACATTGTTATACACTCACACACACTTTTTTCAAAATTGAGATTGCTTTCTTGTTCTGTCTGGCTAGAAATGTAATACACAGATGGAAGTAATGCACATATATAAACAAGAAGGTAAAGATTACTTGTAATCTGCCCCCTCCAATCCCTGTGACAATCAGAGTTAACATTTTGGCATATACTGTTTCTGAATATTTCATTTAATTCATGTTTCTCACACATAGATAATACCCCTTTCCCTCTGCCCAGGATTGGGTTCATATAATATCTGTTTTATAACTTGCTTTTAAAATATCTTTCCAGTTATTAAACATTCTTGTACAACATTATTTTAATGGTTCTCATTACATCATATGGATGTATTCTCATTTTATTTCACTGGTGGATACTTAGGTTTTTAGCATGTTTTCAATTTGCACACAATACTGTGATACATGTGTTTGCTGTTAATAATCCTTTTGCATAAGCATAATAACCTTTTCATGATAAAAGGGAAATTGCTGTGTCAAAAACATATACATAAGTTTGAGGCTTGTGTTACATTTTGCCAAATTGCCCATTAGAATGGTGGTACCAGTCTGAACTCTCAGCAATAGACTATGAATGGGCTCACTTACCAGCACTCTCATCGACCTGAAATGTTATATTCTGGTTCAGTTTGTACAATGCATTTTAAAAATGCATTCCTTTTTCCTTTTGTTTGTTGTTTTTAACAACTCTAATCTATAGTATATTAGAAATAAGTTTGCCTTTAATTTTTATTAGATTTCATTATTGATTACTGACTTTCTGGTTTCTTTCTATATTTTTAAAAAATATTTATTTATTTAAATCATCTGGAATTTCTTTTTGTTTTTTTTTTGAGACACGGTCTCACTCTGTCACCCTGGTTAGAGTACAGTGGCATCATCATGCCTCACTGCCTCAAACTCCTGGGTCCAAGCGATCCTCCTGCCTTGGCCTCCTGAGTAGCTGGGACTACAGGTGCATGCCACCACATGCCTAACTGATTTTTCTTTTTTTCTCTTTGAGACAGAGTCTCACTCTGTCACCCTGGGTAGAGTGTAGTGGCATCATCTTAGCTCACTGTAACTCAAACTTGTGGGCTCAAGCCATCCTCTTGCCTCAGCCTTCCGAGTAGCTGGGACTACAGACACTGCCACAATGCCCGGCTAATTTTTCTATTTTTTAATAGTAGAGACAGGGTCTTGTTCTTGCTCAGGCTGGTCTCACACTGCAGAGCTCAAGCGATCCTCCTGCCTTGGCCTCCCAGAGTGCTAGGATTACAGGTGAGCCACCGTGCACTCCCTGCCTGGAATTTCTTTTGATGTAAGATGTGAAGGACTAAAACTTTTTTCAAATAGTTAACCAGTTGTCTCAGCACCCTTTATTATATAATCGATTCTTCCCCCGTGTGTGTGAATGCCACACGTATCATGTAATCCATTTATTCTAATGGGGTCTATTCGTGCATCACTTTATTTTAATTATTGAAATGAGTAATTTTAAATTGATCACTAAATCTCTAGTAGCTATTAATCCCATGGCGGAGGAAGAGACATTTGCTTTTGAGAAAGAAAACCTTTTCCTTTTGACGCTAAAAAGATGAATAAGTTACATTCCTCCATCTCTGCAAATTTTCCCTTTGCTAGGATCCATGGACGGGGAAAAGAAGACATCACAGTGAGGAAGCAGGAATCCAATCCCGGAACATGGCCAACCAGTAACGAAGCCTGTGGGAACACCTGGGCTCCCCTTGCCCGGCTGGTCAAAGCAGAAACTAAACATTGGCCTCAGGGACCCCAAGACTTTAAGGAGTTAGCCAAGTCCTGGGGCCCCAGAACTCTTGAGCTCTCCTGATAAGAATTTAAAAACTAGGAGGTGGGGATGTGACAGAGGTATTGTTCTCAAACTTTAGAAAAAACCAAAACAAAACACGGAACAGTGAAAGAAATGATCCATAGAGTCAAGCCTCAGTAAGTCAATATCCTCATATGACTTATGAGGATACCTCTGCTTGAAATGCCATCTAATTAGTATTCCATTCAGCTATTATTATAACAAATTCTATTTCTGTTTAAAGAAAGTACAATGAGTGGGAAAGGATTTTAATTGTGCTCTCTCATCTAACTAGACTTCTCAGTAGCCTGCACGTTCACACCATGAAACCACAGCCAGAGCAGCACGCTGTGTCTGGGGCCGTGAATTGTAATTCTAGGCAAATATAGAGGAGAAAATAAATTACCTTGAGTTTTTATAAAACTAAAAATAGTAAGAGACGTCATATCAAATAAGATGAAGGGCACAGTCACATCAGGTTTTTGCCTAGTTCCAAGTAACCTCTTTGAGTAGTGACTAACTGTGGAATGCTATTAGGTTATGGGCCGCTGCGATGCCCACCGTCTGTTCTGTTGCTGGTTTGCCCTATTTCACTGCTCCTTTTGTGTGTCTAGCTTTGTAAGCTGCTCCAAATCCTTTTTGGAATAGGTAGTGCAAGAATAAACAAATAAAAACATTGATTCTTAGGAGCTTTTCAGAGTACTGTAAAAATGAATTTTACCAGTCAAGTTAATTAATAAAAGGGGGACTATTTTTATTTTAGTCTCTTGTTACTTAAATGAAATTAATCCCTTTTCCAGGGGAAATTCTGTGTTTTAACAATCATGCCCAGCGTTGGCAGACAGGTGGGTGTCCTGCTGCCGCCGGCGTTTGCCCCCCACGTGGTCATAGGCACGTAGCTACAGACACGAAGACGCTTTTCCAGAGGTGATTATTTGCTTTATAAAAAGAGGGTCATACTTTAAATACTTCCATGCATCTCGTGTTTCCTCCCAAGTAGGACACCCTGGCAATGTTGCCAAATCATTCTTTTTAAGTCATTTTTTTGATGGCTGCGTGATAATTTTGGGTGTGGATAGACCACAAATGATTCAGTGATTCCCTATGAGCTTGGAGTTATTTCCCATTTTTATTTTGCCTGAAAGATATTGAAATAATCATCTTTGTATATTTATTCTTATATAACGATGCTTTTACTAAGGAAACATACTCCCAGGAGTGCGGGTGAGAGTATGTGATTCATGTTAAACGCTGCTTGGTGCCTCTCGGCTGTCTAGTGCCTTGTGCCACCAGCAACACCTGATTGCCCTTGGCCACGGGCTGTCCCGCAGCAAGTGGCATCACTCTTTTACATTTTCACCCACCCAGTGACATTTGGATGCAGCTGACAGGTTTCCATTGTTCTGGAAAATGTATTCTTAACCAAGCCTGGGTCACAACTCACGCTATGAAGATGAGATTTTGGTGTAAAGGTCATGGCAGGAGAACTGAGAATATCTGGATCAGCCTTCCTCTCTTAGACACACAGACGCACACAAAGGTCTTAATTTCATTTGGTTCCTAAAAGCAGGGCTGAGGAGATGGGGAGGTCTGGAGTTAATATCAGCAGGGTCTGACCAGGCTCAGTATGGGCCAGCTGTCTGTTGGAAGAACCTGTTCTCCACCTGCCGCACGCAGACCTGTCAGGGAGCCTGGGCTCCTTCTAAGCCGCAGTGAGCCTCTCTTCTCTCCTCCTTCAGCACCCTGCACCACAAGATGGGCCACCAGATGTGGCTTCTGCATTTTTGAGCAGTGAGGCTTTATGCAGGGTCCACAAGAGGACTTCCGCAGAGGCCTGCTTGTCTTGTGAAAATCGCCCTACCTCCCTGCTCCCAGACCAGAAGCATCCATGTGGCTGCAGGGTAGGTGCTGGGGCAGAAAGAGGGGACAACTCAAACTCTGTCCCCTCCTGCCCTGGCCAGCCAGAGCTTTCGTGGTTTGAAGCGGGCCCACCTTTTGTGCTGGCTGGGTTTACCGTTGCTCTCCCCTCCCTGTCCGCCAAGCTCGTTTGAGGAGGGTGGAGGGGCCATGGCGCCATGGTTCTGCCCAGCTGGCAGGCCCGGCCCGGCAGGCAGCTTCAGGCCCACGGGCTGCTGAAGGGGCGCGGGGAGGGGTGTGTGGGGGAAGGTGGGCCTCCACCCCCAGCCAACACCGCCTCACATCTTCCCCTCGCAGCTGTGCCCCCACCCAGCCGCAGAGCCCTCCACAAATCTACCGTGAGAGCTGCTGACTCTCTTCTCAGCCAAACACAACTTTCACAACATGAATCCAGCCTCTGCCTTGTGTTAGCATCACCCAGGTCGTGCTCTGTCCACTTGCTTACTGTCTGTCCACGCCTGGCGCCAGGGTGGAGCCAGTGAAGCACCGAGGCCACCCACTCTCAGAGTCACGCAGGTGCCGGCCCTGGGACTGTGTCCCCCCACGATGAAAGCCTTGCCTGGAACACCTGTGCACAGTTGGCATCTGAGTTGTTGAGCTTGTGTGCTCTAAGAGGCTTGTCCACAGTGCGTGGCAGAGCAAACATTCTGAGGAGTCCTCATGGCCTTGAGGAGCACAGAAAGGAGAGGGACAGGGGAGCCAGCAGGAGAGACGTGGGAGGGTGGCCAGGGCAGGGGCTGGGCTTTAGGCTCCCCAGCATCAGAAGTAGAGCTTGCTTGTGGGGGTCTGAGGACCTGCTAGCTGAGCCTTTCTCTCTGTGCATTCATTCATTTAGGTTCTGGTCTCAAGGCTCAGGAATGCTGATCATTGTACAGGTGGCAGGAAAGAGCCAGAGGGCTCCCACAGGCCGTGGCCCCCAGCTGGCAGGCAGGGAATTGGGGCCTATGGGCTGTAAGCAAGACCGAGCCTTGGGGACCTGGCTGTATCTCTGTCCTGGCCATGCTGCACTTCCAGTCGCAGCACAGGGCCAGCTGGACAGACAGAAGTTGCCCCACATAGATATATTAATATTTGAACTGGCATCAAGAAGCCTAAGATCCGGTTGTGGTGGCTCACACCTGTAATCCCAGCACTTTGAGAGGCAGAGGCAGGAGGATTGCTTGAGGCCAGGAGTTCGAGACAAGCCTGAGCAACATAGTGATACCATACCTCTACAAAAAAATAAGAAATAGAAAAATTAACCAGGTGTGGTGGCATGTGCCGGTTGTCCCACCTGTTAGGTTTGTTCCAGGTGGGAACCCGAAAAGTATGTATAGGACAGAATGCAGTTAATGGAAGACTTAAGCTTGTAAAATAATAGCAGCAGGAGTCTGGAGAGTCCCTGGAGGAGGTTGTAAATCTAACAGACAGCTGCAGACACCCGCCTCTGGCATTCCTATCCCCCCTGATAAGGACAAAACTACTCCCCTCCCTTATCTCTGCAGGATGAGACCAGAGGGATGCAGGGGTCCCAGAAATTGGTTGTTTAAAAAAATTTTATTACAGTGGCTGTTCCAGCCCAGGTACTCCTCTCCTGCCCACCCCCCCAGAAACCCTCTGTAAAACCCATGGCTTTCCCCTCCCTCCGGGTGGGTGCTTTTTTGGCCTCCACCCATCTACACCCAGATGCTCAAAAAAATGGCATTTTGCTACACCTGAGGCTTCGTCTCTCTCCCTCTCTCTCTCCCCTCTGGACCTAACACCACCCACTCAGGAGGCTGACCTCTGGCCTGGGGAACAGAACAAGACCCTGTCACACATGCACACACACAGGAAAAAGCCTCAAGAAGAGAACTAAGTGCAGAAGAGAGAGGGGTGGGGAGATTCATTCAGTCATAAATGAGGGAAGGGACAGAAATGATCCACGATTAAAAAATGCATGAAAAGAAATGGAGATGGTTTTCTTTCAAATTTACAAGTTAAGCTAAGCTCTAAAATAGATACTAGAATGTGAAAGGCAGTAAATTAAAGGGAAAAAGTACTATCCAGAGAGCCAACAACACTGTGCAGGCATTGAAGTCCCTCTGCTTTCAGCTTGACAGGAATCACATGTGTCATGCATATTTCTGTGAATCTCAAACCGACACAGAGCTGGGGAACATGGTTACACAGCCGTGAGGACTCCAGGAACCAGTGACTCACAGTCCCGAGGAGTGTCAGTGACGCATCGAAGGAGGTTTCCCAAGAAGTGACAGAGGAAATCTCTTTTGTCCTCCACAACCTGGGAAGACCTCTGAAGACGGGGCTCTTTCTGTCTTTCCCTTTGACTGGGTGGTAGATTCGGATCAACTTTGCAGCCCGTGTGGGCTGGGGATCACTTTCTGAAAACAAGTTGCCCACTTCCTACAGGTAGAGATACAAGCTGTGGGGCGGGGGTGGGGATGAGTAAGGATGAAAGGGAAGGGAGGTGTGGGAGCCCCCTCCCTGCTTTGAACAGGGCTGGTGGGCGCCACACCTGCAGAGGAAGGGGGGGGACACCAGCGCTGCTCCCAGACCCTTCTACCCAGGGTCATTTAAGGCTCATGCAAGACAGAGAGGGAGAGGTGACAGATGCTTCCCCTTCAGAAGAGAGAAGCCAGGCTCACAGAGTTTCTGTAGCTCGCCCGAGGTTGTACAGCCGGTAGAGAGCTGGGCATGTTGTCTGGCCACAGCAGGCAGGCCTCACAATGATTTCCATGGTACAGATTTTTAAATTCGTAATTTATGAACAAATCTCTCATTTAGGGATATTTTTGTTGATTTCCATTTTTTACTATAACAATGACCCTTTTGAAAAGAAGTTCCTTTTTTTGTTTTTATAAACTTTTGTTTTTTTCCCCTGACAATGAAAGTAATACATAATTATTGTAAAATTTCATACAACACAGAACTGTGCAAAGCAGAAATGGAAATTCCCCAAAGTAACTGCCATTAACAGCTTGGAGTATATCCTTACAGATCTTTTTCTATACACGTACAAACAAATATACTCAGAGGCCTTGATATATTATTAGAGAAACAAGATTAAATTTGCAGAACACTATTAAGAGATTCAATTTTTATATTCTCTATTTTATGTATTATATTCTAGAGATTTCAATTTTATGTTTTAAAAAATATGTGCAGAAAAAAGAAAAAGAAACTTTCAAAATACCAGTTTTACACATTTCTGCAATGTTCTGTACTTGGATTTTTAAAATATCTCTTTATTGAAGTATAATCTATACATCTGTAACTATATATTAAAGTCGACACCTCATGAGTGTGCAGCTTGATGACTTTTTACAAATGAAACACACCCATATGACCAACTCCCAGGCTGAGAAGCAGGGCATGCCCACCCTCAAACCTCATGTTCCCTTTTAATGATCACCCCTGCACCAAGGGTAACTGTATCCTGACTTTTAAAAATATATGTTTATTTTGCCTGTTTTCATCTGTGCTTGAATTTTAACAATGACTATGTATTGCACCACGTAGTATATTAAAATGAGAATAATCAACACAGATTATTTAGAATATATGCACATGTAACGGCTTTCATTCGATGTCTGCATATATGGACCTAGTTCATTACTTAACAGCTTCACGAATCTCTTTATAAAGCTATAATGTAGAGCAGAATTTATCTGACTGGTCCCTTTTGATGGGCATGTGGATAATTTCCAATTTTTGGCTAAAAGCAACACTACAAGGAAAAATTTGATGTCTGTTTCTTTGTGCATGTCACTTTTTGAGGTGTTTCTTTAAGATAAATGCCTACAAGTGGAATTGCTAGTCAAAAGATAGTTGGATTAAATTTCGGGGGCATATTTTGCCATAATTGCCCTACAGAATGTAGTGATAGCTCAGTTCCTTCTTCAAAACCAAAGTCAGGTGCTGGGTACAGACCTCCTCACCGCAGCCCCTGCTGCTGGCAGCCCAGCCTGCTCCGGCTCCCTGAGCGGCCAGAGCTGTGCCTGTCGTGGCAGCTGCCTGCTGCACAGAAAACAGACGGAGGAGCACAAACCACCCCTGCCGCACCCTAGCCCCATGCAAACTTGCAAACAAGTGAATGCAATTGCAAAACAGCCGCAGAGAGACACGTCAAATATCAGAGCCTGCAGTGGGACCAGGGACCTTGAGCCAGTTCTCACTTCCGCTGTGGACTGGATTTGAGCCTTCAGGCAGGGCAGGCCGCACAAGGTTGGGCCTTAGTCTCATCATTGTCATCACATGGCTTAGACGAAGAGCCCACTTAAAAGTGAATGCTGGGGGAGGCCGGTCTGGCCGACCCAGGCCCTTTTCACCCCTCCCCTAAGCCTTGGAAGGCAGCCTGCCCCTGTCCTCAGAGCTGATGGGCAGAAAGCCTTTCTAACCCCCACTGCCACACCTTGTTCTGCTGTGGCTGCATCCCAGATGCCAGGAGGTGGCCACATTGCCCCCGCCCCTCAAGTCGTCTTTCCTTTCCTGTTTTCTGTAACATATTTCATATTCTGTGGCTGCCAGAGGCCTCTGAACATGACTTGGTTCACCAATTCTCTTCTTTGAGCTGGCCAGGAAAAACAGATAGGGCTGGATTCTCCTTTGACCTGGACATGGTGCTTCTGCTAATGCAGCCCAGGTTGCATGCAGTCTTTTTCAGCTCAGTAGCTCCTAGGCTGCTAAAGCCTGGATAGGGGCGTGTTAAGCTAAGACCCAGGGACTTTTTCCTTTCTACTCCCCACTCCAGTTCAGTGCTTTCTCCTTGCAATTTTCTTTTCTGTCAAGGCTAAGAGGTAATTAAAAAATGAATGGACACATGACAGGGACCCTGATGCCTCTCATCTTGTCTTTGGTGCAAGCCTGACTGGAAGTCAGGGGTCCCTGGAGCTCAACCTTCAGTAGAAGCAAACAAGTGCCGGCGAAGGCAGCTTGGGAGTGGGCTAGGAAGAGCTGGGCCCCAAGGCACCTGCAGCCTGGCACGTGTGGGGCAAAATGAGGACTTACAAATTTTATTCTTGTTATTTCTTTTCCACTGAGCATCACCATCTTTGCTGTAGATGGGCTTTTGCAATTTTATGTCACAGGAGCCAATTTTATCTTTAACCCAGGACTTTATTTTTATAAACAAGACATTTCGTAAAAAGAACAGAAAGTAAGAGACCGATGCAAGCCATGGGAGAGTAGAAGTGAAAGCTGACAAACTTCCTAATGGGAAAAGAAGCAAATTCCTCAGAGATTATCATGGCTGCTGGGAGCTGCAGCGCCTTTCAGGAAGCCTCACGTCTAACCTGGGTCTGGCTTCTCTGTGAGGAAAGTCCACCCCAGCCCAGCAAGACCACGGGGGAGCCACCCCAGCACCATCCCATGAAAGGCCCCAGGACCCAAAGTCACTGCCTGACTAGGGCGAAGCAACTTGCAAAGACACCGAACTTGCCAGCCCAGCCCAGGGAGAGTACAGGAGCCAAAAGTGGTATCCTGGGCAGCATTTCCCATTGGGTCTTCCAGCAGGCTCTGCAAAGTGCCCTGGGGGCTCTGAAGCCTTCTCTGAAGATTCCGGATGGTCGACTAACAAGTTGCTCCCAGGCACGCGGCCCACAGGAAGGACTTGCAGCAGTGAAAAGCAGGCAGCTTCAGCAGCCGGTGAAATCTCCCTTCTCTCATTTTTCCAGATCTTGCTCGTTACTGACCAATGTCTTTTTGTAGCAGGACACCAAAACTGTATTCTCCGCTCATTTGTAAAACCTGAAAACAACAGCAAGTTGTGAAACCACTTATTTTGAGGCAAATTATATTGAATTTCCTGTAACAGACGCAAATGGAAATGAGGATGCAAAGGCTGTGCTCCAAGTAGGCTGGGGCAGTAGGTTTTTAGGGCTCATTTGAGTAATTAAAAAAAATTTTAAAACTAAAAGAAAACCAAAAACACTAAAACAAACAAAAACGCAGCTGAAAGAACCCTAGCTTTGAATAGTGTTACTTCCTGCAGTGCCTCTAAGATAAGCTATTCACAAACGCACATTAACTGTCCAGAAGACATTGGCCTGCAGGGGAAGACGATTTTCTAAGGAGAGTTAGAGACTGGGGAACATCTACCTCAAACTGTAACTTGAGTTTGGACAGCTGATCTGGGAGGCCTGGGGACTATTTCATCTACACCTGGATCATGACAGCAAAAGCAGAGGTGGTTTTCAAACATTTTTTTAAGCCACAAACCCTTTTGTTCAAATGACATCTTACAGGTAAGGGTAAACCCAGAAAACAGATGAGAACAGAGCTGCTCAGAATGGAGAGGGTGAGGGGGGCTCAGAGCTCCACCCCACGACCTCCCCAAGTCCCTTCCCTTCCTCAGCTGACTCCCAGAGCCCCTGGGTTTGCCAAAGCGTGAGGTCCTGCATCCAGTTCCTCCCAGACTGGGGTCAGATCACTGGGGAACAAGTTAAATAAAGGCGTTTGTGGGGACAGACCACAGGCAGTATTCACAGGGGCACTCATTCTCCATAAAAGGGCATCATGGGGAAGATTTTGAACAGAACTTTCTGGAGGTCTAGCCTTAGACTGATATACTCAAGTTATTATCTCTTGGTTAGGGGGCAGTTTCTAAACCTAACACACAAGGTGAAAATTGTACACAATCAAAATGATCATTAAAAATTGCCCATAAAATCAGCAGGCATGTTTAAGCAACTCTTTCTATAAATGTACTGTATATAATAATGTAGAGCAGATAATACTGAGAATTTATACAGAAATTATCATTTTAGAGTATTTAAAAATGCTCTCTGGTTTTTGGACTCGTAGAGCTGAATTTACTGAAGTTACATGAGCTTGTGCTTCAACTCCATGAGACTGGGGTTCAAACGCTTTAAAGATATTACCCCAGTAAGCTCTCAAGTGTGAGATCATGAGGTTGGCACTGTTATCTCATTTTACAGGTGAGAAATGGGAGTCTTGGAGAGGTGAAGTGACTCACCTACAGTCACACAGTTGGTGAGCAGCAGACAGGTTTCAAACCAGGTCTGCCTCACGCTGGAGCCAGCGCCCTTGAGAGCAAGGCTGTGTTGCCCTCTTCTATTTAGAGGTATGTACTCCCCCCACCCCACAGACACTTCTGCATGGAGGCAGTTGTTCTGAAGATCAAATATGATTAATGAGGTAGGCAGATGTGAAACAGTCTCCATTTTGAGGAAGAAAAATCAAAGCCAAGTCCTGGAGGCTGGGAGCAGCCGGCAGCCCCTGGTCCCTAACCTGCGTTTACACGCTAAAAAAAAAAAAAAAAAAAAAAAAAGCTGTTGTGCTATGTAACTCAGCCTGTGACTTTGCCAACTCCTGGTGGGGTTGACGGCAGCAGATGGGATGAAGACAGATCCTAGGGAAGGAAGCAACTGCTGGTGGAGAAGGCTGGTCTTGGAGTGCATCGGCTTGTCTTCGAATCCAATTCCAGCAGTCTTTCCACTGATCTGTAAAATGGGGGTGATGATCCCCCTATCTCACACAGGACCAAGTCGAATGAAATAATGGGTAGGATGGTTTGGGATATCCTGTAGTCCTCTATGCATGCAAAGGTTGCTGTCCGCAGGAGAGCTAAAAGTGTACTTCAAATACATTTAAGTGATTATTCAGTATTTTTGTTTGTTAAGGTTATCTCTTAAGTTTCTGAACTCTATCACTCCATCTATTTATACCATCTAAGATCCTTTTTTAGAGATAGGGTTTCGCTATGTTGCTGAGGCTGGACTTCAACTCCTGGGCTCAAGAGATCCTCCTGCCTCTGCCTCCCGAGTAGCTGGGACTGCAGGTGTGCACCCTGCACCCAGCCCAGTCTGTGATCTTTGGAAGGGGAAGTCTGACTTTGACTTCTGGCTGTAGTTGGAGACTGTGAGCTACAGCAGGGGCTGAGGAACCCAGGGCCACACCCAGGGCGGCGTCATGAGCACGGTTCTGAGGCCCCCTGCACTTACTGTTTTATGAAGCGAAGCCGCGCTCTCCTCTGCCGGCCTGTAAGGGGAAAGCAAGAGTGCCAGTCAGTGTGGGCCGCGGGCCACGGGCGCCGAGCCCCTGAGACGGAGGAGGAAGATCACAGGGGCAGCTAACACCTCCGTCCACCTTCCTGCCACCAGCCTCTGCCCCACACACTTCACACATTTTAAACCCCCTTCATGCTCACTACAAACCTGTGACTTGGATACTACTGTTATGATCTCCATTTTATAAATGGGGAAACTGAGGCACAGAGCGAGTGAGTTACTGAGTAACTTGCCCAAAGTCATGCAGCTAGTAAGTGGCAAAACCAGAATTCAAATCCAGTTAATCCACTCCATGCCTTAAACATGCCCTCTTGCCCTTGACGGCAGGTCAGAAATTGGAGGGCTCACAGATGGGCGGTCTCAGGCTAGGGCATGTGTGTTCAGGGGCCATGTGAGAGTCCCCACCCAGAGGTAGGAAGGAAGTAAAAGCATGTCTATTTACATTTTTATCTCAACTTTTATTACCTTTTATTTTTGAAGCACATTTAATAACATACATAATATATTGAATAAATACAGCTAACTGCACTTAGTCTTTATGAGTTTTAAATTTGTTACTGATGAGGTCCTTGATCAAAAGAGTTTGCAGACCACTGAACTTTAATAGGTTCTTAGAATGGGGTACACAGATCCCTTTGTGTGTGGCATTTGCGTGCAAAAGTGTGTGCCTGAGTGCATTTCTCTGGGGAGAGGGTCCATAATTGTCGTCATATGGTCAAAGGGGTCTGTGATCTACAAAAGTTAAGAGCCACTGATCCAGTTCATGCCCCTGCTGCAGCCCCCCTCCCCCACTGTATAGATGCACGGAGAGGGGCAGGGAGGTGCTCGAGGTGGCACAGGCGAGCAAAAGAGCCGGGAGCAGCCGCTCAGGCGCTCCCTCCAGCTCCCCACCTTTATTATGAGCCCAGCGCCACACAGAGACCGGGGAGCCCACGGGAGGAGGGGAGCCCATCTTTGGGGGCGCTGAGAGCAGCAGCCATCTCTGAATTTTCCTACAGCCTCATTGAGGGAGAGGATTTCTATCTTTTGCGAACGCAAATCAAACCCCACCAGCAACCTCTTCTGGGCACTGGGCTTTCATCTCAACTGCTCATGTGAGTTTCCACTTCCTGACATGTGCCATGTGCCGGGCACTTTGGGCACTTTGGGCAAAGTCAGAGACAGGGTGGTCTCTGACTTTGGCAGCATGACTGCCGGCCAGAAATCACTTCCCGAAACACCACAGGTTCCCTGGGGCTAATTCCCACCAGGCTGCCCTCTGCTCTGCTCCCCTAGAGAAGGAAGTACCCCAGGAACACTTTAAACAGCAAACAGGGATGCCAAGAGAGGACAACTCACAGTGCAGGTGGATGGCCACACCCAGGGACACGAGCAGAACCAGGACACCGGCCACCAGCAGGCTGAGGGTGAGGGGGCCACAGGGTGGGCCTGGAAAAGACACAGGTGACATGTGTTCAGCCCGGAAATTATGAGACATGTAGACAAACACAAGGAGGGGAAAAATCAACCGGAAGCCCCACATCCCAGAGAATATCATTGTTTGCATTTTGGTGTATTTCCCTCTAGTCTTTTTGGTATGCACTTTGAACATCATGAGATCATTTTATATACCAAATTCCATGTTTCATCCACATTTTTAAAAATTAGTTAAACTCAGGAGCTATTTATGTTCAAAACAGGTAGACAATTTTCATGCCTGGTAATGGGATTTTTACTATTAATGTAAAAAATTTTTATTTTAACGTCACAAGATATATCTGAATATATTTTTATTGTGAGAGATTTAAATATATGGTTAGAGTTCCTCAACATCCTTGCTCCTTCACAGAAGAAACTACCCTTGATAACTTGGTACCTTTCTCTGCATTTTCACATACATAATTTTCATAGATACATATAGTTTTTTTTTTAAAAATACAGTGAATTATACGATACAAATTGTTTCACAATTGCTTTTTTCCTTCACTTAATCAAGTCAGTATGTCATTTTTCCAACAGAGTAACATTTGACAGCGTGGATACACTGTTTAGCCATCAGTGGGCATTTTGACTGCTTCCTGTGTTTTACTTTTACAAATGACTACAGAGAACATCCTGGTGTGTTTGGTTAGGCAGGTGCCTTCCTAAGGCAGATACTGGGAATGAGAACTACCCATTGTGCACTGTAATGCTGTCAACTGCCTTCAGAAAGGCGGCAGTAATTTCCATTCCCACCCATCAACAGTGCACTGTCAACCCTTGATATCATCAAAGATTTTTTAGTTTTTGCCAGTTGAGTGGCGGAAAATTATATTTCACTTCAATTTCCTGATTACTTGTGAGCTTTGGCCCATTTTCATATATTGGCCACTTGTATGACTTTTCTCCTCTAAGTTGGCTATTTGTTCCGCTGCCCATTTGCTATTTAAAGAGCTTGTATTATCAGTGCCCCGAATCCTTCAGTGACACCCTTTGGGCCCTTGTGGATAGCTGAGGAGCAGAACCAGGGCCAGTGGGTGAGAAGGCAAGGCTGCAGCTTTGGGCTTGACGTTAACAAAATCAGAAAGAGTTTTGGGTGTCAGGGAAGGGAGATAATGTTTACTAAATGCATATTATGTGCTAAGTACAGTACTAACTACAAACTTTCATCTTGTGAAGAAGGAAGATGTTACCATTATTTTTATCTCTCATTTTACAGTTCAGAAAAAACAAGATTCAAAGAGGTTAAATTACATGCCTGAGGTCACCCAGCTACTAAAAGGCAGGACCAGGCTGTGGACACAGGTCCTCCAAGTTCTAAGGCTCTGCCAGCCCCACCTCAGAAGCACGAGTGGTATTGGAGGGCATGGAGTGGGCTGCTGCTTGGGAGGGAGTCCACCGTCACTGGAGGGGAGCAAGCCAAGGCTGGATGGCTGTGCCAGGGGGAGGAGACTCCTGCACTGGGAAGGAGGTTGGACAAGGGGTCCACCTCTGAGACACTAACGTTTCTGCTGGGCTCCCTCTCACCTCCTTCATATTCTCCCAACCTGGAGGAACCTCAAAAACATGGCACTGCATGAAAGAAGCCAAGCATGAAAGCCCACATTTCGTGTGATTCCATTTCTATGAAATGGCCAGAAGAGGCAATTCTGGAGAGACAGAAAGGAGATCAGCCACTACCAGGGGCTGGGGTCGGAACACAGTCAAGCTGTAAACAAGCACAGGGGATTTTATTGGGGTGATGAGACTGTTCTAAAACTAGATTGTGGCGATGGTTGTATAACTTGGTAAATTTACTAAAAATCACTGAGTTTGCACTCTTAAAATGGGTGAACTTTGTGGTATGCAAATCATGCCTCAATGAAGTTTTTTAAAGAAAAGTAATGGAAGTGGGTGCAGGAGAGACACGTGTGGCAGCAGGGCCCCCTCCTTCCGAAGAGGGGCGGAGGCAGGGAGGCTCCCTGAGAAGGGGTCATGGTTATGACCACTGTGCAGGCTGGCGATGCAGCTACAGGTCACCCACCTGAAATGTGACTCCGGGAAAAGCTGCTGCTTCCAATAACGGACACAAAAGCCTGTTTGGCTGGTGGCCAGGGCCACACCAGTGACACCCCAGCCCAACCTTCCTTATCTTGCTCCAGCCTCAGGGTCTCCTGAGTCGGTGGTTTAGAAATGGTTCCCCCACACCTACTGGTGGTATCTCAAGGGACAGTCCTAAGCCTCAGAGCGAAGCCCCCTCCCCATGGCAGCCCTGTGGGTTTCATTCATATCAGGCTTTGAGGTCTGTGTGGATGCCCCACCAAGCTCTGAGTGCCTGTGTATAGTATCTCATTTAATTCAGTCTTGCATTACTTTTAGCCAGGTAAACTTCCCCATTTTACAGATGAAGAAACTGAGCTTCAGAGAGGTTGGAACCCTTGCTCAATGTCTTACAGTATAGGCAGTGGTAGACAGGGACTCGGATCTAAGCCTGGCTGACTTACCAGTGGGCTACCCTGCCCCACAGCCCCCTCGCCCAGTGCAACCTCTACCTACTCCTCCCACACCTACTGCTCTCTACTCAGTCACCGTCACACACATCTTGGTGATTCTTAACCTGCTAATGTTTGATTTGCATTTTGCCCTGGGATTTTACTGAGGGTTGATATAAGAAATGATGCAAGAAATTTGAAGACCTTTTTCCCCATCATCTATAAAAATACTACTGAATTAACTATCATGCAGCAGTCCTTATATGAGGATGAACAGAGCAGACTTCTCTTAGAATTCAGTGCCAGGATTAAGATTCCTTCCTTTGATGCCCAGGTTGTTTCTTTATATCACTGGGGTTGGGGTGCCATGTAACTTGGAGTATTCCCTTTTTGTCAACTGAGTTTGCTAGCTCCTCCTGAGCCACAGCACACAACCAGTTTTTGAGTTTTCTCATCATATTTTTTTTTTTTTCTTGAGAAACAGAGTCTTTCTCTGTAGCCAAAGCTGGAGTGCAGTGGTACGATCACAGTTCACTGCAGCCTTGAACTCCTGGGCTCCAGTGATCCTCCTGCCTTGGCCTCCCAAGTAGCTAGGACTACAGGTGTGCACCACCGCACCTGGCTGATTATTTTATTTTTTTGTAGAGATGGGGGCAGGGGTGGTATCGCTATGTTGTCTAGGCTGGTTTCAAACTCCTGGCTTCAAGAGATCTTCCCACCTGGGCCTCCCAAAGTGCTGAGATTACAAGCATGAGCTACCACACCTGGCCCTGCATCCTCATCTTAATGGCCCTATTGTATTTGAATTTTGTATCTTTTTTTTTTTAAATTGTAGTCTGTCTGAAATCCTTTAGGTGAAATCATCAGGGCATAATACTTCATAATACTTCGTAACATAAACACGGTCACTCTGTCCAGCCCTTATGTTCTGTAAGACTACCCGTCTGTACGTGGGTTCTGATTCTCGTTGTTACTGCTTCCCACCCCCAGCTCCTACATCATATTAGGTGCCCCTCCTCTGATGCTTTTTGGTACTTTATATGTTTAAGATAAAGCAACCTGGGCAGCATGAGGCGGCCCTAGTGGGGCTGCTTGTGGTTTATTCTATGGGTAGCAGCAGATGGCACTTTCTGTTCGTTACTAGTAACTTTTAGGGGGTTGAGGTCAGTATTTTTCCAGAAACACATTCGGGCTGATGGGTCCAAGGGAAGAGTGTGGGGTGGGGGGGCATGTGTGTCTATGTGTGCACACTCCAGCTGGAGTGCCTAGTGCTTCTAGCACAGAGAGGCAAATTTGTTTGTTTGCTAACAAATATGTATTCATTAACGAACACATACTGTGTATTAGGCTCTCTATTAGGTGTCAGAACCGGAAAAATTTAAAGTGCTAGTCCTTTGGGTTAGACTTTTTGTTTGTTAACAGCTTTATTGAGATATAATTTATACATCATAAAGTTTACCTGTTTAAAGTGTACAGTTTAATGGCTTTTAATATAGTCATGGAGTTGTGTAACCATTACCATAGTTTTATTTCTTATTTATTTGGAGATGAGGTCTCCCTCTATAGCCCAGGCTGGTCTCAAACTCCTAAGTTCAAGCAATCCTCCCACCTTGGCCTCCCAAAGTGCTGGGATTACAGGTGTGAGCCACCACACCCCACCCATAATCTAATTTTAGAACATTTTCATTTCCCCAAAAAGAAACCCTATACTAATTAAGAGTCACTTCCCATTCCTTCCCCAACCTTCCAGCATTAGGCAACTGCCAATCTACTTTCTGTCTCTGTAGAATGTCATACTCTGGACATTTCATATACATGCAATCATGCAGTACATATCTTTTGTGACTGACTTCTTTCACTTCATTCTTTATTATGGTCAAACAGTATTCCACTGTAATGGACCTACTACATTTTGCTAATTCATTCATTAGTTGGTGGACATTTGGGTTGTTTCCACTTTGGGATATTATGATTAATGTTGCTATGAACATTCATGTGTAAGTGTTTGGGTGGACATTAACTCCATTAAATGCTCCATTAAACTTTGTCCAGTGACAATTTATGAATTTGTCCCCCACCAGATTGTGAGCTGCTGTCATACTCAGCATCCTTTCTGACTCAAGCTCAGGGCTAGAAAAACAGGCTCTAGAATCAACACTTGACAAGTGCTTGGGGAAGGAAGGAAGGAAGGAAGAGAGGGAGGGAGGGAGGGAGGGGGCAGGACATCCGCTTTGTTTTTGAGGGTGCAGGGGGATGGAGAACTCACCCTCATGGGTCACTGGCTTGGGGAGCCGGCACACTTTCTTCTTGGGGGTAGACTTCTTGGTGGGCTGGGCAGTGGTGGGAAGTATATCAACTGCAGAAAGAAAGCAAGATGCTTATCTTAGCCAGGTGAGCAACAGGTGGACTTAGAGACAATACTTAAAACTGTGTGCCTAACATCCAGGTACTGACGTCCTGACCACTGTTCCCTGGGCTGCCACAGAGCTTGGAGGTCACAGAGCAACAGAATTTTTTATCTATTTTCCCAATTCTCAGATGTATCTGGGGCCCAGGGTTAGGGGTCAGCTTGATGTCCTGGAGAGAGAGGGGCTCTGGAGCCACACAGACCTGAGCAGAGCCCAACACTCCTGCTTAACGACTGTGTGGCTTGGGGCAAGTCATAGCACTTTTCTGTGCCTCAGTTTCCCTAACTTCTGAAACAGAGGTGGTCCCCCCTCCATCTTGAGGTTACTGTGAGAATTACAGGGGAGAGTGTGGCCAGTAAAACATGCAATAGACATGGCTCCACCTGGCTGAAGACCTTAAGCCGAAGCCAGGATCCCCAAGCCCTTGGCATGACCAGCCCCTCAGCTCCCCTTGCCAGTCCCTAAGTGAGTGGAGGAAGCTCCTAGTAAGGAGGTGGGTGCGCTTTTCTGCATGAACAATACCACAAAGGTTTCATATTTTGCATTTGTTTACATTCTCATATCATATCAGAGCTAGAGGGACCTTCAGTCTCAACCTTTAACTTCAAAGGTGAACGCCAGAGATGAGAGGGGCTGGCCCCCAAGGCCACACAGCAGCAAGTGCTGGGCTGGGACCCCAAGCCTCCGACCTGACTCCTGGGTGGGCCACTCCCCACCTTCATTCTCACCCAGTGTCCCTGCTGAAGTGCTGGGAGAGGGTGGAGGGGCGGCACCCAGGGCAAGAAGACACCTGCGGTTCTGAGGTGCCAGGATGATGTGAGCACTGGGCACCCCGAATCCAACCCTTGCCATTGTGGGCTGAGGAGACAGATCTCAGTGAAATGATTCTCTGTAAAATGGTAAGAGACGGGACAGGCAGATGCCTCAAACTTAAACTCTAGAGTCACAGGGACGGGAAGGAGCAGCCAACACAGGGGTCATCTTGGAGCTGGCCTCTTCTTTATAAACAGTGGACACTTGACCCCCTCCCCCCTCTGAGCCTCTGGAAAGCAGAGAGAACATGATCTGCTTTGCCTGCCTCACGTGTCTTGAAGAACCACCTAGCTAGAATGACACACGCTAAGCTCCCATGTGCTCGTGGCAGTGCCACGCCCTTTAGCATAAGTTTGCTGAACCCGACAACTTTTGGGGTGGGCACTTTTATCTCCATTTTATTCACGTGGAAGCCTGGGCTCAGAGGGCTGAAATAATTTGCTCAAAGTTAGATAGGCGTTAAATTGCAGAGCAGGATCTACACCAAAAGACTGATTCTAGAATCTGTGCTTCTCATCCCTCCATGCTACCTTAGGTGCAAATGTTTTCCGACAAAAAGTTAAAACACTGTAGGCTGGCCCCAGGCGCTGGGATGTCAGAGTGCTGAGGACAGCTATGCAAGAGGAAAGCAGACATCAGCTACGGGGCTCTGAGGGTGCAAGGGGCCTGGCCCTCTGCTGGGATGTTTTCTCTTTTAATCCTCACGGCCCTATAAGTAGTTCTATTTGCCTGATTTTATACTCAAGGAGGCAGGGAGGTGTCTTGACTGGTCAGTGGTGAGCCCGGAAGGCAGCGATCTCTCTGGGCCCTCAGTGTCATGGCTCGGCACAGCAGCCTAGGTCTGGTGTGGGACTCGGTGGGGGATTGTTTCATTTGAATTTCTTCTTGCCCAGAGCCAGTTCCTCCTAGATTCCTCCTGACCCCCCCCTCCACCCAGTTCAACCTCTCCCTCTCTGTCCTCCTTTAAGGAACAGATTTCTTGAGCCCATGATAGGCTTAAGGGCCTGAAACAGGCCCTGTCTTCCCCCAAACACCTTCTCTACCATCTGGGCTCCGGCTCTGTAATGCAGTGACCTTGTGGTGGGAGAGGCGGGCTCCGGCTCTGGGTACCCCACTCTGGGGAGAGAGTCTGGCTGCAAGCACGCTGCGGGGGGCTCTGCCATTTCTGGGCCCTGCTGGGTGTGTTAACATAGAGGCCAGGAGTGAGTGTGGGGTGGGGACAGAGGTGGTGGGAAGCTTCTGAAACCAGTTGTGCTTATTTCACCCTCCGCTTTCTCAACCCTGAAATATCATGCATGGAAAGGTGTGGAGTTTATAGAGACAAAAACAATGAGCCAAACCAAAACCCCCACACCCCCCCAAAACCCAGTTTTCAATACAGGAATCAGTGCACTCTCACCCTGAGGATGCCTCGGCTTCTCCCCAGAATCTGATTTAAGGCCTGAGGCTGGCAAGAGGTTGTGGGGACTCACCCTGGTTTGCATCTTCCCAATTGTGCTGCTGCTGCCCCTGCACCTCCCCATGCTGAGTGGTCTAATGGAATTTCCGGGGTCCCCTTGTCACTCAGTGGCCCCCGTGAGTGAGAAGCAGGGCAGTGGGAGGCCTGCAGGGGGTCAGCCCCCTGCCATGGGCCAAGCTGGGGAAGGGCCTGTGGGGATTCTCGCCATGTCCCCTCCCCACCCTTGACAGCTTCGTCCCCACTGTCTAATACGGTTGCCACTCACTGCATGTGCTACTGGGCATGTGAAACGTGGCCAGTCTGAATCGAGATGTGCCGTGCTTGTAAAATCCACATCAAACACTTAGTATGAAAAAGGACTGTAAAATATTTCAGTAAAAATTTTCACATTGATTACATGTTGAAATGATAATACTGTTAATACATTGGTTTAAATAAAATATATTATTTAAATTAATTTTACTCGCTTCTTTTTTACTTTTTTTTTAAACATGGCCGTTAAAAAATTTAAAGTTACATCTGTAGCTTGAAATGTATTTCTGCTGGGCTTACTGACTTAACTCATGGAACTTCAGCTTCTCAGGGCTGAAGGGGGTCATGGAGCCCCTCAGTGGCCCCATGATACAGAAGAGGAAACTGAGGCCCAGGGAAGGGAATGACCTGCCCAAAGGCACATGGCAAGTTTGCAGCAGAGTGGGGCCTGGGGTCCAGTCTCCTTATTCCCTGCAACCTGGGGTGTGGGCTTGAGCCGTAGCCCCCCCATAAAGCATCTGAGTGCACCTGCCCCTCCACTGCCCCTAGAACTGCTCTCACTGGCCATGTCAGGGCACAGGAGCTTTCTTTCCCTGTGTGCACACTCTGTGGGGATGTCTGACACTCCCGTCAGGCCTGGGGACTCAGCCCAATCCAGTCACAGCCTCAAGTGTCCCCAGTGTGGCCTGAAGGACAGCACTGCCCTGTCCCCATGTAGTGGGTGCCTATCTCTGACTCCAACTCATCTCCTTCCATCTCATCTGATTCCCATCTGAAATGGGAGTCATAACATGCCCACCTTCCAGGGTGGTCGGCAGCATTAAGTGAGATAACCACGTGGGGTGCTTGGCTTGGGTAGGCCTCAACGTGAATTTTCTGTTACTATTAGCAGCGGTGCCATGAGTTATGGCTGTAGAGTGGGGTTGCTGAGAGTGGGGCAGCCCCAGGGCCTGGCATGTGCCCGGCATACAGTAGGTGCCCAATGCCCATTGACAGCACTGAGCCTGACTCTTACCCACACTCAGCTGAGTTCCCTCCCCGAAGATCAGCTCCGGACTCCGGATGATCATGCAGAAGTAGACGCCGCTGTCCACAGGCTTCACACGTGTGAGATTGAGGACGAACAGGGCTGTGTCCCGAAACACAGTTAGTTTCTCCTCTTCCACGTCCTCACCATAGATGGTCCCTTTTGTGGAATCCCATAGGGCCAGGAACTCGTGGTGACTGTCACTGCTCGGGGCCTGGCGCTGCCTCAGCCAGTAGACACGTATGTTACTGAGTGAGATTTTGGCCTCACAGGACAGCGTCACCATTTGGTTGGTCTGCACTTGGATGGGCCCACGGGTCTGCTGGAGGACCGAGCTGCCGCGGAGAGCTAGGAGAAGCCAGGAGCACGGACATCAGCACATTTTTCTGGCCATTGTTGTGGTATCAAAGTCACACTGAGTCAAGTCTCAAAAGAAAAGCCATGGAAGAACCTGCCCAGGGACAGGGTTTAGGGACTGTGTTAAATGCAAGTGGTGGCTCCTGGACTCAGAGCTCATGTACTCACCTCCCAGGAGATCATCTGCAAGGCAGGTGTTTGCTAAGCCCAGCTTTACCAAAGGTACGGGGAGAGAGCTGCCGTTTGTTGATTGAATACTTATATGCCTCGTCCTCTGTAGCATAAATTGTCTCAACCAAGCCTCAAACGGGCTTTGAGACTTTTGTTTTTTCATTTACTTTTTTTAGAGACAGGGTCTCTGTTGCCCTGGAATGCAATGGCCTGATCATAGCTCAAGTGATCCTCCCATCTAAGCCTCCCAAGTAGTTAGGCCTACAGGCATGTGCCACCAAGCACAGCTAACATTTAAAAAATAAATTTTGTAGATACAGGATCTCGCTATGTTGCCCAGGCTGGAGTGCAGTGACTATTCACAGGTGTAATCATAACACGCTACAGCCTCGACCTCCTGGGCCCAAGTGATCCTCCTGCCTCAACCTCCCAAGGAGCTGGGACTACAGGTGCATGCCACCACACCTGGCTGGCTTTGAGATTTTTATCCCCATTACACAGATGAGGAAACTGAGGCATGAAGTTACTTTCTCAAAGTCCCACTTACAGGATGTAGGTAGCCTGGGATTTAAACTCAAGGATTCAAAGTCTGAAGTGAAAGCTGGTTGCCTTTCATCTTGCCCAGCTGCTACTCGATGTATAGATCTTCAATAGGCTCCAAACTGCTAAAGCCACGCAGGGCAAGCTGGAGAGGAGCTCAGAATCACAGGCACAGCACATGGCTGCTCTGGTTAGCCTAAAAGAGGACCAACCACCATTTCTGGACAGCAATGACAAAAAGCAAAAGGAGCTCGTCCCCTGGTGGGTACAAGTCCAGCCCATCACTCTGCAAATCAGCAACTGATCAGCCACTGGATCCCCATTCCCCAGTAGAAGGACAGTCACCCCAGAAGCAGGCCTGGGAGTTCATTTAAGTCTTAGAGGAGAAGTACCTGGCAAGCAGGGGCTTGTTCATGAAGAACTAGAGCAGGACCCACAGACCTGGCAGGACCTCTGCCCCGTACCAGTGCGGGACCTCAGGCTAGTCACTGAGCCTCAGTCTCCTCTTGTGAAAGGAGGGCGGCTTGGTGCTGGCTTCCTGCCTGCCTCTGAGGGTTAGAAAGAAATGCCCAAGACAGTACACTGCGAGCTGTAGAGCACTGTACACAGGTAACTACTGTCTCAGGGGTTGTTGCTGGCAGTAAATGAAATCTCAAGAAGGATCAGAAATGGGTCCGTTCACAGCCAAGGCCACACAAACCCAGTCTGGCCCGCTGAGCCTTTGGTTTTGGCTGTGCAGAGGGAGGAGCAGAAGGAGGCCTTGCAGGCCAGGGCAGAGACCCGGGAGTGGCAAGGTACAGAGAGGACAGGGACCCGGGTGGGCAGAGGAGCCAGTAGGGGTGCACCTGTGCTCAAGAGGGGCCAGCTCATGGAGTGGCCCATGTTCACAGTCCTTCCTGTACTCGTGGCTCAGGCTCCATGGCCCCATGGTGGCCTCCTCTACCACTGATGAAGCGAACTTCAACTTCTTGACTCTGCTCCCAGACCACTCCGAGCTCCCACCTGCATCGAGAATGAATTGGTACCTGGGGCCCAAGTAGATGCTGGGCCTTCTCTTTTCTCCCCACCACCCTACTGCCTTTTCAGGGAGCAGAGGTTTCACTGTTTTGGGTCACTGACCTCTTGGAGGTGTTAATAAGAATCAGTAATGCCAATATCTGCTGAGCTGTGCTGGGTATGGTACATATGTTTTCTCATTTAATCCTCACCAAATCCTGTCGGGGAGATACTGTTTTACACCCATTTTACACATAGGAAACAGAGGCTCAGGAAGGTTAAAGACATGTTCAAGGTCACACAGCCTGTGTTAGATCCAGATCCAAACCTAGCTCGTGACCCTCTCCTGGATGGCAGTTATGTGCTCATGAGCACACAGTCAGGCTGGCAATACACAGATGCCCGAGGCTCTTCCAAGAAAGCCCAGAAGTGATTCCTGCAAGGGTGAGGCCTGGGCTGAGAGTGTACATGTCCCGCTGCCCACTGAGGCACACTCTGCTCTCTCCCTTGTGTCCACCTGCTTTCGGCCTCTGGGGACTGAACATGCGACTGTGGCCAAGCCCTGCCCTGTGCGGGACACAGGGCCAGGCCTCACTACGCTGGTGGTCTCAAGATCCTCCCAGTGGCCCAGCGATTCCATTCTTACAGGGACTTGATGTTTCTAGAACGATTGGCAATATAACTTTAGTAGCATTGAATAGCCTGGACCTGCTTCTACTTCGGATGTGGTTGAGCTCACTGGGTCAGAGCTGGGGGGCTGGGAGGTCTTGTCACCCGCTGGCAGGCTAACCAGCATGGGGCTTTTTGGGCATGAGAGCACATTGACCATAGGTTAGTGGGCAGTTTGGGGCGTGGGGGCTTCTTCCAAATGGCAATCGGGCTGGCTTAGTCAGAGGAACAATCTAGACCCACCTACCTTCCAACTCCAACATTCCAACGTCCATGCTGCTTCTTGCAGGAGCCACACTACACATGACACCCAACACGGGGAACCCAGAGGGAGTACCCCCCGCCCCCCGCCACAGCTCTGAGAACTGGCAACAGCTCGGTGTTAGGCAGATTATACCACGAACACTTCCCCGGAAGTAATAAAAAATGTGTCTACAGGACCCTCGGCCAGGGCCAAGTGTGGAGTGCCAGGGCCAGAAGAGGGTCCCAGCACCTTCCTGGGGGCACATCCTTGTGGGGTCCCAGGACAAGGACATGTTTCCTTCCTCCCTGGACCTCCTGCCTCCCCTTTCGCTGCCTCCCCTTCTCCTAGGTCCAGGCTTTTCCGGGGCGGTGGCCTCAGTCCCAGGGTCTGCAGAGCCCTGGAGTAACGAGCTCCCGTGAGGATGTTCCTTTCCATCCTCAGGGCCCGTGCGTGTCAAGCGGCCTCCCGGGTGCCCCGCAGCCCCGGGCTCTGGGCTCTGTATACTGCCGGGACAGCCCTTGGGGACCTCCGCGATCACCGGGTCTAGCGCGGACCGGGTCCCGCCCCGCGCCCGCAGTCTCCCCGCCTCACCTGCGAGCTGCGCGGCCAGCAGGAGCCAGAGCCGCGGCTGCATCTCGGCGCCGCTCCCGGACACCTGCGCCCCGCGGGGCTGGCGGGGACAGTCGGGGCCGGGGGGCGGGGAGCACAGCCGGGCGGGGCGCTGCGGGGTGGGGCTGTGAAGAGGGCGGCACCCGCGCTGTTGGGGGGTGGGGGTGGGGGCGTCTGGCGCTTGGATCGCAAGGTCTCTGCCTTCAGCCCCGCAGTATTGCAAAGCTCTGGGGCGGCGGTTCCAGAGAACCCGCTAGGATCCTCTGATTTCTGGAAAGGAGGCGACACCGCTGACTTGCTCCCAGCAGGTGCACGTGTGTGATCGCCTCTTACCCTGGGAGGTGCTCAGGACAGCGTGGTGACCCCATGTGATAGTTGAGGCAACTGAGAGCGATAAGAATGCAGAGAGCACGGTGGTGCTGGACCCTAACTCGGGCCACTGCTTGTCTGTGTGAGCAGTTATTGAGGGCCTCCGAGTGCCCAGGGCTGAGCCGGGCCTGAGTCCCTTGTGAGGGAGGAAGGGAGATTAGCTGACACACAGCCTGATGAGGAAGGCAGGTGAGCTGGGGCCTGGGGAGGTGAGAGGGGCCTCATCCCTGCCCGGGGTTGGGGGATAAAGCCTGACGGACTGAGAAGATTACCGCCCTGCTCTGCCTGTCATGTGATCCAGCCCCGGTCAAGGAGACTTGTTCCCAAGACCTGGCTTGGGCTGTGTCTTCCTGTTCAAATGGGGATTAGCAGAAGAGGGGGTTGGATAGTGGGTGGGGGGTCCAGGGAGAACTGGGTGTGTGAAAGCCTGAAGGGGAGAGGGAGCCTGGGCAGATCTGCGAGAGAGGCCCCCCGGAAGGTCCTAACTGTCACCAAGGCCCCAGCCAGGCGGGCCTTTGAGCCACCCTAAGAGCTTGGAGTTTATCAAAGAGGGGATAGCATGACTCTGGAGCTTTAAAGCAGGCAGTGGGGCAGGGACACTGTCACCGTCATTGTGCACATTCAGTACTGTTCCCAGCCCACACCTGCCCCAGCTCCTCTGCCCATTGCTGCTGGCAGGCGTCGCTGAGCTGGCGCAGACAGTGCAAAGGCACTCGTGGGGAAGAAGGGGTAGGTGCACGTCTCGGGTCGGGGCTGCTTCTCAGCCCAGCCAGAGGCCAGAGTCCCCCTTGATATTGTCCTTGTTCCAGCAGCAACTGCTGAGCCCTGGATGCATGCAACCCTGGGGAGACCACATGCTAGTGTGAGCTTTATGCAGCAGCAAAGACACCTGGAGAGTGAGTGGCGACAAAATTGCCAAAGGAGTTTTCCCCAGTTTGTTGAGAATTGAATATTTTTCCTTGCAAGGAGTGGTCCAAAGCCTGGAAAAAGTGATAGTCAGTTGCTGCAAGGTCTGGTGAACACAGGGGATGACAGAGAGTTTCCAAGTCCAGCCTCTGTAGTTTGAGCAGTGTTATTTGTGCTACGTATGGTCGAACATTGTCTTGCAAGAGGGTTGGCCTGTTTCTATTGACTAATCTCGGCTGCTTAATCACAAGCATCCTCATCATTTAGTCTAACTGGTTGCAGTTGACATCCGCTGTAATCGATTGACCAGGTTTCATGAAGCTGTAGTGGATAATACCAGCGCTGGACCACCAAATAGACACATCTTTTTTTGATGAATATTTGGTTTTGGACTGTGTTTTGGCACTTTATCTTTATTCAACCATTGTGCCAAACACTTGCAATTGTCAAAAAGAATCCATTTTTCATCATACATAACAGTGCAGTGTAGAAATCATTCACCGTTATGTTGTGACAGCAAAGAAAGGCAAGCTTCGAGATGATTTCTCTTGAATGCTCATTTAATTCATGCTGTACCCATGTATCCTGCTTCTTTACTTTGCCAATTTGTTTCAAATGGTCCAATATTGTTGGAATAGTAACGTCAAACCTTGCTGCTAATTCATGCATAGGTTGAGATGGATTTGCTTTCACTACAGCTTTCAGCTCATCATTACCCACCTTGGTCTCAGGTTGCCCATGTGGCTCATTTTCAAGATTAAAATCACCAGAATGGAACCTCTCAAACGATGGACATACTGTGTGTTCATTAGCCACATCCCTCCCAAACACTTTGTTCATATTTTGAGCTGTCCGTGCAGCATTGGTTCCATGATGGAACTCATATCTGAAAATAACACAAATTTTTGACTTATCCATGGTTTCACAAAAATTGCTCTAAAAAATTTGAAAGATAATCACAAGCCAAAATGTGCATGTACTTTTACAATAAAAATAAAACAAGAAGCAGTCAAAGTGAAATGCCAGAGATATCAACTGTCAAACTTAAGCACTTAAGGAAATCAGACATTTCATACTTAATAACCTAATAGTTCTAAAACATTTTCATCTCCCCAAAAGAAATCACAGTAAGCAGTCACTCCCTCTTGCCCCCTCTCCCCTGATCCTGGCAACTACTAATCTTCATTTTGTCTGTATGGATTTACCTATTGTGGCTATTTCAATACAATAGGTGGCCTTTAGTGACTGGCTTCTTTCACTTACCATAAGGTTTTCAAGATTCATCCACGTTGTAGCATGTATCAGATCTTCATTCCTTTTTATTGCTGAGTAATATTTTGTTGTATGTACCTGTATACACCACATTTTGTTTATTCATACATCTACTGATAAACATTTGGGTTGGCTATTATGGCTACCTTTTTGCTTTTGTGAATAGTGCTGCTATAAACATTCTTATACAAGTGTGTGTTTGGGTACCTGTTTTCATTTCTTTCATTACACTCAATTAAGAGTGTAATTACTGGGTTATACAGTAATTCTATGTTTAACTTTTTGAGGAACTGCCCAACTGTTTTCCATAGCAGATGTGCCATTTTACATTCCCCACCAACAATTACAGGGTTCCAATTTCCCCACACCATTGCCAACGTTTGTTACTTTCTGTTTTTGTTTTTGTATCTATCCTAGTGTGTGTGAAGTAGTATCTCATTGTGGTTTTGATTTGTATTTCCTTAACGACTACTAATGTTAAGTGTCTTGTCATGTGCTTGTTGGCAATTTGTATTTCTTCTTTGTATGTCTATTCACAATATTTGTTGTTTAGAAAACACATCCTTCCTACCCAATCTCTCTTGGGTGCCACTGTAAAGGGAACAACTTTCTCACTGAATGATTAAAAGTTACATACTGCTTTGTCAGGATGTTGTTTAAAATCATAGACAAGGAAACCCTGGATGCATTAGTTAAGGAAATTCTTGCTCTTGTAATAAATTAAGCCCTAAATATTCGTGGTTTAACTCAATACAAATCCATGGCATTGTTCTATGACACTCGAACGCAGTTGTGCAGGAGGGTAAAAGGAGTAGCTGCTCCACTCAGCTCTGCAGGGGCCCCGGCTCATTCTGTCTTGTGGTTCCCCCATCTTCACCCCATGACTCTAGGGACCACTGTACAAAGGGAAGAGAGAATGGGTGACTTCACAGGGATGGAGGGACAGGGTGCAGGGGATCAGGCCTACAAGTGTCAACATCACTATTTTTCACTGCCCAGGACTCAGTCACATGGACTCAACCAAACTCTAAAGGAGCTGGAAAGTGGAGTTTAGCTGGGTGCCCGGGAGGAAAAACCTCAGTTCTGCACTGATAAATGAGGAGAATACTACCAGTCATGCCATCCCACTGGGTAGTCTTTAGGGCCAAGTGAAATCCTGGATCTGCTTTAGAAAGTGTTGTTAATTGAACTGGGAACCAAACTCTGTTTTGCCTATGAACATAAAGCACCTTTCCGTCTAAGGTGTTATGTGCCCTGAACAGAGTGGTTTTTAATCCAGTAGCCACCTGTGCCTCTGCTCTTTCAAATTCCTGGTCTTTGCTACAGATCAACTCATGCTCTGACTTTCCTTCAGTCGATATTTGTTCAGAACAAATATATGCAAGTGTTTGGGGACCTCATTATATCACCTCCTGCAATTGTGCCTGAGTGCTGGCTGGCTAAAAAACTCATCAACTTATTATAAAGCAGCCCCCTCTTTTATATTACAGTTCAGGATTTATGTTGATTTGTTTTGAAATTACTTGTGTAAATATAATCTACTATCTGTGAACTTCATTCCAGGGCCGTGAAAGCATCATTCCAGAGTTGTTTTGGTGAGGGGGGCAGGGCTGCTGGGTTATAACAGCTGGAGTGGGTCAGCGTGGTGTGACCTGCTGCTGTGGTGCCTGGCACACAGGGGCGCTTTTTACATAGCTGTTGAAGGAGTGAATGAACGAGAGGATGAGTGTAAATATTAAAATAGTGCGATAAGAAAATATCCAGGATACAAACTGATTTTAGATCAGTATCTGAGAGAACATTTTGAATTATGTAAAATAAAAACTTATTAGGTTGGCATTCATTTTCCACTTGGAAATCTCACACTTAGTTCTAAACCAAATCAAAGAAAAGCAATCTAAATTGCTTTTTCTAGTCTCCTTAGGAAAAAGCTGCAAATATCAAACTACCCACCGTCAAAAGGAACCCAAATTGAAACCAAGATATATTGAATAAGCCTCTTCTTGCAAAGGGTTAATGATTCCACTATTACCAATAAGAGAAATGAAAGCAGAATCCCTCCTACTCAGAAAAGTTACATTAGGTGCAAAGCAAAGCGAATAATGGCTTTAGAAAGTTTATTTCCAAGTTGGAGAGCAGGTCAGTGTAATACCTGGCTGGCTGCTCCTGTTAGAGGTCAAAGTGCATCTCCATCTCCCAAAGTCAGCAGAGCACAGATATCACCTGTACCACCTCCCCAAGGGCACACATTCCATTTCTGTAGGGGGACAAATTACATTTCTTACTTTAGTATTTTTATTCAAAATTGTTGAAAAGCATTATAAAGAATATCTAGGATTTTAAAAATTTCATAAGGAAATGGAAGTCCCTTTTTTTGCTCCCACCGATTCCAGACCCCAGAGTGAGCCTCTTGTTAAAAGCAATTATTCAGACCAGATGAAAGCATGTCTGCCAATCATTTAAATTTTATACCGGGGCATTCTAACAGCCTGCCTGTTAGATTCTTTAATATTCTAGGGCAGGGTTGGCAAACTTTTTCTTAAAGGACCAGATTTTTCCAACTTTGCAAGTAAGTGGGTCAGTCTCTGTTGCAACTACTCAGCTCTGGTGTGAAAGCGTGAGTGTGGCTGTGTCCCAATAAAACTTTATTTACAAAAACAGGCAGCAAGCCAGATTTGGCTCACACGCTGTACTTTGTTGATCCCTTACATTCTGGGGGAATGTACTATTTGACTGACTATTTACTATTAAGGTCCAGAGTCCATGAATTTGAATATTACTTTTAGAAGATTAAAAAATTATAAGTGATTTTTGTTTAGTAGAGATGCAAAAATTTTGATCTGAAAGAAAAGCTAATTTCAAAGTTATTATATTGCCCAGAGGACATCAACCATTTTTATATCTAAATAGCAAACTTATTTGAGGATGAATCTCTATTCCTCGAATACCTTTTAGACCAACTTTGCCATCCTGCTTGGACTCTTCCTTCTTTGTGCATAAATGCAGGAGTAGAAGGAAATGAGGAGGTAGGAAGGGGGTTGGGGTCTTGAGTGTCAATTAGGGAATCTGGCTGTTAATGGAAAAAAAATCAAACCCTGTAAATATTTAAAGAGATTTATTCCAAGCCGAATGTGTGTGACTGATGGCCTGGAGCACATGGCCTCAGTTAGTACTGAGAAAATGTGCCCAAAGTGGCCGGGTTGCTGTTTGGTTTTATACATTCATGGAGACAGGAATTACGTGTAAAATCATAAATCAATACATGGAAGGTGTACATTGGTTTGGCCCCAAAAGGTGGGACATATCAGGGTGGGACTTATAGGTGGGTTTAAAGATGCTTTGATCCATAATTGGTTTAAGGAATGAAGCTTTGTCTAAAGGCTTGGAATGTTTTAAGTGAAGATAAGAGTGTCTATTAATTACAGACAAGCCACTGGATATCTGTTAAGTAAATTGGTGGCTTGCAGATGTGGTTTAAGCTTTGTCTTTCATGGCTTTAGGTCCTCTTAATGATCAGCATCTTATTGTTACAAAGAGTAACTCCAGAAGTAACTCCCAAATGAAACATGTCTGACCTCCCTTCTCCTCATGGCCAGCAACTCAGCTTTAAGGCTTCTCTGGGATTCCCTTGCCTAAGAGAGGGTCCATTCAGTCAGCAGGGGGCTTAAGATTTTATTTTAGTTCACAGGGTTTGCTCAGGACTTTAGCGGTGGGAGATCTGTCTACATCTATCTCTACATATGCACGAGCATATGCATTTATATTATCTTACATAGTTCAAAATGTTCTCTGAGAGAATGATCTAAAATCAGCTCCTGTTTGGGAAAGTTTCTTATTGTTTGGCAGCTGTTAGCTCAAACCTGGCAAACAGAGTAGTGTAGATTCCAGCCCCTATTCACTTCCTTGGCTGAATGTCTATACCTCATGGCCCTGGGCTTGTCAGCAAGACAGAAACTTGAACCTGGGCTGGACACTTACTGGTGCCCTACCTTGGGCAAATGGCTCTCCTGTCTGGGTCTCACAGTTCTCGTATGAATCACACCTACCTCGAAGGGTGTTTTGGGAGTGGGATCGGATTCCGAGTGTAATGTTTTGTGTTCTCTGCCCACCACGTCACGTGTGGTCACTGAGCACACGCTCTGCTACACCAGGCCCTGTGCATTCCAGGCATCGTGCATAGAGTAGGGAGCTAAGCAGACAAGCTTTCCATCTACAGGGAGCATGCAGTCTTGTGGGACAGATAAATAAACCAACTCTATGAAAAACAGTGCAATTAATGAGCATGGTAAAGAAATAGAGACCCAGGTGAGACTTGTGAAAATAATTGAAATTTGAGCTGTTGGAACTTTAAATTATTCTGAGCCTTGGAGAAAATGTGATTGTGGGCAGTCAGAACATCTACCTAGACATCTCCCCACCCTCACACACACTCCAGCTCTGGTGCTGCTTCTTATCTTTCTTGCCCCGAGGACAACTCAAGCAGGAGCGTCTTGCCACCGGTGGGTCTTCGTATAACCAATATACACGACACTTGGCCATCCTGTGACTCAGGGACCCTAGAAGGTGGGTCTTGGTCCACCTAAATCTGAACTAGGGGCAACTCTGGCCAATTCTGCTCTAGACACCTACCTGGGAGTAGAATTTTGTCAGCAGGTTATGCAGCCTGAGTCACCTTCGGAACGTGGAAGCCAGAATATGGCCCAGACACATGGCTGCTCAGCTCCCTGGACAAAGGGCAGGGTTCTTTCCTCCAGAGGCTCCTTTTTCCTAAGCTCCTCCCTCTCTGTCCCTACCTCCCTTCTTCCTGCCTCTCCGCCTTGGTGCAAGCTTCTGGACAGAGATGCAATCTTTCCTGGGCTTCCTAAACCCCTGGGAGGAGGAGCAAATCTCCAGAAGTTTCCTTTCCAGCAGCCTCCAGGCCCCACCAGCCTTGGCTCTTGGGCTGTCAGTTGTCAGTCTCGTGGGGACAGTCAGGACTAGCCTCTGTGCTCAGCTTCTCCCGGCCCTGATGTGGGCCACACCCTTCAGTTTGCCCCTCCTCAGCCCCCAGATGTGGTGCCCATGAGATGCTCTGTGGGAGACAGTGATGTGGACACATGAACTCTCATTAACCAAGTGGTTATTGTTTCTTGATTAAACAAGACCAGCCTGGACCCCCTCCACAAAGCACACACCAGTCAGCCTAAAAATGTTCCCAAACTCCATATGCTGCTCTAGATTTAACTGTTCATACCTTCTTCACAGATTTCCCCTTAAATTACTCTCTGTTCAAATCTTTACCTTACCCCAAACCCCAACATCTTAGCCTGAGTTTGAAATAGTAAGGATGGTTTAGACTGATGTTTTCCACCCTCTCACCTCCCTCCCTTCCTCCTCTGTCTTTGCATTTATATAATTCTCTGCTGCACCTCAGTGCCTAAAACAATGACTGAAATTCAATAAGTATTTATTGACTAAATGAATAGGTGGTTGCCTACTTCCCTATTATTAGGCTGGTGCAAAAATAATTGCGGTTTTAACATTGTTGAAATTTGCCATTTGATATTAGAATACGTTCTTAAATAAATGTGGTTATGTTATACATCATTTTAATGTGCATTTCTCACTTTATGTTTTTTTGCTAATGACTTATTACTTGCTGTTTATTTTATATTTATTTTAGACTATGGAAATGATGTTAGACAAAAAGCAAATTCGAGTGATTTTCTTATTCCAGTTCAAAATGGGTGGTAAGGCAGTGGAGACAACTCAAAACATCAACAATGCATTTAGCCCGGGAACTGCTAACGAACGTACAGTGCAGTGGTGGTTCAAGAAGTTTTGCAAAGGAGATGAGAGCCTTGAAGACAAGAAGTGCAGTGGCCGGCCATCACAAGTTGACAACGACCAACTGAGAGCAATCATTGAAGCTGATCCTCTTACAAGTACACGAGGAGTTGCCGCAGACCTCAAGGCTGACCATTCTACAGTCATTCGGCATTTGAAGCAAATTGGAAAGATGAAAAAGCTCGATAAGTGGGTGCCTCATGAGCTCACTGAAAATCAAAAACATTGTAGTTTTGAAGTGTCGTCTTCTCTTCTTGTACACAACAAGGAACCATTTCTTGATCAGATTGTGACATGCAATGAAAAGTGGACTTTATACAACTGGTGACGACCAGTTCAGTGGTTGGACTGAGAAGTTCCAAAGCACTTCCCAAAGCCAAACTTGCACCACAAAAAGTCATGGTCACCATTTGGTGTCTGCTGCCGGTCTGATCCACTTCAGCTTTCTGAATCCTGGTGAAACCATTACATTGGAGAAGTATGCTCAGCAAATAGATGAGATGCACCAAAAACTGCAATGCCTGCAGTTGGCATTGGTCAACAGAAAGGGCCCAATTCTCCTCCTTGACAACACCTGACCACACATCACACAACTAACGCTTCAAAAGTTGAACGAATTGGGCTACGGAGTTTTGCCTCATCTGCCATATTCACTTGACCTCTTGCCAACCAACTACCACTTCTTCAAGCATCTCGACAACTTTTTGCAGGGAAAACACTTCCACAACCAGCAGGATGCAGAAAATGCCTTCCAAGAGTTCGTGCAATCCCAAAGCACGGATTTTATGCTACAGGAATAAACAAACTTATTTCTCATTGGCAAAAATGTGTTGATTGTAATGGTTCCTATTTTGATTAATAAAGATGTGTTTGAACCTATTATAGGTTGTCTGTATTTTCTTATTAATTGGTAGAAGCTATCTGTCTATTGGGGTTGTATCAGTCAGGGCCAAATCAGGAGACAGAAACCACACCAGTAATTAAAACAGAGAAAATTAAATACAAAGAATTATTAACTAATAAAAGACGATTAACTATCAAAAAGAGTAGTTTAAGGCAGGGAGACTATAAGGTAGGGGTTGACAGAATTTTTTCTATAAAGGGCCAGATAGTCAATATTTCAGGCTTTGTGGGCAAGAGGTACAATCAAGGATATTAGGTAGGAAGTTATATAACAACACAGAAACAAATGTCCACAACTTTTTTATTAATAAAATTCAAAATAAAATAATGAGTACGTATTTTGGAATACAGTTCTATTAATAAGAATGGGATCCATTTTGTTGAGATAACATTTTGCTTAGTTGGGGTTCAAATTTAAAGACCATTCTTAGCTCCAGGGTGGTGCAAAAGCAGGTGGTTGGCTGCGCTTGACCTGCAGGTGGTAGTTTGCCTGTAGGGCTGAGAGAGGGTGAATGAGGAAGGAACTGAGATTCAGACTTTTGCAGCGAACTGGGCCACACAGCCCACCAGTGACACAGAAATTTGTTGGAGGGCACAAGCTACAGCTAGATACCACCCCCCTCAACAACACACAAACGCACACAGATTTGATGCCACAGAAAAGGGCAAACCTGGGGAAAGGAAAGTCCGGTCTTCCCGCTGCTTTACAATGACCCTCCAGCGCCGTCTACTGGCGGAGACTAGCATTTACCCACTGGCAAACCACACGTGTCTGCAAGGTCCTGTCGGCAAAGCCAAGCAAAGGAGCGGCATGTCGCGAGGAGGCACTAATTTGATAACTGGCACAAGGATATTAATATAGTGATGCAAATGATTTTCCCCAATCTATTGCTTGCCTTTAAAAGTATTTATTTATTGAAAAAGTCTTAAATGGTACAAAATTCAAAACAGAAAAAATCCATACACTTTGAAAAGTTAGTATACCTCTGCTCTGTTCCCCACCCACTCGGTTCTCTGCCCCCCAGACCCCGCAGTTATGAGTGTATTTTGTATCTTCCTAGAGCTTTTCCATACGTATATACAACGCTTTATTTCAAACATTTCTGTTTTACAAATTGTACAACAAAAATCTTCTGCTTTACACAAATTTAAAATAGCTGAAAAATCACATCTATTAATTTGCCTTGTTTAATGGCCCCGGGCTAATTATGTTTTACTTAGCAAAGCCATTCACACTCCACGATTGAAAATAATTTTCCTATATTTTTCTTCTAATACTTTTATATTTTGGTTTTTACATGTACATCTTTAAAACCATCTGGGTTTTTACATTTGAATAGACTGTGAGGTGGGGATGAGATTATATTTTCCTCAGCGTGGGTGGTCATTTAATTCCTTCAATGTTATTTAATCTATTCTTTCCAACAGATGCAAATTACTTAATATCGGGGCCCCAGTCCCCCAGCAATCAGTAACCGAGGATCGCCTCATCCCACAGGTCCCTCTCCTGCGGGCCTTCCTTGCCGGGCCCCTTCTTCTTCCTACGAGACCCTGGGGCGGCATCTTCATGTCGGTGGCTCTTCTTTCTGCGTTTGGGCCTCTCTGCACCGAAGGGCCCCACCTCGGCCTTTCTCCTGCCCAGGCCCCTGTTTTCTTTGTGGGACTCTCTCTTGTCCTGGTGCTTCCTCTTGGGTTCTACTTGCTCTGCCCCGGCGGCTGCCCCTCCCCCGTCCTCCCTGTACCCTCTGCTCTGGCCTGTGTCTTGCGGGCCCGCCTGGTGGACGCCGCTGCGGTCCTCCCGGAGGAGGTGGCCGGCATCCTCCCTGCCCTGCACCCCGCAGGGGCCTGGACTTGGATGCCACCAGTGCGTGAAGAAATGGTCATGTGCTTTCTGACCACGGTTTAGAGATTCCAGTCTTTGTCTGGCGTGAGGAATTTTAGCCCAGGGAGGCACCAGGCTTTCCACTGTGCTCAGCCTTGCGTGGGAAGCAGGGAACTTATGGAGCCTCCCCAGGGAGAGCCCCTGCTGCAGCATTCGCGGGCTGGGGCCAGGGCGGCCCCTTTCTTGGGATGGGGAGTCTTCTGCCACCTTTGCAAAGCAAAGCTTTGGCTGTAATCCTCTGGCTTTCTGCTTGCTAACATAATCCTCAAGTTCTTGTTGAAAAGAGTCATAAGTCTTAGAATTTTCCATCGTATTGATCATGAATGAATGTCTGCTAGGGAAAATCGGGGGAAACTTTCTGTTAAATGTATTATTTTGTTATAAATGACTTTTTTGATCCTAAAAAAACGAGATTCAAATTTCTAGAAGGGATTATATTATATCATATAATGTAAATACTATTCAGTCATTGATGTTGAAAAAATATTTTGTTCATAGACTGAGAATCATGAATTATAATGGACTAAGAAAATGAGCCTTGAAACTGTAAATTTGAGGACCTATAAATATGTCATATATGTAACAAATATAAATATGTATAAAATTTATCAGTAGTTACTCCAGGTTTGGAGATTATGGATAAGTTTAGTCTTTCTTACTTAATTGTTCTGAATTTTTGAACTAAATTAAACTAATATCATTCATAAAGTCTACAAAAACAGAACTGGCTACCCCTGTTCTTATGTGCCAAGGAAGAAATAATAGATCATTAAACATATTCCCACATCACTCCCACACTATTTTAAATCTAATAGCTGGGGTGAAAGGACAGAGGAAAATGCTATTTATTGTGTTAAACTCAGAAATTATTATTCCTTTTTTTACAAATGAAGAAACTAAGTCACAAAGAATTTAAGTGACTTACTTAAGTCAAAAAGTGGAGGCAGGATTTGAACTCAGAGAGAGAGTCCAGAGCCTGCTGGCTCAGCCACACTCTGTAGCTCAGAATGCTTTTCATCTCTGAGGTTTGTACCAACTTTACTGATGTCGTGAGGACTAAAAGAGGGAGTACAACTGAAGGGCTGAGGACAGCACTGGGTACATAGCAGGTGGTCAGTGACTGGTAGCTAGTAATATTCTCATTAGGTTGCATGAATGAGGACCGGCATCATTAAATGTGTTACCAGTAGTCTATTCTAAGAACTCTCCTCCATTTTAATTTATTATTTTAACTTGTCTTTCCATTTAGTCAATGTAAATATGTGTTTGTGCTAAAAATAAAAAACCTATTGCAGCAGTATACACTGTAAAACCGAATTCCCCAGTTTCCACCCTCCAGAGATAACTATGGGGTTGGTATCGTGGGTATGTTACTCCAAACTTTTATCTGAACTAGAATTCACCAAAAGTGAGATTAGATTGTACATTCTGGTCTGCAATTCAGCCTTTTTCATCCCAAACAATGCATTTAGATCCATTTCTTATTTCAGTGCATGGTGGATCTACCTCATTTCTAAGAGGGCTGCTTAGTGAGCATCCACGGACCATGATTTTTTTAAGTCAAATTTCCTCAAATTTAGGTCACTCCTAGTTTTTAGCTCTGGCCAACCAAGCAACAGTGTTTGGCATATGCAAGCCACATGCCCCGGACCTGTGGCTGGGTCTCAGCTTCCAGATGCTGGTCTGAGTGCCTTTGGGTGGGTCACAACTCTGGGTAGACGTGGACTTGGAGCCAGGCTGGCCACTTATGCACGTGTTGACCTGCATAATTGTCCCATTTCCTCAGGCTCTCAGTGTCGTCATGTGTAGTATACTCTGTGGTGTGCGTATACTGCACATGATACCCACTGCATGACATGTTTTCACTGAGCACATCCTGAGCCACATGCATTGGGCTCATACATGAACTCAACATATGTGTGCTCTGCCATGGGGGAGTTACAGCCTTATGTGAGGGTGAGACAGCAAACAATCGCCCATCTTGAATACGCAAAACAGCGAAGACAAGGTTGGTGAGGAGAGAGAGGGGAGACCTAGGCTGTTTCACTGGGAGGATGATGGGAGGGGATGTTGGGCGGAGTGACTGTTCCTGCTTTTCCTTCCCCATCACTGGCCCTGCTGACACAGGGCGCAGATATTGGCAGAAAAGGCACGTGCCACGAGACTCACATCTGACCTGTCCGACCTACTAAACCTTGGAATTTACCCACTGCACTTTGTCCCCGCTGCCTGTCATCCCTCACCTGCATCATAATCTGCCCCCTGGTGGTCCTTACCATCCACCCAGACCCACCTTTGAGCCATTCTCCAGGAAACAGCCAGAGAAATAGGTTTAAAATCTATCTGATTATGTCCCCTCCCACCAAACACTTTCACATTCCCCCAAGATCAGGATACACCCTTAATAAGGTTCCAGGCCACCTACCTCTAGTCTCTACCTGTGCCTTGCTCACCCAGAGCCACAGACAACTGCCACCTCCGGTTTTCTCAGGCTCCTCCCAGCCAGCTATAGAACCTGGACTCAAGCCTTGATGTCCCTAGCTCAAGCCCTTACCTAGACAACTTGTCATGCCCCCTGGGCTTTGTTTTCTCAGCTGGGATGCTCTATGTTCAGACAAATGTGGCTACATTATAGAGTAGAAAGCAAAATTTGCAAACAATGTCCAGTTGAAACCAAGTTCTCTAAGGCATTTCCTCCTGTTAGAGCTCTCCCCTGAGACCCCAGAGACTCCAGTCCACTCTCTTCCAACACGGGAATCTGCAGAAGTTGGGAAGCTCACCCTTCTTGCAGGCTCTCCATCTCCATGAATGCCCTCGTGTGCTGGGACTAGAACCGTGGCAGACACCCACTGTCTCCGCTGCTTCCCACCTCTCAGGCAGCACCAGCAGCAGGTCTTGCCAAAGGCTCTACTTTCAGAATGTGTCCACAATCTGACTACTTCTCTCCGCCCCAACTGCTCCTGCCTGGGCCAGGCTGCCACATCTTTGCTGGATCAGGGCTGTCATATCTTCACTGGTTTCTCAGCTCCTGCTCCCTGAGTCTGTTTCCAAACCAGCAGCCACAGTAATCCTTTTAAGGTGATGTCAGGCCTGACACTACTGGTTGCTCACTGTCCCGAGAGGACCTTCCTCTTGCTCCCCTTTCCTGCCTCACTCATCTCCCCGCCGGAAGGGAACAGGCAGACACACCCCAGCCTCAGGACCTTCTCAGTCCCTAAACCTGCAAAGCTTGTTAACTCTGCACACCGAAAGACTCCTTGCCTTCCTGGTCTTAGTTGAAATGTCACTGTCTCAGAGTTTTGACACATGAGACACCCTCTGGCCCTCCCTGCTTTACTTTTCTCCATGGCATCACCAAAAACAATGCTTTGAGATGTTGTTAAGATGCTGGTTCTCACTCTGCGTTTCTGCTGGACTCCCCAGTAACACTGATGCTGCTCATACCCAGACCACATTTTGAGTAGCAAGCCTCTAACAAACAATTTAATTCTTAAATTTGGTCCATTTTCCATCTTATTACACTTGGATATATGCTCCTTATGAACAAAGATTCCTTATTTACTGCTGTTTCCTCATCCTATCAAATTGTGCTTGACCTAGAGTAGATGCTTAATAAATACTTGCTGAATGAATAAATGAATGAAGAAAGGTCCTGACCTCTCCCAACACGTTCAGGTCCACCAGGAACCTCAGATCCAGAGAATCCTACCTGCCTCAGCTATGCTTCCCACCCAGCCTCCTCTTGTTTGCACCTCAGCCATCTTCCTTAACAACTAGCACTCCTAATGCCACCAAATACTACAGCAAAAGAGAAACACATTTGCTTCACCTCTTACCTGGAATCACCACAGTGCATTAGTTTAGTGAGAAAAATTTCCACCAACAGATGGAACCCTCACCTCTTTAAGCCTATAAGTCTCTGGGATCGTGTAAGTAGAAGTCCTGTGGGCCCGACAGTGCAGAGGTCCACCTACTCAGAACCTCAGAAGGAAGTAAGGAGCCCTAGCACATGGGCTAGGAGGTTTTACTCTGAGCTTCAGGAGAAGAATCCCAGCTTCCTCACTGCTCTCTTCCCAGGAGCAGGGAAGCATGAGGCCACACCCCTTCCTTTGTCTCCGCCTCTTGGGTTTTAAGCCTCCTCATCCCACCTCTCCAGGCTCTCCGGAGAAACAATCCAATCACACACCCTAAAGTGATTTAGGAACACCCAAGTTCATCCTCTTGGAATGCAATTAGTCTATAACCTAATCAGTGTTATTAAATCCTGACTGAACACTTTATCTTTAAAAAACTTTACTAAAACACCCAATTTCTTTTCTTTTTTTCTTTCCTTCTCTTTCCTTTTCCCTTCCCTTCTCTTCTCTTCTTCTTTTCTTTTGTTTTCCTTACTTTCCTTTTCTTGTTTTTTTAGGAGACAGGGTCTTGCTCTGTCGGCCAGGCTGGAGTGCAGTGGTGTGAGCACAGCTCACCGCAACCTTGAACTCCTGGGCAAAAGCGATCCTCCTGCCTCAGCCTCCGGAATAGCTGGGACTACAGGGGCCCACCACCATGCCTGGTTCATTTTTCTTATTTTCCTCCTATCTTAGCCTCGGATTATAAGCATGAGCCACCTTGCCTGGCCCAACAACCAATTCTTAATTTGTGAAATATAAGAGAAATATAAGTCCAGCTTGACAAGTTAGATGAGTCTATTAGAGGTTACTTTACAAGGGTGCTTGATCCTGGGTGCAGGAATTTTTTCCACAGGAGCTTTCTTGCATGCAATATTCACATCACCCCACCCTGTGGTGTTGCTTTAAATCCTTTATCAATGAGTAATGCAGAGCTTTTATTGTATCATTGCTTGTTCACAGTGAAACAAATCAAGCATGAGCAAAATCTTCATCATATACTGTCATACAACTCATGTTATGTTAATGACACTATAATTCTCCACTAGGTGGGGATTCTACTATCACAATTAGTTAAAGGGCACTATAAGGCACCCAAAACAGTTCTAAAGCAGTCAGGGCTTGTCTAAGCTGGCCACTTCAATGCAAGAAAGTACTAACGTACCCAAGAAAGTGCTGGGCACTTCCACCCCCCATCTCCCAGTAATTATCTTGGTACTTGCTTAACCTACTTTGTACCAACTTTGTTGAGCACTCCAGGCTAGCACATCACGGTGTTTCTGTTATATGGTGGGGAACTTGCATTTTCCTCTCAGATGTAAACCAAAATTAAAATCCTGAGAAATAAAAATAGAATCCTAAGCTCCCAAACAACTGAATGGAGCCCCTCTTGGCCAAGGGGACCCCAGAAAAACCTTAAAACTGAGCTCTTATGGCCGGGCATGGTGGCTCACGCCTGTAATCCTACTACTCTGGAGGCCGAGGCTCAGGCTGGGAGACCAGCCTGAGCAAGAGTGATACCCCCGTCTCTACTAAAAAAAAAATAGAAATAAATTAGCTGGACAACTAAAAATAAATAGAAAAAATTAGCTGGGCATGGTGGTGCATGCCTGTAGTCCCAGCTACTTGGGAGGCTGAGGGAGTAGGATTGCTTGAGCCCAGGAGTTTGAGGTTGCTGTGAGCTGCTAGGCTGATGCCACGTCACTGTAGCCCGGCCAACAGAGTGAGACTCTGTCTCAAAAAAACGAAACAAACAAACAAACAAACAAAAAAACAACTGAGTTCTCAGCCACCAAGGGAAGGGAAGTCAGACATACCTCCTTTTACCCCTTTCCTTTTGGAGTTTAGACTAATTACAAACTGGACCTAAGGCCACGCAAGGCAAAGGTTAAGTCCCACCTGTGGGCCATCAATTTGCTTAACAGATCACTTTTTTTTTTTTTTTTGAGACAAGATCTCCTTTTGTCACCCAGGCTAGAATGTAGTGGCATTATCGTAGCTTACTGCAACCTCAAACTGCTGGGCTCAGGTGATCCTCCTGCCTCAGCCTCCATGTGCAGCTAATTCTTCTTTTTTTTGTAGAGATCGGGTCTTGCTCTTGCTTAGGCTGGTCTCAAACTCCTGGCCTCAAGCAATCCTCCTGCCTGGGCCTCCCAAAGTGCTAGAATTATTTAACAGATCTCTTGTTCTCTGATTAGCAGACACCCTTATCTTAACTCAAGCATTCCTTTCTATTATCTCCAACTCTTTAGACAAACCTTTATTTCTTTAACCAATTACAAATCAAAGAATCTCTGAGCGCACTTATAACCTGTAAAATGCTGCCCTTTGTCCCTTACCCCCTGCTTTGAGATGTCTCACCTTTTGGGACAAACCAATGTATACCTTCCATGTATTGATTTATGATTTTACCTGCAATTCCTGTCTCCCTAAAATTGTATAAAATCAAACTGTAACCTGGACATCTCAGGTGTACTTTCTCAGGACCCCTTGAGATTATGCTCCTTGAGCTCAAAATAAACCTCTTTAAATTATTTTACAGAGTTTGCGAAACAATCCATGTTAAAATAATGTAGAGCCAGAAGGTATAAACAGTAATCAAAGTCTGATTTTTATAAAAGTATAGACATAGCCAGAAGTTAACCAGCCACTGTTCTTTAATACCCTTGCTGCTGTTTTTGGTCATGGCTTAATGGCAGTATCCTCCCCGACAGACACAAGATTTGTGACTCCTCCCACTACTTCTATAGATAACATTGCTGCTGTAAATCTTAATACTGGTCTTTCAGGTGTTTTTCAGACTTTGCATTCTGGGGACCTACTGATGCCAACGAGACCCATGGATAGGCGTAGGAACGAATGCAACAGCCCTGAAAACCCCTACCCAGGAAATCTCCTGAGAAAATAATTTCTACATCCCAACTCTATGAGCTCATCCCCTGCCAATCAGCAGACCCAATTCCCTAGCCCTTTGCCTGCTGAACTGTCTTTAAAACCCTTTCTCCCAAATTCTCAGGGAGATGGATTTGAGAAATTCCTCTCCTCTCTTTGCATGGTGCCTGTGATATTAAACTCCTTCTCTGCTGTAAATCCTGCTGTCTCAGTGTATTGGCTTCCTCTTAAAAGCAGTGGGCAATGGAACCTGGTTGGGCTGTGTAATGTTTTGTTTTAACATAGGCATTCTACTTTGAAGATTTTTTCTATTCTGTCACTTGACAATCAACACAGAAGACTTCTGTGACCAAATGTGTGAGTTTTTTTTTTTTTTTCTCCACACACCAAGCAAGCCATCAACTCTGCAGCAGACACCAGCTGGGTGTCCTCTAATTCAATTCAATTATGCTGGAGATAGCATCAGATCCCACAGAGTGAAGGCTCAGGCCCCAAGACTTCTCTGCACAACCCCCCCCCACACACTTCAGATGCCAATGGAAAGCTCCAGGTTGTTTTACCTACACTTCTGATGCCCAGCTATAAATTGGGCCTCCCACAACCCTCTCTTCAGGTTGGATTGATTTGCTAGAGTGGCTCATAAAACCCAGGGAAACATGTATGTTTACTGGTTTACTGTAAAGGATATTACACATCGCTTCCTTAAGCAGAGTAAAAAAAAGAGACAGAGAAACAAAAGGATATTACAAAGGATACAGAGGGAGGTGCATAGGGTGAGGTGTGAGGGACGGGGTGCAGGGCTTCCATGCCCTCCCTGCGCACATGTTCAGCTAAACTAGTCCAAACCTTGCCCTTTAGGGCTATTATGGAGGCCTCATTACGTAGCCACGATTGATTAAACCATTGGCCCCCGGTGATCCTCTTAACCTTGAGCCCCTCTTCCTCTCTAGAGGCTGGGGATGGGGCTGAAAGTCCCAACTCTAATCCTGCATTGGTCTTTCTGCTGACCAGCCTCATCTTGAAGCTACCCAGGAGCTGCCAGCCATCAGTCAGCTCATTAGCATACAAAAGACACGTATCGCTTTCGAGAGTTCAAGGATTTTAGAAGTTATATACCGGAAACGGGAAATGAGGAAGACGACCAAATATGCGGTTCACAATAGCACGGATACTCTACTTTCCCGGCACCGTGTGTTGATGTCGGTCTTCCCCACTGCTCTGAAGTACTGCCTTTTTTGTCTTTTCCCAAACAAATGCCCATTTGTTTGTGGTTCTGCTTCTGCTTTCCGTATTCCTTCCTATCTTTGAACCAAAGCCCTCTCTCCGTGACTGTAGTTCGGCCTCTTCCTGCCAGTGCCAGGGCGGCTGCGCGTGGTCCACGCCTGGAGATGGAGACGCTGTGGCTGCGTCCCCGGGTGACCGAGTGCGGGACAGCCGCGCCCGCGGTGCACAGACCCCGACTTCAAGCTCTGTGGGAAGTGGAGCACCGATGACGTGCAGATCAATGACATTTCCCTACAGGATTACATCGCAGTGAAGAAGTTTGCCAAGTAACTATCACAGTGCCGGGCGGTGAGTCGCCAAGTGCTTAGGCAAAGCGCAGGGCGCGGTGGCGACGCCTAACTGTCACGAAACATGGCGACAACCACAAGAAGCTCGCGACCGTGCGCATCGTCCACCCGCTCACAGGGGAGAACCCTCTCCAGGTGCTGGTGAACGCCATCATCAACAGTGGCCCCCGCGGGGGCTCAACACGCGTTGGGCCAGGCCGGAGAGTGAGACGGCAGAGGTGGACGTGTCCCCACCTGCGCCCTGTGAATCGGGCCTTCTGGCTGCTGTGCACCCAAGAGGCTGCCTTCCGGACCATCCAGACCATCGTCGAGTGCCTGGCACACGAGCTCACCAACACTGCCAGGGGCTCCTCCAATTCCTGTGCCATCAAGAAGGACTAGCTGGAGTGGATGGCCAAGTCCATAGTAAACCCATAGTAGCCCCACGCCCCACCAAATTACTATAGTTTGATGAGAAGTCTTTTGCTAGAGCAAGTCCTGTCCCTATCTTTTCCTTATTCAGGTGTGTCTTCATTACTCTCAGCATTTTGTTTTCCATATAAATTTCAAGTTTGGCTCATTAATTTCCAAAATCACTTGCAATTTTTTTTTAGACTACATCGAATCTACAGGTTGACTGGGGAAGAACTGACATCTTTCCAATATTAAGTCTTTTAATGTACGAACTTGGCTTATATATTGGGTATTCTTTATTTTTCTATGTTCCCAGGGGACGGGCTTAGTTCACCAAACCTCTTCTTTTCTAGTCACAGGGTCATGAAAAGACACAAGTTTTAAGTAAGCCTTAGCTAGACCCTATGCCACATAAAACCATGGTGAAATTCGTAGCCCATTTTTATCAGGTTTCATTTCAAGTAGCTTTGAAGCAGCTTATAATGATAAAGACATGATTAAATAGACATTTCCAAAGTGAAAAAACTTCAAACAAAGGAAAATAAAGCGGGAGAAACCACCACAACAAACAGCTTGTCTACTTTTAAAAACCACCATTATGTCCCCGGTAAGGGGCGGGTACACCTTTCCTGGAAATACTGCAATACCAGGACGATGCGTGGAGTGGATTGAGCAAGCTCACATTCCACTTCCTAGTTCTAAAAATTTGCTTAATACTTCATCCTTAAGTAAAGGACATATCAGATATTAAACTGATAAGAACAGATACTACACTTGATCTTAGCCAAAAGGCCGAGAAGCGATAAGGATAGGCTCCTCCCCTCCCAGATCCTCCCTTCTTTTACTCACCTTTAGTTCACGGTGAGAAACCTCACCTGGGTCTAAATTTCACCTCCCTTCTTATTTGAATATTCTATTGAAAACGTTAGCTTCTTTCGCAGACACTTTTGTTTGCCTCTTGATTCACTGATGACTTTGTTGTCCTTGTCTCTGCGGTCTCCGAGGATCTGAAGGGCCATTTCATTTGCACGCCCCGCCCTCCGCCCGGGGCGTGGCCGCCGCGGGGGTAGGATAGGACACTGCGGCGACCCCGGGGCCACGTGCAAGTGTTGCCCAGAACCGAGGGAGATTTGGAGCTGAGCCGCAGTAAGAGTGCGGAACGAAGCTGTTTCGCGCAGAGCGGTCCGAGCGCACCCGCGTGCGGGCAGCGAGTCACTAGTGCGAACCAGTGGGAGAGGACAAGGTGGCCTCGCAGGCGTGCTGGGTCCGGCGGGGAAGACAGAGCCTTCCCCCTCGGCCCTCACCGGCGGGGGCCTGAAGCGGGGAGTGAAAGGCGGCGGGAGACCGGGGAGGGCGGGCGAAGCTGGGCGTGGGGAGGCGGCTCCTGCTCGGAAATCCGGCCACTCCAGGCGCGCAGATGAAGGCCTCGGTGTGGCGGCCGCTGCGCCGCTCTGTTCTCAGCAGCCGGGGGTAGGGGGTCCTCCCACTCCATCCCCTCTTTTTCTGCCTAGAAACCGCCCGTTACGCGCTTTCTTGTCTTACCAAGACTGAAACCCTCTCGCTTCTCACGACCCTCTAGGTCTGCGCCCAGCCTCTTCTGCGCTCAGAGTGCGCTCCCACCTTCCGCTCAAGGTCTAAACCCGCTTTCCTCACCCTCGGCCGGTCCAGGAGGACCCAGGCTCCTGGAGTCCAGCCAGCACCTACCTGCTAAAGAGATATGACAAATACATGCAACTGGATCCTGACTTGGCAGAACTTGAATATGTCTGCTGATTGGGTTGTAGAAATGTATCAGTGTTAATTTCCTGATTTTGATGGCTATAGTGCAATTTTATAGGAGAATGGCCTTGTTTATAGAAAACACAGTATTCAGGGCAATAAGGAGTCAGGTTGGAACTTACTCTCAAATGTTTCAGCAAAACAAAGTAAAAGTTCTTTGTATTTTAATTCCAACTCTTCTATAAGTTTGAGATTGTTTCAAAAACATTTTTAAAAACTTCTTTAAAGTCTCAACATGGTGATCTATTAATAGATTTTTACATGTTAGAGTTTATTTTTATCAAGATTATGTATGCCCATAGTTTAAAGTGTCAGTAGTTTTGTAAGTGTTGTTTTTTTAAAAAAAATAAAAGTAGTTCCCTAATCTCTATTTTACTCCTTTTCTGTTCCTAGGGGCAACTACTTTCAGCTGATTATTTTGACAGTTACAATCTTATTTCCCCATAATCGTATATATTGCTATTTCTTTTTTTCCCTTTTTTTTTCTTTTTCTGCTCATTCTTCCCCTCCCGAGCCCACCAAAGCCCGCCCTGGCCCCCCTTCCCCGCAGAGTGTCCATCCCCAGGGCCCCCTCCCTGTGTGTGGCCAGTCCTTCCAGCAGCCTCCTCTTCTCAGCCCTCCCTCCCCTTTGTGGCCAGTGTGGTGGAGCACTCCGGCCACAGCTTCTCTGTGTCCCCACGCTCCCTTATGTCGTCCGTTCACATCCCTCTTAAGTCCATCCCACGCCATGTCCCCCCCCCCCACCATATACTCCTCCCTCCCAGGCTTCCCGGCACACTCCCCTCTGCATGTCTATGTCCCTCCCACTCACCCCGTCCTTTTGTCTCCTCTTTGGTCTCTAAGTCCTCCGCCCCTCCCTCACTCCCCTTATATTGCTATTTTTTGATGTTTTAATTTTAGACATTTTCTGTAATGTTGACATCAAGTTTCTAAGGGGAAGATTTAGCTCTCTTGCTACCATACACATGCATATTTCTGATTCTCCCCTCAAACTCTCCTTCCCACCAATATTCTCAGGACAGTTTTATTGTAATTTTGTTTATATCAGTAATAAGCATTTATATTTATTTGATGGCTATCTAAACATTATTGATAACTGAGCCATGTAGTATACTATGACTTTTCTCTATATATCACCTTCTAGCATAATGTATAATTTATCTTTGTGTTCATTATTTGCTCTCGATTTTCTCCCATTAGAATGCAGCTTTGCTGAAGCAAGGATTCTGTTTTCCCAAGGGCTTAAACCATGCCTGGCCCAAATTTGGTGCTTAATGAATATTGGCTAAAAAATATAATTACCTTTTCTTTACTGCACTACATTTTATTTTCTTTGGAGTTAATAACTGTCTTATTTTCTCAGTTGCTTATTTTTCTATGTACTTATCACTAACTTATCCCCCAACTTTCCCCTAGTTGCATGCATGTATCTCTCAGTACTTCCAGATTTGTATCAATTTTTTCTTCTTGAAGCCTTCTGGCCTGCTCCAATCCGGATTACGTGTTTGTATAGCTGTAAGCCTGGGTTCTCTCCTCACCAGCATCCTGGGGATTCTCTTTACCCTTTTCTTTTGCTGAGTCCTCAGTTCCCTGGATCTCAGCAAGATGGCTAGGCAATATTACATATATTGGATATGGTATATCATAATGGGAGCTGGGGTTTCTCACTGTCAGAGAGGGGTACATCCAGGAGACATTTTAGCCTTAACTAACACAGATGCTGAACTTTTCTCTCTTCTTGCAACACTCCTTCATTTTGCTACTGTGACATCACACGCATGTACCTGCTCTTAATTTTCTGGCCATCTATCCTGTGTCCTTTCCTGGTTCTTTTTCCTCTTAAATGTTAGTGCTTTGTAGGCTTTATCCATTGCTAGATTTCCTTCCTACGCTACATTTTCTCCTGGGCGTCACTCATTCTCATAGCTTTAGTTAAATCTCTATGCAAGTGACTCCCCAAATTTATCTCCATCCCAGATCTCTCTCCTAAGCTCCCGACTCAAATATCTCCCTGCTGGTCACCTCCATTGGGATGTTTAATCGGTTAAAATTCAACACACCAAAAATTGAACTGTTTTCAACCAATCTCCTTCCACCTCCTCCCAGATTCTCCATGTCAGTGAACAATACCACCATCCACTTGATCTCCCAAGCAAGAAATGTGGGCATGAGCATCGCCTTTGCTGCTCACTCTGCTTCACTGCCCCAATCTGGCTCAGACCAACCATATCTCTTGCCAGGACCCTAGGACAGCCTCCTGCCTTATCTTTCTACTTTTGATTTTGCCTTGCCCACCCTCACCCCCAAACTTCAAGTTTTATGTTGGAAATTACACAGCGCACACAGTGGGGTATTGTTTTAGGAGTGGCCTCTCTACTTCCTCACCTTGTTTTCCCAACTCATCAGGCACAAATCCTTCAATCTGAGCTCTTGGGGACACTGACTTGTAGCCACCCCTCCCTGTCACAATGAAAACTTCCCACTGGACTCGTGTATGGTTTCTTGAACTCCCTCTGATCCACTCTGTCAGGGGCCCTCCTCATTTTCTCTGTAGCCTCCAGCTCTGACTGTCAGGCATTTAACTCCATCTTGTCAAATTCTAGAATCTAGATAAAGCCAAAAGGTTTGGATAATTGTGGTGAGCAGTGTTTGGGTCCTGTAGGAAGCAGTCTTTCTAAAAGAAAACTACTGGCTTCTCACCATCCTAAGGACAAATCCAAGTTCCTTAACTTGGCTTCCAGGAGACTTCCTTTCTTCCCAGCCTAAGCTCTAATGACTCCTTATATAGTCACTGAAATTCCAGTTTGCTAAAACATATAACTGTTTTCTTGCTTATGGACCTTTGGATATGATGGTACCTCTGCTTAGAATACATTTCCCCTTCCTTCTTCACTTACATGTAGAAACTGATCCTTTGTAGATGTCTTATTACATGTCCCTTGTTTTGTGAAGCCTTTCCCCAAGGCCCACTCCCCAACCCCAACAAATTAGTTGCTCCTGCTCCATCCTTTGCCACTGCTGTGGAGCCCCCCTGGCCTGATTGGCTGGTGCCCACTGAGCGGTTGGCTTCCTCTGCTGGTCTGCAAGTGTCTGCGGAAGAGAGCTTGCATTCTCATTTTTTCCTCAGGTTCCTTCCCAGCATAATGCAGGCAAGTAGCTCTCAATACTTGTTCATACACATCACAACCACCAATTCCATTTTTTTCTAGTTCTAATTTTTGACAATTGTTTTCCAAATTTAGCCAGAATTTGCTTCCCAATACCTTCTTCTCAGTTTAGGTTCTGCTCTTTTGGAAGTACTCTGTTGAAGGTGACTTAAAGGCAGAAGTGGGAGCAAAGAAGTACCAAAGAAGGGCTCAGCTTCAACCAGAAAATTATAGTCTGTTTGTACTTTGGATGGTGGTAGGGAACAGGGTCACCAATGACATTTTAGGGCAAAAAGTTTCTGTCCTAAAATTTTGAAAACAATTGTACAAGCTATAGTGACTTCCTCAAGACTGTCATCATCACATACTTGCAGTGCTCACCTGCCTAATTTTGATAGTTATAATTAAAAAATTTTAGAATCTGTATGATATATTCAGTGTAGATTAATGTTCATTCAAGTGCTAACCATTGAAACTTGGCATTTCTTTTAAAATCATTTTGAAGAAATCGCAGTACCTTGGTGTCTTACTGAATATTCTTATATAGTTGACCTTTGAACAACGTGGGAGTTAGGGGCAACAGCCTCCTGACAGTCGAAAAATTTGTATATAACTTCTGACTCCCCCAAAACTTAACTACTAATAGTCTACTGTTGACTGGAAACCTTACCAATAATATAAACAATTGATTAACACACTTTGTATGTCATATGTACTTGTATAGTATAGTCTTACAATAAATCTAGACAAAAATGTTAAAAAATTATAAGAGAAAATGTATTTGCTAGTATTTATTAAGTGGAAGTGGATCATCATAAAGATCTTCATCCTAGCCATCTTCATGTAGATTAGGCTGAGGAAGAGGAGGGGGAGGTTGGTCTTGCTGTCTCAAGTGTGGCAGAGGTGGAAGAAAATCCATATATAAGTGGACCCACGAAGTTCAAACCCATGTTGCTCAAGGGTCAACTGTAGTTTTGAATTTCCCCCCAAGCACTAGACTCAAAATAACCTCTGAAAAAAGAATTTTGTCAACTCTGAAAATGCTGACAATTCAGCTGACCTTGTTTTGTAAGTATCAGTCAAAAAAGACTATACTGTCTTGGGGTTTTCAGAGAAAAGATAATCTTTTGTGACTGATAATTCACAGCTTACTTATGCTCTACTTTGGTTCTTTTCACCAGTAGACCAGACATGTTAAAAACAGGGGGAGTGATATAATAGCACAAAATAATCTTACTCTATCAGTGCCATGGAAGAAAAGTTGATCTGGGGAGCTACTCACTCACTTTGAGACTAGTCACATAGCCAATTATAAATCTAATCATATTATTCTTTAGCCCCTATTTATCATTTTGTCCAAATCTCAAGAAAAACTATTACATGTCTTGCCTGTAGGCAAATATATCACTAAGTTTATTTCCTTTTTGATAGGATTAAATAATCAAGGAAATGGAATAGTATAATTTTTCTATTCTTGGTGATTCCATGGTAGATTCTAATGATTACCTCTTCCCTTTCTAGAAAGTCACCATCTAACCTGTTAGAGTTCTCCAGAGAAACAGAAGTGTGTGTGTGTGTGTGTGTGTGTGTGTGTGTGTGTGTGTGTAATGGGGATTGGCTCACATGAAATGATTATGGAGGCACAATTTGGTGTCTGCAAGCTGGAGAATGAGGGAAGTCAGTGGTGTAATTCAGACTAGTCTGAAGGCCTGAGAACTGGGGGTTGAGAGGAGTAGGGGTGGGGCTGATGGTTTAAGTCCTGGTTCAAATGTGAAGGCCCAAGAACCAGGAGCACAAATGTCCAAGGGAAAGAGAAGATGGATGTCTCAGCAAAAAAAGAGACAGCAAATTTGCCCTTCTTCTGCCTTTTTATTCTATTTGGGCCTTCAACAGGTTGGATAATGCTCACTAACACTGAGGAAGGCCATGTGCTTTACTCAGTTCACAAATTCAAATGCTAATCTCTCCAGAAACAACTTTGCAGACACACCCAGAAATAATGTTTTACTAGCTGTCTGGGCATCCCTTAACCCAGTCAAGTTGACATATAAAATTAGTAAACACACATGGGAAGAGTCAGAGCATGGGCATGCTAATAAAAGCTTAAAGTAATAATGATTTTTATCAAGTGTTTATCTTTCCAAGCTAAAAGTTGTATTTTAGAATAAAAAATGGGAAGGGCAGATAACTTTGGTTTGTGAATTTCCATTTCTATTTTCCTATTGTGGTAAAAATAATTTTAGCAAAATAATTTTTAAGTTAACCTTATAATAGACACTGTAGTGGCACAACACTGTAGAATGCAGATAATTTTCATATCACAGAATCTTTTTGTTATCCAAAGTGTGTTTAGAGGTCAGTCTTCCTAGTCATATTTGATAATAAGGATAATGAAGTTAAGTGACTTCCCCAAAGTCACATAAGAATTTGGTGGCACAGCTTAGACTAAATTGTGAGATTCAGATTCCCAGACCCTCACTCTTTCTGTAACAAAACAGTGATGCTCAAATACTTGAAATGCTTATCATAAAAAAAGGGGGATTATTAGAATGAAAACACTGGCCAGGACAGAACAATCTAACGGAGTTTTATTTCTTATAAACTCTTCTCTCTTCAGTTTCAACTATTTGAAAAAATTGTGGTCAGTCAGATCTCTACCTTAAGAACTGGGTTCACATATGAGTAAGAAAGGTATAATAGATTAGGAATTTTTACAACTTTAAAGTGTGACCTACCCAAAAGATCTTGCCTCTTAAGTACAAACTGCCCAGTTATTGCTCTTCTCTTCCCAAGAGAAAATAATTGTTGAATGGGGACAGAATATTGACACAGAAAAACATGGAGAAATTAGAATACTTTATTATAAACATTTCCAGAATATAAACTGATTTTGTATCAAGATTCTTTGAAACTTTTAAAACTATATGTAACCTAAGCTTATTATTATAATGTATTTCATTTTCCACTTCCCAACCTAGAGAATACACTGCAAGTTAGATCTAACAAAGGAAAAAAATAAATTGCTTCATAGAGAAAACCAATGAACATAAAAATACCCAGTTCAAAACTATAACAAACCCAATCAAGAAATAGATTCTGCAAAGTCTATTACTCCTCCAGTTTAAAATAAATAACCTCTCAAGGGAAAATAAATCCTGCCATCAAAGCAATTTGATGAATAAAAGCAGAACCACTCTCATTAAGGGAAATTACATTATATGTAAGAAAAGTGTAATAATGCTTTTAGAAAATGAGGAAAAGTAATTTCTGTGTTGGAGAGTAAGCATACTAAATACTTTGTTCATTTGGCCTTTGTTATAAGTTAAGGTTCCTGTTCACATAAGAAAAGTGGTATGAACACAAACACCATAAAACCAAGCTCCTCAACTATTTTTTTCAATTAAACTTTGGGAGAACCAACTAAAAAGCTTCAAAATCCAAGGATAGACTGGTCCCAAAGCATTTCCTCCTCTGTCCTTTCTTTGCCTTGTTCCTTTTTCTCTTTTCTACGCTTACGTTCCTCTTTCTTAGAGGCTACATCTCGGCTTTTCTTCTCCTTTCGATTTTTAAGCTTTTCTGTACTGACCTGTACAGTTTCTTTTCCCACCTCTGTTTCCTTTCTTTGGATGCTTTTGTGTTTGTCTAAATCCATTTCCTCACAACTTCTTTTCCTCTTACGCTTGGGCTGTTCCTCCTTTGGTTTTTCTCTGCCTTCCTCTGGGTGCCTTTTCCTCTTCTGATGTGTCTGTGTATGACTGGCCTGATAAGCACTAGTACTGTTACCTGAGGAGAGGTGCTTATGAACTCCAGATTCTGCACTGTTTGAGCCACAATTATATACTTGCTGACCAAAGTTCAGGGGTACTGGTTTTTCTGAGAAATAGTCCCTGGTGAATTGACAGTAGCTCAGAGAGTCTAGTCTCAGCCTGCTGTCATGAGCTGGTAACCATGGAGGTAACCGATTTTCCATTGTTTGTGAAATATTGCGTGACCTTGGGTAGGTCTGGACGGTTTCAGATGGGAGTCTTTGATCAAGCATTCTGTACATGGGTCTGGAATCAACCTCTTCTTTGTACCCATGGGTTTCCAAACAGTCCTCTCTCATCTTTCTGAAACAAGTCTTTGGCTCTAAGCCTCTGGCTTTCTGTACTTTAATATAATCTTCAAGTTCATCTTGAAAAGAGTCATATGTCTTCTTTGAATGCTTCATTAGGTTGACAAAAAGGGATTCTCTGCAGAAAAGATGGGAGAAAATTCTTACTCGATTATTTTGTTCTGAATATTTCCTTTGCTCTTGAAAAGAACTTCAAAAAACAAAGAAGCTCAAATTAAAAGCTACTTCAGCATAAAAGTTAAATAGCCTGACATTATATGCCAAAAAGCAGTATCAGGATAGTTACATACCACCCAGGCCACTCACAAGTAACTACCCGTCTGAGAAGTGGGAGAAAGAGAGCAGAAAGCAGGTGACATATCGGATGCTGTCACAGGGCTTGAGTACGTAAGACACGTAGGGATATGTACGTAAGAACCACACATCTGTGGTAGGTGGCCTGATCTGAATGTTCAGATAATTTCTAAAGTTCTGATTAATCAGTTTCCTGCATATTGTTTTCTAAGAGAAGTTTTCTAAAAGAAACAATAGAGAAGTAATTGGATTTTAAAAATTTTCAATTTACTCAAGCAAAATAAAATAAACACACATACTCACCTGACTACAGTACTACAAGGCTTAATAATAAAAGGATGTTTGTAAAATGGTTTGGGAATGTTGGAAATTAGGAACTCAGCTGTAAGATGAAAACTTCCTGAGGGAAGATGAGGGAACAGAGTTCTGTATCTTCTGTATAGGGCTTAGATTTCATTCTACTACTTCTGATTCGTGAAAAAAGCATTCTAGAATGCCTTCTGGTTTGTTCTCTTAAAGTACTGGTCAGAGGGTTAAGGGAAGTAATAGAGGTGAAAGCCGAGAGGAGACAGGACTGATGTAGAGAAATGTTTCAGAAGAAATCCAAGAGTAGACAGACTAAAGTTTTTGTTTGCTTGTTTGATTCTTTTTCGTGGGGATGGGCAGCACTGTTCCTGGTTCTCTTTCTTTCCCCCATCTCAAATCCTGCGTAAGTACAAATATAACAGACAATGTACTTACTATGAGATGATAATGCCCTAGATGTTTTTCGTGATATATTTTATCTCCAAAAATTAGGAAGTATATGCCATGTAGGAATGAACATTTCTTCCCTTTAACAGAAACAAATAAGCCTGACATAGCATTCTAGAGTCTCACTAATGATCAGCTATTTTTTTCCTAGAAATTTGAGATTTAAAAAAATCTCAATGAAGCCTAATTGGGTGAGTTAGAAAACTTAGCTCCTATTCAACTTAAATAGTATAAAACATTCTGACCAGAATAATAACAACAAATAAGATAAATACTTGCTTAAATATGGGTAAAATATTTTAACTGACACTTCTGAGCTATGATAACACCATTGCACTCTAGCCAGGGCGACAGAACGAGACTCTGTCTCAAGAAAAGTAAAAAAACAAAACCCAGAATATATAAAAATGGCCAATAAGCACATGAAAAAAATGTTTAAAATCATTAGTTATCAAGAAAATGTGGCTCCCCCCCACACTCATAAACACACTTTCACTCTCTCCTTCTACCATGTGAGGACACAGCAAGATGTCCATCTATAAGCCAGGAAGATAGCCCTCACCAGAATCCAATCATGCCTAGTACCCTGATCTCAGACTTCCCAGCCTTCAGAACTATTAAAAATAAATGTCTATCGTTTAAGCCAAAAAAAAAAAAGAAAAGAAAATGTGAATTAAAACCACAATGAGATACCACCATGCATTCACTAGAATGACTAAAATTAAAAGACTATAATACTAGTGTTGGTGAGGATATGAAACAAATGGTAGGAATGTAAAATGGTACAACCACTTGGAAAACAGTTTGGCAATTTTGTAAGAAGTTAAACATACACCTACCACACGATCTAGTTATACTACTCCTGGGTATTTAGTCAAAAGAAAAGGAGATATAGTTAGGCATTGCATAATGATGTTTTGCATCATTATGGACTGAATATATGACAGTGGTCTCATAATAGAGCTGAAAAATTCCTATCGCCTAATGACATCATAGTAACGTTTTGGTGCAGTGCATTCCTCATGTGTTTGTGATGATGCTGGTGTAAACAAACCTACTGCACTGCCAGTTGTATAAAAGTATAGCACATACTATGTATAATACACAAGACTTGAAGATGATAATAAACGACTATGTTACTGGTTTGCTTATTTTTTACTATTTTAGAGTATACTTCTTCAACTTATAAAAAAAAGTTAACTGTTAAACAGCAGGCCCTTCATGAGTTATTCTAGAAGGCATTGCTATCCTAGGAGATGATAGCTCCATGCACGTTATTGCCCCTGAAGACCTTCCAAGGACAAGATGTGGAGGTAGAAGACAGTGATATTAATGATCTTGTCTCTGTGTAGGCCTAGGCTGATGTTTGTGTTTGTGTCTTAGCTTTTAACAAAAAAGCTTAAAAGTAAAAAAAAAAAATTGTTTTAAGTAGAAAAAGCTGATAATATAAGGATATAAAGAAAGAAAATATTTTTGTACAGCTGTACAATGTGTTGTTTTAAGCTAAGTGACATTACCAAAGAGTCAAAATGTTAAAAATTAAAAAGTTTATAAAGTAAAAAGTTACTGTAAGCTAAGGTTAATTTATTATTGAAGAAAGAAAAATTAAAAAAAATAAATTTAGTATAGCATAAATGTACTTGAACAGTGTTTATAAAGTCAACAACAGCGTTTAGCAATGTCCTAGGCCTTCGTATTCACTTACCACTCGCTCACTGACTCACCCAGAGCAACTTCCAGTCCTGCAAGCTCCATTCATTGTAACGTGCCCTACACAGGTGTACTATCTTTTATCTTTCATCAGTATTTTTGCTGTTACTTTTCTGTTTAGATAGGTTTAGATACACAAATACTTACCATGTTTTTTAACTGCCTATAGTATTTAATATAGTAACATGCTGTAGTACACGTTTATAGCCTAGGAGTAATAGGCTGTACCATATAGCCTAGGTGTATAGTAGCTATACTGTCTAGGTTTGTGTAAGTACATTCTGTGATGTTCACACAATGACAAAATTGCCTAATGATGTGTTTCTTGGAATGTATTCCTGTTGTTAAGTGATGCATGACTGTATGTGTCTATACAAAGACTTGTACATGAATGTTCACAGTAGTTTTATTTGTGATAGCCCCGTAAAAAAAGGAATCCCAAATGTCAATCAACAAGTGAATGGATTAAATCAAACAGTGGTATAGCCATACAATGGAATAAATACCATCAGTGATACAAAGGACTGATCTATACTGATACATACAAGAACAAGGGTGAATCTCATAATAATTACAAATAATTACAATTATTTTTTACTATTCAGAGTAGTATTAGTAAAAGCTGCCTGACAAAAGAGCACATACTATATGATTCCATTTACGCAAAACTCTAGAAAATGCAAACTAATCTATAGTAACAGTAGTTGCTTGGGGATGGGGCAGGGAAGAGGTGGGAGGGAGGGATCACAAAGAGACATTTTTTGAGGTGATGGGTATGCTCATGATCTTGATTGTGGTGATCATTTCATGGACATATACGTCTGTCTAAACCTATTTAAATGCATACAGTTTATTATATACCAACTATACCTTGATAAAGTGGTTTTTAAAAAGTTTCTTGAGATCTTAAAAATGTTGATAATTGTTGAAACTAGATGATGGCTACATGAGAGTTCATTATACTATTTTCTCTACTTTTGAGTATGTTTGAAAATTTTTGATAATAAAAAGATTTTATTTCACATCAAGTAGGATGGCTATACTCAAAAATAGATAGAAAATATGGGCAAGGATGTGGAAAAATTGGAACTGTCATTCACTGCTTGTGGAAATGTAAAATGGTGCAGCTACTTTGGAAAACAAGTCAGCAGTTTCTCAAAATGTTAAACATAGAGTTACCACATGACCCAGCAACTGCACTCTTGGGTCTATACCCAAGAGAAATGAAAACCTATATCCACACAAGAACTTGTACACAAATGTTTACAACAGCACTATTTATTACAGCTTTAAAGTAGAAATAGTAGAAATAACCAACCCAACGTCCACCAACTGATAAATAGATAAACAAAATGGGCCAGGTGCAGTGGCTCATGCCTGTAATCCTAGCACTCTGGGAGGCTGAAGCAGGAGGATCATTTGAGCTCAGGAGTTCAAGACCAGCCTGAGCAAAAGTGAGACCCTGTCTCTACTAAAAATAGAAAGAAATTAGCTGGACAACTAAAAATATATAGAAAAAATTATCCGGGCATGGTGGCGCATGCCTGTAGTTCCAGCTACTCGGGAAGCTGAGGTAGTAGGATTGCTTAAGCCCAGAAGTTTGAGGTTGCTGTGAGCTAGGCTGATGCCACAGCACTCTAGCCCGGGCAACAGAGTGAGACTGTTTAAAAAAAAAAAAAGATAGGCCGGGCGTGGTGGCTCACGCCTGTAATCCTAGCACTCTGGGAGGCCGAGGCGGGTGGACCGCTCAAGGTCAGGAGTTTGAGACCAGCCTGAGCAAGAGCGAGACCCCGTCTCTACTAAAAATAGAAATAAATTAGCTGGCCAACTAAAATATATATAGAAAAAATTAGCCGGGCATGGTGGTGCATGCCTGTAGTCCCAGCTACTGGGGAGGCTGAAGCAGTAGGATTGCTTAAGCCCAGGAGTTTGAGGTTGCTGTGAGCTAGGCTGATGCCATGGCACTCACTCTAGCCAGGGCAACAAAGTGACAATCTGTCTCAAAAAAAAAAAAAAAAAAGATAAATAAAATGTGGTATATTCATACAATGGAATATTATTCAGCACTAAAAAGGAATGAAGTACTGATACATGCTACAGCATGGATGAACCTTGAAGACATCATGTTATGTGAAAGAAGCCCATCCTATGGATGGCACAGATATGAATAAAGAGGTGAATGGAAACTTACCCTTATCAGGCTGAGAACTTGGTGGAGAAATCTGATCATATTCACTCATAAATTGTCTCAGTGCCTCAGTTTTTCAGCATGAGCTTTTCCCAAATAGTGAAACTATGCAATATCTGGGGAGCTAAAAACCAAGATGCAAAGGTTACAAAATCTATTTTTGTCCAATACTCCACTCCTATTCACCTGAAACCAAACACAATCTTATTATAAAGATTAAATAATTCAAAGTTTATAATTATATTATCAATATAGACCAATCATCTGAAAATCTTCATTTTGCTTCTTGTAAATCTGAAAATAAAGCCCAACTTTTTAAATGTTTAAACATACTTTATTTTTTATAATATATTTTATATAGCTTCATTTTATTTTTAATTAATAATTGTATATATTTATGGTATACAATGTGATGTTTTGCTACATGTATATAGTATGGAATGATCAAATCAGGATGATTAGCATATTTATCACCTGAAATATTTGTCATTTCTTTGCAGTGAGAACACTTAAAATGGTCTTTTTTAGCTATTTTGAAATATACATTATTATTAACAATAGTCACCTTGCTGGGCAAATAGAACACCAGAACTTATTCAACTGTAACTTTGTACCCTTGACTAACGTCTCTCCTTTCCCTGTCCCCTCTCACCCTCTGGTAAACATCATTCTACTCTCTACTTCTATGAGTTTGACTTTTCTAGATCCCACATATAAGTGAGATTGTATGATATTTGTCTCTCTGTGCTTGTAAAGGCTAACTTTTTCAGCATGTTTTTTTCCTCTGGAAAAATACATAGCATTTTATGAATAAATTATCCCAAATTTATACATCTGAATTTAAAAATAGCGCTTGTGAGTTTTAATATATTTGCTCTGAACCAAGAGTTTACAAATAGAGTTTTACTTGCTTTCAAATCAAAGTATCAGCTTCAGTAGAGATAATCCTATGATTTAGAACTCAATAATTTTCATGTTCCTGCTTGTGACAGAAACTACCAGTTGCCTCCCAACATAATTTTTCTTCTTCCTGAGTAACAAACCTTAGGAAATGTGCCTAGTTAAAAGACTACATTTTATGGCCATTTTTAAAGCAAGATGTGGCCATCTGAATAAATTCTGGTCAGTAAGAAGAAAGTTGAGGTACTGTGTAGGGCTCCAGGAGGGCTCCTCCCTCCTGCTGCTGGAATGAAGATACCATGCCTGGAGCTGAAATAGTCATCATGGAACATAAGGAAGGGAGAGGCTTACAGCAAAGAGACAGAAAATGCCTGGGTCCTCTCTGATGACGTCACGGGCTGTCATAATAGCCTTGCATTGCCTGACTCCAGACTTCTTTTAAGTTAGAGAATGAATAAACCCTTATGGGTTAGCGCCATAACAGAAAATAATCTCTGAATAAATTTAAAGCCAACCACATAAGAGTAAATAAAATGTCAATGTAGGTAAAAAGGAAACTAACATTTTCAGAGCACAATTATGAATAATTTTTATTTTCTGTGTTTTCATGTATTTTCTACATTGAATATCACTTCATGATCCTATGAAAGTTATTTTTAAAATTTCAATGCAACTCAAGTTATCACAGAGTCCTTTGACTATTTTTCATTAACCTGATATCTCTGGGCCCTGAAGACTGAGACTAGGATAGACACACTCACATATTTGATTTCACTTAAATTCTCACAATTATGGCATGACAGAGATAACCACTCCCATTTTGCATGTTGAAGAAACATATTCAGGTAAAAGTGACTTGCCCAGCAATTAATGGTGGAGCTGAGAATTAAATCCAAGTCCTCTCAATTCAAGGCCAAGACAAGACAGTATTTTAATCTCAACCACATATGAACTAAAATGCAGTTTCTGACAAGGTTACCAATGGGGAAAACTAGATGAGTTCTTTAAAAAAGTATAGCAGGTCTTATGTTTCATTTAAGTAAATGTCTCTAGCGCTTTTGCCATCCCACCTAGCAGAGACAGATAAGATCCAGTTGCTCATCCAGGTCTCAGATGACATACATGAAGTTTACCTGCTATATTTATAAAGCTACTTTAGGACACAGTCTCTTTATTTTCAACCTACCTCATAATATGAAATCCTTTGTTATTCAAACTGTAACACTACTCACGGACATCTTTGAACTTTTTGCAAAAAGTTCAATTTTTGTTCGTTCAATTGCAGTATCTAGGAATAAAATAAAGGGAGGTAAGACGGAAGATTATATTAAACATTTAAAGCAATATTTTTAATCTTTAACTAGTATCATTTCATATAACATCTCAAATCTTAATTTCCTGAATGCTTGCAAGTCTACAGTAATAACTTTTTTGCTCACTAGAATGGCAATTTTGCCAGTTGCAGTGATTTACATCTGTAATCCCAGCACTTTGGGAGGCTGAGGCAGGAGGATCAGTTGAGGCCAGGAGTTCAAGATCAGCCTGGGCAACATAGCAAGACCCCATCTCTACAAAAAATAAAACAATTACCTGGGCCTAACTGCCAGAAGTTAGCTACTTTCCCAGAAAAACAGGCCCCAAGGCAGTATTGTCGCAAGGGATTTGGAAATAATAGGCAATAAAGAAATAATATAGACAGAGAAATGATTGAGACAGAGACAAAGTGCAGTTTAAGTAATGGGGGGGTGGTCAGGGGTCCTCCAGCATTCCCGTGAGCTGTGAAGCCCCAACTGAAATCCCACATCAGTATTTATTGTTATAGCAAATAGTTGTCTTTTGTTAAAGAATTATGTGTACAGCGCATACTTTGAGGTTTCCAGGGGAACCTTACCTAATTCTGTCTACAAGACTAGATGGTCTTAAATTTTTCTAAGATAAGCATGTTAAGCCATAAGTTAGAAACAGACCTAGCTGAGCATAAAAATTAAAAATAAACTGTATAAAATGAGAACACTGAGTCTGTGTACTTCTCTAATCTACTTCTTCTAAATACAGAGACATGTAGTCAGGAGTGAAGCAGGACTACCCTTGAAGTCTAGGATAGTTCCAGCTGCACATTATCTGCTGGGCAAGCATTTTAATCAGCTTTTCCGCTAAGGACCCAAACCGAGCTCCTGCCTTGCAAAAAAACTCAAGGTGATGGCTGGCAGCAAAGAAGAAACGTTGCTTTGCAAATGTCCTGACAATGCCTCCTTTGTTGGAAGCAGCTTCTATTCTGTGAACTAACATGTCCACAGATTCCTTCAAGGCAAAGCCCTGCAAAACTCCTGAAACCTTTCACGTCTCTTAGCCTATTTTCCCAGCATCTAACCTGTCATCCTAGCTACTTGGGAGGCTGAGGTAGGAGGGATCACTTGAGCCCAGGAGTTTGAGGTTACAGTGAACTATGATGATGCCACTGCACTTGAGCCTGGGCAAAAAGAATGAGACCATGACTCTTAAAAAAAAGGCGATTTTACTATGAAAACATTTAGACAGTAAGACTCTAATATGTTAACATATTTTTAGTCTGGAAAATGCCATTCTGACGGAAAAGTTACTAGGATACCCAGTAACTGGACTGGACTTTACGCAAATGATCTGGGATATTAATAAAGAAAAGCTGGGCTTAAGAAATCCAGTCTTGGCATTTTATGCTTTAAAATGAACAATCTCAAGAAACACAGTCCATTTTAAGATAGTCACTGATTCTAGACACACCATTAATGTTATCTGAGAATCACATGGAGGAACCACAAACCATCTTTACCCACGGTAGGCAACCTTCTCCCAAAGTTGGTACAAACACAACCACACATATTTCACTAAATAAGGTTCAGATAAGCTCTTCAATACTACAGTCATATTCACACAATAACTTTTACAACTTTTGCTAAAAGTGTTTCTCACCATAATAACTAATCTATGCCACAATTACTACTACATTTACACTTCAGAACTACACTTCAATCTAAAGTTCCTAACAGCTAAAATTTATTTTATAGAAATTTACCAGTTTACAAATAGGATGCCAATCAAGTAACATCAAAATTGCACTTTCTGTGCAGCCACTTGAAGGAATTGAGTTAGAATCACGTCCTAACATGGAGAAATGTCCATGCTATATTAAGGGGAGAAAACAAGACATAGAACTCTCACTCTCTCTCTCTCTCTATATATATATGGGGAACTCTCTCTCTCCATTTATATATACACACATACATACATATACAGATGTGTATACAGATGTGTATACAAAATATCAGTCAATTGATCTACCAATCATAAAATTCAATTTTAGTATAAATAACTCAACATATACAACCCCAGATTAAATATATACATATGTATTTACTATAAGGAATAGGGGAAGGAAGAAGGCAGGTGACATCTGGACCTTTGAGTAAAAGGCCTAATGATATATATTTTAAATTTTTATGTATTTTTACTTTTAAGCTCATATATGCCTGTAGAGCCTAATGATGTTTGCTAGGAGGAAAAGACCTTATCTCTAAAATACCCTTAGCAAGATGTCCTTGGCTAAGGATTAACTATAGTGAATAAACCCAGATTCTAGGAGGCATCTCTCCTTGAAGAATGCACATATGCTATACATAACATGGAGATGATTCACAATGTAAACATTCCCACTGTGTGAGGTGGGGCATAATATGCAGATGATTCACAATGTAAACATTCCCACTGTGTGAGGTGGGGCATAATATGCAGATGATTCACAATGTAAACATTCCCACTGTGTGAGGTGATCCTATAAACTTCACTTAGAAATCTTATTATTCTGAGCCAGAGATACATATCCAATGTGGAAAAACATAGTCTGAGGAGCCATCTTTCATGTACTAGGCATCTCTCTGCTTCATTTGAGTCTCCTGATTGCTGTATCCTTGAAATTAGTAAACCTTGATAATGGCTGATATTATTGATTCATATGAGTCTGATTTGACAATCTGATCTTGTGTGTTAGCTCAATGTCTATAGAAAAATTTCTGAAAAGATATACATTAAACTTAATGGGGCTTGGGAAATGGAAAATGGGGTTAGGAAATGAGTAGGGGAAAACATTTAACACACTGCTTTCTGTACATGTCTATATTGTTTTAATTTTTACAAAACATATGACTTTGTAATTGAAAACTTTATAAATATTTAAGTTATACTAGAGATCTTCAAACTAAGCTTAATTTCAGTACCAGTGTATAGATTAATAAGGTTTACTTAAAAATATTACGTGCTCAACATAGGAACTGTAAATCAGAAACATTTTATAAAGGACTTAATGAATACTTAACAATGTATCTCTGTTATACATAGTATCTCTCAATTATTTTAGAGTTGTTTTAAAATATATAATGTACTTACATTTGACTCTAAGATCAGTAAGGTAAAAAGGTTAACTACAAAGGTTTTCAGAACTTCTATTGATTGAGAATTAATGTACGCAAACTGACATTGACTCTTCTATCAAAAATCTTTAATAAGAACAGGTAAATATTGTCTTTCGGTGATAACCAAAACTTAGCATAGATGGAAAGTTTACTGAGGACTAGTCATTTAGAAGCTCAAGATATCTTAAAATAGAACAATTATTTCCCTCCTGGTTCAATCCTTAATACCAGACTTCCCATTTCTAAACGGCAATGTTGTAAGCTGAGCTAAGAAACTTGGGGTCACCTTTAATTCCTTTACCCACTAATCTTCCTCTCTCTTCTCAAGCTCAAAATCTCAATTTTTCTTTCAAGCCCTGTCATGTCTAATTTAGCTGTATAATGTTCTTTCAAAGCTATTTCTTCACTTTTCAATTCCTAAACACTATTTAGTTCAAGTTCTCCATGCTTTTGGGAACTTTATCTACTCACTGAGTTTGTCTTCAAGGTACTCTGGTGGGTACTGTGGGAAGAGATAGGAAAAAAGAGTTGAACATTTATTGAATACCTACTGTAAGGCAAACAATAGAATATTCTTTCAGTCTTTTATCTCTGCATGGTAAGTGTAATTTCCCATATTTTGAAAATTTAGATACTGGGATTCAAAGAAATTAAAATACCTTGCCACGTGTGTTATTTGATAGAGTCAGATCTTCAACCTTGGTTTATCTCAATTCTTTCCCTTAAATATACACAGCTGTTTCCCACATTGGGAATGATAAGTGAACAAGAAAAATGTGAATATAGAGGAATTTACAATTTTGTAGAAATGATATGCAAAGGACTATGATGCAAGACAAAAATGTGTTAAGTGCTGTGAAAAATAAGGTATAACGTCTTCTTGCTGAGGGGTTTGTGGAGAAGAATGGACTTCAAATTTACCCTTAAGAGATGGGTCAATTTAGAGAAAATAAATAAATGAATAAAGGGTATTCTGGGGAAAAGAAGGGCATTAGAAAAGGCTTTTCTGCCTTAGATAAAACAAGATATAAGTAAAGGTAGTGAAAGACAGTACTAAAGGTAGAATGGGGCCACATCATAATAGGCCTTCTTTGGGCATTTGGATTTAATTCTGCAGTCAATAGGGCAAGAAAAGAGACTTAACATAGGGATATTGTTAGGAAGCTGTTGTAGGCAAGAGATTATTGGGCTGCACCAGAGTGGTAGAGGAAACAGAAAGAGAAGAATATGAGAGACAGTCTAAAGGTGGAATGAAGGGAATTTGTGATAGCTGGGGAAAGCAGAGAGAAGGAAGACAGGAGGAGCATAGGTGATTCTGAGGCTTTGATTCTGGGTAAAGTTATCTTTGCAAGAGAGAGTAACAAAGAGTAAGAGTTATTATTGTTACTGTTGTTGTCATTCCTCAGAAGGAGGGAGGGAGGGAGGGAGTGGAGTGGAGAAGCATTAAGTGTTCAAAAAGATGGTGAATTTGGTTTCGGCATAAATCCAGATTCTATCAAATTCATAATCTCTCACACCATTTCTTTCCTCTCCCATTCTTCTATGCGTTCAATTCCTCTATGTGAAACTGTGTTTAAATAATTTGTAGATGTTCTATATACCTTGAAATTCCTTACAAATTAAAATAGTTGGGAACTTGAGTTAACTGTATATGTATCAAACTTCAGTGCACATTGTGGGCAACAGGAATCATTAGAGAAAAGGCAGGCTTGGTGGTGAACTCTAGGTATTTGTAGAAATCTCTCCTCAGAAAATTTTGACATTACCTCTATTCATTTGCATAGTGATTACTCATTGCAAAGGTTGTAGCATTATACACTTTGAAGAACATAGACTGTGATTATTGTGGAATACAGTGAAATTATCTCTTCCTCTGATCTGTACACTATTTCTATCCTTACTATTTTATTTAGCATTAGCTTTTTAAAAAAATAGGTATCATATTACTGGTTTTCCTTTTTTTTTTTTTTTTTTTGAGACAGAGTCTCACTCTGTTGCCCTGGCTACAGTGCCATGGGGTCAGCCTAGCTCACAGCAACCTCAAACTCCTGGGCTCAGGTGATCCTCCTGACTCAGCCTCCCAAGTAGCTGGGACTACAGGCATGCGCCACCATGCCCGGCTAATTTTTTTTTGTATATATTTTAAGTTGTCCAGCTAATTTCTATTTTTTTAGTAGAGACGGGGTCTTGCTCTTGCTGAGGTTGGTCTAGAACTCCTGAGCTCAAATGATCCACCCGCGTTGGCCTCCCAGAGTGCTAGGATTACAGGCATGAGCCACCGCGCCCAGCCCATATTACTGGTTTCTGTTGATCTTTATAATTGTTAAAATCCTGGAGGTAGCATTTCTTCCCCCACATTGGCTATCTTTTCCCATCTGATACTTATGTTCACTGATTTCTTTTTGTTGATGCAGGAATTAATACTTCATCTTGTTATGGGTTTAGGTCACCTTTCCTAGGAGAATTTTTTAAAATTTGAATTATTTTAATCTTGACATTTGCTATGACTCCCATACACAGCTTTTATATGCAGTCAGTCTATGCCTTCATCTATGTGATTGGTGAAACCTTTGAGCAGTACAAGGGCAAGACAATTCTTTCTACAGCAATGGTTTTCAATCTCAATCATTTTGCCCAAAGCAATCTATAGGCAGACACAAGTGAACTCTTGCAGCCAGGTCTAGATAGCATAGCCTAAAGAGACCAATCACACACACACACAATTTCAAGTTTCAGGTTTATCTTAAAAACTCATGAGCTTTTTGAACTCTAATCCTATGGCATGCTACAAAGAATCCACTTTCTTCTTGCATCTAGGATTGATCTATTTATTAGCAATCTATGGGGTTAATCAGAATTAAGAATTTGACAGAATCTGAGTTTATTCCAAAGTCAAATTCTGCATCTCCACTCCTCACTAATCTCCTTCTTTTGGGTCTGATTATTTAAATATATTTGTACCATACTAAAGTCTTATTTTTCCATTTTGTTGGTATTTCAAAGATATGTGAAATGCCCTCCTAAATTGTAACTATTCTTTCTACAGCAATGGTTTTCAATCTCAATCATTTTGCCCAAAGCAATCTATAGGCAGACACAAGTGAACTCTTGCAGCCAGGTCTAGAGAGTATAGCCTAAAGAGACCAATCTCTCTCTCTCACACACACACACACACACACACACACACACACACACACACCCAGGTCTAGAGAGTATAGCCTGAAGAGACTGATCACTCACACACACACACACACACACACACACACACCCAGGTCTAGAGAGTACAGCCTGAAGAGACTGATCACAAACACACACACACACACACACACACACACACACATACATACACACACACCCAGGTCTAGAGAGTATAGCCTGAAGAGACCAATCACACACACACACACACCAGGTCTAGAGAGTATAGCCTGAAGAGACTGATCACACACACACACACACGCACACAAACAATTTCAAGTTTCAGGTTTATTTTAAAAACTCATGAGCTTTTTGAACTCTAGTCCTAAAACTTCCATTTGATATAAAAAGGTCATTATTTAATGTTTGAGTAAAATGTGCCAATTAAACTTCAAGTACCTTCTTAGCACATTGCTGAATTGCACTGTATGAAATGTTTTTTAACAAAGTCTCATGTTTGGTGACTAAATCCACTGAATTTGAATGAAAAACCTAATAAAAATTTTCATGCCTTACAGCACGATTTGTGTTGTGACATGGCATTTAAACATAATACAGCATAATGGGTTTTTAGATGTTTATTAAACATCTTTAATCTTTGAAGAGAAAAATTTTTAAGCAAAATTAGATGCTAATTTGTTGTTTTGGGTGTAAGTAGCTTACTTCATTTTCTCCTCTAATAAATACACCAAATTAATGACATGGTCCTATACTTTCAACCTAACTCACTAAGAAATAAATACTAGGAGACATTTTTATCTCTTCATCATTTACACCCTTTATCCTCAGCAATGTTATGTCATTTTCAGTGTATTTTATTAAAGTTGTCCAAAAGTATTTTATGCTTTTTAATATAATAGTATCTTTTTTAAAAATCTCAATTTTGAATTGTTTTGCTAGCATTTATAAATACTATTAATTTTGTATATTGACTTTTGTATTTTATACCCTTGCTAAACTCACTTATTCTTGTTGCCTTTTCTTAGATTTCTTAGGGTTTTCTACATAGATGATCATATCATCTGCAAATAAACACAGTATTATTTCTTTCTGATCTGTAAACCTTTTTTTTCTTGCCTGAATGTACTGGCTAGGAGCTCTAACACAATACTGAGTAGAAGGGGTAAGAATGGGCATCCCTGTTTTGTTTCTGCTCTTAGGGAGTTTTGTAATTTTACACTATTATGATCTTAGGAAAGACTAAGCAGAGCACAGCACTAGGTAACAGATTCTGTTATCTTTGCCAAGGCATATTTGAATCTTTTTTCCCCCCAAAGGTCAAACTCAATTCAAGGTGTTTTCAGAGAACCTAACTGTGCTAGAAATACCCCCTGTGCCTGTCAGCATCATTAATACTCTTAGCTATAATGCTAGTTATTAACCTTGCCTTTTCAGGAAATGAGATTAGAGTCTCATCTAGACTTTGCTACAGTCAAGCTTTTTCACACTAATACAACAATCATAAAAATAATCAAGGACTTACTATGGCATATTTCCAATGGCAAAATACAAATGAATTAACAAAATCATTAATTGGGAATACTAGTTACATGTTTATCTATCTATCTATTTAGACAGAGTCTTGCTTTGTTGCCTGGGCTAGAGTGCTGTGGTGTCAGCCTAGCTCAGAGCAACCTCAAACTCCTGGGCTCAAGTGCTCCTTATGCCTCAGTCTCCCAAGTAGCTGGGATTACAGGTAGGCTCCATGACGCCCAGCTAATTTTTCTAGTCTCAATAGAGACGGGGTCTCACTCTTGCTCAGGCTGGTCTTGTGACATTCAAATAAGTCTTTGAATGTCAATAATCATAAGTACTCTACGGCTAGTTAGCTCAGGGATCATGCTTGTGAAATTAGTTTTACTTGGATGCAGGGCAGATAACCTGTATCAGAAAGCCATCAAATGCATGTCATTCCTTCCAACAGGTTAGTAATGTGAACAAGTCTGTAAGAAGGGGGGGAAATATCAATGTTCATGTTCCAACACATATGTGATGAATATAGTAGGGGCAATCCTTAGTCATTTTAATATGCTTACTCAATATTTTCACTTATTGACATCTAATAAAGGCAGATCTGAAACTAACAAATAATCTTTAAAGTCTCTAGACTTTATCCTCCTCCCCAATCATTCTTCCCTACTGCCAATGTTACATTTACAACACAACGTGCTCAGGTGTGCCTGTAGCAAACATGTTATGGGCATAGCACATATTTATACAAAACAATGAATTACTGATAACTCAGGAGTCTAATCCATATTTAAAACTGTCTTTTTTCCCCAATTACCTTTTTTCCTTCCTAATTTCACTAATATTACTATCAAGCCTTTTAAAAGGGCTGGCCCAATTCATCTGTAGGTCTTTAGTACTGAGCATAGTATCTGGTACATAGTAGGAGCTCAATCAATGTTTTCTGAATAAACCTAAGAAGGGCTATTCGCTAGATTTTATGTCATTTGAATTGAATTTCTGCATAACATCATGGAAACAAAGGAAAGTATTTTTAGGCAATTGCTATTTAAATGGGTTAATAACTTAATAAGTAGCCAGAAGTGTCCTTAACTCTAAAACTGAGTCAATATTTTTTTTTTAAACGAGGTAGATGAGCAAGAATTTTTGTTTGTTGCAGTTCTGTTTTTATTATGATTACTCAGGAATACCATTACTTGGTGACAATTTTTTTAACTGTCAGAAACGTGAGAAACTTCACTGAATAAATTACAAAGTGTCCTGGAAAATCTTGACACCATGACCATAAATTCTAAGTAGGTATATTTTTTTCATATAAGTCTGGTTACATGGCACTTCTTTGGGATTTTGTGATTGAGTCTAATATCTCAATTTCCTATTTATAACCTTATACCTTCTATATCTTCCTCCTTGACAATTTTTAATTCTTACTGACATTTGCTCATTATCAAGCCTAATACAGAGAAGTTCTTCTATGGGTGCTATATGTGAGATAAAATAAAAATCTTAAGCCCCCCAGGTGACTGAATGGACCCTGTCTTGGCCAATGAGACTTGATAAAAACCTCAAACTGAGTTGCCAGCCATGAAATGGAGAAAGGAGGTTGGACAAAGCTGTTATGCTGCCACCCTTTTGGAGTTATTCTTTGTGACAGTAAGATATTAAATTATTAACAGGACCTAAGGCCATGCAAGACAAAGGTTAAAACATACCTGCAGGTCATCAATTTACTTAACAGATCACTGAGTCCTCACTTGAGTCTGGTATATGTGTATATGTACAGTTGCTTGTCTCTGATTAACAGACTTCCTTAACTTAAAATAGTCTGAAGCTTAGACAAAGCTTTATTTCTTTAACCAACTACAAATCAAAGGATCTCTGAACCCACCTATAACCTGAAAGTCCCTGCTTCGAGATGTCCCACCTCTTCAGGCCAAACCAATGTACACTTTCCATGTACTGATTTGATTTTATATGTAACTCCCATCTCTACGAATGTGTAAAACCAAACTGTAACCTGACCACCTTGGGCACATTTTCTCAGGACCTCTTGAGGCCATGTGATCCAAGCTGAGGTCATACATAGTCAGCTCAGAATAAATCTCTTTAAATTATTTTATAGAGTTTGGGGTTTTTCTGTTAACGTATACATGTAGGTGAAAATGGATTAGCAAACGCTCTTCAAATCAATTTTAATGATCCTATAAGAATTTTGAAAGTGAGAGTGAAATTGTAATAACTGGAAGCATGGCAATTCTTTGATATTTTGAGGAATCTCCTAATGACAACAATAAAAGATACTGGCTAAGTATTGACCCATGTTTTTTTAATCTTGTTTATCCACTATCATAATTGGCAATTATTTAAGGCTTTTACAAATATCTAAAATAAAACCATATTGAGTCCTAATAGTGTTTTAAAAAGGGTGACATATCAAATATTTACCATTTGTCAAGTGGCAGTTAACTGTTAATGAAGGATATTTACCTGAAATAAAGCGACAGGAGGTAATTTTCTTCTTTTTCAGAGACAAGGTCTCACTCTCTGGAGAGCCCAGGCTAGAGTGCAGTGGCATGATCATAGTTTACTGCAGCCTCTAACTCTTGGGCTCAAGTGATCCTCCTGCTTCAGCCTACTGAGTAGTTGGGACTACAGGTGCATGCCACCACGCTTGGCTAATTTTTAAAGAATTTTTTGTAGAAATGTGATCTCTATTGCCCAGGTTGGTCTTGAACTCCCAGCCTCAAGCAATCCTCCCATCTCAGCTTCTCAAAGTACTGGGATTACAGGCATGAGGCACAGCATCCAGCCATAATAGGTAATTTTTAAGGTAACAATTATATTGTTTTCCAAATCTTAGTGAGGAGTCTCAACCCTAACTCAACAGAGATTTTATTACTCTTTGATGTCATCTGATGGCCATTATAGGTCAAAGTTTGATGTTTTATGAATTACTGTTCTAACATACAGCCATGTCATGGAAAGAGTACCAACAACAGAACTGCTAAATCAGTTCACAATTTTAAAGTTGTAAAGGACCTCAGGGTTTGGTTAGTGCAGGGTTCCTCAACCTCAACATTACTGACATTTTGGGTGGGATGACCCTTTGATGTATGTGTAGGGCTGTCCTGTGCATTTTAGGATGTATGTAGTATCTCTAGCCTACACTAACTAGATGCCAATAGCACTGCCACCTGATCACCATGTCCCTCCTGGGTTTATTTATTTATTTTTGTATTTTTTTTATTTTTTGAGACAGAGTCTCACTCTGTTGCCTAGGCTAGAGTGCCGTGGCGTCAGCCTAGCTCACAGCAACCTCAAACTCCTGGGCTCAAACAATCCTACTGCCTCAGCCTCCTGAGTAGCTGGGACTACAGGCATGCACCACCATGCCCGGCTAATTTTTTATTTATATATTTTCAGTAGTCCAACTAATTTCTTTCTATTTTTTTAGTAGAGACAGGGGTCTCACTCTTGCTCAGGCTGGTCTTGAACTCCTGAGCTCAAACGATCCACCTGCCTCAGCCTCCCAGAGTGCTAGGATTACAGGCATGAGCCATCACGCCCGGCCCTCTCCTCGGTTTAAATCATAATCCCAAATGTTGAAATCCTGAAAGATCAAAATCCTTTAAGTCTAAAATAAAATTCCTAATGTTAAAATCCCCAAAATCAAAATCACAAGGTAGTTGAATCATGTGAGGTCAGCTCTTATACAGTTTTTCATGTCAAATTTTTTTTTCCTTTTCACCATTTTAAATTATCACCATTATTTTTTTACAGTTCACTATGCTATGTATTTCATCTTCACATCATTTCCAGTACTGGAGGTATAAACTGTGCAGAGATTTGTAGAGAGTACTAATTTGTTTTATACATTTTTTTGCAAATCTGACTTCATAAAAGTGCATTATCCTAACATTGACTTTGATGTCCGCGTTGTGCATATACCTAAAAACATTGAAACTTCCTCAGTAAATGAAGAGATGTCCTTTTTGTACATCTGCAATTGTGAAAGATAAAATTCCTTGAGATCTAGGCTCTTGGGTGACTATACACGTGATGGGGACCTACCACAATGTTTGACCGATCTCATCTAAAGACTTAGGTTGTTTGTCACAGCATTTCATTTTTTTTTCAAAAATTTTTCAGAGACAGGGGTCTTGCTCTGTTGCCCAGGCTGGAGTGCAGTGGTGCAATCATAGCTTACTGCAGCCTCAAACTCCTGGGCAGTCATGGTATTATAGGTAACCACAATATAAAGCTGGGTGCACACAATTACCAACCATAGTGATATGCATTTATACATTTCCCTTTTTGACCTATTTCTTTATGATTAAGGTTCATTTGCTCATAACGGTTATACCCAAGCAACTGTGATTAGCATACCTGTGTGTCTGCAAAAACACATGTTATCATTGCCTATTTTATTGTATAAAATGGCCTGTGAAGTGTTCCGTTGTGTCATGTTTCTCAAATAAATACCCTTTTAAAATGTAAATATTTTTTAAAAGTTTTAAAATTATTTTTTCCAGAATTATATTCTCAAGACGTAGATCTTTTGGGATTGTGATTTTTTAGGATTTTAGACTTTAGGGATTTCAACACTCAGGATTTTGTCTTTTGGAGTTATGATTGTCTCCCATCCCTCCCTGCCCAGTGGTGACAACCAAAAATGTTCCAATACCCTCTGGGGGGCAAAATCACCTGTAGCTGAGAACCACCAGGCTACTCCAATTCCCCCACCACAGAGATGGCAAAACTCAAGTCCAAAAAGTTAGGAACTTAGGGTCATACAACTAATGGAGATATTAGCACTATAACCTATTACCAGTCCAGTATTTTCATCTTGCCACCTTAAAGTGCCATAGAATGGTTATTGCTAGCATCATGTGAAATGACATCTGTGTAAAATATTATAGAATAACACACAAAATACAATATATTAGCAAAAAGGATGAGAAAGAAATTAGTTTTTTAAGTCTATTATATTTATGGGTGTCTCTCCTAGAAAAAGGAATCTAAATTATTCTATAATATTCTGGCTTCCATCATCTTTCACTCTGAAGATGAAAAGCAACGTAAGGCAACACGACAAATACTCAAAAAATTATGAAACTGAACATAGCTGAATATTTTACTTAGATCTTCTGCAGTGGGATCAAGCATTACCATCTAAAATAATTTCCAAAACTGCTTCAAAGCGTTATTTCAGTTTGCAACAAGAAGGCTGTTTGCAGATATATAATAGTACTTGTAAGAACTCTTAGACTGAGATGGTCAAGAAATAGCTTTTTGTGTTAGGGGAAATGTGTTGGTGAGAACTGTAAAAACTTTCCAAACCCCTGTGAGAAGAGACTTAACGAAAATTTAACATGGCCCCTAGCAGCCTAAGGCCAGGTCCCTGAGGCAACCCACCCCCATTTTGAGTTTTTGAGTTCCTGTTTGGAAAAGCTCTGGGCTGTCAAAAGAATTTACTGCTTGTTCTAGCCCACACCAGATGACAGGCCCCTGACCTACCTTTTTTAAAGCATTTACTAAAAAGGGCTCACAACTGCGAATCCTCTGTCCCTATGAGATGTGTGTGTATCTCTCACAACCCTGGAGTGTCTTTCTCGAGGACCTGAATGCCATTCCTCTGAAATGTAATCGGAAAGGATAGGGGCCCGGGCTCCCAGGAGCGGGTCAGATAGTATCCTAACTTAGACAGTTCCCGGCTAGCAGACACAGCCGGCCCGCTTGCATTTACACTGCCCAACCCTTTGTAGTTTTTCGCCTCCCTGACTCTACTTGAGCCCTTCTCTCCCCCTCCTTCTCCCTCTAGAGCGCCCGGTCACCTCTGCGCAAATCCGAACGGAGCTCAGCTTTCTCCTCCTGTCAGTAGTTACGGAATGAACTCTCTTTTCACCATCTAAATGTCCGGCTTTATCTTTGACACGGATAGATTCGTATTCAAACTCAGAACACTATCAAGGCGGGCCTGTCATCTTAGAAGCCTGTCTTACAGGGCCCCATCCTCAAAAGTTTAGGAAAACTCTCCAAAGTGGTCCTCCCAAGCCCTCACCCCCTCTTCTCTTCCCCGGGCGTCCAAGCACCTTTCCAGTTCCCGAGCTACGTCCTGCTCTCCCCAATTCCTACCTCCGCCTCTCCCTAAGCATCCTACTGGTTAGTCTCCACTTTCCAGGATGTTCAATTTCGCCAAACGGAGACTTACTCTCTTCTGTGTCTTAGGATTTTTCCCCCTCATCTCTGTCCCCTCAGTCTGGGGGTTTCCTTATCGACCTCCCTTCCCCTTCCATGACGCTCCAGGTCCACAGACTTCTGCCTGGCCGCCTCCATTTTCCCCCTCAGACCTCAGCTTCCTCGGCAGGCTGAGACGTCCCTTCCCTCCGCGCTCCGCTCGGGAGCCCTAGCGCCCCTGCCCGGGGCCGCGCGGCGGGATTCCGGCCGCGCCCTGTCAGCCATTTCGCACTCTCGGGCGCGCCCGGCGAGCTGGACGCGCGGAGCCTTTCCGGGGCCGCGGGAGTTGAGGGGCTGGAGACCGGGCCGCCCCCGCCATTGGGGCGGGAACTCACCTTCTCTGAGGCAGGGGCGGGCGTCTACAACTAGTGTCCCCCTCCCCGCCAACGCCGCCGGCCACGGGCTAGGCCCCGGTGGAGGTGGCGGAGAGGCAGGAACAAGCGCTGCCGTCGCCGCCGCCTCCGCCGCCGAACAGGCGGGGTAGGAGGAGGAGGAGGAGACCCGGCTTCCTGAGGGGAAGTCGCCGCCACTACCGGCCAATGACTGGACGGCGCAGGCGCCATGCCGGGGAGGCGCACTACTGCGCTTGCGCCAGGAGCCTCCCTCCCAGGAAGCCCCTTGAGTCCCCCTTGTTCGCTGCGCGCAGCTCGGCCGGCGGCTTCGGGCTCCGCGCCGAGCTTGCTCGCGGGGCTCGTTAGGCTCCTGCCCCTTTGCCTGCCTATGGGGGGTAAGGGAGAGCACTTGGAGCCGATCGCCTCGGGAGAATGAATCTAAAACCAACTGAGGCGAAAGAGTCTGGCAGGCCACAGATCCATCATCCCCAGAGTATCTCGAAAATACATTATTTCCTGCCTTTCTTTTCTTGGTTATTGTCTTTAATACACAGACTATATTTAAGCACAATCCTTGGTTGTCATCACAGGTCTGTAAGCGACCTTTTTCTCTCTTCCTCTAGTTCTTTCAGTGTAGGCATCTATTATACATATTATACACACAGATAAATACATATAAATGTATAAATCTCATCATGTCAAGCCCCATTTCCCAAAGAAATCACTACCCTGGTTTGTATTCATCATTTCCTTTTTCTTTACATTATCACGTATATGCATGGCTAACACATATTTAAATTGTTTTTAAGCTTTATAAGGTTTAATGTTTATGCAGTATTCTGGTACTTGTTTCACTTACTATTTTGAGGTTCGTCTAAGTTGTTGAATACAGCTGTAGTTTATTCATTTCGTTGCTAGCTAGACACTCTTCCACGCATTTTCCTGTTGATGAGAGTGTCTCCTGGTGCAGTGTGCAAAAGTCTCTCTTCGGTATTCTCTACTTTCTGTCACACTGACATTGCCTTATTTCAGATTCCCATCGTCTCTTGCTAGAAACCTGCTAAGATCTCTCTTCCTCTGACTTCAACTGCTCTAATATACTCTACATATTGCTACCAAAAGGCTGTATCTCAAACTCATTACTGGCTCCTCATTGTCTGTTGGAAAAAGTCAAACCAAGTACTATAAGGTTTCTGCCTACCTCCCTGATTTCATTATCTTTCCACTGCCCTCACCTCCCTACACTGCATTCACCTTATGATTATGCAATGTTAAACCTATACTGATTCTTATATATTTACATACACACTATTGCATAACTCAAAGTACCATATATGCTCCTCCTTTTTCTTGAAATGCCCTCTCTGTTGGGATTTGGGATTGGTAATCTTGTCTGTTCTCAGTTCTTGGTGTGCTCTTGGCTGAAGAATGACCAGACGCACCAAAGGCAAGGCAAGCATGGAAGTTTATTGAGAAAAGGTAAGATAGGTTTATAGAGCAAGAGCAAGATATAGGTTTACAGAGTAAGAGCAAGATACGTTTGCCACAGAGGATGAATGGGCCTCTTGTCGTAAAAAAAAGGCTCTGATTATGGTCTGGGGTCCTGTTTTATAATGTCTGTATTGGGCCCTCCTCATGGTTCAGATGTCACCACTGAACTGCTTTGATGGACAGTTAACAACATGATAATTAGCCTTAGATTACTCTAGGTCATTTCTCAAATCCTCCTGTGCCTGGGCTGCCTGGTCTGTGGGCTGGGGATTCCCTATTTCTTTTGCAGATTAGCAGGGGTTCCTCCGTCCCCCAGGTGTGGCAGTTACTCGGGGCAGGATTAAGGTGGGGCAGCACCAAGATGGGGGTGGTGCCGTTGTCCTTCTTCCCAGGTGGGGCAATTGCTGGAGGCATCACCAAGACAAGGCACCCACTTTTGTCTTGGAGGTCCCTTGCTATCTACCTAACATCTGCTATTCTTCCTAATAAACTCCTCTTCCCCTCAGAAATGTTAACAGAAAAAAAAAACACCCCAAACTCTGTAAAATAATTTAAAGAGGTTTACTATGAGCCTAATATGTGTAACTATGGCCCGCAGAGCCACACCCAAGAAGTCTTGAGCAAGTGGTCCCACAGCAGTTGGGTTACTGTTTGGTTTCATACATTTTTGAGAGACAGGAATTGCAGGTAAAGTCAGAAATGAATACACAACACCTCAAAAGGTGCTGTGAAACCTGTGGTAATGTAAGTAAAGAACAATTTTAAGCATTCAAACAGTTGTTGCTGTTAGAATAGCTTTCAAATGTACATGAAACAGTGGGACATAAAAGTGCTGGTGCCAGAATGGTAAAGAGAAGTATAACACTCTGTGCTTCCATAGCTCCCAATAGTAGTTGTGTCACATGTCATGCTGTTTCTTGACCTCCACATCTCTGCTCCTGCTGTGTCCTTGGGCCTGAAATGGTCTCCTCCGGTTCTGGTTCTCCCACGTCCCACTTCTCTTTGTCTGCCACTTCTCTTCTGAAACCTTCCCTGGCTCCTCAGACTGCCCTGGACATCTTTCCTCTTTGTCTTCTATCTCTCACCATCTTACATGCTCTTCCATAATCCTTGTTAAATAGTGAATGTCTTCTAGCAGGACCCACATTTTATTCATCTTTATATCTGGGGCACTGAGCACAGTGCCTGATACATGTGTTGATAAATGCATGTGGAATGAGTGAATTTAGGAATTCTAGGGAGGAAAGCACTTTACAACTAAGGATTTCTTAGAGCCAGAGAGAGAAAGAGGGAAACAAGCATGCTATTTGAGTAACAACACAGAGTCCAGAGAATGAAGTTTTGTCAGGGATGTAATTATGCAGAATATCATGGTTTGTTTTTTTTTTTTTTTTTAATCATGGTCCACTAAGGATGGAAGCTGTTCCTTTCATCCTGGAATGTGACTGGTAGATGTGCACAAGAACTTTTTCCTTGATCATGTTCCTTTCGGTGCCTGTGGAATGAATGAACGAATCAGCTAGTGAATGCACTTGGAAGCAGTAAGCTTCCCTTGGCCTATTTAACATTGTCAGGTATTAAGCTATTATTAGTCTAAGCAGGGATTGGCAAATGTATCCTATAAATGCCAGGTAGTGAATATTTTTGGCTTTGCGGACCATATGTTTTCTGTTGCAATTATTCAACTCTCCTTGTTGTAGTGTGAAAGAAGTCACAGAAAATATGTAAACATATGAGTATGGCTATTTTCTAATACATTTTTATTTAGGGTCACTGAAATTTGAATTTCATATAATTTTCCTGTGTCACAAACTAGTATTCTTTTGATTTGTTTTCCTCAACCATTAAAGAAGGTACAAACCATTCTTAGTCCACAGGCCTAAAGGAACGTTATTGCCCCCTTAAGATAGGGAAACAGCAGGCCCTGCTTGATAAGGAGTCATAAGACCTGAACCAAGTTCTCTGATAAAACAGGAAGCAGTGGAGAAGCCCACCAAAAACAGCTAGAACCAAGATGGCTACAGAAAAACAACCTCAGGTTGCCCTCGCTGCTCATTGTACCCTGTTTATAATGTATTAGCACACTAAAAGAAACTCTCACCAGAGCCATGACTGTTTAGAAATGCTGGGGCAACTCCCGGAAGTTACCCTATATGATTTATAAAGAGGAGAGACCGTTAGTTCTGGGAACTCCCTACCCTTTTACCAGAAATCTTGTGAATAATCCTCCCTCCACATAACATAAAATTAAATAGGAGGTATAAAATAAGACCCCAGCAACTCACTCTCTGTTGCTCTGAGAGATAGCCACTGCCCTGTGGGGCAGACTCATTTTTCTTTTCCTACTTTGATAAACGTGCTTTTGCTTTACTCTGTTGGCTTGCTCTTGAATTCTTCCCTTTGTGAAGCCAAGAACCCACTCAGCCTTCAGACCCGATCTCCCATTTGGGGTCCACTTTCCTGTGTCACCCTGGTCTAAATGAACCTTAGCTCTGGGTAAAAAGGTCAAATCTAGTGATAAGGGCTGTTCTTTTACTAAAATAGGCCTTAGGAAAGATTTAAGATCTTGCAGCTGCCTTGATTTGCCACTAGATGGTGATCACAGGCATGGGGTCTTTCAACAGGGTATGATTGGAGTTTTTACAGAGTGTAGTAGATTAGTGGCTGCAGTATTAAAACAGGTGTACAAACTGTTCCCAGTGATTCAAAGCTTATCACAAACTATATGGGTTTGATTTACGTCTCCACCTTCACATTTATTTGTACATACCCAACCAAGGGGAACACCATCGCTGTCTCAAGGTCTCTGACATTATTAGCTCAAAGACTCAGGACAATAATATGAATACAGGCTACAGTTAAAGATTTAGGGGTGTAACGTGGTGTTTATGGACAGATTCTTCCCACAATGCAGGTTAACAAGTGGAGCCCCTTCTTACCTGAAGAGGATGGTTGAAGTCCATGCCTAGTCTTGTGATACTACACTGATAGCTCTCCCCAAACAGCCCCCACTCCTGGCCTCTTCATGTCACATTCTTCTACCCTTAAGGTGTGTGATTAGGGACCTGCATTACCCGTGTGTAGCATATCCTGCACCAATTGCCTCTCTTCTTCTTTAGGGTATGGGGGTGCTGGGGAGCCATGGTAATAATGTTCTTAGTGTGTGTGTGTGTGTGTGTGTGTGTGTGTGTGTGTGTGAGGTCAGCTGAAATATAGCTAGACAGCAATGGCTCTATCCCACAGTGGTCATTCTTGTTGTTTCCTTGTCTAGAATCTTCCAGCTAAGACCTCTCTCCTGGACTGATGACTTTTGGCTTGAGCTATCTCATTTTTCTTCCTTTCTCACAGCCCTTTATTCACAGACACAAAAGAAGGAGACTGGATCCCTATTGAAATCATTAACAATGGAAAAAGTTTTCATCTTCCTGGAGTGGAGAAGGGCTCATCTATAGAGACATGATTGTGAAGGTCTGTGAAGCTCAATCTTAACCATCACACCACATTGTCACGCAGTTACGTCCACCCTGACCCCTAGACTGATCTCTCAGGAAAGGCAGAATGAATCTGTTTCTTCCATACTTCAAGATGTATGACATCCAAGAAAGCTCTCATGGCCTTCCTAAATCTTTTCTTCTCTGATTAAACATCTTGAGTAGGGCAGTAAGAAATCCTTTCAAAACTCTAGACGTACTTTTCCTGAAAGTAAGACCCATAGTTCTTAATGGAAGCGAGTCTATATAGGAAGTATTTTAGAATGTGGTGAGAACTTATGTTTGTCACAATGATTGTGGGGTGCTGCTGGCATATTGTTGGCAGGGCAGGGCCATCAAGAAAGGCTTGGATCTCAGTGAGAAAAAAAAAAAAAAGACTGGGGAGGGGCTGTAGCATGGGCAGATGGCCATAAAATTTTTACATAGAATTTGTGTTGATATGCAGTGCAGTAGGGCCCACTTCCCCCTTCGCTATCACCAGCCTGGGAACTAATGCTAACATCTCCTGTCTCACTGATGTTGGCCAGAGATGCTAGATGCCCTGGGAAACAAGGGGCAGCCTTATACAATGAAGAATCTCTGCCCATTCTGCACAACCTCAAATACTCAAATGTGCATTTCAGGTAGGCAAAAAACTGGTTCATAATTATCTGAGTCTAGAACTCTGTTTTGCATGTGATCATAGTGTAGTTTTTAGAAAGTTTTAACATACACTGAATTTTCCAGGAATGCAACTTCTTGTTAACCAAAGGAAGATTATACTTTCTTTTGTTCAGAACTCCACAGAGTCATTCACCATTTCAGAAAATTATGGTCACAGACAACAATGCCTCAAATGGTATTTGTGTCTCCAAAATCAATCTGCATTTTTAGCTCTCACTATCACAGTGATTCAACTTAGAGGTGCAAACATCTAACCATTGTATCATGTCTTCTAGTATAGTTGTACCCAAGCATATGTATAATGAGCACATTTACCTATTTAAATTACACTTAATATATATTCATTTACTACAAGTTAACTTTCATTTTCTTTGTCCCTTATTAGGTCAGACTAGTGATATATGATTTTTAGATATAAGAGCTAGGGAATGATCTTATGTATGAATTTCAGAGTTGCAAAAAAAAGATGTTATATATTTATTATAATGAGGGACTATAATGAGAGAGTATACTTTATGTGTTAGTTTCCTATTGCTGCTGTAACAAATTATGACAAATTTTGTGGCTTAAAGCAACATAAATTTATTATTTTAGAGTTCTGGAGGTCAGAAGCCAGAAATGGGGTTCACCTGGCTAAAATCAAGGAGGCAGGGCTGCGCTCCCTCTGGAGGCCCTAGAGCGAGAATCTGTTCCCTTGGCTTTTCCCATTTCTTGGCTCATGGCCTATTCTTTGTCCATCTTTAAAGTCAGCAGCTTAGCAACTTCAAATATATCTCTGACCCTGAGCCTCTTGCTTACATTGTTACGTCGCCCTCTCATCTAATCCTTACCCTCCTGCCTTCCTCTCATAAGGATCCTTGTGATTATATTGGTCCTACGGGATAATCCAGGATAACCTTTCCATCTCAAATCCTTAATCACATTTGCTAAGTCCCTTTGCCATGTAAGGTAACATGGACAGTAGGACCTGGACATCTTTGGGGGGGCCATTATTCTGTCTACCATACTTTAATAATATAATAATGGTGGTTCTGATAAGGTTATGACCCACAGGTATAATTAAAGCCCTAGGCTTGGTGCTTCCTCTCTCCTTCTGGTCTCAGGGTAGGAAGATTTCTTTTTTGACTATGGGTTGGGTTGAACCTGCTCCAAGAGTACAGTGTCTACAGAAGAACAACCTCATTCCTGCCAGGCTGAACCTGTGGTCCCTGAGGGAAGACTAGTTGTTGTAAGGCACTGAGTTGCCTGGAAATGTAGACATCAGCATTCATTGGAAGCTAACCTGGATTGAAAAACTCCTTTTTATTTATTTTTACTTTTTCTTAACCACTAGAAAACCAGGGAGAAAAGGTTTTTAATATATTTTTTCTTGGGAACATGTGATGTTTTCTTTTTGAGGCATCTAACTTTAAATATCTTAAGGTGTTTTGCTCTCTGGGATTCATCCGAAATCACTGAGATATTCTCTCAGCTGTGTGTTCTGACCTAAAAATTGGGATATATGGTCTAACAACAGAGTTTTGATGTTCTTTTCAGAGTAAAGGAGTTTTGGAAGATGCAATTTGGTTGAAGATACATTATATTTTTTTGTATATCTTGATAGTTAAGAGAGGATAATGTGGCAGAATGAATCAAATAAAAGAGCTATCATTTACTGAGCACTTTATGAAGTGCCAAGTGCTATGTTATGTCTTTTATACATATTATCTCATTTAACCCTCACAACAATCCAGTGAGGTAGGAATCATCACCCTTTAAGTTCCATCCCAAGGTGGTAGTGGCAGGCTCAGAATTTAAACCCACAACAACAACAACAAAAGAAAAATACAGACCAATATCCCTTATAAACATAGATGCAAAAATCCTCAACAAAATATCAGCAAACCAAATTCAACAGCACATCAAAGAGATAATTCACCATGATTAGGTGGGTTTCATCCCAGGGATGCAAGGATGATTCAATATATGCAAATCAATAAATGTGACTAACCACATAAACAGAAGTAAAAACAAAGACCATATGATCATCTCAATAGATACAGAAAAAGCATTTTATAAAATCCAGCATCCTTCATGATAAAAACCCTCAACAAACTAGGCATAAAAAGAACATACCTCAAAATAATAATAAGCCATATATGATAAACCCATAGCCAACAGCATCCTGAAGGGGAAAAGTTGAAAGCATTCCCCCTAAGAACTGGAACAAGATGAGGATGCCCACTGTCACCACTTCTATTCAGCACAGTACTGGAATCTTAGCCAGAGCAATCAGGTAAGAAAAAGAAATAAAGGGCATTCAAATCAGGAAAGAGGATGTCAAACTATCCTTGTTTCCCAATGATTTGATTTTATACCTAGAAAACCCTGAAGATTCTACCAAAAGACTCCTAGAATTGATAAATAAATTCAGTAAAGTCCCAGGTAACAAAATTAATGTACACAAATCAATAGCATGTCTGTATACTAATAACAGTCAAGCTGGGAGTCAAATCAAAAACTCAATACCATCTACCATAGCTGCAAAGAAGGCTGAGGTGAGAGGATTGCTTGAGACCAGGAGTTTGAGACCAGCCTGAGCAAGATAGAGACTGCATCTCTATAAAAAATAGAAAAATTGGCCAGGCAGGGTGACACACACCTGTAGTCCCAGCTACTCAGGAAGCTGAGGGAGGAGGATTGCTTGAGCCCAGGAGTTCAAGGTTGCAGTGAACTGTGATGAGGCCACTGCATTCCAACCTGGGCAACACAGTGAGACCCTGTCTCAAAGAAAAAGCTGCAAAACAAAGTTCCTAGGAATATAGTTAACCAAAGAGGTGAAAGATCTCTGCAAGGAGAACTACAAAACACTGATGAAAGAAATCAAAGATGACATAAACAAATGGAAAAACATCCCATGCTCATGGATTGGAAGAATCACCATTGTTAAGATGTCCATACTGTCCAAAGTGATTTACAGATTCAACACAATTCCTATTAAAATACCAACATCATTTTTCACAGATCTGGGAAATAATCCTAAACTTCATATGGAACCAAAAAAGAGCCTGAATAGCCAAAGAAATCCTAAGCAAAAAGAGCAAATCTGGAGGCATCACATTACTTGACTTCCAATTATACTACAAGGCTGTAGTGACCCAGACAACACGGTACTGGTATAAATGTAGAAACATAGACCAATAGAACAAAGTAGAGAACTCAGAAATAAAACCATATAGCCATGACCAACTGATTTTTGATAAAGCAGACAAAAACATACACTGGAGAAAGGATGCCCAATTCAATAAATTGTGCTGGGAAAACCTGATAGCCACATGCAGAAGAATGAAACTATATCCCTATCTCCTACCATATACAAAAATTAACTCCAGAAAGATTAAAGACCTAAAGGTAAAACCTGAAACCATAAAAATTCTAGAAGAAAACATAGGAAAAGCTCTTCTAGACATTGGCTTACTCAAAGAACTTTTGAGTGAGACCCCAAAAGCAAATATAGCAACAACAAAACTAAATAAATGTGACTTAATTAAACTAAAAACTTTCTGCATAGCAAAGGACATAATCAACAGAGTATATAGACAAGCTATAGAATGGGAGAAAATATTCACAAACTGTACATCCAACAAAGGGCTAATATCGGAACACTTATACACTGTTGGTGGGAATGTAAACTAGAACAACTGCTATGGAAAGCAGTATGGAGATTCCTCAAAAACTAAAAATAGACCTACCATTCGATTCAATGATCCCACTACTGGCTATCTACTCAAAGGAAAATAAGTCATTATATCCAAAAGATATCGGCACCCAAATGTTTATCACAGCACAATTCACAATTGCAAACCAACCTAAGTGCCCATCAACTGATGAATGGATAAAGAAAATGTAGTATAAACACACACACAGATACACACACACACACACACACACACACACACACACACACACACACACCATGAAGTACTACTCAGCCATAAAAAGGAATGAAATGATGTCTTTTGCAGCAACTTGGATGTAACTGAAGACCATTATCCTAAATGAAGTATCTCAGGAATGGAAAAACAGATACCACATGTTCTCACTTATAAGTGGGAGCTAAATGAAGGATATATATAGTCATAAAGAGGTGTGATGGACATTGGAAACTAAGAAGGAGGGAGGTTAAGAGGGGAGTGGGAGATAAAAATCTACCTATTGTGTACAATGTACACTAGTCTTGTGACAGGTACACTGAAAGGCCCAACTTCAGCATGATGCAATTCATCCGTGTAACAAAAAAACACTTGTACCCCCTAAATTTTTTGGGAAAAAAGGTATTCAAACCCAGATGCATCTTACTCGGCAACCAGTGCTTGTGAACTACTACACTTACAAAGATCTAGGATACAGGGTCCTGCATAAATAGATGCATCCCAGAAACTAAAAATATTACATGGAAGATAAGCCAGAGCTCTAGATCTGCAAGTGTCTTTCTTTTCATCCTCAGTGAGAGCTGTCTGGTAGCCAAGAAGAGTTGCATTTAGTTCAATGGGGATTTTAGAATTGTCCCTCCAATGTTCTTAGTCGTGGGTAAGAAGAAGGACAGAGAACATGGTATTTTCCTGGCAGCAGACATGTTTAAAGGAAATTTGATAGAAAGATAGAGGCGGGGGGTGAGGGGGTTTTATTTTTAAAGCCTGCCTTCTTTGTATCCAGCCTGCATCCTCCAGCGTCATCAGTGATGCTAAGAACAGGGAACTCCATGCCTTGGAGTAGGGGTTCTGTGAAAGCCCCAGGTGATATTGGAGAGAAAGGATGCCCCTTGGAGACTAAATAGTGCTGTTACATACATGCCAAAGGCTCAGTTTAGCTTTTGCTGCTTCCTGCAAGCAGTCCACTGAGAGACTGAGAGGGGTGGGGCAAGGGGCCTGTCTCACTTGAGAAAGTGCAAGCTGACAGCTGAAGGGCCCCAGAGCAGCAAATTTCACCGCGCCTCTTCTCTTGGACCATTCCAGCTGTCTGTTTTTGATTGACACAGGCATCTGGCAGCTAAAAATATCCTACTGACCAAGTGCTCCCTATTTCAACTAAAGCTGAACATGACTGCAGCCAGATCTTAGCATATACAGATAGTTTCTTCCTACAAAGGAACTTTTAAAACCTTTTCAGGCCCAAGCCCATAATCACACTAGCCCAGAAAATGGTCATTTTCTGCTCAGTCGGCTTTGCTGGGTGATGAGTGAGACCCTTTCCAGATCATTGTCTTCTTGCCCGCCCCATCCCCACCTCCAGGAAAAGTGGCAGAGGGGGAGGTGAGGGCCCAGTGGCTGAGAGGGGGTGGAGAAGGGGAGGTGGCTTGTCCATTTATAGTCTTGCTCTTTGGGATGCTGAAGGTGCTGAAATAGCAGCAGTGACAAGAGACTTGGCTCAGTGTTAAATATCCACCGTGCTGGTCTGACAGACTCTGAGATGACAATAGGGAGAATGGAGAACGTGGAGGTCTTCACTTCTGAGGGCAAAGGCAGGGGTCTGAAGGCCACCAAGGAGTTCTGGGCTGCAGATGTCATCTTTGCCGAGCGGGCTTATTCTGCAGTGGTTTTTGACAGGTATGAAATGTGGGGCGTTGCCTTCTCTCCTGTTGGTTTGGCTGGTGCCACACTCTAACATACTTTGCTTTCAAAATCATCAGGGGAAGGGATAAAATTCATGTGATCTTTTTTTAACAAAATGGCACCTCTGACGGCTAACTGTTTTCTGGCATAACTTTTTCTGCAAGGGGTCATTGCCGGTGTGATTTGCTGTGGTTCCTGGAAGGATGATAAAGGTGAGCAAAGGCTTTGGGCACCTTCTCCTAACACTGGTGAACTTGGCTGAAAGCATATGCTGCTTCCAAATGCTGTGAAATCAAGGAAAAAAAAAAAAAAGAAGAAGAAGAAGAGAGTGTGCTGGGGGTAGAAAGGTGGGTGTGGTTCTGTGGGAAACATTTCCTTACAGAAAACTCCATGTTTTCAGCTTCTTTTGATATAACAAATAAAAGATAAAGTAATTGCTGAGACTTTAAAAAATTAATTATAAATATACAAGTACCACAGGAATCCATTTACCTTTGAAAAATTAGAATATCACCCAATCCTGGTCCCTTCTGCTTTTCTTCAGAGGTAACTTATGTTATTTCAATGTATTTCCTTCTAAAATGTTCTTGTACTATTATATACACATACTTGCACTTATCAAAATGGATAGCTGCAATTTGTCTATGTTATCTTTTTTTTAACAGAAGTGGTTTCATACTTTAGATATCATTTTGCTCTTTTCTCTAAACATGTTTTTGATGTCTATCTTTATAGGAACTATAAGTCTATAGATACTTGTTTTAAATCCCCAGAGATCTGTTTCTTTTAACTACATGTAGAACTATCCATGTAGATACATATGCTATATGGATCACCAATTTTAATTGCTGTAAATATTCTACCCTATAAATATATGACATTTTATTTATCCATTTCCCTATTGAGAGAAATTTGGTGGTTTACAATTTTTCATAAAAACAAACAATTAAAATCCTTAGCTGTGTCTACTTGTACATGTGTGTGATTGCTCTCCAGGGTATATGATTAGATCACACTAATGAGAAATTGCTGCACCAGAGGGTGTGCTGTTTTCAGGTTTTTTTTTGAGACAGAATCTCACTCTGTTGCCCGGGCTAGAGTGCCGTGGTGTCAGCCTACCTCACAGCAACCTCAAACTCCTGGGCTCAAGCGATCCTACTGCCTCAGCCTCCCGAGTAGCTGGGACTACAGGCATGTGCCACCATGCCCGGCTAATTTTTTCAATATATTTTTAGTTGTCCAGTTAATTTCTTTCTATTTTTTAGTAGAGACAGGGTCTCGCTCTTGCTCAGGCTAGTCTTGAACTCCTGACCTTGAGCAATCCTCCCCCCTCGGCCTCCCAGAGAGCCTGGCCTGTTTTCAGTTTTAATAGGCTCTCCAAAGGGGCTCTATAAGTTTTTTTTTTTTTTTTTTTAAGCTAACTGATTGGGACGTTATCTATTTAAGTTTATATTCCCATTTTCCCCACAACTCTGTCTACACTGGATTACCAAACTTTTAAAGTAATACTAAAGCTTTATTTTAAATAAACCTACACAGTGATTAAATTAAAATGACAGTGTTTTTGGAGATCAAAGTTGCAGTGACCTGCCTGACATTTATGTGGTGGGAATCAAGATGGCCTCTGACAACCTGGGCTTTGTGACTGGCTCGCTGCACTAACCATCCTGGGAATGGGCACTGCTTTTCAGAGATAACTTGATTAGCTTTTACATTCTCTTTTCTTCCTGCCCACCAAGACCTTCAGGGATAAGGGTGTGAACTGGGGCGTGTGACTCACAACCACCCAAAGAATATTGGGGGCCCAGGTGACACTGATAGGTCTTCAGCGGCAGCTTGTCTTATCTCATTAATTTGTGTGTGTGTTGGGGAGGGGTGGGTACAGCTAGGGAGTCAGCTGGATTCAGAGTTAAAACACAAAGATCCAGAAACATGGGAACTGAGAACACTGATCTTGGGGCTGCCATCAAGTTGCAACCTGGCCTTGTGAAGAATGCCTCCGTTTGGTGGCTCCTAGTCCCCAGAGCCAATCTAGGCAATCAGTTTCTCTCCCTCTCTCTCTCTTTCTTTCTTTCCTTCCCCTCACCCATTTTCTCTCTTCTGTCTAAAACATAGGAGAATATCTTTTTTTTTTTTTTGAGACAGAGTCTCATTTGGTTGCCTGGGGTAGAGTGCAGTGGCATGATCATAGCTCATTGCAGCTTCGAACTCCTGAGCTCAAGCAATCCTCCTGCCTCAGTCTCCCTAGTAGCTGGGACTATAGGCATGCACCACCACGCCCAGCTAATTTTTCTATTTTTGTAGAGATGGGGTCTCATTCTTGCCCAGGCTGTTCTCAAACTCCTGGGCTCAAGTGATCCTCCTGCCTCAGCCTCTCAAAGTGCTAGGATTAAAGTTTCTCTTTCAAGAATGTTTAGAGCTGAGTTGGCTTTCCTTTCATTATAAAAGTTCTTATTTTAGAAAATTTAGAAAGAAAAACAAAGATTTCACACAAAGATAACCACTCTTAACATGTTGGGTATTTCTTTCCAGCTTGTTTTAAGACATATGTTTCATTTGTTTGTAGTACACAGTTGGGATCTTATTATGAAAGCTATTATGTTTTTCATTTAATAATTTAGATATCTCTTGTGCTATTATATGTTCTTCAGAGACATAGTATTTAAAGGCTGCACATTTTTCTGTCACTTGCTGATGACTGGACATTTAGGTTGTTTCCATGTTTTTGTTGTTATAAATAATTTGTCATTCATTTGATGTAATAATAACAACGTTAGTGCATATTGCAGATAAAATGCTACATTAAATATTACATTAGGATAGTAATAAGGTAATACAAATTGGGATGTTTAGGATAAATGATCTTTAAAATGATTGAAACAAAATCTAAAAGAGATGTTTTTTTTCAAAAGTGCATTATCCAAACTTGTCACTGCACAGATGAGAGGCTGTTCTTTCTTTGGTTATACCCAAGACAGCCCAGAGAGGCATCAAAGGAAAGTTGTATCCACTTTTGGCTTCTGGCGAGGCTCAGCCCTAAAGATAAGAAGGAGGTAGGCCTGAGTTACCCACAAAAGTCACTCTATAAAATGTGGCAAGTTCTAATCCACATTATTGCAAGACAGGCTTTCTGCCCTTCCCTTCCAACACAGACATGAGGAAAGATTTTATATTTAGTTGAGCACTGCATTAAATAAAAATTAATTCCTTAAACAATATATGTAATACATGTTATTCTAACTACTATTATATATATTCTAACATATACATTATATATTCTAACATATATATTATATTATATAACATATATATTATATTATATAACTTTATATTATGGAACATAATGTAAAGCATAGTGATAAATGAACACCCAACTCAGCTAGAATATTCCAACATATTGTATCTTCTTTATCTTTTTGTATCCTGTCCCATGTCTGCCCCAAAGGTAACTATCTTAAGTTTTGTGTTGCATATTCTACTGCCTTTTAAATAATACTTTTATCACATAGTTATATATTTCTAAACAATGTATAATTTAGTTTTTATGTTTTGTTTTTGATCCTTTAAACAAAGGTACAATATTATACGTGGTTTTATGCCACTTGCTTCTTTCACTCAGTTGTTCGTTTTATTATTCATCCATATAGTTTTGTGTAACTATTAATAATAATATGAATGAACTGTGTGTGTTTGTATATACCACAATTAATTTTTCCATTCTCCTGTAAATGATTGCTATGAACATTTTTGTAGGTTCCCTATCTCCCTATCTTCAAGAGCAGGTATATGAGGTGTGTATCCTAGGAGTGAAATTACTGGGTCATTAATGTATGTGTATTTAGCTTTAAAATATAATGCTGCATCGTGAAATGCTGATTTGCAAGTTTGAATTGTATCTTTGCTAGAATAGGCCTAGCTTAGCATTAACAGAAACCAGGCCCTTAAATTGTAGTCCTTAGTCTGGTTAGGATCTCTTTTTGTTTTTGCTCTTTGGAAAAGCAGGTGGTCTGCTTAAATGTAAGAGAGCAAGGATAAAGCTTGGAAAATTCTTTCGGGCTTAGCAAATACGTAGCACTGGGGTTACCATGATCCCTGGCAGGCATGACTAATCAACCAGGCACATCTTGCTTCTGAACTCCAACTGGCCTCAGAATCTTTTCCAGCAGGGCGCTCTGAGGGGCTACTAATGATCAGTGGGAACTGGCATTTGAAATGAAATCTATCTGCCACCCCTCATAGGTGCTTTGATTGGGTACTGGAAAGGAGTGAAGGTGAAGTAGTAGGGTGAGGTCTGCTTACCAAGGAGTTGCTTTTCTTTGACACAGTATTTTATAGTAGATGAGACACCAGGGTGGTGCATGAGCTGGTAAATGTTGCTCTCTGCCCCTTTAGCTCTCCTCTCTGAGGGTTCCTTGTTCTTGGGAGGACAGCGAGTGGGAGCTCTGCCACACCTTAGCCCACATGATCCTGCTGACCTCTATGTAAAATGGAGGCAATGTGGGAATTCATGGTGCTGGTTTTTTTTTTTTTGAGAGGGGGTTGGGAATTTTTGATGCTGTTTTTGTTGTTGGTATTGTTCAGATTTTTAAAGCTCATTTTAGAAAATTTATAAATTATAGAAAAACCAGCGGAAGAAAATAATAATTCTTTGCAATCTTACCATTTGGAAAAAACTATTAACATTCTGGTGTATATCCTCTGTTGTCTCATGCAAATATAATGCATATAAAATGTTTTCTTGATCCTGATGAGTTGTAGGTGGGTTGGGGGTCAGGGGAGAAACATTACATTAAATGTATGCCTTCATTGTAAGACCTATTTCTAAATTCCAGCTATTAAAATATGGGGGAACAAGTTTATTTTAGAATGGAAAGAAAGTGGCACACATATAGTGGGCCACATCTATCAACTTCAGAACACATATTTTGTCAATTCCAGAATACATATTTCATTTTAACATTTAAATCATGATGTATCCTAAAATCTATGGCTCATTATGGTTTAATTGGCAGAACGATTTTTGCTTTCTTAGTAGTGAATAAAAATGGTGCATTTAATAATCATTTAATGATTTTAATAATTTAAGATTATTAAGTGGTACACTAAATAATTTTTCATTCAATGTAATTAAATTATATATATTTTTCTTTTTAAATTTTATTTTGTTTTTAACATTATTATTTTAAGAAGTAAAAATATAAGATAATGAATTTATATCTCTTAATAGTTTTCAGATCACATACCAAAGAAATCATTATAAATTGAATACATATCGTTACAGACATGTAAGGTACCCTACGGGAAATTTTCAGCTTCTGAAGTTCTGGCCTTGGAACCCTAAACACATAAAGTGACAATGATGAATATCAATTGGTATGACAGTAAGAAAATATTTGTCTTTGATATTAGTTTTAAGAAAAGTTTTGATTATATATGAAAAATTTCAGAGGAGGAGAGAGAAGATACACATTGACATTCCTTCATTTCCCTAAAGTAGAATTCTAAATATTAATTTTATTTCTCTTCATAAGACTGAAAGATGGAATAGGAAGTTGGCTTAGAGAAATAAGACAACACAAAGTCCACAGATTAAATAATTTTCCTAGAATTATTCTATTTTATTAAAAAAATTAATCAATATATATTTGTCTTAAACGGTACATAATTTCTCCTAAACTTTCTGTATCCCCTGAGCAGTAGAAGAGATGCAGTGGAGTAGACTAGTTGCCTAGCAAGCTGAAATTAGTGAGATATGTCCCCTTTTGTTGACTTGATTTTATTTATTTATTTTAAAATGTTTTAATTTTTTATTTCAAAATATTACGGGGGGTACAAACATTGAGGTTACATATGTTGCCTTTGCACCACCCGAGTCAGAGCTACAAGTGTGCCCATCCCCAGATAGACCACACCCATTAGGTGTGAATTTACCTATCCCCTCTTCCCCCCCCCTCCTGCCCAGCACCCGATGAATGTTGCTTGCATATGTGCACGTAAATGTTGATCAATTACAGGCTGGTCTTGAACTCCTGAGCTCAAAATGATCCACCTGCAAAAAAAAAAAAAAAAAAAACGTTGATCAATTAATACCAATTTGAAGTTGTATATATTGTTTCTCTCAAAAAAGTGGGATTATTTTGTAAACTGTTTTCTTTACTTCACAATTTGTTGTAATGGTTCAAAACCATTAATATCTTTCTATACCATTTTAATGGCTGCATAGTATTCCTTTTGTTGACTGTTGTGTATTAATTTAATTAGATGCCACATTTTGGATATCAGTCATTTTTTTCTATTTTTTCCTAGTAAATGTTTCCAAATATCTCTGATTATTTATTAAAGATAAACTCCTAGAAGTAGAAATTTGGGGTTTGAAAGACATTTTTAAGGCTTTTGATATAGATTTCCAAATCACCTCACCAAAGGAGATCATACTTTTCTCCATTAGTAGCATGGGGCTTGTCTCTCCATCCCAATACTGGCCAACAGAAAAAGCCATCTTTTACTTTTTCATATTTCCAACTTAATCTGTAAAAACTTTTAGTATTGTTTTAATTTGATTTTTTTTAATGTTGGAGAAGTTAACATTTTTTATTAGTCATTATTTATTCTTTTATGAATTTTCTGTTCTTTTTTGATGCCCTCAATATTTAAGTATTAATATATGAATAGCTTATTTAAAATTTTTTCTTTTTTTTACTTTTTTCTTCTTTTCACAGGTCTTTATTTTATTTTTTTAAGAGATGGGGTCTTGCTCTGCTGCCCAGGCTGGAGTGCAGTGGCATGATCATAGCTCACTGCAGCCTCAAATTGCTGGGCTTAAACAATCCTCCTGCCTCTGCCTCCTGAATAGCTGGGAATACAAGTGTGTGCCACCATGCTTGACTATTTTTCTTTTTTTAATTTTAATTTTTAATTTTTCTATAGAGACAGAGGTCTTGCTATGTTGCTCAGGCTAGCCTTGAACTTCTGACTTCAAATGATCCTCCCACCTTGGCCTCCCAAAGTGCTGGGATTACAGGCGTAAGCCACCACATCTGGCCCTCATTTGTTTATTACTCCTTTTTATCCAGGTCTTCTAAATTGTTGGAATTCTTTTGTATCATTTTTGTTTTGATTTCACCTGTTTTGTAGTCCCCAATTATTTATGTCTTTTAAAAATTTTGCATCTTTCTTTTAGCTTATTTTTAAAAGTATCCATTTTTCTTATGTGTACTTTTAAAAATAATATCTAAGCTTTAAGTTTCTTTCTTGTTTCTTTAGCTTACTTTTATTCTATTCCTTATTGTCATTATATGCTTTTATTTTTCATTTTTAGCTTATTTAGTTTATTTCATGTCAAGTAGAATGAGAAGATAAATGGTTTTAGCCTTAAGAGTGACTCATATCTTCAGCAAGGAGATTATTAGATTCTTGACTTTTCTGTGGGTGGCCCTAGAAGGACTCTTCCAGACCCCTGAAATAGAACCTTCATTTTTTCCAAACTCTAAAATCAGTCAGTTAGATAACCCAGTTGATCTACAGAATAAAATCCATGGAGGACAATTTATAGCAACATGAATAAAATTGCATCATTACCATCACCACCATCATCAAACCAATATCCATACATAATAGGTATATGGTCAAACTGGAATGAGTTCAGAATCAAGCAGGTGAAGGAATCTGAAGCATGTTATATAGTTAGGTTGGAGAATCTCTTCTAATAGCCATCCACAAATAATGAGCTATCATTTGGAAAAAAGGAGGGTACTGAGTATTTTTGTTTTAACTGAAAAGTTAGAACCTTCAGGCACCTTGGACAGAAGTTTCAGAGTCATCTTTTAGGTCAAAATGGGAAGGGGAAAAAGCCCTAGGAGTGAGAGCTCAAGCCATTGAAAATGATGTAGGCTCTGGAACTCCTTACCTTCGGAGGTGCCACATCATGGTCTGTGAAGTGTAGTTCTGCTTATCACTTCTGAATGGATTTTTACAATTCTGCTTTTGAAATTGTTAGTGATTTTCATTTTGCTTTTTCTGTTTTAGTTTTTTTTTTTTTTTTTTTTTTTGAGACAGAGTCTCACTTTGTTGCCCAGGCTAGAGTGAGTGCCGTGGCATCAGCCTAGCTCACAGCAACCTCAGACTCCTGGGCTTAAGCGATCCTACTGCCTCAGCCTCCCAAGTAGCTGGGACTACAGGCATGAGCCACCATGCCCGGCTAATTTTTTTTTGTATATATATTTTTAGTTGGCCAGATAATTTCTTTCTATTTTTGGTAGAGACGGGGTCTCACTCTTGCTCAGGCTGGTCTCGAACTCCTGACCTCGAGCGATCCACCCGCCTCGGCCTCCCAGAGCTAGGATTACAGGCGTGAGCCACCGCGCCCGGCTGTTTTAGTTTTAAAAAATATTTTTTAGCATTATTAAAAGGTGTTTTCAGGCTCTAGACTTTTTTCTGGGGCATGTAGAAGCTTTTAGGCCCTCGGCACTGAGCCTCTATTGCTCAGTAGGAAGAATGGGCCTGTCAGTGCTGTCTGACGATGGACAGGGCTATCTGCGAGGCCTTCGCCATCTGGTAAAGACCTGGCAAGGTTCTGCTTACACGGGGAGTCGAGCAACATAAGGGGAATGTGACCCTGAAGATCTCTTCCAGCCTGAGAGTCTATGGGTTACATGATTTCTTCAGTACACACAAAGGGCTCTAGTTCAGCAAGAGAGGAGTGCTATGCTAATAGAGGAATGGAGCTTACTCTCATTATTATTTTATGTTATCATCAAATATAAGAAATCACACAGGAATGGTGCTTGTGGGCAGTGCTGGGAACTAAAATATATTCAATTATTTCTTTTTAGCAGTACCAGAATTTGAGTGTATCTAAGTTTGTCTTGAATTTAGAGATTATGTAGCCTTGGGGTTCCTCATCTGGATCCATGAATCCTTAGCTAGGGAAATACCTATAATTGGAGGATCGAAGTTTATGTAGCTGTGCATATGTGCTTTTTATTTCTGGAGATAAAGTCCATAGCTTTCATTACTTTCAAATGGTCCCCAACCCAGAAGGTTGAGACCCATTGAATTTATTCAATCCTATCTTACAAATGGGGAAACTGAGGCTTAGAGAGGTCCTGGGCCTTCCCCAGGTCACCCAGGGGTGAGTCATAAAGCAAGACTGAATGCCCCCACATCTTGTCCAGCCGTCACTTCTCACTGGCCCCCAAGTGGGCTTCGCAGCATTTCCCACTTCATTTTCTTTTGTTCTTGCCAGTCCAGTTCATTATATTTAATCTTAATAAAGGAAAGGGTATCCATCCCTCAGTTTCAGAAGAATCAAAAGCTGGTTCTGGGGCCTGAGAAGGGTTAGATCCAGAAACTCATAGGTAAGAACCAGGAATACACATGTTATTATTCTAAAAAGGGAAATAAGTGCTTGCAATAATAAACCAGTGTATTAGTTGCCTATTGCTGCTGTAACAAATTACCATAACCTTAAAACAACACAAATTTATTATCTTATAGTTCTGGAGGCTGGAAGTCTAAAATGGGATCCCAGTTCTGTATCTTTGCCATCTTTAGCCTCTCGAGGCTGCCCACATTCCTTGGCTCCTGGCCCCCTTCCTATGTCTTTAAAACTGGCAGTGTAGCATCTTCTCCCCCTTGGACCTCCTGCCTCCTTCTTATATGGACTGTGTGATGACAATAGGCCCACCTAGATAATTTAGGATACTGTCCCCATATCAAGGTTTTTAGTTTTAATTACATCTGCAAAGGCCCCTTTGCCATGGGAGGTAACGTATGCACAGGTTCTGAGGATTGGGACATTGACATTTGGGGAGGGCTGTTATTCAGCCTGCCACAACTAATAATATGAATTTTCTAGATTAATCCAATTCAGCACAAAATATGTTAAAAAGGAGAAAGCACAGTTAGTGGATTTTTGAAAAAGTTCTTTAAATAAAAGCTTGACCAGTTGTTAAACGATTCTGGTTAAGGAGCTGAAAGTGCCTAGGAGATTGTGTATATGTATATGTATATGTATACGTACGTGTGTAGGGGAAGAGATAGAGAAGAAGATGAGAAAAAGCTGAGTACCTTTAAAGAAATTACTGTCAGCCAGGCTTTTTTTGAAAATCGAACCAGTTATGAGCTTCTCTAGGTCCAGTGGAGACAGCTGGGCTTTCAGCCAGTGTGATTCCATGTGAGCCTGTGGGAACACCAGGCTTAGCCCTGGCAGATACACAGACACACATGTTGGCCTTTCATGTGATAACAGCTGGTGGGTGGGTGCTGGGGGATAAATGATGCTAAAAATGGAAATAATTTAATAAAAGGATTAGAGAAGTTTCTGAATAATTAGTTCAGAAAATGAAGGAATAAGGGTTTGTTAAAGTATTCAGGTCACAGCCTTAAATGTTTGCACTTGATGCTAAAGACAACCACAGTAGATTTAGACTTTCTTTCTTTTTCTTTCTTTCTTTCCTCCCCCCTCCTCTCTCTCTCTTTCTTTCCTTCTTCTTTTTCCTTCCTTCCTTCCTTCCTTCCTTCCTTCCTTCCTTCCTTCCTTCCTTCCTTCCTTCCTTCCTTCCTTCCTTCCTTCCTTCCTTCCTTTCCTTCTTTCTTCATCTTGCTTGGTCACCCAGGCTAGAGTAGAGTGGTATCATCATAGCTCACTGCAACCCCAAACTTCTGGGCTCAAGCGATCCTCCTGCCTCAGCCTCCTGAGTAACTGGGACGAGTGCCACCATGCCAGCTCATTTTTCTATTTTTTGTAGAGATGACGTCTTGTTCTTGCTCAGGCTGCTGTCGAACTCCTGGCCTCAGTCAATACTCCTTTCTTGTCCTCCCAAAGTGTTAGGATTACAAGTGTGAGCCACAGGCACCCAGCTAGACTTATGCCTTTAATCTGGCACTTTTAGCTGCAGAGGCAAGACATGCTGGCACGTCACAACCCGTTGTGAGCTGTATTGCTAAATGTTGCTAAATAATCCTTAACTTCTGCAGTTTGGGAATAATTGCCTTTTATACATAGAGTAGATCAAATGGCAGGTTGCCTCCATAATGATGCCATCTTCACTCATTTGCATCTGAGGATGAGCTTCGAATGTGAGTTGAGGGGTGTGGTCATAGCTGGAACACGGACGTGCATGCACGTCTGTGTGGGGGGTGTGGGGAGTGTGGAACCTGTCCTGTGAATGTGGCAGAGAAACTCTTGAGAGTTGGTGTTTTAATAAAAAGGGATGTTAAATATAAACTGGCAATTCCTTGGTCCAATCCAAGGAAGCAATCCGCCTGACTTCTCACACAGAGGTTTATAATGTTCAGGGCCAACAAGAATGCCATGATCTTGTCAAGCAGCTACTCCTGTCTCCTCTGTGTGCCTGCATATCCCCACACGGAGGCCTCTGACTCCTGTGGGTGCTGCTTCCCTGAAGACCTTGACCTTCTCTGAGTTCAACCTCAGCCCATCTTCAGAGGGTGAGAACAGCACCTCCTCACTTCCTGGGTGGCTGCCTCTCTGGATTCCTCGTCTCCCCCACCTCAGTGGAAGTCAGGTCTCCCTCCCTTGACCCTTACAGCAGGTCACATGCTTGTGGACTGTTTATGCTTGAAGGCAAGGTCAGGTCTTCTTTATCTTTAAGGCTATTACCCAGCTCTGTGCACGGCATATAACAGAGACTCAATAAATGCTTGTGAAAGGAAGGAAGAGGGGAAGGAAGGGAGGGAGGAGAGAGGGAAAGAAGGCAGAAAAAGAAGGAATGAGAAAAGGAATCTAAAATATTGTGAAGTTTTCTGGGTACTTGAGAGATGGAATGTTCTGCAGAACACCTCCCCCCAGTTTCTGAGGGGAGACCTGGCAGGCTGAGGGTTTGTAAGCATCCCAGAGAGACAGAACTGTCGGTTCAGTCCTTTCTGGCTGTGATTTCAGAGGGCTCTTCCCCCATGCGGGCGCCTTGTCTTTGCATTTATCTGTCCAGTAACTGGCTATTTCCATACAAGGAGCCGAGCAGCAGCTGCCCCTCCAGCCCTCTTGTCTTTGACAGATGACAGAGCCCAGTGGGGCCGCACAGCGAAGCATGAGTGAGGACCAGCTGCGGGGCAGGGCGCTCTCAGGGCTGCAGGCGAGCAGGTGGGCTTCGCGGCTGCATCTGCCCTCTGCTGGAGCAGCTGCCAGCATCAGGGACCCTCACGAGAATACTATCCCTTGGGGATAACGATCACCACTACTCTTGGTGTGGTTGTTGTGAAGATTTAAAAAAGAGAATCATGAAAAACATGTCTTTGAAAATGGCAAAGTGCTGTATAAATTAGAGTAAATATCTTCTTGCGTGAATAGGAATATGAGACTCGCCGGAGGTCGCCCAGCTAAGCCTGGCTGGGACAATTGGTCTTTCTCCTGGAATCTAAAAACTAGTTTTAGGACTTCGTGTCTTTTGGACACGATCCTGCACGGGGAGAAGTAAGGGAGGCAGGGATGGGTATTTCTGTCAGAGACGTGCCCTTGTCCCCACACAGAGTTCTCCGTCTCCCTGTGTGCAGCTGCCTGAGACTGAGTGGGCTGGGGGGAAGCAGGGGCTCAGTGATCACATGGCCCAGCCTCCCTGTGTGACAGGCAGGAGGGTGGCCCAGATTGACGTCCACTAAGCTCTCATCCTGCGCCAGGTTCTGTGCCGGCTACTTTTACATGTTATTTCATTTAACTCTTAAAATCACTCTGAGAGTGGTGGGATTTCAGAACTTCTTTGTAATTTTCTTCTTGCTTGAATTTTTTAAATAGTAAATATGTTTCATTCAATAGTAATGGTCACTAGTTTCAAAGTTATCAAGGTCTAGGTGTTGCTATTCCTACTTTCACATAAGGAAACAAAGGCTCAGAAAGATTAGGGGACTTGGTCAAGGTCACACAGCCAGTAGATATTGGAGTCAGGAGTTGAACCCAGCTCTGACCAACTCCAGCTTTGACCTTTCATAATACCCATCCCCTGCAACGAGGGGAGATGGGAACCAGATGGACAGGTATTTTTTTTTTTTTTATTTCCTCTTCCTGTCTTGTCTACCTGACACTTCCCAGTGTGCCCCACCAGAAGGAGCAGGATTGGGGTTTCTTCTCACCTTTACATTCTTGCTACTCAAAGTTGAAGCATCAGCATCATCTGGGAGCTTGTTAGAAATGCAGAATCCCAGGTTCCACCCAGACCTACTGAATTAGAATCTGAGTTTAAACAGGCTCTCTAGGGATGTGTGTGCATCAAAGTTTGAGAAGCTCTACTTTGCATTCTCCTCCTCTCCAGCTCCAGCCCCAAGGCTAAGCCTTAAAAGCAGGTGAGTGGTGGAGAGAAGGGTAAGCCTCAGCCCAAAAAGACCTAAATTTAAGTAAGCTAAGGGTTTCACCAACTTTTAAAACTTGGCTCCAGGTCTAGCAAAATTATAGAATGGAATATGAAACAGATTTGTGAGCCAGGAAGAACTAGTTGGTGGTTTACGTTTGGAACCCACTGTGAGTTCACTATGAGAAAAAAAAATCATGAATCACATTTTCTTTTTATGAAAAGTCATTGAAAGTGTATTAAAGTGAAGTGATAGCAAAGAATCTCATGAGATAATACAATGGTGAGATATTGTTGAAATGACAGCTGAATTGATTCCAGGCCTGATAAAATGATCACATAGGTGATTATGAAGGTCTCCCTGTCACCCAGCCTGGGGTGAAGTCTGTATTGGAGTATCTCAGGGCTCTGTTTCCAGCCGTCTCTTGGTCAAAGTGATTGTTTGTGACTTTGAAGATATCAGAGCCATTTCACTGGCATTTATTCTTAGAGACGTAATATAGCTACAGTTCATGGCAGATAGGTTATTTCATAATCAGGGCCTATTAGAAGTGTAGTAAGTCATTTCATGGAAGCCTGCAGGCAAACTCCAGGCCAGACGTATTCTTTCTCTTAGAGCCAGGCTAGGAAAACTTGCCCTAATAAACCTCCCGGGCAGCGTAGACTAAGGACAGGGCTGGACAAGGAGTCCATCCCCAGTGCAGGAAATAAGGGGTCTTTATCTGCACAGAATTTGAAAACAACAATAATAAAAGCCAATCTGTTTTTTACTATCGTGCACCAGCAATCCTAGACCATGCCAGGGATAAACCATTCCTTCTTTCCCCAAAATCTGTGTATGAAAAGTTGCTATTGGGTAAACTTCATGTTAGCACATTTTAAAATTATTTATTCTTTAATAAAGATTGTATTCCACTTGGAAGTTAATTCTGAGGACCCTCAGTTATATAGTCAGCCCCTAACACACATGTTCCCAGTTATATGTGTTTGTTTTGAGCATTAAGTTCTTAAGGTTCAGTGCATGTCTCCAAACCCTGTGATGCTAAAAATTCCCACATTTTAAGTAGATTAGAAATAAGCAGTGGTTGTAAAGATGAAGAAATAAAACTTCTGTTATTCTAGGCGATCACCTGGAATTTTTATTTGTATTTAAAATCTAAAACAGTGAAACAGAGTGAGAACTGAGACATGTAATGTTTTTGTTTGGTAGGCTCAAATTTCAGTGTATACATGAAATATGAACACATCAATATATGTATATGAATAAAAAGATATTATACTAGAATATTCTAAAAATATCAATTTGGGTGTAAAATATTAGAGCAATCTTAATGTGGGGTTGCATTCTGATGGGAGCCCCTGGAACAGACAAGCATGGAGTTACAAGTGACAGGCTACAAGTGACAGGCAGCACAATTATGCTTGCTTCTAACTCTTCCCTCTCCAGACCATTTCCTGGCTCTCCTCCCTTTCTTTCCCTCCCTTGTTCCTGGTTCGGGTACCTGAGAGGTGGGCATCTTCTCCTCCTTCCTCTTTCTCAACCTAAGGCATACTCCCAAGTTTGCAGATGACTCAAAGCTTAGCACACCAATATAAAAGATGACAGAATGAAAACTCACAATGATCTTGCCAGTTTGGAATGCTACATGGAAAGCATCCAGATGGGGACAAAGGTGAAGGCTCCATTTCAAGTTAAACAAGTCAGTGTCAAGAAGGAACTTTTGGGGTTGATGGATATGTTTATTGTCTTGATTGGAATAATGGTTCTGTGGATAGATGCATATGTCAGAACCTATAAAATGTACCTTTTAAATATGTACAGTATATTATATGTCAATTGTACCGCCATAAAGCTTTCTAGAAAATGCAACGCCCTTTGGGCAAACAGAGGGCAACTCTGAGGAACCTTTGAGGAAACTCGAGAGGTTCTAATGACTATACTTTTAATCTGACCTTAAATTAATGTGAGTTTTTCACTTAAGTGAAACTAATGGAAGCACAATGTTGAGATCCAGGAAGTGTAAATAGCACGACATCTGGATACTATGCTCTGGGCACCATGATTGTGAAGTGCCGACACCCAGGTTCTCACAGTTGAGTGTCCAAGAGACAAGATTTGGAGCCTTCCTGGGACCCAATCTACTTGGGTACATTAGCAATGAACCAGACCCTGCTAACGAGCCTCAAATTCCTGTGAGAGAATGCAATCTAGATTCAAGACAGACAAGAGAAATTTATAGCTCCCCATCTGCAAGAGTTTAGAGATTCCACTAAATAGTCAGCATTCCACGTAAACCCCATGTGCTCTATTCTGCTGGGACACTCGTGACAAATGACCTTCTTAAGCAGCGTACACCCTCTGCTTAGTTATAATGGGCTGTGGATTCTGTGCAATTCCAAGTATGCTAGTGTAATTCTACTCCTCCTCTCTCACCAGGAAAGCTTAAGGGAAGGCTGGTGTAGAGTAAGGAAGATGTTATTAGAGGATAACCTTGAATCTGCTCTAACCTATAAATAAGTACTGACCTTTCACACCCTTGAGCACTTTATGATTATCAAGAATGTATCTCATAGCAGATGAGGCCAGAGCAGTGTGTTGAGTTGGCCAGCCAGAGGCTGAAAACTCCCTGGCCTCTAGGAATCCCAGGATGTAGCTTAGAGCAGCAGCACATGCAGTATCCTCAGCTGACTCTACACCCATCTCTCCCCTTCTTGATGCTGCGCTGGGACCACTGGGCCTGGCCTTCAGGCTGTTCCTGGAGCCTGACCCCCTAGCACTGGCCACCAGACCTTACTTGATTGCCCTGCTACATCCACCTTCCTTTGGCTGCAGGGATCTGCTGCAGGCATATCAGAGGCCACCAGAATGGTGGGAAAATTGCAGAAACCATGTAGTACAAGGAATTATTCTAGGATTTCAGAGCATTTAACTTGGAGAAGGGAAATGAATAGGAAGCAAGGCAGTGCTCTTCAGATTCTAGAAGAAGTGACCTGGCCAGGCTTGTTCCATGGGGCAAGGATCCAGAGGGCCAAATTAGGGTGCAGGAGTGTTTTCTAGGGAGGCAAATTCAAACTTAACACACAGAGGAAGTTTGCAACAATTAGGGCTGGCCAAAAACGAACTGTTCTTAGAAACAGTGAACTCTTTTTCACTGTGGGAATTAGAAAATTCATGGTGAGGGATGGACACAAGGGAGTTCTGTGCTTGGATGTTCTGTGGAAGTTTCTTCCTCCAGGCTCTAGAATTCTGTGATTCCAAAAGACCCTGTTTTCTTATACTTTTGAGATCCCTGTTTAGACTGTTGACTCCAATCTGAGTTTACATATCCACTTCCTCCCAGGTTGCTCAGCACTTCCCTGCACATCACTGAACTGCTTTTCATCATTTTTTTTTTTTTGCTTCCGTGGCAGGGATTTCTCTTCCCTGCATTGCAGGAGTGTGCAGTTGGGGCCCAGAGATAGGGGATCACATCAGACTGCACTCTGGCTGTCAGGTTATGTCTTGAAGTACGGTTCCTGTGCAGCCTGCTCTGTTCGAATGACAGGTTTCATATGGGGGACACGTGGCTTTGTAATGGGAACACTGGGAGGCTGGAAGCACAGAGTTAGGAGCCTCATCTTCCTACTTGTCTCTCCCTCACCCATGGAATGGGCATGCGCTTTTCCTCCTCATCACTTCCAGCCTCTCTCTGAGCTGGGAGAATACGTCTGATGACACTAGTGACATCAGTAACCTTGTAATTCTTACTGTTGCAAAACACACAGAACTGGGACATATATCATAGCATGTAGACCTCCTTTCATGTACCCCACTATCCTGCTTCTTATCTCATCATATTGTAGATAATTACGATTTGATAGTCTTTTGGGAAGGGGACACTACATTCAACAATGAGGACATGTCACACAAAATGCCTTCTCCCAAGATACAGTGCAGATGACCTGTGACTTTTGGCCAGGGGACCATAAGGAATTTCGGCCCATTCCCTTGGCCTGGAAGACTTCCTGCATTCCTTGGGTGTCTTCTCTGGTGTGTTCCAGGAATACCTTGTGCTCCCCTGTCATAGTTTTGTCACACTGCATGGTGGCTGCAAGTTCAGTAGTTTCTCTGGTAAAATCTGTGGCATTCCCAGTGCCTAACACAGATAGGTCATGAATGTACTCTTGCCTGCATTGAACTGAAGGGCTTATATGCAAAGGGCAGTAGTGTCCCCCACATCGGGGTCACTTGAAAATATCTGCTAAAGGAATAGTTATAGCTGGAAGACACCTTTGGAAGCCCAAGTTCCTCATTTTGAGAAGTGGGAATCTCAAGTCTAGGAAGACAAGGACTGGCCCACTGAGCGAGTACCAGAACCCCGGCCTCCCACCAGCCAACACGGTGCCCTTTCCACTGTGCCCCCCGGTTACCTGTCTTTTCCTCATTTGCAGCCTCGTTAACTTTGTGTGCCACACCTGCTTCAAGAGGCAGGAGAAGCTCCATCGCTGTGGGCAGTGCAAGTTTGCCCATTACTGTGACCGCACCTGCCAGAAGGACGCTTGGCTGAACCACAAGAACGAGTGTTCGGCCATCAAGAGATACGGGAAGGTGCCCAATGAGAACATCAGGTCAGAGCTGGGCCCGGGGTGGTGCTTGGGATTCCCAAATGTCAGGCTGGGGATGGGGGCAGTGACGCCATTCCCAGGCCCAAGGAAGCCAGGCCAACTGCAAATCAGGAAAGAGGCTTAGAGAGACCGGATCTGGTCACTTGTTCTGTTCACGCCCTTCAGGTCTTGGAGGGAGAACCGGCTGTCTGCAGCAGAGACCCCAAACCATAGCCGCTGGCTGGAGCCGGCCTACAGACTGCTCCTGTCTGTCTCTCCAGTGTTTAGTATTTTAAACTTGATCCACCAATGTTTACAAATTGGGAAATTTCACATTTTAAAAATTAGGGTTTCTGGCTTCTCTTGAAAAAAACCTGAAGATCTGGCAAAATGAGCTGGAGCCTAGGGTGAAGTATGCCCCGTTGTGCTCTCTGGGTCCTCTCCTGTCCCTTTTTGCTCCCTCTCCTCTCCCAGAGCCCTCTGCTCCTGCCAGGCCAGAGCCCTGCCTGCTTCCTGGCCGTGTGGTGCCGGGGCTGCCTCCGGGCCTTTTCTCACACTGTTTCCCCACCCTGACTGCCTTCTCCACTTTGTCTCTACCCAATCATTAAGAATAGAAATAAGTTCACAAATGACACAGGCATCTACTACCTCACTTTGTCTCCTGAATACCTCTGGAGGGCAGTATAGCAGCGAATATTGTCCCTACTTTACTGGCCACCAGATAGGTTCAGGGAGGTCAAGTGACCTGCCCAGGCTCACAGTAAGAAGTGGAAACAGTTTGTCCAACTCCTTATCAGCGTTCATCTCAGGAAGACACACTGTCAGGACAGACCCAGGCTGCTGCACCTCTCTGCCTTTATCTGGTCCCTACTCCTTGCTCCCTGTGCGCCAGCCACCCCGGCCCTCTTGCTGTTTCTCCGTCGTGCAGAGCTCGTTCCTCCTTCAGGGCCTTCGCACTTGCTGTTCTCTCCTCCTGAAGTGCTCTCTCCGCAGCCTTGCAGAGCTGGCTCTGTCTGTCCCTTCCAGTTGCAGCCCAATGCACCTCCTCCTGATACCTCTCCAGATGGCCTCAGTGTCTCCTCCCCCAGCCGCTTTCTGTCATGTCACCCTGCTTTGTTTTCTGCGTAGTACTTACTACTTAAAATGATCTTGTTTACTGTGTCTCACCCACTATAAGAAGCATCATGATAGAAGAAATTCTATCCATCTAGTTCAAAATGGTATCTTGGGCCCAACACTTGCCTGGAGTGCATTAGGTACCCAGTGTTTGTGAAATGAATGAATGAATGAATGAATGCATACAGCAGTGGCCCCCCTGACGCTGCCCTCTCCACAGGCTGGCAGCGCGCATCATGTGGCGGGTGGAGAGAGAGGGCACCGGGCTCACGGAGGGCTGCCTCGTCTCCGTGGATGACTTGCAGAACCACGTGGAGCACTTTGGGGAGGAGGAGCAGAAGGAGCTGCGGGTGGACGTGGACACATTCTTGCAGTACTGGCGGCCCCAGAGCCAGCAGTTCAGCATGCAGTACATCTCGCACATCTTCGGAGTGGTAGGGTCCTTGGTCCCCTCCTCCGTCCTCCCTGTCCTTCTCCTTCCTTCCCTGCTCCCCCTTCGGGAGGGTGGGGTTTCTCAGAGGTGAACAGCTCTACAGGGGAAGCCCCATTGGCCCTGGACGGTGATTTCTATTTCCATAAAGACTGTGTCTCCCCCGGCAGCTGGGGGCTCTGGGGATGTCTGCCCTCAATTTACCAGATGTAGCAGAACCACCTACTCACCCTTCCATTTGCAAGACCAGGGACAGGCACCTAAATGACTCAACTAAAAAAATCCAGAGATTCTAGCATATAAGTCCTCTTAAAGGAGGTGCGTTGGTGACAGCTGGGATTATCCAACTAAGGAGATTCCAGAAGCTGCCAGGCCAGAGGGGAGGCCAAGAAAGGACTGAAGGGGGACAGAATCTGAAATGAAGGCCTCACATCTCATACTCTATTTTTTTGGCCTTGTCTACTATGGGGTCATTCCTGCCCTATTTGAAATCGGCATCCCACATACAAACTTTTATTTATTTATTATCTCCAGATAGTAGATTTGGATGTTAATTTATCTTCTTGCTTATCTGTGCATTCTAAATTTTCTTCTCTCCACATTGAAAACAAAGAGCCACAATCACCATCCCTTCCTGCCCACTGGTCACTTTGGAAACCTTTGCTCGGGTCTACCAGGCAGGATTGATGGGGAGGAGTGAGGAGGGGCATAAGCCAGGGAGAGGGGAGTCAGGGCTAGGTGGGGGGAGCACCAAAGCCAGGCGAGGCTGCGAGTCCAGGAGGTGGGGTTGGGGGCCTGGTGGATCAGGAGACCCAGGCCCGGGGCTGTGGTTGTAGACGTCTTCCATCTGGCAGGCCAGGTCCCCTATGTGGTGACGGTGGGCAGGCTGTTGTCATAGCCACAACAGCATGCTCACACTCAACATCTCCCCAGTCTTCACCCTGTGGAAAGAGAGAGATTGTGGAGGATAGATAAGTGTAAAATCTGCAAGATAGGCCAGCAGGCTAGAGATCCAGGGAAGAGTTGTAGCTCGAGTCCAAAGGCCGTCTGCTGGCAGAATTCCTTCTTGCTCAGGGGAGGTCAGCCCTCATTCAGTTAAGGTCCTCAGCTGACGGGATGAAGCCCACTCACGTCGTGGAGGGCACTCTGCTTTACTCAAAGATCACCAATTTAAAAGTTAATCTCATGCAAAAAACACCTTCACAGAAACAAACATACAAATGTTTGACCAAACATTTGGGCACCATGGCCCAGCCATGTTGACACATAAAATTAACCACCACAGCTTCCCATATATTATTTCATGCAGTCTTGACAACACAAGGTGAGGTCCATGCTTTTAACATTTCTATTTTATAGAAGAGAGAACCTAGGCCCAGAGAGGTTATATGACCTCTGAAGGCCACATGGTTAGCCAGTGCCCAGGGAAGGTCTGGCGGCAGTCTGTGCTCTCTGGGGCCAGAGCTTCTACTCTTAATTGTTGTGCTCTATAGCCTTGGGGTGAATTGGTGTGTTAGACCAATCCTGAACATCTTTAAGGGGCCTGGGGACTAGGGCCACATATTGCATAACTACCAAAGGTTAGAGCTGAAAGGATCCTTAGAGCTCATCTAGTCCAACTTATTCAACCAAGAGATGGGAAAACCAGAATTCAGAGAAGAAAGAAATTTGTCGACAGTAATACAGCTTGTCAGTGGTACTCACAGGCTTAACGTCATGCACTTGCTAAATGTCCTATGAGAGTAAATGGAGAAAGTGATGCTCCTCCAAATCTGTAACAAACATAAATGCATACTGTGTTCATATATTATTTATATATAAAGTAGAAATTCATGTGCAGTTATTAATGTATTCTAGGTTATATGTATTCTTATGCAATTTTCATATCATAAGAGCAGATATTTGGAATCTGTTTCTATAAAGAACGACTTACTTTTAAGGAAAAGAAAATCAGTTGAATGCCACATTAGTAACAACCAACTTGATTCGCCTTGCATTTCAGAGATAGGTGTTAAATATGGCACTCATCAGATTTTAAAATTGTGAATAGGGAGTATAAAACTATCCACCAGACACAAAATAACTCAGAAGCGATGTCAATTTTATTTTGTGAACAGCTACAGGAGTTGAGGGTGAGACAAAGGAGGAAGGGGAGGGAGAAGCAGACACACACACACACACACACACACACACACACACACACACAGAGTAGGGCATGGAGAGAAAAACCATGACAGATACTGAGAAGACTCATGTCAGACCCATATACAGAAAAAGGAGATTTTCATCTTTCTTTTACGACAGGGTCTTGCTCTGTTACCCAGGCTAGAGTGCAGTGGCATCAACTTAGCTCACAGCAACCTCAAACTCCTGAGCTCAAGCAATCCTCCTGCCTCAGCCTCCTGAGTAGCTGGGAATACAGGCATATGCCACCAAGCCTGGCTAATTTTTCTATTTTTAGTAGAGACGGGGTCTCACTCTTGCTCAGGCTGGTCTCAAACTCCTGAGCTCAAGGGATCCTCCGACCTTGGCCCGAGCTACCAGACCCAGCCTCATTTTCATCTTTGGCCTTTTTAGAATACAACCACCAAAAACTTGCAAGGTAGGGCTACAGTTTTTGCAGATATGGGACTCTCCCATAGTATTAATCTTGTGGGTCATTTGGAGTTATGCAGAGAACAGGGAACTAGTTGTTTTGTTTCCAGACTCTCCAAGCATCTCCAGGGCAAGAATGGGTCTTCTGTTTTTTTAAACTCCTTTCACCAGGTAGAATGGTGCTCTAGTCTGTGTCTGTTAACTGACTCTTTTATCTTTTCCTGTGGGTAGATTAACTGCAACGGCTTCACTCTCAGTGACCAGAGAGGCCTGCAAGCAGTGGGCGTGGGCATCTTCCCCAACCTGGGCCTGGTGAACCATGACTGTTGGCCCAACTGCACTGTCATATTTAACAATGGCAAGTGAGTATGTCTTCAGTTGGGGGTGCGTGATGGGCATACAGAGACCTTATGGTATTTTTTTCCACTTGACTTAAGCCAGAGTCAACCTGTTGAACCTGGACAAGCATGGATTTCAAATGTACAGCAAATAGGAATCTCATTCCAGAATAACTGTGGATGGGAGAAAGGTGTCAGAGAGGATATCAAAGATTTCAACATGGGTTATTTCTGAGTCTTTGCTTGTTTCTTGAGGCTGCCTAGATGTGTTGGGTAAACCTCTAACTACTATTTTAAAACTTGAAGCCTGGAATTAGCCCAAGGGGTAGGTCATTGAAGAACGACATTGACTGAGAGGGAGTGTGGCAGGAGCATACTATTAGTCAAGGTCCAGCAGGAGACAGGAGGCACACTCAGAAGGGTTTACCCAAATAGAATTTAGTGAAGGGACAATTTACAGAGGTGTGGGCAGGGTTTAAGAAACTAACAAGGAATGGTAAGGTGCCCAGGGTCTAGCAACATGTGAGACCATTACCACCCCTACATCTGGAGGGGCGAGTGAAGGAAGTGCTGTTCTTGCAGCCAGTGAGTGCCAAGTGTGGTAGAGGGGCCCCCCACCAGCTCGGCTGTGGCTTACAGCTGTGTCTGCAGGGAAACCAGACACTGCCGGAACCATGGAGCTGCAGAGAGGAAGCTAGTGGACTATATACCCCAACCTCTCATTCCTCCCACCTTCTGACATCCTCCTGTTGGCCAAACCCCAACCAGAAGCCAGAGAGCAAAGGAACCTGGGAGAGCAGCCCTCAGAGGTCAGCCCTCTGCCCCTAGGAAGGCTCAGATCAGGGACATAAGGACAAAGAATGGATCTTGGGGTGGGCACAAATGGAGAAAAATCAGTAAATGGGATGAGGCCCTGGTTGTCTGCAGCTCAGGTTGGGGAGATGTCGGGGGGTGAGACCTGAGCAATATTAATTGCTTTTGCTCTTAGAGATGAGCTATCATGACAGATGCAAGTCTACTCTGAGCCACCAATAATGAGCATGTTTCCCCTCCAAACTTCCTAGAAGCCAAAGACAATGGTTTCTGATTCTCAGCTGAGGACCAAGTTTAAGCTTCAATATAATAAGAACTCTGATTTCCCTTTTCCTTCCTATTTTTGAAACCAGGCTTTTAAGTAATTGAGAAAGTCTCTCAAGATGGGAAAGTTTATTTTGGAGCCAGATGATAATCTTTTCTTAGCATTTGTGTTTCCCTTCCTAAGCCTCTTGGGGTCATTGGCCCGGACCTCATGGAATCCTCCCTAGAGGGCTGTTGTCCAAGCCTAACCTGCTTGGCCAAGAGGATCAAATTCAGCCACATACAGGGCAGAGGTTTAGAGATGGTGCTCCCCTAAGTGGTGGCCCAGGGCTCCTCTCATCACTATGTGTAACAACCGCAGGAGCCTAGGAGCTCTTTCTCAGGTCATCTTCAGTGTTTGCTCTGCCTTCCTTGCATCTACTAATTTCTAGCACCCATGTTTTATCCAGGCTTCTTGGCTTTTGTGCAAGAAGGTGGCTTTGCAGTTACTGCCTAGCTGCCTGCCATAGTGGAAAGAACCCTGGACATGGGGTTAGCAGCCCAATTCTAACCCTGACAATTTTTACACGCTACCTGCATGACCCAACCAGTCTCCACTGGAGTTCAAACTCTCCCCAAGACAGGCATCTAAAGAGGCAACACTTATTCATCCAGGATGCTTGTCAATGGGATAATAATAACAACATCCCATGTATTTTTTAGATGCATCTTCTCATGACAGTCTCATTACAGGTGAAGCCCAGGGAAGGAAAGTAACTTGCTCAGGGCTGAGCACCCTCCCTTTCTAAATTCAGTGCACTTTCCACTATACCAGGCTGTGTCTTAGCCGGTGAGAGCTGCTAGAAGGGACTGAGATAAGGTTGCTGCAGTGGCCAAAGCTTTGACTGTGTAGCTGAGAATGCTGTGCACACTTGCTAGCCACACTGGATCAGCCAATGGTAATGGTTTCCATTCGGGTGTCTGTTTTGTCTTTCAGTCATGAGGCAGTGAAAGCCATGTTTCACACCCAGATGAGGTGGGTCAGTCCTTCCAAGCATCCCTGCTCCTCTGACCCATCTCCCTCACTTGCCTGGTTTGCTGGGGCCCATTTCCAAGACTCCTTGGCTGTTGTCGGTCTGTGATATCTTTCGCACCCCAGTGTTTTGTCTTCACTGAATGGCATATTTTTAATGCATTTAAATTAACAATGTATTCCTTGTCCATATACCACCTGCCTTGCCTTTGCTTTATTTTCCTTCCTTTCTTCCCCTTCTGTCACTTCTCACTTCCACTGCTCCTCCAACCTCAGAGCATGAACCCTTGTAGTGCACACCATCTTAGCAGAAGTCTACATTGTCCCCCTAAACCCTGCTTACCATGAAATGAGGACTGTTGATACCATTGACCTACTAAAGGACTGTGTCTGTTTGTAAGCCCTGACTTCTCACCCAGACGCTATGCTATGAGAAAATAGCATTCTTACTGTGATATTTTAATAAATATCTGTTCATAGTATTCTGTTTACCACTTCAGGCCTACTATGCATTAGTGGTTTTGGTTAAATTTTACTTTTGATATTTTTTAATGACAACCCAGTGGACCCGGATGAGTCTTTTTCTCAGGCTGGGGTTGAAAGTCCTTGAAATGGTCTTTGGATTAAGAACAAAATGCTGTGTGGGAGTTTGGGCTTTGGGAAAGCAGGGGTAGGAGTGGCTAGTGTATACGGGTTGTGTTGGTGTGCACTGCATGTGACTTTGGACGATGCACATCATGTCCTGGGCTTGGATTCCACATCTGTAGAGCAAAGATCAAGAGGAGAGCATCTCCAGGGACCTTCCTAGTTCTCAGTCTCTGTGTTCTGGGCTCTATTCCTAACCTCTGCAAGAAATATGTAAATAACTCACCTACTTGTGGCTCCATTGGCTGAGCTATAGATTTGCAGAGTGTTGGGGATGGAAGGGGTCTGGGGTCCAGGGTGGGGAAGAGACTTGCTCAAGGAAGCTGGTTGGAGGGAGGGATGTGGCTAAACCCCTCATCTCCTGACTCCCACAGTGAGATTATTCCATGTTGGTCACCATTCTTCCTCCCCCAGCCTCCAGTTCCAAGTAAGGTCAAATGGGGTGGACATATATGCATTTTTTATATTGAGTGATGTTAAATTAATTTGGTTTTGAAAATTCTCTAATACCATTGGAATAATCTAAGGGACCCTGAGATCTTATAAAAATTGTCAAACCATGATGGGAAGCAAAGTTACTGGAAGTTCCAACCCGGTTGGCCACTGAGTCACTGTTGAATTAGGATATTTCACTACAGCGAGCTGCCTCTGTAAAGGGGGCTAGAATGGGAAGAACTGGTTACTTATCCCACCAGGGCCGGACACCAGAGATCCACACTCCGCATGGCCCAGGAGTTGCTCACAGAGAACTATTTAGGACAAAAATAGAGTCCTAAAAAGCAAGGGCTTTGATGCATCTAATTCCCTGTGCATCGAGGACCTGAAAGGCAGTTTGGGAACAATCAGGCAAGGCCAGTATGACATGGGGAATCACGAATGGCACTTGAGTCCCACTCCTGACTATTGCCACAGTGGGTGGGACCTTGGGGGAAGTTGCTTACCTCTCTTGTGTCAGCAACCTCATTTGAGAATTGAGAGTCCCCTGAACTCAGACATACTAGGCTTCTAAGCAGAGCTGTGAGCAGAATCACCCAGCCTTCCTCTCCTACTTGCTTTTCATCATTTGCTGCTGAAAATTGGGGTGGGGAAGAAAGGAAAGAAAGAATAAGAGATGAGCAGACACTTAGGTTTTTCCAGCTTCCATATGAGTTGTTTTTATACATATTATCACATTTATTGGGCATGTCAGTGTATCCCACTTTGGGAGAAGGTTTGTTATCCTTAAGTGCTCACTTAAGATGCCTGGACATGCATATCACTGCCATTCAGCAGTTGTTCCCTTGGGTGTCGCCTCAGAGTATGGGGCTTCCTTTGACTGGGACCCTCCTGGGGTGCAGGAGTCTCCCCCTGCCTTTTGCAAGGTGTCCTACTAAGCTTTTCTGAGAAGTAAAAGAAATGACCACAGATCTCTGTGCAGATTTTCTCCCTAGCCCTCTGCATCCTGCCACTTGCTGTCTGGGTGATGGTTTCCCCTGGGCTGTGAGGCCCCAGGATCTTGGAGAGATGCAGGAGAATGGCTTAGGACCCAGCTTGCAGGCCTCACTGATTGTTTTCTGCAGCTGTCTGGCCTTGTCTGGAGGGTACGTGGCTGAGCGGCCCGTGGGCTGGCCTCCACCTGTTGGGCTCAGCTGGATGTCTGTTCTGCAGGGGCTTTTTCCTTCAGCACCTTCAGTGTCTATTACATGGTAAGGTGGATAGCACTGTGGCATCAGGTCTGAGACAGAAGGGAATTGAAATGCCATCTCCTCTTGCTAACCACCTTCAACCAATAAGCCCCGTCTCCTAGAAAACACGGAAATAAACAATGCAGAGGGCTGACAGAGCCAGCCTTTGTTTGCCTTCACTGGTCTCCAGTGGGCAGAAGTCTCCTCATATAACAGAGGCCTGAACCATTGGGCTGAAGGTCAAGGTAAGAGGGAGCCTAAAGTAAGACACACAGTGGGCCAAGACTGTGGGTAACTGAATGTGTGTGTGTTTCTGAGAGAGTAGTCCCCAAACTAACCAGAAATGGTTTTTAGGTCTTTTCTTGTTTGGAGTTTTTGCCTTATGACTTCTCCCTTCCTTTGTTACAGACAATCAGTAGCTAAATGTGTGGGGCTGATACTGGGTATGGAAGCTGCGTATGGTCTTAACAACCATGTCCAGTCCTCTACTGGGAGTCTATGTGAACTGATTCCAGAGCCATTAATGGAATGGAGCAGATTTGACTGTTATAATGAGTGGAGTGGAATTATCCAGAAAACTGTCCTTTAAGTCACGTTCCCCTTTTGAGGGGAAAGGGAGTTTTCTCAGAGTGCTAGTGGAAGGCACTGTCTTTGAGACTCCACTTCGTGTAGCCTTGGAGGGCACAGATTCCATTGCCATAGGCCTAGATTCTACTTACTCTTTTTTTTTTTTTTTTTCCACCCTGCTCCAGAATTGAGCTCCGGGCCCTGGGCAAGATCTCAGAAGGAGAGGAGCTGACCGTGTCCTACATCGACTTCCTCAATGTCAGTGAAGAGCGCAAGAAGCAGCTGAAGAAGCAGTACTACTTTGACTGCACGTGTGAGCACTGCCAGAAAAAGCTGAAGGACGATCTCTTCCTGGGGGTGAAAGCCGACCCGAAGGTACATGCAGCCCTGTCGCTGGGCGGTTTGTGGCCGTCTTCTGCAGGGGCCACTCAAGGGTGGTTTCACACCCCTGTCCAGGGCTTCTCAGGGAAGCAGCCTGTGAGCCCTGGGGAGGTGGCATGGGCTGGTGGACAGAGTGCTGCGGGTGGGCCCCAGCTAGTGTCCTGGCACCATCTCTTGCCAGGTGTTGGGGGAAGTTGCTCAGTTTTCTCAGCTGTAAAATAGGAATGATGGCCCCACTACAAGAGGTTGTGGTAAGGATTAAGCAAGATGATGCATGCTTAAGGGAATGGCATACAGAAGAGACACTCAGCAAATGTTGGTTCCTCTCATTGCTCCTTTGCAGGTTAAGTAATGCTGAGGATTCAGATATCAAGACCAGATGGGCAAAGAGATTTGTTGTCTGGTTATCACAAAGATATTTCCAGTCCCATGGAGATGGGAGATACGGAGATGGGGAATGTTTAGATGGTTTAACATCCTTAACTCCGGGCGGGGGGGCTGTTGCTGGTTGCTGGTGAGCCCGTTGAGAGGAGAGCGCCAGAGCCAGGCTTGCTGAGGTGTGTGAGGAGCTCAGCTGAGTTGGGAGAGGGAGCTGAGCTGCCAGGTGTCAGAGTGGCCGGTGAAAGCGACAAGCCAGGAATGAGAGTGACATCTTTAACCACTCACTGCAATAGTATAAGCGAGAAGCTAAAACCAAGCAAGCGCTCACTCCTGGTCCACGTGCTCCCCTGGAGTGGTGCAGGTGCATGGGGAGGGTCGGGTGGATCAGCACAGTGTGGGGTGTGTCACTGCCGAGGGAGCCCCAACAAAAGGCTCCAGCAGTTTTGTTGACCTCGGGGTTGGGGGAAGACTGAGGGGGAAGGGATAGGAGTGGAAAAGTACTCGGTACTGAGTCAGAGTGGGGGAAAGCCTTCAAGCCTTCCCCCTCCTCCTCTCCTAAGGAGGCCAGATAAAGAGACCCAGGATCAAAAGCACTGGGGCTAGGAATGCAAATATGTGAAGAGTGTGACCAGCCAGGGGAGCCTGAGTCCTTGACTGCAACCGCCCTCAGAGAATGCCAGGCACTGGCTGTGCACGGTGTCTGGTGTGGGGAGAGCAGGCTTCCCCTGAGGCCTGCCAGGTAGAACCTCTGTGATTGCCTATGGTCAGGCCTGAAAAATCCCGTATAGGCTTTTAATGAGGAGCCAGACTCCTCAGGGGAGGTTGAGTGAGTGTTTCTGTGTAGCGACAGCCCACCTGTGCACACAGCTGCTCAGCAGGCTGAGGCGGGAGGATCACTTGAGCCCAGGAGTTTGAGTCCAGTCCAGGTAATACCACAAGACCCCATCTCTAAACAAAATACAGATACACAAATATACTTCTAAATTAACTTCTGCATCTTATGTGTGGGGAGAAATTTGCCTCTGATTAGAGCAAAGGCTACAAGCAAAATTGGCTCCTCAGTACAGCTGACGTGGCCCCCTCAATGGCTTTCATTACTCAATGGTGTCGGCACGAATGCTCAGATGACACTGTTTCCTCCCCTGACTCATCTCTCCCTTTCATCCTCTGGCTAGTCTAGATTTTTTTTTTTGCCACAAACTTATTTTTATTCTTAATATATAATATTTCCCCCCTTTGACCAAGAAATTCTCCTTCTAAGAATTTACCCTACAGATATACTTGTCCATGTGCACAAAGATACATGTATAAAGCAGCATTGTGGCAGCACTGTTGGGAACAAAAGAGTATTGAATAAAACCAAATAACCACCAATAGGGAAATATTTAAATGAAGGAAATACCCTGCAACTATTAAAATGAATGAGGTAGATCTTTATGTACAGGTACGGAATGAGCTCTATTTCCGAAGGGAAAGGAATTACGAGACCAAACAATGCCACGTGTATTAGTCTACTAGGGCTGCTATAAGGAAGTCCCACAAACCAGGGGGCTTAAACAACAGAAATTTGTCTCACAGTTTTGGAGGGTTGGTTCCTTCCAAGGCCGGTGAGAGAAGGATCTGTTTCAGATCTCTCTCCTGGGCTTGTAGATGGGCGTCTTCTCCCTGTGTCTCTTCACACGGTCTTCCCTCCACGCTTGTCACTTTCTCTTCACATGGCATTTTTTATAAGAACACCAGTCATATTGGATTAGGGACCCACCCTAATCCAATATGATCTCATCTTAACTAATTACATCTGCAATGACCCTATTGCCAAATAAGGTCACAGTCTGAGGTACTGGGGGTTAGACTTCAACATATATGAATTTTGGGGGATACAGTTCAACCCCTAACACTGTGTATGCTACTATTTATGGACATTAAAAAGGGTGTACACATTCACACAAAGACCCATGCCCACTGTGTGGGTGCAAGCATAGTCGCTCTCCATACAGACAGAAGTAGGAAGAGGGAGCTGTGACCGACAGGTCAACAATGCCTGGGGTGGGGAAACTGACAGTCGTCCCTCCCAGGCAGGAGACAAAGCAGCTGGGACCCAAAGATTAATGTGTTTTCTATAAGAACAACCTCCTTGTTCCAGAATCAAAGGTTCTGTATTCCAGTAAATGTATATAGGACATATTTGTGAGGCACCCAGAGTAGTATCGTAGGTGCTACAGAGGATAAGCTACTGCACCCACCCTCACCCTGACCTTCAAAAGCTGCGGGATAACACATCTTATCTGAGAGGCAGCCAGCCCTCCTTCCCGGAGCATAACTTGCTCCCACCACCACTTATTCCTTTTTTTGTTTGTTTTTTGGTTAAGAGGCCAGGCCCTCTTTTCTCTTTTCCAAAATTAAATGAAACAACCATGTATTATTTATCTGAATCTTTTGATGTTTACCTGGTAGTTTCCACAGTTAAGTTGGTGAAGTGTAGCCTTTAGTTCCTATCTCTTCATTTTAGATATTCTGTTACCAGCTGGTGACAATATGCCCACGTCTTCCAGTCTGAATTGCAGAGTTGGCATCTCTCTTGATATGAAAGATGGATGATTTCTCCTTGAGTCTACCTAGATTCAAAGAAGAAGTTTTCTATTATTTTTTACATCAAATTAGGTTTCTGTATTCAAATAAATAACTCAAAAATAAATCACCTTTAAAAACTGAGCAGAAAAGATTAAGTGCAATATACCTTTTTAAAAGCAAATTCCTCCTAAGACATAAAACAAAGCCATGATGATATAGTAGAAAGAATAGTGGAAAAAGAATTAGGAGTCCTGTGTTCTAGTTCTGGCTGTGACCCTAAATGTCTGAGCTTGGGCAAGTCTCTTCCTTTTGGACCTCAGTTTCCTTATCTGTAAAATGGGCTGCTGGATTAACTTATTAACAGTTCCTTCAAGCTGGACTATCAACAATGTCACCACAGTTGTTTTTCTTCCTTTTCCTTATAATGCTTTATCCTAGCCTGATAAGCACCCCACCGCAATATGGCAGCCTCAAACATTTAATTGGCATCAAAATCTTTTCTAGGTCCTTTAATTAATACTTGTATATGCAAATCTATATAGAAATAAAAACCAAATATTTTTTTAAATGATAATATAACACCACAATTTCTAAGATTTCCCTCAACTGTACTTTTGGACTCTCTTTATTTAGGCTGCTTAGGTTTTTCTTTTTCTCTCTCCAGCCTTCACCGATGATTTTCACAATAGGAATGTGCTAATTTTTCAGGGTTGGAGAACCAACATCCCTCTTACCCTCCCCCGACCTCTTTCCTCCCCTTCCTCCTCTGGCTCCTGCCTCCCTCTTCCTCCTCGCTTTCTATTTATTTGGATGCTTTTGGAGAGGGCAGTTCCGGAGTTCCTTAAATCCTGTCTGCAAATAGGAAGGTTCTTGCCTTTACTCTGAAAAGCAGAGCCAAATGGAACAGCCCCGTTTCTTTTCTCAGAATAGATTTATCACATGTTACACTCTATAATTAACAACCTTTCTGCCAGGTTGTTTTGGGCATCTTGGAAGTTGCCTCCTTTAAAAAAATTGTTCACTTCCAAAACTTAAAGTAACACTCTTTCTTACATCATCAAATTGAGCAAGACTTTTTGTTAATGCCTAAATGTTTGGTATTCTCTAAATCTATTCTGCAAGCTACTGATTACTCCAGAAAATTCACTAAGAATTTTGAGTTTTAAAGGTTATGGAACTCACAGTAGATTAGAGGCTAGTGCTCATAAGCCAGATGTGATTTTGTGAGTCATTACTTGGGCACAAGCTATAGATGAAACTAAAAATGTGGTTCTGACAGATTGGTGGTATACTGCTGGACCACCAGTCACAGAACTCTGCATAACTGGACAAGAGTTTATTAATGCACTTGATTCAAATGGGCTTAGGAAAGCAGGCACACACTGAAATAACTTGTCTGGAACAAAGACGTGATTCGAGTTAACAGAAGGCTGAATAACACTCCGGGTCTGGCAGGCAGCAGCTGAGTAGCGGCAGGAAGGCAGCCAGAAGGCAGAAATCGCAGCCAAATCAAAGGTCAAGGCAAAGGTTAAGCCAGGAGTGAGACCTGCAAGCCGAAGTCACAGCACTGATGGGTGCATGAGTCAATTGTTGGGGTCAGGCCATTGGACACACAGAAGAATTCCAGGGAAGCCCAGATACAGGGGGTTTAGAAACAAGGGTAGTCAAAATTGTAGGGATAGTCAAGAACTATGAAGAAGCCAAAGCAGGTAAGGTGGGCAGAAGAACACATACGATATACCCCTTTCCCTAGGAGATCCTGACCCTGAAGCAGGCTGTCCAGGCCAGAGGCCTCTCCCACTGTCAGATGGACACCCACTGGTTCAGGACAGCTGGGAGACGCAGGGAAGATGATCTCCATCTGCAGAGGGGGATATATTTTCATTGGAACAAATGCCCATCGTCCTGTTACTTCTTGGTAGTTTACTGAAGGTGACCTCACAACACTATGTGAGCAGCAAATTTAAAGGAAGCTATTGAGCCTAATTCTTTACAGTGAAAAAACTGGACAACCAGAGAACCAATTAAATAAATTAGTCTAGAATCTTACAGTGGCAAACTCTACATTAATTAAAAGTGAAGATATAGATATCTTTATATTGATATGGGAAAATGTCTACAATCTTCTGAGTAAAAAAATGCTGTATACAGAAATATGTGTTATTTCGGTTAGAAAAAAGATTTGATCCTATTGGCATGTACACACACACACTCATGTGTGCACACACATAGAACTGAATTTCAGCCAGTACTTACTGGTAAGGCCACATAGACATACTCATTGTTGATGGCTAGAGTCTGTGTTCTGATTGGCCAGTGCCTTTCCTGTACCAGTCATTAAATATTTTAAATATTATTCTTGATTATATGCATAGGAAAATGTTTCTCCAGATGCTAACTTTGATATTTGGGTGGGTTCTGGGGATTTACTGTTGTTCTCCACACTTTTTTATATTGTTTTAATTTTTCACAACTTGCATATGTTAATTTTACAGTCAGAATAAATAATAAAGTTGTTTTCATTTTGGAAAAAATTTGTACAATATTTGCTTAAGCAAAAAAAAAGTTTCAGAAAAGAGCTTCTAACAGATGTAAGAATAGCAAGGAAATTTCTCCTTTGGACTTCGAGAAATGTGGCACTTTTAATTCAAAATTATGATGTTTTCATGGGAACTGGCTTCTTAATTATGATGCTTCCTTGCCTCAAATATCAAAACCTTGGGGTTTTTTTGTTTGTTTTTTTGACAAAATGGCTAGGCTGCTTAGGCAAAGGCAGCCTAATGAGTCTAGATTTCACAGAGACAGCTGACAAATTTTCTCCTGATGTCTTTTAGGTCAAGGCAAGGGGAATATGGGCTAGATGCGAATACATTTAGAAGGATTTGAATAACCATAATCACAAGGGCCCTCCTTAATGAACTCCAGTGGCAAGCTGGAGTATGATTTTTGGGTCAACTTCTCGGGCTCTGTCTTCAGCCCTGTGCTGGCTAGTATCAATATTTAAATCAATGACTTGAGTGAAGATAAAAGTGCAAGGGCACACCTGTGGAATATGGGGTTGACTTGAAGCAAAGAGGAGGAATGGCAAATATTTTGGGGTGATAGAATCCAAAGTGCCAGAGAAAACACAACAGGGATCAATGTCAGGTTCTGCTCTGGGGTCCAAAGAGCCAGGAATGAGCACAGGCTGGGGACGACTGGCTGGCAGTAAGGCTCAGGGACTTGGTTCATAGAATACACAGCATGAGTCACAAGCGGGATGAGGAAGCTGAAGAAGGTACAGGGACTTTGGGTAGCATTTTCAGGAATGAGGCATTCAGAATGAGGAAGGCATTAATCTTTCAGGACGTTGAATGTCAAAGATGGCAGCTACTCAAAGGTAGAGTGGGCAGCCTCAAGAAGGGGTCTCAGCTCAATGTCTTCCCTTTCCCAGCCCTCTCAGGAAGTGGTGAAGGAGATGATACAATTCTCCAAGGATACACTGGAGAAAATAGACAAGGCTCGCTCTGAGGGTTTGTATCATGAGGTAAGAATTCACTTTTTATAGAGGATGAGGGTGGAGAAGAGGGTGGAAAGGTTCTCTACTAAGGGAGGGAAATGGGCTGAGGGAGGCTGCCAAGCAGGTTGTTTTTCTGGAAGATGTCCTTTGGTTGAGGCCATGACTGTTCTTGCCCTTAAACCTTCAGCACCTCTTAGGGGTGTGTTCTCAGTGACTGTGCGACCCACTGAAACTGGGTCTGAGGGGAACAAAGGCAGCCAGGCACATGTCCCCAGGGAATCTGTGATAGCTGAGCCTGGCATCAGAGATGGAGGACAGGAGATGGCAGTGGGACATGCTGGCCGTGGGTTGCCTGCTCTCCCATAACTGAATGCATGTGCTGGCCACAGTTTTCAGTCTCTACCAACTTTCAATCTCTACCAATGTTCAAAGAGCATTTGGACTTGGCTCTTGAAGCACCAGGGATTCTCAACTGTGTCTACACTAGATTCACCTTTGAAAAATCCTGATGCCCAGACCTCCACTCAGAATAGTTTCACCAAAACCTCTGGGGGTGGGAATCAGACATCAAGATTTTTAAAGCTCTCAAGTGATTCCATTGTGCAGCCAAAGTTGAAGCCCACTGCCAAACATTGGCCTGCAAAGCATTTGCATTGAATTAACCCTGGGCAGCTTGTTGGAAATACTGATTCCTGTTCTCACCCACTAAGATGTGATTCAACCAATCGACAACAGAATACAGAACCACGAATCAGTATTTTTTCCCCAAGTTCATTAAGCAATTAGAGGGTGTAGGCAGGTTTGGATGCCACTAGGTCATGGCAAAGTGGGAGATTAATTTCTGCTCATTTCTATTTGCTTTTCCCTTCTCGTCTTCCTCCTGCCTTACTAACTCATTTATTGTACATTTTTGAGCCTTTACTGGGGTGACCAATACAGGACATGCTCCTTGCCTTCTAGGAGTTCTGACAGGTGAAGAGACAGTCATGTGAGCAAATTGTTATTGTTTAATATGGAAAATCTATGTCAGAGGCATGAGCTAGCAGCTGGAGCAAGCAGGAGGGCTCCACCAGCTCCATTCCCCTGACTTCTTTCCTCCTCTTCATTTCCTCCTTTTTTTCATTCAAATTTGGCAGGGCCAGGTGTAGGACTGGACACAGCCCCCAAGGGTTTTAGAGGATCGTCTTCATGATGAATTCAACGCCAGCCATCGTTTTGCCACATCCCTACCTAGTTGCTTCATGGGCTCTGGGACATTCTCGGAGCAAAATTAGTTTTCACTCATTTTAAATGGAAAGACTTGTATGACATTTCTCTCATGAGAACAGCAAGGGCAGAAGAGGAGAACAATGAACAACTCAAATCTAGAGACCACTCGACTTTGTAGGGTGCAGCCTAAGCCTATGTCTACACACAAATCAGTCAGGAAAGCCTGATTCAAGCTGATTGGAGTCAGGCCCATCTTATTCCTCACTGGGGCCAAGGTAGCACCCTCCCGGTGGTCTCCCAACTTCCTGGGAGCCTCGTTCTCCACTCACCCATCTCATATACTTCTAGGAGGACATGATTATCCAGCCTTACTGAGCATAAGGCCAACCCAGGGGCTTATACTACCTACACATCCAATGTCTCACTCCCAGATACTCGGTTTCAATTGGTCTGGGGTAATGCCTGGACATCAGTGTTTTAAAAAGCTTTCCAAATGATTCCAAAGCACAACCAGGGTAGAGAATCATGGGAATGGTGGTTAGAATCCTTGACCTGTTGCTCATTACCTGTAGGATTTTGGCAAAGTACTTACCCTACCTGTGCTTCATCTGGTAAAATGAGAATATTAGTATTAATAGTATCTATCTCATTGCATTGTTGTGATTATATATATTAATATATATGCATACACACATATTTATTTGCATGTACATTCATGTATGTGTGTATATATATACAGTCATCCCTCGGTATCAATGAGGATTGGTTCTGGGAATAACCCAAGGATACCAAAATCCATGGATGCTCAAGTCCTCTATAAAAAATGGTGAAGTATTTACACATAACTTACAGACATTGTCCTGTATACTTTAAATCATCTCTGTATTACTTATAATATCTAATACAATGTAAATACTGTGTGTACTCTATTGTTTTTTCTATTTGTATTATTTTTATTTCTTTTTCAAATATTTTTGATCCATTATTTGTTGAATCTGCAGATGTGAAACCCACAGATATGTAGGGCTGACTGTGTGCGTGTGTGTGCGTGTGTGTGTGTGTGTGTGTGTGTGTGTAGCTTTCATAGCTCCCTGCTACCTGCTGACTTGAAAACTCTTTGCTCTGCCATGTCAGCCATATGTTCCACCATTACCCTCCCCATCCTTATACTTGGCCAAATAGGACCATTTTGTTATTTAAATCACAAACTTGTGCTTTCCCATCTCTGTTAGCAATTTCCCCAACTTTAAAAGAATGAGTGTCCAATGTCATCATGATGCTCCCATATGTGAATTAAGCATGTGCTCTGGTGTGATGGTAACGCGCAGGACTATGTCTCACTCTAGGTTGTAAAATTATGCCGGGAGTGCCTGCAGAAGCAGGAGCCAGTATTTGCTGACACCAACCTCTACATGCTGCGGATACTGAGCATTGTTTCGGAGGTCCTCTCCTATCTCCAGGCCTTTGAAGAGGCCTCAGACTATGCCAGGAGGATGGTGGATGGCTACATGTAGGTGACAATTGGGGGTCTCAGTCTCCTGGAAGTGTGCCTATTCCAGGAGTGGCAGATAGATGGCGCACATGCTGCTACCTCTTCCTCCTGCACCCACAGCCGGCATGAGTAATGGATCATGGTTCTCATTATGACTGAGCCTTTTTATCATGGTGCTCCAAGCAGTGATGACCAAACAACCAGAGCCAGTACTTGAGTTGAAACCTATTTGTCATCCCTGGTCTTTCCCAAATCCTCCAGAACATCTATCCCTAGGATGACCTCTTCTCCTTTTGATTTCCTTAAGGCTAAGTCCAACTTGATTTTAAGTGATTGGAAAGCCCCCCACCCCCAATAATCAACACAGGAAATTAATATGTGAGTTTTCTTTTATTATTGTTAGTGTTATTTTTTATAAGAGGCAGCAATCATCCTTGCTTATGAATTGTGAAATGCAACTCCCTTGCTTTCCCTCAGCCAATATCCTCTATTGCCCTCTGTGACCACATTGTCATGTGAATTTGTGTTTCTGGCCAAATGAATAAGTTGGCACAAGAAGGTTTGTTTCTTTGAGGGGATGTTACTCATAAACAAAATGCAGGTAAACTGTACAACATGCAAAAAGGAAGCCCTGCAAAGAGAATGCCAAGGAGCTGAAAACACAAGGCTGTCCCAAGAAGAACCTCCAAGTTATTTTTACCCCTTGACTTTCCCGTCACTTTCCCTGGAGAGCGCTGAGGTGCTCCTGAGAGCCCCCAGCTTCCTGTGCTCAAGCTCAGTATAATCCTGGTCCCTTTTCCCCTTGAGGGTTTGGCTGAGTGGCCCAAGTCAGAATCCCAGCTCTCACATCCTCATTGTTGGGGTGTTTGTCTCTGTGCCTCAGTGCCTCTTCAGCAGGCTGCAGAAGCCACGTGGTGCTGGCTGGAGGAGCAGATGGACTTAATCAACAAGGGCACTTTATAAGTTGTCACATGATTTGCAGATAGATATGAGGATGGCTGGGACGATGCTCTGTGTGATTGTTTGCTATGCCCCTACAGGAAGCTCTACCACCCCAACAATGCCCAACTGGGCATGGCGGTGATGCGGGCAGGGCTGACCAACTGGCATGCTGGTAACATTGAGGTGGGGCATGGGATGATCTGCAAGGCCTATGCCATTCTCCTGGTGACACATGGACCCTCGCACCCCATCACCAAGGACTTAGAGGCAAGTATCATCTTAGGGCTGGGTGCTCCCTGCCCGATCTGAGCTCTCTGAAGATGAGAGTCTGAGCTCAGGCAGACTGTACTTTAGGAAAGTCTATAGATTGCCAGCTAGACCAGAAAGGAACTCAGAAACGTGTTAGCTCACTCCTCTTTTTTCACGTATGAGGACATTGAGGCCCAGGGAAGGGGAGTCATATGTCCATAGTCACATAATGAGTTATGGCAAAGCTGAGACTTGAACCCTGAGTCTGTTGTATCATGTTGCCCCAGGCCTGGACTGAGAAAACCTAAACAATGGGGAGTGTGTTTGTGTGTGTGTGTGTGTGTGTGTGTGTGTGTGTGTGTGTGTGTGTGTGTGTGTGTGTGCAGCCTAGTTAGAGTGTGTCCTGGGCTGCACGGAGTGGAGTTTGGGATCACAGCCTCTGGAATCAGACCACCAGGACTGAGTTCCAGTTTCACTGCTTTCTAGCTGTGTGACTTTGCACATATATTGAATGTATGGGCCTCAGTCTCCTCATCTGTAAAATGGGGGGAAAGGACAGCGTTGCGGTGAGGGTGCAATGAGTTAATGTGTGAAAAGCACTTAGAATAGTGCCTAGCAAATGGCGCTAAGGGTGTCCTTTGTGCTTTGAAGGGCTGGTTTCAGTGACAAGGCTGTCCTCAGACAGTGTGACAGACAGACTTTGATGTCATAAAATGTGTTGTAGAATGATGACATTTAGGACTTGTGGGACCTCAGATATGGATGTCCTTTTATTTCTCAGGTCCCTAGTTTCCAAATCCCTAAAGTGGATATAATATATGAGTCTCTCAAAGCTGACAGGAGGACCGAGTGAGGGGCAGAAGGGTGGGAGTAACTAGCTTTATGTCTGGTGTACTGAGCTTGTCAAAGGCAGAGCCTTTCTCGATCTTATTCACTGCTGTATCCTCAGCCCCTGAACAATGCCTGGCCCTTGACAAATATTTCTTGAATGGACATATGGGAGAATGAGGGCCTTTCTGTGTGTCACACACTGTAATCTTCCTAACCCACTGTGAGGTACAAAGGAATCTCACCCATAAAATGGGTGAGCTGAGAGCTAAGAGAGTTAAGTAACCTGCCTGAGGTCCCACAACCAGTAAGTGCAGGAGCCAGGGTTCAAATCCAGGTCCCCAATGAACAGTTCCTGAGAACAAACATTCTCTGCTGAGAACTATCCCTCCAGCTACTCTCCAAGGGTCAAACTCTCTCTCCCTAGCAAACTGGGCCCCCTGCCAGGATGTTAGGCCCCCAGTGTGTGTGTGTGTGTGTGTGTGTGTCTGTGCACATGTGCTGCATGTGTGTCTTCTGAGGGGATAGATTTGAATCTCAGTGACTGGGAGTCATTTACCCCAAGGTAGGTCAGAGACCGACATGTTTCTGGTGTACCTGTGTCCCACAGGCCATGCGGGTGCAGACAGAGATGGAGCTGCGCATGTTCCGCCAGAACGAGTTCATGTACCACAAGATGCGCGAGGCTGCCCTGAACAACCAGCCCATGCAGGTCATGGCCGAGCCCAGCAGTGAGCCAGCTCCGGCTCTGTTCCATAAGAAGCAATGAGGACCTGCCTGGTGGGGGAGGGGCAGCGTGGCGGGGAACTGGAGAGAGATTCTGGAGGTGGTGGGTCTAGCGGAGACCCTTAATGAGGAAGTTGAGGTAATGCTCAACCTTGTTGCTGTGGGAATGTTCTTCCCTGTGTTCCCCGGCATCATTTTGGTTCAATTCAACTGAATTCACTTCAAGTTAACTCTGTCCCAGGCCAGCCCAACTCCTCCTACAAATATTTATTGGATGCTAGCCCCTAGCACCTGATAGAAGAGCTTCAAATGTAGTTGGGTGGGGAAGCAAAATGTAAACAAACATTTAAAGCACAGTGTAATCAAATGCAGTGGTGAACTATACGGAGGGGGGTGCAGAGGCCGGCGTGTGTCTGGGGTGTGCGCATATGCACATGGATATCATGGAGGGGGTGACGTCTGAGCTGAGGGTGGCAGGTGCCTGGAGTCTCAGGTGGGTGCTCCCCCATCTGTGCAGGTGTCTGTGGGGCTGCTGGTCTCACCTGGGGTCTGGAATATTCAGATCTGGCCGACTAGGATGGGTGGTGTCCAGTTTCCTCAGGCTGGTGTGGTGTGATGAAGGCGGGGCTATGTCTGGGCCATTTAGGTTCTACTCGGAGAACGGAAGCTTCTTCAGAATGTGCATATGCAGAGAGAGGCAAGGGCCTTGCCCAAACCACCTGAGGCTTCCATTAACATCTGGGTTCCAAGTACAGTTCTAGTAATATTTCTGGAACACACAGAGAGGGAATGTTCCCTTCCCCACTTTCATCACCAAGCCTTGTGGCTCCCTGGGAGGTGGGGGCTACTTGGACGACATCTGAGATTTTTCTGTCCATTTGCCTAGTAGGATGGAAAAGGTCTTTTCACGGTGAAGCTGATAGAGAAACTTGGAAACACAGATACCTGGTGATCATGGGTCCAGCAGAATTGGTTACATGTGCCTGGGTGGTCTTTACCAGCTCAGACTTTGTTATGGTCCCCAATGAAGCTCCAGTCTCAGTACTAAATCATTGTTCCTTTTCCTTGCTCAATTTCTTTCTCTGTTCATCCCTGGGGGCTTCTGCTCTTCTCACCAGAGGGAGTACTCTAATCTGGACTCCTCCACGCCTGGGTTGGGATGTCTCAGAAAATGACTTATCCTCGTCTCCTGGGAGGCTTCGTGATTTCCATCTGAGAAGTGAGGGTCTTGGGAATCAACCAGTCCCAAGTTTGGCCTGTTACCCTGTTATCTTCTGAGATCCCACATTTCTCACCAGTGTTTTGGGAGATCCAGGAACAAAGTTGTTCAGTTGGGGGTGTCACCAAGAGTTCTACATGACCTGGGGCTACCGCTGACTGTAGAGCTCTGCCTAGTGTCTTGAAGTCAAGCGATCCCAGCAGGTCCCATATTTGTTATCTCTGCCTGAAACCTTAGCCCCTTCATCTTCACCCTTTTATCCCCAGAATGACCCACCGTCTCCCTCTGAACCCTGTCCGGTGGCTGAAAACTCTGCAAATGGGCCACCTTTTCACAGAATACATGTACCTGACATTTGGGTCTTCTTTGGGGACACTCTCCTTTCTAGAAGGTTTTTACAGAAAGACTGACAGTCTGTCAAGCCCCCATATCACAGGCTTAGGGACAGCACTGACATTTTCTCAGGGCTCTAACTGGCACTTTCAAAATATTACTTTTCCACCCTCATATAAAACCTCCCAGGAAAACCTTCTTCCCTTCTTTGTCATTGTCGTCTGACCAGCCACTAGTCATTTCCCCATATTCATGGTCGTTTTTTCCATCTCATCTTCCAAAATTGATCTTCAACAAACTGTGCTCTGTGTTTATGCACCTCCTTCCCTCTCAGACCTCAGAGGTGTGAGTCCCTCTCCCCCTCCATAGCTGACTCTCCACCTGGGCTCTGGGCCCCTTCCCTCCCGTGGCCCCCAGACTTTGCTTCATCCATTATTGCTTCTTCATCCCAGATCCTTGACATTTCTCCACCCACTGCCGTCTTAAGTGCAATCAATAAAAATGGTGGGGACTCTTGGGTCATAATCTTCAAAGCTGAATACTTTTTTTAGTTGTATAATTATTATCTGTCTTTTCTCACCTTCCATTTCTTCTTGGCTCCACTGCAGACTGGCTCCCACTCCCATTTCTCCACTAAACTGGCTCTTACCAAGATCAGCTCTAGTGGGTACTTATTAGTCCTTATATTTTTTGGCCTCTCTGCATCAGTCGACACACCCAGCCCTTGATTTTGGTGACCCCACTTCCTTGTGACGATCCTCTGAAGTGGTTTCTCAGGCTCCTTCACTGGCCCTGTTTCTCTACCTGCCCCTGGTGTGTTGGCATTTTGCGGAGTTGGTTTTGACCTTGGTTCATTCTCTCCTCACTCTGCACACACCCCCTGCATGAGCTTAGGCAGACTTTTTGTTTAATGACAACCTTGAGGCTGATGATTTTTAAGTCTATTCTCTGACCTTGCACTTGAACTCCAGCCCCTCACCCTCCTCTCCGATGTTTGCAGGCTCAGCAAACTTGGCATGTCCAAAATGAAACTCTTTCTCTTTCCTTTCTCCCCTCCCCACATTTGTTCCTCCTCAGAACACCACCCAGGCAGATCACCTCCTCCATCAGATTGTGAGCTCTTGGAGGGCGGGGGCTATTGTGTCCCTCTGTTCATCATTTTATCCCCAGAACCTAGCACAGGTCCTGGAACATGGTAGGTGCTCAGTAAATGTGTGTTGAGTAAGTGAATGAATGAATGAACGGATGAATGAATTTGCTTATCTCAGAGCAAAAGAAACATGGAACTGTGTATTTGGAGTTTTTATGTAACAGCAGTCAGCAAAGCCCATTAAACACTCTGTGTTTCCAAACAAATAGGTGTGGCTTCTTTCTTTCTGATAATCTTTTTCAGAGGAGCAATGTCTAATAGAACTTTCTGTGATGATGGAAATGTATTATATCTGTACTGTCCACTGCAGTAGCCACTAGCAACACATGCCTATTGAAGACTTGAGTATGACTGAAGAACTGAATGTTAAATTTTATTTAATTTCAATTAATTTATACTTAAATCACCAATGTGGCTAGTGGCGACTGTATTTGATTGTGCAATTTTAGAGAAATACTTTGGTGTAGTTTTTAAGATCATGGACACTGAGAAAAACCATTTAAGCTTGTCTTTATCCCAGCTCTCCTAATATTAGCTATGTGACCTTGAACTGGTTATTTCACCCATGCCTCAGTTTTCCTCATTTCTACCTACTGCATAGGTTTGCTGCGAGGACTAAAGTTCTTAAATGTAAAGCCCTTAGAACAGTGCCTGACCCATCAAAAGTGCTTAGAGACTGTTAGCAGTTATTCCACTTTGAGCATTACAACCTTGCTTCTGCTGGGTGTCCCTTCTCCCAGTAGGAAGAGGAGGTGAAAGGTAGAGACAAGCAGTGGAGTGCTACAACCAGCTGTGTTAGCATGTGAGAGCCAACTGGGCACATCTCTTCCCAGCTCTGCATTCACCAACATCACACTGATAACTTGAAATTGGCCATGATGGGAATATTTACGCCACAATGATTGGCTTAATTTTAGAATGCATTAATTTGTTGTGTTGTCCATCTATAAAGGGATTTTACTATGTGAGAGTAGCAGAATAGATAGTTAGGCAGACCATTAAAGAAGTCTTCACTTAAACTGGGTGAAATTTGCATCCTGAAGCCTCTTCTCCTTAAGGCTGTGGCACACAAGTCTAAGACCTCTGATTACCAACCAACAGACTAAGCCATCTGCCCACCGCACTACCGATGTATTGGCCAGGAGCTGGGGCAGTGCAGGGAACTACAGTTGGAAGCAGCAGATAGAATTCCAGTTATGTGGCTTGTGTCCTTCAGTGGCACTTACATTTGCCCTTGTAGGACACTTATTTGCATTTGGTTCCTCACCTGGCTCATTAGAGCATATGTTTCTCGAGGGGAAGATTTTGGCCTTACTCAGGACAGCTGGTGTTTGATCACTTCATACGGGATCTGTCTGCACATGAACTCATCACTTCCCTCCAGACCTGTGCCTCGCAAGTCACCTTCCACCTAGATGCCCAGGATGTGGTGCGTTATCTCAGATACTTTCTTCTCCTTCACCCCCTGAATAGCCTTCCGTGGCTTGGCTTTTCAGACCAGCACCTCTTCCCCACTTCTGCTAACAGTTCCAACCCTTTCTCTAGGGACTCTGCGCCATGCAGCTCTCAGGAGGCTGCTCAGCACAGGCTGGTGCAGGACTCAGCCTGAACCTGTCACGGCACGGCCTTTCCCGACACACAGTGAGGGCCCGGGAGTCAATGGTGCTCTGGTAAATATTTAACATCAACGTTAAGAAAAGCCCCGATTTGAAACATTTGCTGATTTCTGTAGTGTAAACACTCCCACCGAAGCCAACACCAAGTACCAAACTGTATACAGAGTCGGGAGTTAAGTAGGACTAGTGGGCTCCAGCACATACTGCAAGTGACCCAAGCCAGGCCACCTGATCCTTACTGGGGGACCCCTGCCCTTCTGAATTGGAGAAGGAGTCCCTGCTGTTCTCTAGGGATTCAAACTCTCAGTTTGTGACTCTGGAGGTACTGACAGTCACAGTCTTTGCCACATGGAGAGCCCTGGGAAAAAAAGTTGAGGGAGGAAAGAGGAGTTGGAAAGGAGAAAGAGAAATATTAACGTTGTTGTTCAGTTTTGGGTCCACCTACCCTTGACAGTTATATAAGCTAGTGAACCATGCCCCTTTGCCCCATTTTTATTTTTGGCCTAAGCCTTTTGGGTAGGTTTCTTTCACTTGCTCCCATGGTGCTAGTTTTTCTCCATTTCGTCCACATCCCTTCTCCAGCCTTCTCTGCCCGGCTCTGTGCTCCTGAAGGCTGACCCAGCTCCGACTGGGTGAACCTCCTATGGCTCCAGTAACCGTCCCCTGCATTGCCCCTCAGGCCTACAGGTGAGAGTGGCTTCCTGTGGTTGCTAGGCGGGTGCCTCCTCACCTACTTTACTGGCTTCCTTTACTCTAACCATACCTTTATAAATAAATAGTCTTTTTTTTTTTTTTTTAAGACAGAGTCCTACTCTGTTGTCCGGGCTAGAGTGCCGTCGCATTAGCCTCGCTCACAGCAACCTCAAACTCCCGGGCTTAAGCAATCCTCCTGCCTCAGCATCCCTAGTAGCTGGGACTACAGGCATGCGCCACCATGCCCAGCTAATTTTTTTATGTATATATTTTTAGCTGTCCAGATAATTTCTTTCTGTTTTTAGTAGAGACGGGGTCTCGCTCTTGCTCAGGCTGGTCTCGAACTCCTGACCTTGAGCGATCCACCCGCCTCGGCCTCCCAGAGTGCTAGGATTACAGGCGTGAGCCACAGCGCCTGGCCAATAGTCTTTTCATTGAGTTTCATCAGAACCTTCTGAGTGTGTCTTGTCTCCTGCTAACAGATCCTGACTGATACATCTGCTGGTGGCGCTTCCCGCATTTAGTCACTAGAGCCCACTGATTCTAATTCCTAAATGCTCTTGAACCTTTCCGCTTTGTTCCATCCTCACAGGCACTGCCTTGGTTCAGGCCCCCCAAATCTCTTGCCTGGACCACTGCCACAGCCTTTTAATCATCTCTCTGTATTCAGCATTGTTCCCTCTCACTGGCCCTTGACACTGTGGTCAGACTGATTTTTCTACAATGCATTTAGTAACATTTAGTAAAAACCCCTCCATGATTCCCCACTGCCTTTGGAATCAAGTTCAAACCCCTTACCAGAGTAAAAGGATATTCACGGTAGAGACTCTTCCGTTCTCTGCCTCCACATTTCCCTGCCCAGCAGATACCCTTGGATGTTTCCAGACCTCCTCTGAGACCTTTTCCCAGGCATCACCCCCACCCATTCTGCACCAGGGTCTGGGGCTAGTACACACTGCATGTCCCAGGAATCACTGTATCCTCAGGGCTTAGCATTGCCCAGCCCTCCTTGGCTGAATGAGGCTCGGCTGTGCGGAGAAGATGCATTTAATTCCATGTCTCCATTTTTTTTCTAGTAATAAGTACTAGAGGAGAATCATGGGATGGTGAACATGCCTCTAATATGTACAGAAAAAGTGCTCTGAAGATTGAGTGTGGACTAAAGTTAGGCCGCCCCCCCATCACTCTGTTTACCCTGCTAGCAGTTGGTTAAAAAAAAAGAAAGAAAGAAAGAAAAAAGAAAAAGATACGGCTACATTTGTGACATAGACACCCAAACTGGCAGCTTGCAAACCAGTCGGCTCTCACCGGGAACGAGCGCCCTCTGTTGGCGGGATTCCCACAGGCCGGGCGGAGGGCACGGAGCGGGCACGAACGGGGGAGGGGCCAACGCGAAAATAGCTGATAACAGCAACAGCTGTTCATTCCGCTTATTTAAGCAGGCTTCTGACCCCGTGCAAACTCTAAATCCAGCAAGTATTAATTAATTCTCCTTTCCAGGAAAAAACGTACAAACTGTCCCCTCCAAAACCCAGAGTTGTTCCCAGGGGAAGAGCCTCCCTGGGAGGAGACTTTGGGAATTTTGTCAGATCCCCGGAGGCTTTGCTGAGAAGACTCTGTGCTACTTTCTCCTCCTGTGGCTCCAGTGTCAGAGTTCCGCCATTTATCGACTTAGTGGTCCAGAGAAAACCTCTTTTTCTCCCCCTGCCTCTGATCTGCTTTCAGAGGTTAGTTGCTCTGGGCATGACGGAGTTTCTGCGAATGGTCTGAATATCAAACCCGACTGACACTCCCGAGAATCTGAGAATGGCACTATTGACTTGTTTTATTTGAATGGTATTTGACTTGCGTTATTTCATGGGCTTCTCAGGAAAGCCAGGAGGGAAGGTATTGTATTGCCCATTGTACAGGTGAGAAAACTGAGGTCCCAAATCATGGATTAGTTAGCTCTTCTTCAAGCCCAATATTTCTACTTTAAGTCATCTGTTTTTTTAAAAAATTCATTGCTCATGAAAGAAATAGTTTCACAAAATAAGTTCTTTGCAAAAGATTCAAACAACATAAATGATGCAAAAAGCTCTCTTGACCTCTCCCCTAATTCTGTTCCCAGAGGTAATGGCTATTATTTTAATATCTGGTGTTCCAAACATCTAGACTTTTTTCTATATGTTCACATCCATATATGTATATAAATAGATAATTTTGTTTCATGTTTTAACAAAACTAACATGAATGACATTATACTGCTGATATAATTCTGAAACTTGCTTTTTTAAAAAAGAGCTTTGCCTTAGATATATTTCTATATCAGTATATAGAGATCTACCTCATGCATTTAATCTTTTGTGGATTATTTTGTAGTATGGCTATACTACAGTTTATCTAACTCTTTTTTACTTACGAGAATTTGTTTCCCGTTTTTGGCTATTGCATCCTTTATATGTTTCTTGTGCATGTGTAAACACTTCAGTAGGGAGAGATACAACAGTGGCATTGCTAGGTGTTAGGACTTCACATCGAAAATATTAATGGACACTGTCAAATGGTGTTCCATATCGGCCTTACCAGTTTATGTCTCCAACACCAGAAGCATAGCCATTTATCACATCCTTACAAATCCTGGGTGTTACCAATCTTTTTACTTTTTACTAGTTTGATTTTAAAAATGATATAATACTTCCTCTTGCAACCCTACTCCCTGACTACTATGAGATTAAACTTATTTTGTATTGTGAATTGCCTATTAATATCCTCAACTCACTTTTCCATTGACTCGTTGGTCTTCTTATTGATTTGGGGAGATTTTAAAATTATATTATGATTTTTAGAGACAGGGATCTTGCTATGTTGCCCAGGCTGAACTGCTGGGGTCAAGGGATCCTCCTGCCTCAGCCTCCCCAGTAGCTGAGACTGCAGGCATGTACCACTGTGCCAGCTTGGGGGGATGTTTATACTCTGTCTATTAACCTTTGTTATGGAAGCCAAAACATTTTTTTGAATCTGGGTTTATAATGTCTTTTTTCATATAAAACATAAAATTTGTGAGGTAGTCAAATTCATTAAACTTTTCCTTCATGGTTTTTGCCCCTAGTATTAAAAAGTCTTCTATATTTGAAGTTATTTATCTACTGTCATATATATTTCTAATATTTCATGTTTATTTAGCTCTTTAGTTCATCTGGAATTTATTTTTGTGAATGGCAGATGAACTAAAGAGCTAAATAAACACGAAAACAAAGGTAATCTGTGCTCACTGACACCAATAGCACTGTCAATGAAAAGCCACTGAGAAGAAAAGATATTTTTAAAACAAAGTTTACTTTATTACATTAATTTTACACAGTAAAAGAATATGAAATGCTGACTTGTCTAAATTCTCTTGCTGATTCTCTTGAAGACAATGTCACCCAATGTCATGGTCTGAAAGCCAGAAAAGAAATCATGAAATGTTCACATTGAATTGTAAAAATAAAACAAAACAAAAAGCCTACAAAATAGCCCCAAATATGCTAACATATGAGACAACTCAAAGATTCTTTTGTTTCCTATAGGATTGCGGAGGGATTGGCAATTCTTTCTTAAATCCTATGTCAAACCGTTGTCACTTCACTTCCTCACATGGAGGGCTGTCCTCCCTTTGACTGAAATCCTTCCTACATCAACAGCTGTTACAGCAAGACTATCCAAACCAGCCCAATCCAATCCAACTTCTCAAAGTTTCATTGAACACCTACTATTCAACAAATATATGTTGGGCACCAAGGATACATGTACTCCGAACCACATAGGCACCTAGCCTGGAACAGAGTGGGCGCTGCATAATCGTCCCCCTAAAGCTGTGAAACACACAAAAATGCATCAACTTTAGGCTTGTTGAGGGATGTTTCCTCTACCCTTGCTGGTTCTCTGAATAAGACTGCTTTAATGACATTGCGTTAGGGTGAAGGTCAAGGTGAAGAGGAGCCCCTTAGCTTCAGCAGCCATGGAATTGCTGCCGCTTAATGCATTCCAGCCCTGGTTCTACCACTTACTAGCTGGATGGCCTTGGGCAGGCCAACCTGTCTGTTTCATCCCTCATCCTGCCTCCCTCACATCATCTCCTGCCCCCCACCTGCACCTCTGGCTGGGGTTGGGGTGGGCATCGCACATTTTGTGGTTGATGCTCACACTCACTAGTTGAAGGATTTTTCCACTTGAGCAGGGTGCTGACAGCCCCCTGGACAGTGTCCAGTCTCCTGTGACTCCCTAAAGCACATATTGGGCGCAAAGAGGAGTCAGAGACACGTTACTGAAGGAAAAACACTGCAGCACTGTTCACTCCTGAACTGAGGACAGGACCTGGCCGGCAGCCAAGCTCCAAGGATGACTGCACAACTGGACTGTGCCAGGCTTGTAAGCTGCCACAATCTCACAAAGAATGCAATTCTCCTTATAATGCCAAATGGGCAAAGGCATTTATTAAGGGCCTGGGCTTGCAAGGCAGATGGAGGCCCTGCTGGTTCATCGACTAGCACTGAGGCAGAAGGGAAAGGTATGGCTATGAATTACCATGACCTCATAAAATAGAAAAAGCTATTTTCTAAGAACTGAACTTCTGGCCAAATAAAGCCTTGCTTGCATGTGGGCGCTGCACCAAGGGAAGGGCTGCTCCATGAATCACCGAGGCCCACGGGAGGGCTCAGTGGGCGCCTGCGGATTGAATGGGTTTCTGCCCTCCAGCCTGTGGGTGAGTCTTGTGGCTCCATCCCAGCGGAGACTGAAAAAGGTGACCTGTGCTGGGGTCTCTGCACGTCCTACCAGGTGCCTCTCTTACTGCATCCCATTTGGATGTTGGTCAAGAAGGGGGAGAGAAGCTGGGGAGTGGGCGATGGGGAGGGAAGGAAAGGGGCAGTAGGAGTGGCTGACTCCCACTAGGAAAGTGTGGTGAGGGACAGCCAGGGTGGGAAACCAGGAGAGGTAGGGAAACACCAGGAGGGGCCACCACTAGCTGATGTGTCCAAAGCCTTTGGTGCATTAGAAAACGTTGCCTCTTCCTCAAGACACTGTATTTCTCTCTGCTGAAAAATTGTCCTAATACGCCACGCTGGTTTTGTTAGAACAAGACTGTAGTAAGTATACAAATCTACACTGTCGAGATTTGTGAGTGGCTCCTCTGAGGGCTGGTGTAGTGAACACTGTGGCTGGCAGCTCCGTGAGACAGAGCTAGTTCAGAGGGGTCCTGGCCCAGTTTCTCCACTTAGAAAACTCAGGGTTGTTGGGAAGATTATCAATAATGTGTGTAAACTGCCCGCTATGTTATGGATCCGCAGTAAGTGGTAGCAGGTATGGAGAATAGGAAAGGCAGGCGTTTGGGGGTGGGGGTACAGGGGTGGGGGCTTGGGGTGTGTGAGCTGCTCCTCACGCTTCTCCTCTCCTCCCTCAAGCCCTGGGAGCCGAAAGCTCAGAGTGCCAACTTACACTGGTGATTGTGTCACCGTTGAGTTCAGTCACGGACTTGATGTTTTTCAAAGTTGTCACCAGCTTATTATTGCCTTCCAAGTGAACCACTGCCTGTAGGGGACAGAGAGGTAGCCTGTGAGGAAGGGCCTGGGGAGGGAGCAAGGCTGATACGGTGGCTGTGCCTGCACAGGCCCCAGCTTGCAATGACCCGAACACTCCTCTTCCCACACCCTCAACCCCCCAGCTCTCTGCTCTACGCAGAAGTGAGGTGCATTTAAGAACTGAAGAATGTCAGGACTTCTTTTGTCAGAATTTTAATTTATGGCATGTGGTCTAGAAATCAGCACAGAACACCTAAATGGTCCCAAGTACAAATGCTAAAATAAAATCAAGTAAAATCCAATTCTACAAGCTAATGGAGGGAGGTAGTGGCAAAATTTAAAGTATCGGCCAGCTGAGAGAACGCATATTTTGCTTTGGCATGTATTATTCTTTCCAGAATGCTAATCTTTCCCATCACGATGTCCTTTCCAAGCCTTATACATCCTGGAAGAGGTGACAGAAATGCAGCAGGGCCAAGACAATGGCCAAAGTTAAAAATTTGCCTGGAAAATGGACAATTGGAAAAGGCCTGAGATAAAAGCCCTGATGGCCTGCCCCTTACCATGGGCACATCAAGACAATCTCCCTCCTAAAATTTATCCTCACCTGTAACGTTATATTTGGAGGCACAAATAAAGAGCAAACGGGAGAGGTAAAAAGATGGACAAGCTGAGCCCAGTGCACAGAGCTGGGGTGTGGGGGTTGCAGGAGAGAAGAGGGCTGCTGCGGTGTGCAGCGTCTGCGAGGGAGGAGGAGACGGCCACCCCCAGTGCTGGGATCCCCTGCCACTGCCTGCCATCCACCCGCACAGCTCACGCCCCAGCTCTCCTCACACACCTTGAGCTGCAGCCCAGCTGATGCCATGCGGCCCTGCCCACTGCCTTCCGTCTGGGAAGATTGACTATTCCCATTGTACAGATGGGATAGTTGAGGCCAGGGCTTAGTGACCACCCAAAGGCTTGGTCTGAGTGCCTGCCTGGGGCCTTGGCATTCTGGTGTTGCCAGAACTGACTCCAAGACGTCTCTACCCATCACCACTAGCTCTGGCCTTTGCCACTTAGGGTTTTTCACTGAACCCCATTTACTCTGCTGCTGGGCCCTGCTTAGAGGACTTTGAGAGCCAGGAGTGCTGGGCCTGGGAGAACCTGAGACCTAGAATCCTGCCCTGTGCCTGGTTCCCCCACATCCTCCACATGGGACAGCTTGGATTTGGGAGACTGAGCACCACCAAGACAGTCCCCAGGAAGACGAGAGCAGCTTCTCTAAGACCTTCCTCCCTAAGAGCGCCTTTGTCTCTCTGCTTCTCCCGCCCAGAGGTTGGTTCAGAGATGGGATATCTGTGGTGGGAATTGAGATGTGGGTCCTGAGGGAGGAACCCAGGTTCCAGGGAAAGTTCCGGAAGAGAGTGTGGCCAGGGGGGGCCCCCTCCTACCTTGACCTTTTCCCCTGTCATGGTCTCCAGCTCACACTCCTCCCCCAAGGTGAATTCTCTATGGATCACTTTGGACCCAGTGGTGATGGTGAACTTGAAGTGCTTCCCATTTTGCACGATTTCCGACACCCCCTTGATGTCCTTCCCCTTCTGGATGAGGTCGTCAGGCACACCTGGGAGAAATCGTCTGAGGTTTAGAGATGGGCAGAGGTGGGAGCTATGTGACCACGGTAGATGAGAGAAGCGTTGTGGCATTGGGGTAGGGAACGGGAGGAAACTCACTGGAGGTCCAAGAGCGGCGTGGGCTTTGGCCTCTGAAAGGAAAGGTCAGTGGCCTGGCCTGGACTGGCCTGCTGCTATCTTGACAGTGAATTTATAAAAAGGACACCCTTCTGGTCTGAAGAACCTTTCCTCTTGTGAGCACTGTGGTTCTCACTCACTCCCCTTCCTCATTCTTTCCTCCTTTAATGACTTTGCTCTTGGAGCATTTCATTCCCTACACCCAGGGCGACCAGAGAGTTTGTCTTCCACACCAGGTCACTCCTGAGAGTGATGGGGGAATGATTCATAATTATGCCAGGACAACATGCACAAAGCAGGACTGTGCCAGGCAAACCTGTGTTCACCTCTGCAGTCAGGGCTCTGGAAGAAGACGGACCAGCCTTGCCCTGGGATAGGGCTTTACAAACGTCAGAGCATATGTACACTGTTATATGAATTGAGTTCACAGAAATCATGTGGGTTGGCAGTGGGAGTGGAGGGTCCTGTTGCACAGGGAGGGATGCGAGACACAGAGGTGGTGTGACTTGGCTGCAGAAGAAGGTATCAGCCCTGAAGGTCCTCCTCTCCTGGCCCTGCTGTCTTCTGCACCCTCCTCCCGCTCGGCACCCTCCCTTGTCACGCTGCACCCTCTGCTCACAGGGCTCCCCCTACTTGGAACACACTCCCTTCCCCCAGTCCCCTGGCAGACACCTGCTTATCTTCCAAGGCTCGGCCGAGATCCCCTTCTCCTCCCTCCACGAGTGCCACACCCTCCTGTATGTGACCCTGGGAGGCAGGGGGGTTAAAACAAGTTTTCTGGGAACCAGCACCTGCTTCCAATCCCAACTTAAACACTTGCTGCCTGCATGACCTTGGTCATGATGACTTAACCTCTCTAGGCCTCGGTTGCCTCACTGTAAAGTGGAAAAATAATACCACCCAGGACTCAGAGTTTTCTGTTGAGGATTAAATGGGGTATTGCATATCCAGTGCTTAGCCCGGTGCGTGGCACAGTCAGCACTGCACACCTTAGTGGATATATTACCCTTATTTCTTCTCTTCTTCTCTCTTTAAACTGTGACCTTGAAAATAGAGCTCATCATTATCTGTCCCTCTGGTATCCCCCTAGCACAGTGCTCGGTGCCGGGCTGGCCTTGGATCAATGTTTGTTAGAGGAATGAATGCATGCATGAGTGCATGACTGAATGGACAGGACCACACAGTGAAGTACCAGCAGACATGGGCGTCAATCCAGATCACACCGAGTTCAGTGCTCTTTCCACTTGCCTGGGGGCTGGCCTTGCCCAGTGAATAATAGCATGAGCTGCAGGTAACCACAAAAGTCAACAAAATGCCCCTTTGTGTGTAGCCTGAACCTCTCCTCCCATCTCAACATCCAAACCCTGTATAGCCACTGCCGGTGGGGCCGGACCCGGAGCCTTGGTGTCCAGCCTTGGACTCACCAATTGCCTTCATGAAGGGTTCAAAGTTTTCCTGGCTCTGCAGTTGGTACTTGCCGGAGAAATTCATGGTGGCGATAAGGCTCCCTCTCTACGGCTGACCCACAGCACTGCAGGTTAGACTTGCCACTGTGGGCTGTTTTATAGGGGGCTCCTTTGCCTTCGAATATTGACCAGAGGTCAGCAGCTGTCAATTCCTTTATGGCCAGATTCAAACATTAACTACTGAGAGCAATGGTCAACGATAAAGAACAGGATGGGCACAGCAGAGGTTTGCCCTCAGTCAACAAACAGTAACAAATGTCAGTCGAGTGCAAAGCCCTTGGCCCTGCAGCCTTTAAGGTGACTCAGCACCCTTCCCTGAAATAAGTGTGTGTATGCACATACACATGTGTGTGCATATATGTGTGTGTTATACATATGTGTACACATGTTTGCATGATGTGTATCTGTGTGTATATATGTGTGTATATGTGTTGTGTGCCTAAATGTGTGCATATGCATATATACACATGTACATGCTTGTGTATATGTATGCATAGACATGTGTACACACGTGTTTCCACATATGTGTCTGCATATAAACACACAGAAAAATACCAAAGACTTCCTTTGAACTCAAACCCTCACCTTCTTTACATAATCTTATGATTTCTTCCCATCCTTATCATCACACAAACTTCATTTTTAGAGTTGTCATCAGCCCTTAGAGTGATTTTGTATTCTGGGAATTCCCCCCTGATGATTATGGGCCCCCCACAGTCCAGATTTAAAGTGTTAAAGCAGCACATCTAAAGGGCAGTGTGTGGAAACTGAGATTTATAAGGCAGAGACAAGGGAGGGGGAAGAGGGAAACTGCTGACTTACCCCATTCCTGCCTAGAAGGGCAGGACGGGGGATTCAAGTTTATATGCAGGGAGCCCCTGACTGGCACCGGCCTTGGGGAGATGACACAGCAGCACTTCCAGGGGCCTTGAGATGTGCCCATTTGTCGTGAAGCGCAGAGAGATGTGGTACCCAATGGAGGCACATCTCCCCACTTCTGGCCCCAAGGAAGCTCTCAGCAAACACCCGTAACCACCAGGTTTCTCCCTCCTCTGCCTGCGCTTCGGTGTCAATTTCCTTGTTCGCAGCCTCCAGCCTTTATCCTCCTGCTTCATCCGGGCGTGGGCTTCTAGCAGTTCCTGTGGTTCCAGAGACCACAGGTCCTGGGTAGCCAGGAGAGCCCTAGTGTCTCATGTACCATCATGACGACCACCCCCAACAACACTCCTACTTTTCTATCATGAGCTCTGACTTTTGGCTTGGAAAATGATTCCATTGCCTAAACTTTTAGCAGGGCTGCCAGCCCTCAAAACCCCGCTCTGGTCTCCCCCTCCACCTTCCTCCCTCCTTTCTCCCCAGGCTATAGTTCCAGTCACAGGCCAAGGGAACAAGTTGTGGGGGGTCCTTGTCTCTGTGTCTGTGCCCAAGCCACTCCGTCTGGAAGCTTTGCAGCCCTCAGGGTCTGGTTGGGCAGGAGGCCGGGGGCATGTGGGTGGATAAGAGCTCATGCCAGGGGGCATCGACACCATGGGAAGACACGCATGAAGAGTGCGGGACCGACACAGGTGTGCCAGCCCACAGGAGAGGTGTGCTCTTCAGTCTCCAGGCCCCACACGTCCCCCACACTCTCCGGCATTTGGACACGTTGATCCAGCAAAGCACTTTAGATGTCCTCCCCTGCACACACAGGCGCAGTGCCAGGGCCCTTCTCTGCCATCCGTGACCAGTGGCATCGGCGTGCACCCTGCCGTGGAGAGATCACCACGCTCCGAGCGGCGTGAGCAGAGAGCACTCGTTGAGCACGCAGTGCTGCAGATCCTGGCACCAGCACCCCTTTCCTCCAGCACAGAGGGCCCTCCTCTGACAGGTCCCGGACACACAGTGCTTCCCGGGCCACACGTTGGGCTGTCCCTGTAGGAAGCTGAGCAGGCTTATGTGTGAGAACTCACGGCCGTTTATATCACCACAACTGCCCGAGCACCAGAATGGGAAGGGGCAAAGTGGCTGAAAGCATGGTGGGGACACCCGCAGTCCCCTCTCTCACCTTGTTCCGAGCCTTGATTATGGGTCTCTCAACGTGTCTTGTTGTACTGAGGGAGCCCATGTTAGACCCTGAATCTCCAGGTGGGATATTGATTTTTCATTTTTTTTTTTATATGGAAGGAAGTGAAAAATCCATTATTTTAAAAACTGGCATGAGAATTCCTCTCAGAGAAGAAAGTGTGAGTGTGTGTGTGTGTGTATGAGTGTGTGTGTGTGTAAGTGACTGGATTAGCTGCTTGGGAGAGAGAGAGTGTGACATCCCAGACTGTGTGTCAGGGAGAGCTGAGCTGGCGAAGGGAAGGGCTGCTGCACTGTGAGGAGACAAGGAGAGGCCTGTGTGTGTCTTCCTGTCCCTCCTCCAGACTGCACGGGAAGGGAGAGGGTGCAGCAGGCAGGGAGGAGGGGGATGATGAAGAGCTGGCTTTCATTTCTGGATGGGTGTGATGGAGCTGAGATAGCACACCTAGCAGCAGTGCCAGGAGGCAGCGTGTCCGTAGGGGTCCATTCCCCCTAGGGTTCCCCAGGTCCCCAGAAATCTTAGGGAAGGCTTTGGAGGGATTCAAGCTCATTTGATCTAGATCCCAGTGGGTTACATGTGCCACCAGAAGCCTGGCTGATAGCTAGCCTATGTCTGTCTAATGACCATGCCACGGTTGAAGCCGGGGCTAAATTCCAATCTATATCTGAGGCCCTGCCCACCCCACCTCACCTACCACCTACTTCAAGAACTCTTCCAACATTTATCAGGGAGCTAATCAGCAAAAACTTGCTTATCTCAGAAGCTTAGGAGCTTTGCAGCTGAAAACAATGAAATAATCACCAAGGAAAATGACAGGGTAGAGTCATTACCACCCCCACCCCATCCGCCCATCAAGTGCTTAGTTTGGGAGAATCTATTGGCGCAGCACTTCCTGCCTGCCTTGTCCAGGCAGCACCTGCAGATCCAGAACAGCACTGTGGATGCGACCGATGCAGGCTGGTCTAGGGCCTGGCACAGCCAGAGAGGACCTGGCAGTCTCCCCGGCAGATGGGCAGCTCCACAGGAGGAGAGGCAGGTAGCCTGAGCTGACAGACACGGGGCCAGGCTCCCTCTGGCTCCCGGATCCTAGACATGGCTGTTCTTAGGCAACCCCCAGTGGCTTCCTTTAGGCCAGTTTTATTTATTTATTTATTGGTGACTCTTGAGGCTATAGAGCTAGGTAGCTATTTCAAAAATTAATACTTGTGAATGATTTTCTGTAAAATTAGGAGAGGGTAATGACATCTTCCACCCACCGGCTGGGCAAACACAAGAAGAGATAAGCTTAATTGCAATGACAAAGTTCAAGTGGCTTTCAAGTTTACAAACAACAAAAAAAAGACTCCCATTCAATGGGCACAGCTTTGGATTTGGTCCCCCTGAAGACTCTGTCCCCTCAGGCCCCGGCTGGACATCCCTCCCCTCGGGCTCCATACTCACATGGGCAGTGTGGCGATGTGGGAGGGGAAGGGGAAGCCTCTTGGTGGCAGGATGTGACAGGTATTCATTTTAGAACAGGCAGTTCTGCACTTGTGTCTGACCCGAGTGCCTGCAGTGCTTGCCCATTTCCTGGGTGTTCGGAACCCAGAAGGTGCCCTGGGGAGCCATTACCTCTCCTAGAGGCCGGGCTGCAGCCGGGAAGGACTTGGGTTTGGGCCCAGCTCTCCTTTATACCCGATGCGTAAGCCTAGAACCTTGCTGAGGCTTCACTTCCTTATCGGTCAAATGGTCATCACATTCTTTGCCTTGTGAAAGAACTTTATAAACCGTCAAGGCCTTCAGAAATGCACCACTCCTGTCACAGGGGATCAGAGCACTTTGCATTTGCATCTGCCAGGTGTCCCGGGGGTATCTGCCCAGGATAAATTTTTTTTTATTTCAACATATTATGGGGTACAGATGTTTAGGTTACGTATATTGCCCTTGCCCCACCTGAGTCAGAGCTTTAAGCGTGTCCTTCCCCCAGACGGTGCGCACTGCACCTATTAGGTGTGAATATACCCAACCCCTCCTCCCCCCTCCCACCTGCCGGACACCTGATGACTCTTATTACTATATGTGCACTTAAGTGTTGATCAGTGAAACCAATTTGATGGTGAGTATATGTGGTGCTTGTTTTTCTGCTCTTGGGATACTTCACTTAGTAGAATGGGTTCCAGCTCTATTCAGGACCAATTTTTATGTTTATCTCCTGGCTTGGGGACAGGCTTCTTTCCCATCTCCCTGGGCCAGTGGGTAGTGTCTCCAGTCCCTGCTTTGCTGGTGGTGCAGCTGTGTCTTTTGCAGGCCCAAGAGCCTCTTCTCCTCCCAAGGGCCAGGAAAGCCAAAGCTCCTGGCCATGTGGGTCTATTTCCAGGTCTGGCAACCACCTCAGGCTTCCGAGCAGAGCTCATTGCTCACTGCTCTGACTTTCAGTTCCCTCTGTGTTCCCGATATCTGGGGATTTTTTTTCTTGTGATCTAAGCTATATATCAAAACAGCTGCTATGCTTCAACCTGCACACTCTGGCCATGCTGTGGGAAGAGTTTCCTCAGTCAGCCACGTGTCAGTCCTGGAAGTCTTCTGCTTTTACCATATGCTGTTTTAAATCATTTCACTAGGATCTCAGGATGTACATACCTCAGCAAAAAAAAAAAAAAAAAAATTGTTCAAAGACATTTTTAAGCTTTATTTTACATATGCCTATTTTGTCTCTTCAACCATGGTAAGTTCCTTAAAGAATTCCCCTGTAACAACTGTACAGGACCTAGAATGGGACCTGCCTTAATGAACCACTCAATATCCTCGGCATTTTTAGAGACTTACCTGCTTGAAGAATCCTCGGGGAGGGGTGAAAATAAAAATATGCTAAACAGAAATTGTGGGCGGTGCTTTACACTGTAAAAGAAATCATACTACACAGACTACATAGAAAAGTGTATGCAATGAACAAACCTTCTCTTCACACAATAACTTTTTAGGAATGTCCCTGTTCTATGACGTGAGGGCCCCCACTGAGCTCCCCTCCACACGGCAGAGTGGAGAAGCCCGTGGATGGCATGGCAGGAAGTGGAGATAATGTGTAGGCTGAGGTGATCAAGAAAGAACTCAAAACTTATCTGCAAGGCTGAGTCATAAGGCCCCCATTTTGGCTGTTAAGCCAATACTATTTATTTGTCCTGTGTCTCTGTGTCTCTTGCCCCCTGAGGGTTGAAAGCTAGTCCAGTTGGCATCAGTGTCAGCCTGACACTTCAAAGAGAAAGCTCTCCCAGGCAGTCCTGGACCCCCCTTGCCACCCCTACCCTGCAGCCCTGCATCCTCTCTGCTTTCAAGCCATGGGCCATCCATGCTTCGGAGCCATGATGGTGACTCCACTGACCTCCTTTAAGGCTCAGTACCTTGGTCCCTCTCCATGAAGCCCTCCTGAGGTCTCTCTCTGCCTTTTTTGTACCCCTAGACCAACATCCCCAAAGCAATTTCTACTCTATTCTAATACAGTCATAGTGATAAAATAATAGCTTCCATTAACTGAGCACAAAGTAAGTGCTTTCTCTGCACTAGCTCACTGCATTCTCAAAATAATACTATAAGGTAAGCATTATATCCCCATTTTTCAGATGAGAAAACTAAGGTATGAAGAAAGAGGGTAGTAACTGACTCCACTTACCCAAATAGGAGGATGAATCCAGTCTGTTAAACTCCAATTAAATAATATAATTAAAAATTATAATTTTTAAAGGTATAGCTTGGCTACTGTCCTAAAAATTCTTCTGAACTGGAGCTTTGCACTCTACTTTCCACAGAATACATACCTAGAAAATGTTGACAGGACAATAGTCTAGGTGCCATTGAACTCTAATGGGTTATTGTTGGTTCAGAAATGTGTTATAATAACCCGACAGTCTGTGTGCATGAAGACGGATTTCAAGGAATGAAAGATCCTGAGGTGGCTGCTGGACTCTTGTGTTTAATAGAGGTACATTGTAGAGTACATACACTGAATTCTCATTCTTTAAAGCAAGGCTCTACAGTTCTTCCAATACTGGGTTTACTGGAATACCCCATCTAGGCCATGCTGCAAACACACACCTTGTGTTCCATTATGATCACAAGCACTATTCTGTTCACCCCCCTTGGGTTGCCTTCCTCAACTCCAGATCCCACCAAAGCTACGAGGCATCAGATTCACCTACTACTTGTTTATTCACTCAAAAAGCATCCTCTGACCCATTGTGTGAAGTTTTTCCTGGGGTTACAGTTTGAATCTATGAAAAAACTCACTGTCTAATAAGGAACACGAGGGGAGGTGAAGCTGTCTTTTGGATAGAATGACGTTTGAATGAAACTTCAAAATGTAGGGAATGTTTGAATTAAGAGCGAGAAGGAATTTTTCTGTTCTCTCTTCTTGAAAGAGAGAACAAAGCATGCACAAGCACGAAAAAACAGGTTACTGCAGAAGAAAGGCACATGGCTCAGGGCAGACGACAGAGAGGAGAATGAGTAGGGGTGCTGAGACGGGAGCTGCAGAGGGGTCACAGGTGAGTGGTGAGCAGGAGGCCCATGCCTTCCCAGAATGGGTATATGTCAGCACAGGAGATGGTTCTAGATGGTGCATGGATGAACATTTTTAATATTAATAATTAAGCATTTGGTCTAATATATACTAGAAAAATATATACCAACTTAGGATCTCATGGATATTATTGCCTAGGATAAGGTCAAGTTTTTTTTTTTGAAGCAGTAACTTAGAGAAAAATAGTACGTAACATACTATATAAGTATATCAATCAGAGTCTGGTAGGGAAAACAGATAACCTAGGCACTTCAAATGAGGGAATTTAATACATGGGGTTGGTTACCAAGATGTTGGAAGAGCCGAAAGAACAAAGGAAGAAGAGATTCAAAGCTGTTAATGCCCAGTTGTCTACATCTGCTTCTACAATGTTGGAGGTTGCTGGTGACTTACGTTCTAGATCCAATAAAGTGGCCCCACCTTGACCAGGGCTTGAACCACTAAAACGGTGCTCCCCCTGTCCAGGGTGCTGGAATCTAGAGCTACTGTACAACTGCAGCCACAAAGGCAACCACTTGAAACTTCCAGCAAAGCTGTGAAGGAAGATTGTCTCTCACTCCTGACTTTTAATTCCCACTGGTTGGGTGATTGGCATACTCTAGTCCTAACAGAGATGCAGCTGACAAAAGAGTCTGGAAAACATAGTTTGTAGACACTATGTTATCCAAATACAGAGCAGAGTGGTGAAGTGAGGAAAAGGGGCTGAGATACACAGGGAAATAACTGGCACAAAGACATCTAAAGATAAGACAAAAAATAAAATAGTGAAGCTGATATGCTAGTGACAAAATTTTGGATTTGCTGTTCTAGGTAATGGAAAGTCAGCCAAAGTTCTTAATCAAAGGAGTGATCAGATGTGTGATTTTGGAAGACTACTCTCAGCAGGAAAGACAAGATGGTGGGGGAGTAACGGGGGAGACCTGAAGGTAGAGAAATGGGTTAGGAAACTCTTGCAAAAATTCTGGCACAAGAGGATAAGGACCTGAGTTGGGGAGTAGGTAGGAGGGCGTGAATTGGAGAGATGTTCTGTAATTGCAACAGAGAGCCTTTGGGGCTCCCTTATAGGGCATGAGGGAAGGGGAGGGGTTGAAGACAAACCTAGAAGCCCAGCTTGGGTTACCACGGGGGTGCTAATGCCATCCCTTGAGATGGCCATGCAGGGAGAAGAGTCATCCTTGTCCCTTCTCTTTCTCCCTTCTTCTAGCTGGAAGTATTTTCTTCTCACTCTGAACTCTCCTGATCCAGATCTCTGCCCCTTTTATTGTTTGGACCACTCTATCTTACAACCTCACCTAGGCTCATGTCTTCTTTTCCTGTGAATGGTAAGGTGCTCAGTGGCAGAACATAGGGATTCATTTCATTTCCTGTGCTGGGCTTTTCTGATTCCTGGCCCAGAGACAAGCTCAATAAATGTTTGGTGAATTAAGCAATAGCTGTAACATTGTAACAACGGTTATTTGTGTATTTGCACACCATGCCTCCTCCTCTCCTTTTTCCCCTCCAGTTCCAGTAGATTGTTTGTCCATGGTATCCTTAAAACCTTGAGGGCAAAACACAGCATCTGAGTCAATAGCTCAATAGAAACAGCAAAAACCAGATGAAAGCTGCTCAGCAGAATCCATTCAGGCTCCCCTTACCTGATGGGATTTCCTGGAATCTGAACCTCAGGACAACATACATATAGTATGGGCTCAGTAAATATTTATTAAACTAAATTAATCTGGTTCTGCTTCAAAATGTAGCATCTTCTCATTTGATTCACCATTTTAAGGGTCTGTGACCTAGAATATCCTAATCCAAAATGTTGAACTTATCTGGGCTCATGAAGGAATAGCCTCCACACTGATATTCTCTTTGTACTGTTGTTTAATAAAGCAAAAAAAGGGGAGGGGAAGAAGGATAATCAAAATATCTATCAGTTTTGATTACAGATTGCTTATATAGATTGTGGCCCATCTATGAATTGAATTACTGGGTAGCCATTAAGAAAAATGAATAAGTTCTGTTTGTACTGACTTGGAAATAGTTCCAAAAATGTGCTGCCAGGTAATAAAAGGCAGTTGCAGAAAAATATATAGAATGATTTCATTTCAATTAAAAAAACCCAATAACCAAAATCCTATGTACATGTCTACCCACATACAGAGAACATCTGGAAAGGCACATTCCAGACTGTGAGCAGTGGTTACCTCTGAAGAGAGCAGGGGGCACAGAGGAGAATGGAAAGGTACTTTTTGCTGACTTTTTCTCACAATGTCATCATGTATTCATTGTATGATTAAAATTTTTTTAAATGAGGCAGCCATTGCCCTGTGAGAAACATTCAGCCCAATCTCTCCCTCTTCCTGAAAAGTGTAGGTGCCACCTCCCACCTGTAGAGATGAGAAAAGCTGCTGCCCCATATCCTCCCAGGTCCAGACCATGGTCACCCGTCTCACTAGGATTCACGGCTGCAGAATCACAGCATCCCTCCAGCAGGTTCTTGGCCATTACAGCTACACACACAGCTAATACTTACTGAACACTCACTGTTATTAGGCACCTGCATGTGAATTATCCCATGTACAAGGCATTATAATCCATTTTAGAGATGAGCACTTTGAGGTACAGAGAAGTAAGGGGACTTTCCCAAGGTCTACCAGGTGAGACACTGAAGGTTCAGGATTCAAACCCACGGAGTCCAGTTCTAGAACCTGGGCCCATCCCTACCAGTCACATCCGTGCAAGATAAGAAGTCAGATTTCATTAGATTTCCCAGGTGGATTATGATCTATGGGAATCCACATTCACCAGATTCACAGGAAACTTGTACGGAAACCAGGGCAGATGGATCCATTAATGTCAAAACAGCTCCGATCTTCTCTTTCTTTGTACTGGACCTGGGAGTGATTCCACTTGGAAGAAATCACTGTAAATCCTTCATCAGGATGCTTCTCATAAATGTGCAAGTCGCTAGACGTTTGGGACTACCTCACGTAAACGGTACCTCACCAAATGCTCTGTGTAATTTTTGAACCTGCCAAGGTCTCAGAGTGGTAGATTTCTTATGGTATCTCTGACGTTTTCTGCAGCGTGGCCAACGGGCACAAAGATACTGAAGGCTCCATTTGGTCTGAGGATGAAGGGAAAATATTGGGGTTCCCTGAATTACTCTCTCCCTCTTGGTGCCTCAAACTATGGTTGAACTATTACATTTTTGAATATTGAGAAATTTGATTAAGAAGTAAAAGTCTCATAAAGCACAAAAAGCACATTTTCTACTGTCATTTTCAATCTGTTGATTTATGATTAGGGCAATTTCAAATTTTAGAAGGTACTAATCATAATATTAAGTCAAGGGTACAATGATAAAATTGGACACAGAGGGTTTGGGTTTGTAATAACATTTCTTTTTCTGTTTTCTTTTGTTTATTACTTAAAAGTTTCTTGAGGGCAGGGACTATGTTTCTATTTCTATCTCTGGAGCTTAGCAAAGTTGCTGAGAGCAAAAGGCACCCAGGACATGCTTAGTGAATGGCTAAGTGCACAGATAAGAATAAAACAAATGTCTCAAATTTCAACTATAAATGCCTCCTGGCAAGATCTTTGTTTAGGCAGGGGAACAAATGCCTTGCACAGAGTGAAGATGAGAGAGTAATCAGAGATTATGAGAAAGGGTCTGGAGTTTAGTTAGCAATATTCTCGTAAGTACCTCATAGAGACTCTAAAGTTCACTGCCCTAGGTGGGAAGTGGTACCAGGGAAGTAGCCTGGGAGGTGCAGGATTCCACGCTGGGGCAGAACCCACACAGTGCACATTGTCTACTGAGAGTGGGAGTGAGGCAGATCACCTCATCTGCTGATAGGTGTGTGTATGTGGGACGTTTTTAACCACATGTTCAATTCTGACCCAGATTGCTCTTTGACTGAAGCTTTTGACAATTGGGTTAAATTTCAACTAAACATTATTTGACTTAAACTATGCCCTTATACTTTAGGGAACTGGAAGCTGTCAGCCTTCTTTGGCTGTCTTTGCTGAGAGTAGCTCTGATGGAGGTTGTTTTCCACTGTCAGGGCCAAGTAAAACCCCGGTGTCTTGGAAAAGGGCAGGATTAGCCATGATAAGAGGGATTTGAACCTTTATTTACAAAGATGTGTGGGCCAACATGGAACCAGTCAGGGGTCTCAAACCATTCACTTGACTTCTTTCCCAAATAGGTCCCAGTGGACAAACTCTCGACCCTGGTTTTGGTTGAGATTTTCCATTGCTGTTGGGGAGACTGATTCAAAAAGACTTCGAATTCCCGAAGACTAGAATGAAATGATGAACCCTTATCCTGCATAGCACAGCTCACCAAGACTTACTCATTTCCAACTACCTATTGGGCAGACACAGCATATACAATGACTCCCATTAGACCAGAAAGAAAACTGAGACTCAGAGAGGGAAAGTGTCTTGCCTGAGGCTATGCAGCTAGGAAACAGCAGAGAAGGCAAGCCTTCTGAGGGTAAGCCTAGAACTGCCTCCAGTACATTAGAGATGCCTCCCTTTCAAATCTTCATCCTAAATGCAAGGCAAGGTTTGCATGTGAATGAAATAAATACTCAGGTTTGGACATTTCTCTTCATTGCTAGTTCATCGCTAGCAAGTTTGGCTACTACTAGACCAGACAGCCAGAGAAATCAGCGTCTGGCACATTGTAGGTGCTAAATAATGAATGAATGAAGAAAGGAGGTTTTCATATTGCCTCGGAAGACCCCAGGCTGCAGCAGCAACCCCTGGCCTTTCCAAGCAGCTCACGTCAGCCTGGGCTGAGCCATGCGGGAGTGGTCTGGGGGAGGAGCAGTTTTATTGTTGCCAACATCCTCAGTGACTCTTGGGGATAATACCTGTTCCTTACTCACATTTCCACTCTCAATATCTTCAATGGGCATAAAACATAAGCATTGTGATAAGTTGAAGAGAGTGCAGGATTTACAGTCAGATATTAGGGATTCCTGGCTACACAATCCTGGGGGTGCATCAGTCTCCCTGACCACAACTTTCTCATTTGTGGAATAAGAAGTAGTTTATTTACTCACTCATTCTACAAATATTTATTAAGCATTTACCTTGTTCTGGGACTTGGCTCATTCCTTGTTAATATCCCAGACACTCATAAATTGCAGCCATTGTCCTTGAGGAGTTTGCAGAGCTATGATCCTTTTAGGAGTCAATTCCGTTCTCCATAAGGCATTGCTGAGAGGATTCATGGAGATCACCCATGTGGCTATCTTCTTAAAGGACAAAGACTGAGGATCCCAGGGGCTGGAGGCACCTTCTTGCCCCCTCAGTTGCTGTGCAGAAGTTGAAGGTATAGGAGAGTGGGCAAGTCACTCGACTGTCCCAAAGCCTATTACTTCAACTGTAAAATGCGGGGCTAAATATATTATAGAGATCAAGGAGTCCCAACTTCGCCTTCATGTTTGATGATAAGAGACCAAAGAAATCAGCCCCAAAGTTCCCGCATTCTTGTATGTTGGAGCTGGTATTCAAGTCCTAGACTCTTAACTCCTGATCTGGGAACGGTGCCTTGCATATATGCTTATTAATGCAGTAGGCACCTTTGGTTGCTCCCTAACATACATCTCTACCCATTTTCCTTACTAACAAAACCCAATCTTGTTCCTATACCTGCAGGTATGAGGGTTCTAATTTTTCCACATTCTTACCACCAGTTGTTTTTTTCCACCTTTATAGTGGGTATCTCAGAGTGGTTTTGATTTGTATTTCCCTCATCACTAATGATTTTGAGCATAATTTTATGTGTTTATTCGTCATTTGTATATCTTCTTTTGGGGAAAGTATATCCAAATATTTTGCTTATTTTAAAATTAGGTTGTCCTTTAATTGTTGAATTTTAAGTGATTTTTATATATTCTAGACACAAGTTCCTTATCAGACATGTGATTTGCAAATATTCCCTCTCATTTTGTGAGTTGTGATGGTGTCCTACGAAGTAAAAAAGCTTTTAATTTTGATTAAGTCCAATTCATCAAGTTTTCTTTTATTGTTTGTGCTTTTGGTATTGTGTCTAGAAACCATTGCCTAAACTTATAGACCATAAACTTTTAAAGTGTTCATTGATATGGTTAGGGTTAAATTTACCGTCTTGCTATTTGTTTACTATTTGTCCCGTTTATTCTTTATCTCCTTTTTCTTTTTTTTCTGTCTTCTTTTCCATTAATTACATATTTTATGCTTCCATTTTTATCTCCTCTGTTGGTTTATTAGATATGAAATCTTTATTGTTTTTGTGATTACTCTAGGGTTTAGAGTACATAACTTATCACATGCTACATTTAAGTGATATTACATCTTCTTATGTATAGTATAAGAACCTTAAAATAGCATACTATCATTTCCTCCCTCCAGATCTTTGTGCTGCTGTCATGCATTTTATCTTTATGTATGTTATGAACTCCACATTACCTTGTTATTATTTTTATTTAAATCATCAATTATCTTTTAGAGAGGTTTAAATAATAATTAAAATTGTACCATGTAGTTACCATTTCTTCTGCTCTTCATTCCTTTGTGTACATCCAGATTTCCATCTGCTATTATTTTCCTTCTTCCTATAGGACTTCCTTAATATTTTTTTGTAGTGTGGGTCTGCTGGTTATAAATTTTTTCAGCTTCTATTTGTCTGCAACAGTCTTTATCTCTCCTTCATTTCTGAAAGATATTTTTGCTGATATAGAATTCTAGGTTGACAGGGTTTCTTTCACTGCTTTAAAGATATTGCTCCACATCGTTGTGTTTGCATTGTTTCCTGTGAGAAGTTTGCTATCATTTTTACCTTTGTTCTTCTATGTAACATGTCTTTTTTTTTTCTGGCTGCTTTAAATATTTTTCTCTTCATCATTAGTTTTGAATAATCAATAATTTGAATAATTTGATGAGATGTGGTATAGTTTTCTTCATATTTCTTGTGCTTGGGGTTTGTTGAGCTTCTTGGATCTGCATGTTAACAGTTTTAGTCAAATTTGGACATATTTTTGGCTACTATTTCTCTAAATATTTTTTTGTATCTTCTTATTTCTACTCTTCTTTGGGGACTCCAATACACTTCAGTTAGGCTACTTGAAATCCTATTGCTCACTGTCTCACGGCTTAGTAGAGAAGGCAGAAAAGCAAGTCAGTTTTTCCAAATGCAGTGTGTTACATGCTAAACAAGCAAAATGTCCCTGGTGCTATGGGGACAGAGATAAAGCACACATAACCTGGCCAAAGGAAAGAGGGTGGGAGAAGTCAGGCAGGACTCCACAAGGCTGCTCTATTACTTTTTTAATTCTGTTTTTCTGTGTGTTTGCCATTTGTTATAGTATTTATTGCTGTGTCCTTAGGTTTACTAATCTTTTCTTTTGCAGTATCTAACCTTCTTTTGTTTTCATCTGTACTTTTCATTTCAGACTTTCAGATATTGCAGTTTTCATCCCCAAAAGCTGAATGTGGTTTTGTTTGTTTTTTAGATCTTTCCTATCACTACTTAATGTGTGGTAAACATATGAAATATAAGAATAACAGTTTCGGCCGGGCGCGGTGGCTCACGCCTGTAATCCTAGCCCTCTGGGAGGCCGAGGCGGGTGGATCGCTCGAGGTCAGGAGTTCGAGACCAGCCTGAGGGAGACCCCGTCTCTACTAAAAAAAAAAAAAAAAATAGAAATAAACTATCTGGACAACTAAAAATATATATATAGAAAAAATTAGCCGGGCATGGTGGCACATGCCTGTAGTCCCAGCTACTCGGGAGGCTGAGGCAGTAGGATTGCTTAAGCCCAGCAGTTTGAGGTTGCTGTGAGCGAGGCTGACGCCACGGCACTCACTCTAGCCTGGGCAACAAAGTGACACTCTGTCTCAAAAAAAAAAAAAAAAACAAAAAAACAAAAAAAGAAGAACAGTTTCAATATCCTTGTCTTCTAATTCTAGCATCTGTGTCAGTTCTAAGAAGGTATAATTGATTGAATTTTCTCCTTATTATAGGTTGTTTTTTCCTGTTTCTCTGTATACTTGGCAATTTTTTACTGGATGCTATACCTTGTACCTTTTGCTGTTTTGGGTGGGGGATGTTTTTGTATTCCTATAAATATTCTGGATCTTTGTTTTGGGATGCAGTTTAGTTACTTTGAAACACTTTGATCCTTTTAGGTCTTATTTTTAAGGCTTGATAGGCAGGACTGGAGCAGTGGTCTGACTAGGGCTAATCAGTCACCAGTGCTAAGATAAGACCTTTCAATGTAACATATTCAGTACCCCATAAATCATGAGGTTTTTCATTTGTGTTGGTAGAAACAGGTACTATTCCTGACTTTGTGTGAATATCAGACATTGTTACCCTCCAATCATTTTGTTTGGTTCTTTCTTGGGCCTTGGGTGGTTTCCATGCTGATCGGTTCTTTGGAGACTGCTTGAAGGGCACCCTCTGCAGATCTGTGGGGTTCTCTATTCATGCAGCTGTCTCCTCTCCAGTACTCCGTTCTGCAAACTTTAGCTGACTTGGTCTTCCTGGACTCTCAGCTCTGTCTCCTCAATGCTATCCACTAGAAAGTCTCTTGAGGAAATAAGCTGGGGCAATTGTAAAACTCCATCATTTATTTCTAGTTTCTCACAGATCAGTTTTCTTCGTTGTATGATGTCCAGTGTCTTGAAAACTGTTGTTTTATGCAGGAAGCTTAATCTTCGCCAGAAACAGAAGTCCTCTTTTTAAAAAATTGTCGATCATATTCAAATAATGAAAATGTTATCTCTTCCCTGCTAATCCTTCTACCTGTCATTTCTTTTTCTTGCCTTATAGTCTTGGCTAAGACAGCCAGAACTATGATAACAATAACAGCAATAATGGGTTACTTTGTTTTATTCCTAATTTTAAAAGTTTTCTTAAGTTTTTAACGAAGTATGATGGTTGATTGAGGTTTTAGCCAATGAATGTCACTTGCTTCATTCTGTTTCATTTGAGTTTAGTGAATCTCCTTAGCACAAATATATGCCAAGTATTGTATTTTAGGTTTGGAGCATACAAAGAGGCAGGTGGTAGAGTCTTTGAGAGAGGCAGCTCAGAGCTTAGTAGGGAGTGAAGAAAATCAAGCCAGCTGTTCCAAATGTAGCATGTTATACACTAAACAAGAGATATGTCCAAGTGTTATGGGCACAGAGATAAAGGACATATGACTTGCCTGAAGGAAAGGAGGTGGAAGAAGTCAGGGAGCACTTCACAGAGGTGGTGATACTTAAGTCTAATCTTGGAGGATGGGTTCAACAGTCTGACCAAACGGGAATGGCACTATAGGCAGAAGGAAAAGCATATGCAAAGCAGAGAGGTGTGAAAGCAAATAGTCAATGTGACTAGAGGAGTGCTTGAGGAAAGGACAGGAATGGAGAGCAATGAGGTTGGAAAAGTAGACTTACATCTGATCATGAAGGCTTCTGGGTAACCTTTAACCTTTGTTCTTGAGGGGACCTCCTTTGGTGTAAAATAGAGGTAGATCTGTTAATCATCTCTCTATAGATCTGGGGCATATAACTCTGTGGTGTATGTTATTCATTCTTACTGTTTTATGATTTTTTTGTGTTAACCAGATGAACTAATAAAAAAAGTCCAGTGGAGTAAGAAGACCTGGGCGGGTGCAGTGAAGAGGAGTGCTTTGGCAAGCCTGTTTTACAGCCCAGTGACTCCAGTTTGGGGATTTCATAAACCAGTTCAAAAGAATTTGGGTTGCAAAGATGCTAAAATATAACAATAATACTAAGTACATAGGTGATCATGTCATATCATAACAAACAAACAGGAAAAGTATAATCTCAGACAGAACAGTGGGAAACCTGATTGGGACATGTTATGTAACCCAGTCATGATGTATCAGTGGGATTTTCAGGCTGGGAATGAGAAGGGAGGATGGCAGGTTGATGAAGGAAATCCATATCTTGGGCAAGTGAGTCCTCTGATGTGTGCTCCACAGTCAAACCACACTTCTCCCTACTCCCCCACTCTCATGTAGAGAGCCTCCTCTTCCAGGCTGGCAGGAATGATGGACTGTGCTCAGGAGCTCAGTGCCAGCACATATGTCCCTGTTGGTGGCTCACAGCTTCACTGGCCCTGAGCTTGCTTTTCCTATCTAAGAACTTGGCCCTGTGACCATTGGCCAATATTGTATTAATCTCATCGAGACTAGGGAAGAGCAGGAGCCAATGGCTCCTTTGATTAGACCTGGACTGGTATGACTAGATAACGGGCAGGGCTGCATTGTGGCTCCTGTCCAGATGAAAGGTCTCCTCGAGCTTGACAAAGATGACTCAGGACCTTTGGACCTCACAGCTGCACAGATTGCTTCACCCTGTCCCAGTAAATATGAACTCTCTTGGCCTATAGTTTTTCATTTATGAGTTCATGGATGGGAAGGGGAATTAGCATCACAGCCCTTATCACAATTATTACTGGGAGAAACGTTGTGCTTATTTAGAAAGGCTATTTCCTCTGGGATCTGAAGAAAAAGGGTAAAGCTCAGGCCACTTCCTCAGGCTGATTCATTCATCTTTCTTGATAGTTTCTGATTAAATGCAACTCTTTTGAGATGTTCCACTTCCTTATTGCCCTGGATGTCCTTGGTCACTCAGTATGCCCAGGAAGCTTAGCTTCTAACATCTTGGTGAACGTGGGGGCAATTTGTATCATGTGTGTATCTGCCAAGTTAGCAACTAGCTCTTTATTCGTAGAAAAGGGATGTAAGGTACCAATTCAGTGTGTGCCCAGAGACCACCCACAGGCTGGGATTCCAAAGCTGCTGTCCAGAGTGAGTCCTGTCCTCCTCCACAGCCAGCTTGCCCACAGCATCCAGAATCCAATTGTCCTTGAATGTCAGAGCTGACAGGGACATCTTCTTGAAGAAGATTTATTCTCAGAGATTGTAACCAAGAGTCTATAGGATTTCAAAGAGTCTGGGAACACCCAAATTGTGTGCAAAATTTCCGATTAAGTTTTTCTGATAAAGCTCTCACCAGATTCTCAACCTTAACTTCCCCAAAAGTTCAAGAAGCCTCGACCTACTGCAAACAATCCCTTGTTAACTGATGAGAAAACAGAGAAGTCAGGTGATCTGCTCAAAGTCACATAGCTAGAAAGGACAGGAAATGGAAGAGAACTTGGTGTCTGCTACACTCTCTAATACCTTTTGGGATCTAGAGAATTCTCCAAAGTGATCCACCCCACTAGTATATCAGGTTAAACATTTGGATGTCTGGGCCCATCACCGACAGTCTCTGAGCACAGGGTCCAGGTTTTAGCAAGCTCCCCTAGTGTTTTGGGGGCACTCTAAGGTTTGAGAATCCAGGACCCTTCCCAGAATTAAAACACACACACAAAAAAAAGGTTAAGCAATGAGATAATTGCAACCACTTTCAGCTCTTTCAGCTATTTTTTTCTGGTGATTTTCTCCACATTTCTAAATAACATGCTTTTATAACTTTTCTTTCCTCCTCTCCCTCTTTTTCCCTCCCTTCTTTCCTTTTAGCTTTAGATATTACCACCTGATTCATTATCATGGAAAATAAGAATCGTGAAACTGATCTGGTGGTTCTCAGGTGCCCAGCTGGGCACACCTCTGTCATCTCCATCAACAGGGAATACTCCTGAGACACAATTGACAGATTCCACTTCACCTGACACAGCAGGTCCGATCTCTGCCCACTTGGGCCACTGGAGAGGTGGTCTGTGGCTTACGTTCCCAGCTGCCATCCGCAGCTGCTCTGAGCCCACAAGAAACCTAGGAATCCCTTGTAAATCTCAATGGGAACGTGTGGGGAAGGGAGGGAATCCCTGCATTCTTTGGACTTGCAGGATCCCCCTGCTGCCTCTCTGCCTCTCCTCACCTATGTTCCAGTGTTTTCATTCTCTTGCCTGCACACTTTCAACTCTATATCATCTTCCCAACTCAAGAGATGATGATTAGACACTCCATAATTTTTCATTTGTTGTTCTTTCATTTGTGTTCACTTAAAAAAAAAAAAAGTCATTCCTCTGCTGAGGGACTCAGTTGTGTAATATCCTCTGCTTCTCCCACTTGTGTCTCCAAGGCTGAGACCACCATACTCAGTTTTGACTCTCTACCCTAATACAGTACTTTGCAACTAGCAAATGCTTAATGTACATTTGTTGAATGAATGACTTTGCCTTACAAAAGATCTGCTGGTATTTTTTAAAGTATAGTTTTCCTAGAGATAAAATTATGAAAACAGGTGATAGTACTGGCCTGGTTAATAAGAAGTGAGACTCTTAATCCTATCAAAAGGAGATTATGGCATACTTCATTTTATTGAGCTTTGCTTTGTTGCACTTTACAGGTATTGCACTTTTTACAAATTGATGGTTTGCGGCAACCCTGCATGAAGCAAGTCTAATAGTGCCATTTTTTCCCAATAGTATTGTGTCTCTGTGTCATAATTTAGTAATTCTCACAAAATTTCAAACTTTTACATTATAATTACATCTGTTATGATGGTTTGTGATCAGTGATCTTTGATGTTACTATTGCAATTGTTTCGGGGCACCACAAACCATGCCCATATGAGATGGTGAACTTAATGTTGTGTGTGTTCTGACTGCTCCACCAACCTGCCATTCCCCCATCTCTCTCCCTCTTTCTGGGTCTCCCTATTCCCTGAGACACAACAATACTCAAATTAGGACAATTAGTAACCCTACAATGGCCTCTAAGTGTTCAAGTGAAAGCAAGAATTGCCTATCTCTCACTTTAAATCAAATGCTTAAGCTTAGTGAGGAAGGCATGTTGAAAGCCAACATAGACCAAAAGCTAAGCCTCTTGTGCCAAATTGTTAGCCAAGTTATAAATGCAAGGAAAGCTCCTGAAGGAAATTAAAAGTGCTACTCCAGTGAACACATAAATGATAAGAAAGCGAAACAGCCTTACTGCTGATATGGAGAAAATTTTAGTGGTCTAGATAGAAGATCAAACCAGCCACAATATTCCCTTAAGCCAAAGCCTAATATAGCTCAAGCCCCTAACTCTCTTCTATTCTATGAGGGCTGGGAGAGGTTAGGAAGCTGCAGAAAAAATGCCTGAAGCTACCAGAGATTTGTTCCCAGATGTTTGAGGAACGAGCCATCTCCATAACATAAAAGTGCAAGGTGAAGCAACAAGTACTGATATAAAAGCTACAGCAAGTTATCCAGATCTAGCTAAGAATACTGATGAATGTGGCTACACTAAACAACAGATTTTCAATGTAGACAAAACAGCCTTTTATTGGAAGAAGATGCCATCTAGGACTTTCATAGCTAGAGAGAAGTCAATGTCTGGCTTCAAAGCTTCAAAGAACAGGTTGACTCTCCTGTAAGAGGCTAATGCAGCTGGTGACTTTAAGCTGAGGCCAATGCTCATTTATCATTCCCCAAATCCTAGTACCCTAAAGAATTATGCTAAATCTACTCTGCCTGTGCTCTATATATGAAATGATAAAGCCTGGATGACAACTTAGCTGTTTATAGCATGACTTACTGAATATTTTAAGCCTACTATAGAGAACTATGCTCAGAAAAAAAGATTCATTTCAAAATATTACTGCCCGTTTACAGGGCACATGGTCACCCAAGAGCTCTGGTGGAGAGGTACAAGGAGATTAATGTTGTTTTCATGCCTGCTAACACAACATCCATTCTGCAGCCCAGGAGTAATTTCAACTCTCAAGTCTTATATTTAAGAAATACATTTCATAAGGCTACAACTTCCATAGATAGTGATTCCTCTGATAGATCTGGGCAAAGTAAATTAAAAGCCTTATGGAAAGGAGTCACCATTCTAGACACCATTAAGGAAATTCATGCTTGATAGGTCAAGATGGCTAATTAGAGGTACCTAGCACTTGCTTGCTCCACTAAGAAGGATCAAAACAGCAAGTAGATAAACACATGTCACATAGAGCACCTAAGAGAGAACACTAGAATTCAGCAGGGAAGTGACAGGGACACTCTGAGACACAGAAACTCAAGATGGCAGCATATAGAGGGAAGCAAAGCAGCTGGCTGGGATCAGCTCAGAGCCAAGAGAGACTCCCCACTGTAGGGGAAAAGGTAAGTGAGAGATCCCCAACAGTTCAGATTCCCAGCACAGACACCTGCAATCCTAGCTACAGGAGAGCCGTTTGGCCCTCCTAGACCCTGAGTGTAGTGAAGGGAGCTGCCTGGTGTCCATGGGACTACATTGCCCTAGAGAGGGAATTCACTCTGGATCTCACCCAACTCTTAGGACCCAAGCTGCTGCAGCATGGCACCATTTTGAGAGCATAGCCAACACCAGACTACATCCTGCCCTGAGATCCAATAGCCACTGCGTCTCCACATCTCTGAGGCCCCACTGACATCCTTCCACATCCTGAGGCTTGTAGCATTGTAACACCAAGTTTAAGAGAGTTAAAGAGAGAACTTTGAAAACAGCAAGAGGCTGGGTGCAGTAGCTCATGCCTGTAATCCTCGCAGCTTGGGAAACCAGGCAGGAGGATTGCTTGGGGCAAAGAGTTTGAGTCCAGTCTTGACAATAGCAAGACTCCATTTCTACAAAAAAAAAAAAAAAAAAATTAGCCAGGCATGGTGGCACATGTCTATAGTCCCAGCTACTCAGGAGGCCAAGGCAGGAGAGTTGCTTGAGCCCAAAAGTTTGAGGCTGCAGTGAGCTATGATGCTGCTGCTGTGCTCTAGCCTGGTCAAGAGTGTGAGACTCTGTCTGAAAATAGATAAATAAATAAAAATAAATTTAAAAATAAAAAATGAAAACAGCAAGAGAAAAGCATCAAGTCATATATAACTAATCCCCTTGAGAGTAACAGCAGATTTCTCAGCAGAAACTTTACAAGCCAGGAGACAATGGGATAATATATTTAAAGTTCTGGGGAAAAAAACAAAACTGGCAGCCAAGAAGACTATACCCAGCAAAGCTATCCTTAATAAATATAAAGTCTTTCCCAGACAAGCAAAAACTAAGGGAATTCATCACCATTAGACCCATTAGACCAGCCCTACAAGAAATGCTCCTACATCTGGAAGTGAAAGTACAATAACCACCATTATGAAAACACACAAAAGCATAAAACTCACTAGAAGAGCAGATACACAAATAAGAAAGAGAAAGGAATCAAATATTATCCTACAGAAAACCACCAAATTGCATAGATAAACAACAAGAGAGGAAGAAAGGAACAAAGGATATACAAAACAATCAAAACCACTGAACAAAATGTCAGGAGTAGCAATAACATCCTTGAATGTAAATAGTTTAAATTCTCCAATTAAAAGGTGTAGACTAGCTGAAAGGACCAAAAAACCCCCAAAAAACAAAAAATAAAAAAAATCAAGGCCTCACTATATGCTGCCTATAAGAAACTCATTTCATCTGTTAAGACACACATAGACTGAAAATGAAGGGACATAAAAAGATATTCCATGCAAATGGAAAACAAAAACATGCAGGAGTAGCTATATTTATACCAGACAAAATAGACTTTAAGTCAAAAAACATAAAAAGAGACAAAGATGGTCATTAGATAATGATAAGTTATATAATTCAGCATTAGGATACAACAATTATAAATATATATGCACCCAATACTGGAGCATCCAGATATATAAAGCAAATATTATTATAGCTAAAGAGAGATAGACTCCAATACAAAAATGGTTAGGGATTGCAACACCTCACTTACACTATTGGACAGATCTTCTAGACAGAATATCAACACGGAAACAATGAACTTAAACTGCCCTATAGACCACATGGACCTAATAGACATTTATAGAACATTTGATCCAACAGCTGCAGAATACACATTAGTCTCGTCAGCACATGGACCATTTTCCAGAATAGACCATATTTTAGGCCACAAAACAAATCTCAACAAATATTTAAAAAATTGAAATTATATCAAGTATCTTATCAGATCACAATGGAATAAAACTAAAACTCAATTACAAGCGGAGCTCTGAAAACTGTAGAAATACATGGAAATTACATAACAGGCTCCTGAACAACCACTGGGTCAATAGAAAATTAAGAAGAAAATCAAAACATTTCTTGAAACAAATTAAAATGGAAACACGACATAATAAAACCTATGATATACTGCAAAAGCAGTACTAACAGGGAAGTTTATGGCAATAAATGCCTACTTCAGAAAAGTAAAAAAATTTCAAATAAACAGCCTGTCGATGACCCCCAAGGAACTAGTAAAGCAAGAACAAACCAATCCCAAAATTAGTGGAAGGGAAACAAATAATAATTATCAGAGAAGAACTAAACAATACAGGTACTAAACAAAAATACAAAACATCAACATAATGAAAAGTTGGTTATTTGAAAAGATAAACAAAATTGACAGACTAAGAGAGAAGACTCAAATAAATAAAATCAGAAAAAAAAGAGATTACAACTGATACCACAGAAATGCAACAGTGGTTGCAATCTAATGAAATAGATCATTAGAAGCTATTATGAACAATTATATGCCAACAAATTACAAAAACTAGAGGAAATAAATGGATAAATTCCTGAACACACATAACCCATCAATATTGAACCAGGAAGAAAGAGAAAACCTAAACAGACCAATGGCATTGAGATTCATTCAGTAATCAAAAAATGTTTCCCACTAAAGAAAAGCCCAGGACCGGATGGCTTTGCTGCTTAATCCTTCCAAACTTCTAAAGAAGAGCTAACACCAAATTTTCTCAAGCTATTCCAAAAAATTGAAGAGGACAGAATTCCTTCTAACTCATTCTACAAGTTCAGCATTACCCTGATGCCAAAATCAGACAAGAGCACAACAAAGAAAGAAAATTACAGGCCAATATCCCTGATAAGCATAGATGCAAAAATCCTCTACAAAATACCACCAAATCAAATCCAACAACACATCAAAAATAGAATACACCATAATTAAGTGGAATTTATCCTTGGAATGCAAGGATGGTTCATTTATATAAATCAATAAATGTTATACATCCTATCAATAGAATAAAGGACAAAAGCCATATGATCATCTTAATACACACAAAGAAAGCATTTAATAAAATTCAACATCCCTTCATGATAAAAACTCTCAGCAAAATAGGTATAGAAGGAACATACGTCAACACAATATAGACCACATATAACAAACTCACAGCTAATTTCATACTGAATGGGGCAAAGCTGAAAGCCTTTTCTCTAAGATCTGGAACAAGATAAGGATGTCCACTCTTACTACTCTTTTTTAACATAGTAATGGAAGTCCTAAGCAGAGTAATAAAGCAAGAGGAAGAAATAAAGGGCATCCAAATTGGAAAAGAGGAAGTCAAATTGTCCCTCTTTGCAGATGACATGATCTTATATAGACAAAAATCTAAAGACTCCACCAAAAACTCTTAGAACTGATAAATGAGTTCAGTAAAGTTGTAAGATAAAAAATGAACATACAAAAATCAGCTTTTCTATATACCAATAATGAAATTGCTGTAAAAGCAATCAAGAAGGCAATTCCATTTACAATAGCTACAAAAATGTAAAATACCTACGAATAAATTTAAACAAAAAGGTGAAAGATCTCTATAATGAAAAGTATAAAACATTGATGAAAGAAATTGAAGAGGAAACAAAAAATGGAAAAACATCTTATGCTCATGGATTGGAAGAATTCATATTGTTAAAATGACCATACTACATAAATGTATCTTCAGATTCAATGCAATCCCTATCAGAGTACCAATGACATTCTTAACAGAAATAGAAGTAGCAATCCTAAAATTTGTATGGAACCACAAAAGATTTTGAATAGCCAAAGCAATTATGAGCAAAAAGAACAAAGCTAAAGGCATCACACTACCTGGTTTCAAAATATGTTACGAAGCTGTAGTAACCAAAACAGCATGGTATAGGTGTAAAAACAGACACACAGACCAATGGAACAGAAATAAATCCACGTATTTGTAGCCAACTGATATTCAACAAAGGTTCCAAGAACATGCATTGAGGAAAGGATACCCTCTTTAATAAATGGTGCTGGAAAACTTGGATATCCATATGGAGAAGAATAAAATTAGACCCCTATCTCTCACCATATACAAAAATGAACTCAAAGTGGATTTAAAAATTAAATGTACTTGACCAGCCTTAAAAAGAAAAAGAAAAAATACTTAAATGTAAGGTTCCAAACTATAAAAGTACTAGAGAAAACATAGGGGAAATGCTTTTTAGGGCATTGGTCTAGGCAAAAATTTTATGGGTAAGCATAAGGAACAAAAGCATAAGCAACAAAAACAAAAATAGACTATTGGGACTATATCAAACTAAAAAGCTTCTGCACAGCAAAGAAAACAACCAACAGGATGAAGAGACAACTTTTAGAATGGCAGAAAATATTTTCAAGCTGTTTATCCAACAATGGACTAAAATCCAGAATATGCAAGGAACCCAAACAACTCAACAGCAAAACAAAAAAAACTATCTAATTAAAAAATGGGCAAATAATTGAATAAACATTTCTCAAAAGAAGACAAACAGCTATGTATATGAAAAAAATGCTCAACAGCACTAATCATCAGGGAAATGCAAATCGAAACCACAATGAGGTACCATCTCACCCCAGTCAGAATGGCTATCACCAAAAAGACAAAAAATAATAAATGCCGGTGAGGATGTGAAGAAAAGGGAACTCTATTTATATATTGTTGGGGAAATGTACATTAGTACAATCATTATAGAAAACAGTATGGAAGTTTCTCAAAAAACTCAAAATAGAACTACCATACGTTTCAGCAATACCATTACTTGGTATTCATCCAAAGCAAAGAAAATCAGTATATAGAAGAGATACCTGCACCCCCATGTTCATTGTAGCTCTATTCACCATAGCCAAGAAATGGAATCAACCTAAATGTACATCAACAGATAAATGCATAAAGAAAATGTCTTTATCCACATTCAGACATACAAAAGTGAAATCCTATCATTCACAGCAATATGAATGAACCTGGAGGATATTAAACGAAATAAGTCAGGCATAGAAAGATATTAATAAATACTGAATATTCTCACTTCTTTGTGAGAGTTAAAAAATGAGCTCACAGAGGGAAGTAGAATTGTGGTTATTAGAGACTGGGAAGGGTAAGAGGGAGGGGAGGAAGGAGAGGTTGGTTAAGAGATATAAAGCTATAGCTCTATGGGAAGAATAAATTCTAGTGTTCTGTAGTACTGTATAGGGTGCAGATGGGTAACAATAATTTAGTGTACATTTTCAAAAAGTTAGAGGATTTTGAATGTTCACTACACAAAGAAATGATAAATGTTTGAGGTGATGAATATGCTAATTATTACCCTCATTTGATCATTACACATTGTATACATGCATTGAAATAACAGTCTATATCCCATAAATATGTATAATTATTACACATCAACTAAAAATAGAAGGAAAAAAAAGAACATTCATAATTCATGGGAGGAGGTCAAAATATCAACATTAACGAAGTTTGGAAGAAGTTGATTCTAATCTGCATGGATGACTGAGGGGTTAAGATTTCAGTGAAGGAAGTCACTACAAATGGGGTGGGAATGGCAAGAGAACTAGAATCAGAAGTGAAGCCTGAAGATGTGACTGAATTGCGGCAATCTCATGACAAAACTTTTACAGATTAGGAGTTGCTTCTTATGGATGAGCAAAGAAAGTGTTTTCTTGAGTTGGAATCTCCTCCTGGTGAAGATGCTGTGAACACTGTTGAAAGGGCAACACAGGATTTAGAATGTTACATAAACTTAGTTGATAAATCAGCGGAAGGGTTTGAGAGGGCTGAGTCCAATTTTGAAAGAAGTTCTACTGTGGGTAAAATGCTATCAAACAGCATCACATGCTACAGAGAAATCTTTCACGAAAGGAAGAGTCAATTGATGCAGCAAATGTCACTGTTGTCTTATTTTAAGAAATTGCCACAGCCACCCCAACCTTCAGCAAATGCCACCCTGATCAGTCAGCAGCCATCAGCACTGAGGCAAGACTCTTCCACCAGCAAAAAGATTACTCACTGAAGGTTCATATCATCACTAGCATTTTTAGCAATAAAATATTTTTAAAACTAATGTACTTTCTTTAGACATAATGCTAGTGTACACTCAATAGACTATAGTGAATATAAATGTAACTTTTATATATACTGGGAAATAAAAATATTCATGTGACTTTCTTTATTGTAATATTCACTTTTTTGCAATATTCACTTAATTGCTGTGGTCTGGAACCAAACCTGCAGTATCTCCAAGGTATGCCTATACTGTTAAAGGAGCCAGGTGACCTTGGAGATGAGACCCCAACTTTATTTGTTGCATCTATAAAATGTGGGTATGGTCTAACCTACCTTCTGATTCTAACATACTACAAACATTTTAGACAATGGCTGCTCTCCAATCATCATCTACTTAACAGAGGATCTGAAGGAACAGGCAAAAGTGATAGAAGATGCTGTTACTTGGAGATCAAGAAAAAAGTTAACTATTATATAATATCACTAATGTGGGTACACTGGTATCTGGCCAGGCAGTAGCAGAGGACATAGTAAGGAAAGGTAATTGTCATGGAAGAACTCAAGTGTTGACAATTTTCTGGGAAAACATTTCCTGTTCTTTCTCCTCACCCCTTCTCTCCTTTTTAAGCAACAATTTCTAGTCTATGATGAATATAATGGCCTATAAACTCTAGTACTTGTTTGATTTTTTAAACTTTTTTGGCAAATGAATATATATGCCCTATGTAATATAATTAATTAAAGGAAATTTTCTTTTTAATCTATAAAATTCTACTGCCACTCCTAAGGATTCCCCCTAACCCCAAACCAAAACCAGAACTGGGGATGATTTGCAATAAAACACCTGTTGGGAGCACTTTTGACCAAGTTCCATCTAGTGGTAGTGAACGTAACTACCTTGGTTTTGCTGGAACCAGAAAGAACTAGAGAGTTTCAACTCATGGTGCTAGTACTATGTAGGAAAGAAGGGTGCCAAACACTGCATCAGTCAGCTTTCTGCCTGGTGTGAGCAGGTAACAAGAATCCCTCTTCAGTTCCACCTACGGCTACAAACCCAAGTCGCCAAGGCTAGATCAGAGGCCACCTTCTCTGGCCTCTCCACTCCCTGTGCTGTGCCAAGGCCTGTGCTTGCTTACTGTAGAGCACTTCTCAGTTGGGCTGTGCATTTCTGACTGTCTGTCTCTTTCCTTCTGCTCCCCATACTATGAGCTCCTAGAGGTCTTGTTCATGCCTTCCTTTATATGCCAAGAAACAGTTGCTTGACAGTCTACAGGTTCCCTATCTGTATTTGAGACCACTTCAATCTCCGAAGATTTTCTAGTTCTCAATATATTCAACTGCAAAAGTGTGTTCTCTTTCTGAATCTTGAAATGTCCTTGCCGAACCTTGTTTTCCAGGGGTGTTTATCATGGCCACCAATTATGGAATTTCATATTGGTCAAATCAACTTTTGCAGACTGGCTCTGTGCTGAGTTGCCAGTGACATTCAGGTGACTGTTTAAGCATGTCAGTTTTGTTTTCTATGCATTTTATTCATTCATTTAACATGCGTGTATTGAGTGTTGCCTGTTAATATTCTAGGTGCTGGGGAGAAAGTGTTGAATACAACTAAGGTCCCTGCTCTCATAGAGCTTCCATTAGAATAGAGAGGGGAGAAAGACAGCCAACATGAATCTGATAGCAAGAGTGCTACAAAGATAGTAAAACAGTGATATGATAGAGAGTGACTATGGGCAGGTGGGCTCTTAGGCTGCTCTAAGGCCATTTCGAAGTGATAAAACAGTATCTACTGTCTGTTTCCTAAAAGAGAGGTGGCTGTCACGCCTACCAAAACCAACCTCCTTAAGAGCTCCAGGGGCTGGGACTTGGCCCAGGGGCTGTAGGCACAGTGGTGAATGGCCCAGGGTCCTGCTTCCCAAGCAGCTGATGTTCCAGTGAGGGTCGGAGTGAGGGTGGACAATAAATAAAAACAAAAACAACCAAGGCAAATTCAGACTGTATTAAGAGCTATAAAGAAAATAAGAAGGGTAATTTGACAGAAACAGGAAAGCGGAAAAGATCAGGGAAGCTTCTCTGAGAAGGTGATGTTAGCACCAATACCTCGGTTTTGAGAAAGAGCCAATTATAGAAGATGCTGGGGGCTGGGTACAGTGGCTCATGCCTATAATCCTAGCACTTTGGGAGGTCAAGGTGGGAGGATCGCTGGAGGTCAGGAGTTCAAGACCAGCCTGAGCAAGAGTGAGACCCCATCTCTACAAAAAAGAAAAATTAGCTGGGTGTGGAGGTGCACACCTACAGTCCCAGCTACTCAGGAGGCTGAGGCAGGAAGATAGCTTTAGCCCAGGAGTTTGAGGTTACAGTGAACTATGATGATACCACTGCACTCTAGATGGGTGACAGAGCAAGACCTTGTGGCCAAAAAACCCAAAAAACAACCAACAACAACAAAATGCTGGGGAACAGCATTTAGTTAGAAGGAACAGCAATGCCCAGAGACAAGAAAAAGCTTGGCTTGTTCTAGAAAGGAAGAAAGCTAAGTGCTGCTTGATCATCATAGTAGATGAGAGTTGAAGTGTTTCAACATCAGACTGGAGAAATCACTCAAGACCACATGGGTTCAAAACTAAATTCTAATAGTGACAAGATCTGTTGAGGCTTTAATCACCAGTGTCCTTGGACCAGTCCTGCTGCTGGGAGAATGGACTGCAGGGTGGAAGGGCAGAGACTTCAGGGTGTTGGTGGGTAGGAGGTGGAGGTGGTGGAAGTGGACCATACATTTTGTGGGTAGAACCCATAGGGCTTGCTGATAGATTGGATATGGGGGATAAGGGGAAGGGAAAAATCAAGAATGCCTACCTAGGAGCTTGAGCAACTGAGCCAATGGTGGTGCCATTTACAGAGCGAGGGAAGAGTAGGGGGCAGAGTGAAGAGTTCTGTACAGGGTGTGTTGCACTGAAGATGACACAGGCACCTCTATCGTACTCTTACTCTTTTGTAATGATTGTCCTACTCACACTCTTTTCTTTTTTGCTTTTCTTTTGTTCTGTTAGTTGCCAGTAGAAGAAATATAGCAGTTAGGATATTGTTTGGCTCCTAGCAAGAGAAATCAAGGTTCAAACAAACGATTATAGGACTTATTCAGTTGCTCAAGGAAGCCACCAAGGTCCCAGGTCCCCTCTGTCTTTCTGCTCCTTCATCATTAACTTGGCTTTCCTCCACATGGTGCAAGGTGGCTGCTGTGTCTCCAGGTGTTGGGAAAAAATTCTCCATGAATATTTCACAGTTTTGCATGGTGCAGGCTTTCTGAACAAAGAACATGTTTGAATTGCCAAGGTCTTGGAAACTGGTGATAGTGTCTCCCTAAAGGTAGAGACCTCCTGAGAGATTTGGAGAGTTACATCCCTCTCCTTCTCTTTCCTGGGGACATTCCTTACATTCTAGGGTGATCAATCTAGCTATACCTTCCCCCTTCCCTGGGAGGAGATTTGTTAATGAGTAATCTCTCTCTGGAGGGAAGAATGAGCAGATGTACGAGCAGCCTATAAAACTCCTAATTTGGGGATGCAAACCTTACTTTGACTTAATTCTATTTCAGTGGGGATTGTTGGGTAGGCATGTTTTTCTTATTTGCATGAATAAAAGTACCTTTGAACTTGGCACAGATGTTTTCACGCACATACAGCAATGCTTATCATTGACCAGGGTAAGGAAAAAGACATGACTGAGAAACCAGCATCCAGTCCTTACAACAAACACCTCCTACAAACACACACTCTGCTCAGATGGTAAAAGAATAGCACCAGAAGTAAAAATAACTATAGAACTATTTGTACCCTTCTCAAATATATTCTGCTGGTTTCTCAAATTTATTGAGTAAAACTAGATATCAGAATATTAAAAGGCATCTCTAATCTGAATTAATTCTGCATGACTATTCACTGCTATTCTAAATAAATTCAGCGATGGAAGAATTTATTTGGAACAAAAGGAAACAGTGCATAATTAATACATATAAGAAGCAATGGAAGAGGCTTTGTTGTTCTTCTCTGAGTTTTTAGAAATGATTTCTAAAGCTGTTTACTGATGAATTAGTCACGTCTGAATCAAAATTATTCTCGGATTGTCTTGTTCTCCCAGTGGCAGCAGCAAGACCCTTTCCAAGATATTTCATATAAATAGAATCATACAATACCTAGCCTTTTATGTTAGGCTTCCTTCACCTAGCATAATGTTTTCAAGGTTCATCCATGTTGTAGCATGTATCGGTACTTCATTCCTTTTATGGCTGAATAATATTCCATTGTATGAATACACCACATTTCGTTTATCCATTTATCAGTTTATGGACATTTGTGTTGTTTTCGCTTTTTGGCTATTATGAATAGTGCTGCTATAAAACTTCATGCACAATATTTTGTATGAACATGTTTTCAATTCTCTTGGGTATGTACCTAGGAATGGAATTGCTGGGTCACATAGTGATGCTATGTTTAACATTTTGAGGAACTGCCAAACTGTTTTCCAAAGTGGCTGCACCAACTAGGCATAGTGGCTCATGCCTGTAATCCCAGCACTTTGGGAAGCCGAGTTGGGATGATCGCTTGACACCAGGGGTTCAAGACCAGCCTGGGCAACATAGAGAGATCCATCTCTACAAAAGAGTTTTAAAAATTAGCGTGGCATGATGGTACATGCCTGTAGTCCCAGCTACTGGGGAGGCTGAGACAAGAGTTGGAGGCTGCAGTAAGCTATGATTGCACCACTGCACTCCAGCCTGGGTGATAGAATGATACCTTATCTCCAAAAGTAAATAAAAATAAATAAATAAATAAATAAATAAATAAATAAATAAATATGACTGCACCAATTTACATCCCACCAGTAATGTATGAGGATTCCAATTCCTCCACATCCTTGACAACACTTGTTATCTCTCTTTTTGATTCTAGCCATCCTAGCAGGTACAAAGGGGTATCTCATTGTGGTTTTGATTTGCATTTCCCTAATCACTAATGATGTTAAGCATCTTTTTATGTGCTTAGTAGCCATTTTCGTATCTTCTTTAGAGAAATGTCTATTTAAATCCTTTGTCCATTTTAAAATGAGGTTGTCTTTTTACTATTGAGTTGTAAGGGCTTTTTGTATATTTCGGATACTAGACTCTTATCAGATATTGATTTGCAACCATTTTCTCCCATTTTTTAGGTTGTCTTTTCACTTTGTTTTTTATTTATTTATTTTGAGACAGAGTCTTACTCTGTTGTCTGGGCTAGAGTGCCGTGGCATCAGCCTCGCTCACAGCAACCTCAAACTCCTGGGCTCAAGCAATCCTCCTGCCTCAGCCTTCCGAGTAGCTGGTATTACAGGTGTGTGCCACCACATCTCGCTATTTTTTTTTTAAGTAAAGACAGGGTCTTGCTCAGACTGGTTGTGAACTCCTGAGCTCAGATGATCCTCCCGACTCAGCCTCCCAGAGTGCTAGGATTACAGGCATGAGCCACCACACATGGCCTCGTTTCACTTTCTTAATGGAATCCTTTGATGCACAAGTTTTAATTTTGATGAAGTTCAATGTCTGTATTTTCCCTTTTGTCAAATGTGCCAAGGTCACAAAGATTTAAACCCATGTTTTTTTCTAAGAGTTTTATAGTTTTAGTTCTTATATTCAGGTCTTTGATCCATTTTGAGCTAATTTTTGCATATGGTGTGAGGTAGGAGTCCAAATTCACTCACTGCATGTGGATGTCCAACTTATCATTTGTTGAGAGACTATTCTTTCCCCATTAAATGGTCTTCACACCATTGTCAAAAATCAATATGTGTATGAGTTTTATTCCAGTGATTCCTTTGTCTATCCTTATGCCAGTACCAGCCCATTTTGGTTACTATAGCTTTGTACCAGGTTTTAAAATTGGGAAGTATAAGTCCTCCAACTTTGTTCTTCTTTTTCAAGATTATTTTGGCTATTCTGGGTTCCTTGCACTTCCATATGAATTTTAGGATCAGTTCATCCATTTCTGTGAAAAAGTCAGTTGGAATTATGCAAGTCAGTTTTTGCTTGATAATTTGGGACTATTTATTTGGAACCTTGTTACAGAGTGAGGAACTCAAGAAGTGATCTGTGTGTGATTCAGGGTACTTGAGCTTAAATATTACCCCATCTTCTCAAATCATCACCACATACATTTGGTGAAACAATGGATTGTTAATTTAGGAGTTCAAAAATGCTCAGAGAGAACAGGTTTGTCTTGGAACATCGTTTTCTCTCCTCTCTGACTTGCTGTCCTTGTCCAGCTTTGACACCAGAGGGCTGAATTTTGGCCTCTGCCTTGAATAAAGGCTGGAGGCAGGCTGCTTTTTTCTCCAGCAGTCCAGGTTCTGTGTTTCCTAATCCTCAGCCAGGGCTCTGGTCTCTAACTCTCACATCCCAGTCCATGGTGTCCCTCTGCACAGCCTTGGAGAAGCCTCCCTTAAGATAGGTCTGCCTGGGTCACACCGAAGAAATAGCACGCATGGCAAGGACCCTGGGATGCCTGCTTCAGCTGTGCTTTGAAGCTTGATGGCTTCAAAGCCACAGACTGCTAAGCACTCTAACCAATAAGGTCTAAAAGGAAAAACAATAAAAACCGTTCTTAATCCTATAAAAAGTAAATGTGGATACAGTGCAGAAGTCTCCATGAACTCCACATCCCTATTGTTCTTGCTTGGCTCTCAGAATTCTATCTTCCTCATGAGCCATGCAGATGTTTGTTTCCTGTGGCTACACTGTTTTGAATGTCCCAGGCAGGGACTCCTCACGAATTAAATCTGTTGTTCCTTGAACCTTTTGCTCCTCTCTTTTCTGGGGGAGTCAAACTACAATTCACAGAAGAGCTTCTGGCTGCCCCTCTTGCCCACAGAACTGTGATGAAGTCCTGCAGGCCTGTGTGAGTCTGGCAGAGGGCCAAGTGGGAGACCTCTGTGGAAGGGACCTCTGTCCCTGTGATGGTTACGCAGACTTCACTCAGTTAGTTATGAGCACTCTAACAAACACTGCTGAATCTTATAGCATTTTTGCCATGGGCTTCAGTTTCCCTGGCCTCTGAGTGATTAAGCACATCTGATGGAGGGGATGTAAACCCTTTGTGGGTCCCTGCTTGGCCTCCACCCCTGTCTGGGGATGGCCCTACACACAGCCCTGCGTGAACTCCATGACAAGAAGTCCTCGGCCCCAGCTCCCACAGGGAAGGCCAATCTCATTAGCTAAGGAGTGACCAGCCCTTCTCACCTCTCTCCTCCCTCCACCTTTCTTTCTTTCTAGAACCTGAGACCCACCCAGACTAGGGTCAGTCAATGGTAGCTGCATGAACTTGGTAGATATGTCATGTGGGCACCACGTGTGGGCCAAAGTTTGGAGAGTGGGTAACTTAAGTAAGCAGAGACCACAGGTTTAGGAGGATGTCATAAATAGGAGGAAGAAAGGGCAAAAACAGGCAACCAGAGGGCAGCCTGAGGCAGAGCGGGGATTGCCACCCCGACCAGGCCCAGCCCAGAGGCAGGGCTAAACCTCATCCCGCACCTGTCCAGTCCAGCCCCTCAAACTTTGCCATCCCAGTGGGATGGGACCCAGGAGGATGTATGTGAATCTGGGGGCATTTGCGCATTCTAGAGGGTCTGTTTTTCAAGTTCTTGCTTTTTCTCTTAAAAACGAATGGGGGGAGGGGGCACCAAGCTTTTACCCTAGAATAGATTAATGATTAATTAAAAGTGTTCCTCAAAAAATATAAGGAATTTTTTAAAGCTGAGTTGATGTCACCTCTCGCGTGAGTTCTGAGCTCCTGCCACACTGGCCCCCGTTTGAGAACCAAGGCGTCTGCCCAGCGCTGTCATGTTGCAGACGGAGAGGCAAGAAGCCCAGAGAGAGGCAGGGCCTTCCTTCCCATCTTGCCCTCCTTTTTCTAATTGGCAAAGTGAAGTTTTGTAGCATTCACAGCCCTGCAGTTAAGATTCACAGCCTGAATGTGAAGAAAGCGTTTAGCAAAGTGCCTGAAAAACAGGAGGCAGGCGCAAAGGGGCTTCTTTCTCATCATCGCTCGCTTTCTTCGCTCTCTCCTCCCCGGCTTCCCTCGCCCTTTCTTCCGCCCCCGCCTCCCACCCGCGAGGCCCGCCCTACTCCGGACATTTGAACCCGCACCAGGGGCGGGGTCCTGACCGGAAGTCCGGAGCGGGGTCCTGACCGGAAGTCCGGGGCTGTTGCCGCGGCGCACGCAGACTCGGGCTGGAGCGCACGTCCGCAGCCCGGGCAGCCCCGCCGCGCCGCGCGTCCGCACCCGGTAACCGCTCGCCGCCCCCTCGCGTGGCCGCGCCCTCCTGGGGTCGCGGCGGCCGAGCTTCCCCCTCTGGGAGCTCCGCGGCTCGGCTCAGCCTGGACCTTGGCGTGGCTGCGTGGGCCGCCCCGCCCGTTTCTGGAAGTTCTAGTGCGGGCACTGGACTTGGAGGAACCGGGGTTCCGATCCTCTGCGCCTTCCGCGGGGTTGGGGCGGTCTCGGAGGGCCCCGAAACTGAGAAGGCCGCGTTGTGTTTGGCTGCTGGGAGTGGAGGAGCTTCAGGCTCCTGGGAGGGCCCTGAGGGTTTAGACCGCCCTCCTCGGCCGCAGGACTGGAGCCCGGTGACCTTAGAGAGCCCAGGGCCGGCCCCCACCCTGAGGGGCGCAGTTGGCCGCTGGGGTGAAAGTCTGCTCCCTGCCCCACCGGTCTCAGAAAATCTCTCCCTCTCCCTGAGCCACACCGAGGAGCCCTTCCTCAAATGTCCCCTCCCCCTACTTCCACCCCCAGCCCTTGGGCGACGTGCCCTGTTTTTCTTTTTATCCTGGTTATCAGTCAGAGACTTTTCCCACCTGTCTCCCCTGAAATAGGGCTCAGAGGAGTCACAAGGGAAAAATATTATAATATTAAACCCTAGAGGTCACTTAGTCCAGGCCCCTATCCAATGCTTGGAGCCCTTCATGCAACCTGTAGTCCAACAAAAGTGCTGGATTTTCTTCCTCCACTTCACCATCTTCTGGAGCAGCTAATTCTACCTCTGGGCCTCTCTGTTTTGTCGACCTTACATTGAACCCGACGAAGTGTGTTTCTCCATAGGTTTGCACTTTTGGCCTGAGAATGCTATTCCTGGAGCTCACTGGACAGAGCAGGGAGCATGAGTCTGTGTGCTAATCAGGCCAGCTCCTCTCACTGGCACGAGCGGCGCCAGGGCCATCCTCTCTCCTTTGTTTCCCGACATCCTCCTTCCCCAGTGCCCCTGGTGTGATGTGCCCCCGCCCACATTCAGGAAAGAGTATTCCAGAAATGCTTTCTTTTGCTGTTTCTTACAGTCCAGCATGCCCTTGCCCTCACTCCTGTAGCACTCCTTTTGTCAGCTCAGTTGTAGCGTTTTCTTTAGTCTCATCCCATGAAGTGGCCTGGCAAAGCCTTCTTCCTGTTACTCCAGGGTCTTGGGCAGTTGCATTGGCTCTAACTCTTACCACAGAATTGCAGAAATTCCTTTCGATTGAAGGCACTGCCAGCCCCTGCCCCCGACCCTGTTCTGCTTTGCTTACCCCCTGCAGTTGGCTTTTGGAGTTACCTTGATTTCATTTCTTTGACATGGACTCCTATACTGGGTGACCGTATTTCCCAGTTTGTGGGTGGCAGTTCTGGCTTATTCCCATTGTCCCAGCATAACAGTATCCCCTTTCACTTTCAAAAGATTCATGGTTTGGATGATTAAGTTTGTCTTTGTCTCTAAGTTGGATGCACTTGTATTTGTGGGCAGGGAAGTGGCTCGTGGCAGCCCATGTAGGACTCGCACTGGCCCACAGGTGTCATAGCCACAGCCCAGAAAACCAGAATTCCTCCAGATCAATGCTAGCTCATACTCTACTTGTAGGTGGAGAGCTTTGAGTGGCTTTTCCCCCAGAGGGCAGGGGTTCTCCTCCTGCCCTGGCACAGAACAGTCCAAGCTGGTACTGAGAGCTCTGTCTAGTCAAATTCATCCCCAGGGTTACCGTGGGACTTTAAAACTGGATCCCCTACATTCATCACCATGATCCAGGGAAAGGTATTCAGACATCAATCACAGCAACTTGACAAGACACCTGGTTCCTAGGAACCTAACCAATGTGGGAATGTGACTAAGGTTAGTCCTGGGGTGCCCTAGGACTCCCCCCCACCCAAAGAACCAGAGAGCTCTGAGACTATGCAGGACCAGTCAGCTATGGATAGAGTTTTAAGGGCTGCCCTCAGCACTTCTAACTACCATTCTAGGGTTAGGCTGAGAGGTAGGGCATTGGTTATTGACTAAGATAACCAGTCATTCCTAGTTCACCCATGATTGAGGGCTTTCCTGGGACTTCGAACTTTCAGTTTAGAAGCAGGAAAGTCCCAGGCAAACTGGGACGAATTAGTCACTCTATTCTCAACCCTGGCTGCACATTAGACTCACTTGAGGAGCCTCTCCTTTAGAGACTAATTTAATTGATCCAGATAGGGTCTCAGGTAGGTATATTTTTTTAAAGCTCCCTGATTGATTCCAATAAACTAGCAGAGTTGAGAACTACTAGGTTGTAGACAATGTCCCTAAATAACCATTGAAGTCAGTTCTTTTTTGAGCAGAAGTGGTCCCAGACATCTCTCAAAGGGGTGTATGACCAGGTATGTTGGTCTTCTCCTTATCAAGAGGGATGTTACAATGGCGGTTGCCCATTATTGCTATGCTCTTTCGCCACCCCAAGGCCTCATTTCTCACCAGTGAAGCCCAAGCTTTCTCTTTTTCCAGCATGCTCCAATACCTTCTCCCGCAGGATAGTAGGCCAGTGGAATTGCCTCATTTGGATTAGAGGGGTCACGATTTACACAGTCAGTCCCAGATGAAGCTGGCATGAGACTTGAGACAAAGCTCCTGTCTCCAGGTCTAGGACGTGTCTGGAGTGGTGGTCCAGAGGCCAGCTGAGAGGGCTGTGTGGGCTTTAGCATCACCCCATAGGATGTGGAAACTTGGAGACCAGGTGTCCTTGGAACTGTTCCCTCTGCAGGCTTCCAGCATCATGTGGTATGTCAGCACCCGGGGCATGGCCCCACGAGTCAACTTTGAGGGGGCCCTCTTCTCTGGTTATGCATCGGATGGGGGCCTCTTCATGCCTGAGGAGCTCCCACAGTTGGACAAAGAGACCCTGTGTCAGTGGAGCACACTCTCCTATCCTGGCCTGGTGAAGGAGCTGTGCACCCTCTTCATTGGGCCTGAGCTCATTTCAAGAGATGACTTAAATGGTGAGCGCTCCAACTCCTGCTTTCACTCCCCCAGCCTCTGCCAGTTCAGCCCTCACAGAGTTATAAACCCATCACCCAACCCCTAGGAAGTCTCTGGGCACATTTCCAAACTTTGTTTTTTCCCCCCTGACTCTAGAATCCCAGAATTGGAAGCATCCTGAAAGAGTTTGTCTATTCCAGCTCCCTCCAGAGAGATGAATGCTGAAATGATCTGTAGAAAATTTTTTCCTTTATTTTTTTTTAACAAAACTTTTACAAGCCTAGGGATTTCATAATCATTCTTGAGTGGCTTGGATGTTGGGGTATTTCCTTTTTGCATATAAAGCACCCAAACCTCCGGATTGCTATTTTATTTCCTTGAACGGTAATTCCAGGAGGGAGTTTGAGAGTGTCCTGGAGCAGCTTGTCTTAAACTGTAATTTGCCTAGATGGATTCCCCTGAGGATCTTGTTAAAATGCAGATTCTGATTCAGTAGGTCTGGTGTGGGCCTGAGAATTCTGCACTTCTGTCAAGTGTCCAGATAGTACTGGTGCTGCTGGTCCATGGACCACACTTTGAGTGGCAGAAATAAAACTCGTAATGTAATGTTTGGTTTTTTGGGTTGGGGAGGAGAAAGGATCTCTCAAAATGTGGTCCAGTGGCCAGCAGTGATGGCATTGCTTGGGTACTTTTTAGAAATCTCAGGTTCCCTCAGACCTGCTGGACCTAACTCTACATTTTTAATAAGATCCAGATGCTTGGTTTGCCAATGAAAGTTTGAGAAGCTCTATTCTAGACTTCCCTGCTTTAGGTAGGATTGTATATCAACCATTGAAAGTTTTGGCATCACAGATGTGAGATATAGTAATGCAACAAACAAACAAAAAGCTTCCTATCTTTAGGAAGGAAAATTAGAGGAGATGAGACATTGATTTGTTATAAAACTAGTTGACCCTCTCTTGGAATACACGCTCACAAGAAATTCAAACAGTGAAGAAGTGTATAAAGTGAAAAATGAGTCTTCTGGTACCAATTCTGATTTTTGGGGAAGTCACTATGAAAAATCTATGAAGTTTGGTGCTTGTCTTTCTAGACTTTTTTCTAGGTTTATACAATTATATTCATAAATGGTATCATTTAAGATTAAAATTTCTGGTCTTTTTACCTAGTAGCAAGAGCTGGGAACGTTTAAATTCCAAAGTGTTCAAGAGATTGAGAGAGAACTTGAGGGAAGAGATTGTGCCTTTCATCTACTGTCCAATCCCCTCCACCCTCACAGATCTGATCGACCGAGCCTTCAGCAGATTCCGCCACAAAGAAGTGATCCATCTGTCTAGGTTGAGGAATGGGCTGAACTTATTGGAGCTGTGGCATGGAGTCACATATGCATTCAAGGACCTGTCCCTGTGCTGTACAGCACAGTTTCTGCAGTACTTCCTGGGGAAGAGGGAGAAGCACGTCACCGTGGTTGTAGGTGGGTGTCGTGGGCCTGCGCAAGGGACCCGGTAGCAGCGCAAGTGTAGGGCGTTCACCTATTGGACACACTCCATTGAGCTGCTCGGGGACTGTGCTGTTGGCTCTCCTAGAGCAGGGTTCTTAACCTTTTCAACTTTTCTTGTGCCATGGACCTCTTCTCAGTCTGATGCATCTTTCTCAGAATAATATTTTTAAATGCACAAAATACTTAAGATTATGTGGCACCAAGTTCATCAACATTCTGAATTTTATCTATGGATCCATGGACCCCAGGTTAAGTACTAGGTGCTTATCCTGAAGGTATTTGAAATAGGTGTTGCCGCATTTGGCAACAAGGCTTTAAGGGCCATTTTTGTTCCCTTTTCCGTCCCCTTTGTTCTGAAGGGGAGGGTTCTCTTTTCTTCCTATCCAGGAACGTCTGGGGACACAGGGAGTGCTGCCATTGAGAGTGTTCAAGGGGCAAAGAACGTGGACATCATCGTTCTGCTGCCCAAAGGTCACTGCTCAAAGATTCAGGAGCTCCAGATGACAACAGTGCTGAAGGAGAATGTCCATGTGTTTGAAGGTAGGTGCTGAGGCAGAGGCCATAGGGACAGCGTGGCCCTGTCTTAATTGGGTTTGTTTTGGGAGATAGGCTGGGACAAAACTGCTCAATTAACTAGCTAACCATCCTTCCTTCACCATTAATATTTTGAAGTTGATATATATGCCTTGGCTTAGCTCTGGGCAGGCTTTTGGCTACACAGTCTCATAAATTATTGGAAGCAACAGGTGCAAACCAATATCAACAGTACCACATAGGAAGTAGAGGCTTAAAACCATACCCCAAAGAATGGCACCTCCGTGCAGGTTCAGCAAGTTGGCATCATGTATGTAGGCAGCCATGCAGAGCCATTACCAAAGCCAAGTGACTTGGGTTTTGTTCCAGGGCACTGCAGTTTAGAGGACACCAACATGTTAAATAATTATTTTGACAGTTCACATATTCCCTTACAGTATAGGAACAACTAAGCCATGCACTTGGTTAGCAGGTCTAAGTATTTAAAATAGGAGGCTACTCGGTGGTACCCATCACTAGTTATACCCCTTCCTGAGCCACATCATGAGAATCATTGCATTTTTTGTTTGGAGAAAGGCAGAAACCATCTCCTTTAACGTCAGGCCATCTATTCCAAATGGATATGGGGGTAGAGAGTGGAGAGAGACCAGGTGAGTATGTGTGGAGCTTTACATTTTTATTTCCACTTCTCACACCGCACTAGACCCCAGGTAGCTGCAAGGTGGGGCTTGGTTGTGGTTTGTACACTGTGGCCTTGGGCAGGGTGTCCAGGTGGCCTGGCTTGGTTGGTCACTCACCTGGGAGGACAGCAAACAACAATAACAACAACAACAAAAAACTTACCCATGGGAGTAGCATAAATATTCTTTGTTGATTTATTTAAGAGCAAGCAAAAAACTCCCTCCCCTCTATTCTTTAGCTAGTGCATACACATTCCAGGGAAAAGTCCACAGTTTAGCTATTCTGGTTATTGACAAAACCTTACACATTAGCCTTGGTAATTGCCTATATTGGGCTGCATTTTGCAGAAGTTATTTATTGCAAGACTTTAATGTACAAGATTCAGACTTCTGAAGGTCCCTGTCATACTCCGTGCACCAAAATTGCTAGTTATGGATCTAGGACTGTCAACGCAGAGAATAGTGTTTTGTACCATTGTCCTGCCCCCTACTCCCTTCTTGCCTTGTTCACAGACCTAAGGGTGTGAATGGAAGCTCCATTCCTGACCTGTGGGTTGGAGGATGGTGCCCATTTATAAAATAGTGGCAAAAATGTGGGTGATGATGAATGCAGTATGTCATAAATGTGGTATTTCTGGAGCTGAAGGCGTATTTCTGTTCTGTACATGTTTTGAGCTTCAAGAAAACAAGGCAGCAAAACTTTAAAGAGCACAGTGTTGTTTATAAACAGCACTGCTCAAATTCTTTCTTTCCTTTCGGGAGCCTTCTGGTTTAGTTTCAATGAGGATGTGTGTTAGTTCAGGAGCTAACAGCAAATGTGTGTTTTCCCTTAGACTGGTGAGCCGAAGGAGTAGGATGGACCACCTGGATTATTGTGTGTGGAAACTGATTGGGTTTATAAAGTCATTAATTTCCACATGCATTGGATACTTTGTTCTTCTTAAGCACAGAATAATCTGCAAGTGCTAGGTACTTAGTGATTATTGATTATATTATTTGGGAGCTTTTGGCTAAAAGTAGCAGAAAATCCAACTCAGACCAGCTTAAACAAGAATATTTTCCAGCTTCTGTAACTGTAAGTCTGCAGATGGGGTGGGCTCCCAGCCAACCCTAACCCTGTGGGAACGTCAGGCATTGATTGGCGTGGTCCTGGCAAAGTAACAGGATCACCACGACTGGCCCAGGCCATTCAGGGTTCACATGTGGTTCTAGACTCAGTCCTCCAGCCTTGTGCTGCTGCACAGTGGTGAAGGGTAGAATGGTTTACAACCTTAGTGCCTACTCTGGTATTTTCACTGGTACTGTGCTACTTGCCTCTGTAAATTTCACCCCGCTCCCCTCCAAGGATGGATCCAGTGGAGAAATAGACTGTGGTATCAGATAAGAGACCAATATTGGCTTGATTGCTGGTTGAGGCAGATTAGGGAGTATAACTTGGAACAGTGGACAGTTCACTCATAAACTTACCCAATAATTCACCCATAAGTTAAGCTGACGTACACACCCAGCTTCAAGGAGGAGAAGTTCTGCCCATGCAAGCTCACCTGCCACATAGGAGCAGAGAGCAGATCACCCACCCGTGTGATCTAAATGAGGGCAGAGGGCAAACCACAGGGGAACCGGGACTACTTCCACCCTGACCCCTGATAGAGGACTGTGGAGTGAAGGCTCAGCCTCTCCCCATCTCACAGCCAGGATACAGTTCTTCCTGCTCTGCAGAAGAGTGGGGGAAGTGGGTGTGGAATACAGCAAGGAATTCTTTCCCTAATATCCCAGAAGGCTGACATTTGATATTTTATGTAATGGTAGAAACATTGGAACTGGTTCTGGCTACATTTTCTGTTCTCTCCAAGCTAGGGCAGAACACAGGAATCTGAGACATGGTTTCTGTCCTTGAGGAGCTTAATGTAGAGTGTAGAAAGCCAGGCCAAGTCATGTGACAGTAAAGAAAGCAAGGCTGTGTGAAAGTCCCAGGATAGGCTCAGCCTGGGAAGGCCTTGTTGCAGATGGGTGCTGATTGCCCGGGGACGCTTGTGCTCCTGACAGCTGCCCTCTCCTCTCTCCTCTGGCAGTGGAGGGAAACAGCGACGAGCTCGATGAGCCAATCAAGGCCGTGTTTGCTGACGTGGCCTTTGTCAAGAAGCACCATCTGATGAGCCTGAATTCAATCAACTGGTCCCGGGTCCTTGTGCAAATGGCCCATCACTTCTTTGCTTACTTCCGGTGTGCGCCCTCCTTGGATACACATCCCCTACCCCCTGTGGAGGTGGTTGTGCCAACGGGGGGTGGTGGTAACCTTGCAGGTAAGGAGACCCTGGGGTGCAAATCGGCTTTCCTTAAAAATGCCTGTGGCCCCAGTCCTTCCAGCTGCCCTCTGGCTGCAATTGTGAGGAGAAGGAAGGTGGAGCCGTAGTTCTGGAGGTGACGGGAAACCACACAGAGGATGCTCCCAGCAGACTTCCCTCCTAACCTCCTGTGGGGACCTCCTGGGCTCTTGCTGCTCGGGGGAGTGATGGGTTAACCCTACGTGTTCCAGCATCCTGAACCGATGCACTTGCTGGCTCAGCAGAGTGTGGAGAGGTGAGGTCAGGGGTCAGTCACTGTGCCCAGCTGGCAGTGCCCTTGATCAGAAATATGGACTTCACTCCCAGCCTCTGCCCGCTGTGCTGTGAGGGCAAGTAGCTCGACTGGCACGTGTGTTCCCGCTCCGGGACACACCTCCCAGACGCTGTGTGAGGTGGAAAGAGTTCTGGACTTAGGGTGCTGGCCCCAGTTCTGCACTTTGCTAGCTGAATGGCTGTGGGACAGTCCTTTAGACTCAACTCCTCAGCTATAAAAAGCAGATTGGATCACTTATCATATCTCTCAGGACTGCTGTGAGAGCAAGTAAGATTCTTGTATGCAGTGAACTTTGTAAGGGTAAAGTGCTCTACAGCTGTGTGGCACTGAAATCGGTTTCTCTAATAATTAACATTTACAAGCACTTAGGTATGCAACTGGCACTGTTCTAAGTGCTTTTTACATAGTAACTCACTTAGTCACTTAGTCCTCACTTGCACCTGTGAGGAGGACAAAACTACCATTTCCATTTTATTATGGGGAAACAGAGGCACAAAGAAGGTAGTCAGCATGCCCTGGTGACACAGCTGGGTGGTGGCAGAGCCAGGACTACAACCCAGGCAGTCTGGCTGTGGAGCCTGCTCCTCACCCCTTGCTAGGCTAGTGGGCATCACTGTTGCTCATAGTCTGCCAACAGCATTGTTCTGATGGGCACCGAGGACGATCTAGGTGAGACCACGGAAGCATCTCTGTGGTTAGGAAACTTCCTGACTTCTGCCACCAACCAGGGTGTGGAAGGAGCAGCAGTGGGCTGGCTGTTAGGCAAGGATGGATCAGCTTCTTCACTGCCCATGGCCCCATCCTCCAGTTAGTGATGCAGCCTGGAGTCATGTTGCCCGGGGCCCTCTGTGGCCCAGAGCCTACCTCTGGGCCTGGCCCCAAATAAACATGCAGCTGGCATTTGCCAAGGGTGTTCCTGCCTATCCCTGCTCTGTCAGGAACCTCTTGTTTGACTTTAAGCCCCTAGACCTTCCTGAGCCTCCATCTGTTCTCTGTCATCCAAGGATATCATTACGTTTTCATGAGGATCCGGTAATATGAATGAGAAAGTGCTTTGAAAATTAAGAGAGAGATTGGGTGGTGTGGTTATCCCTAAGTCCACTTAATGACTCACCAGAGATAAATCGCTCATGAAAGTACCGTATGTAAAGCCTTTGGAAACTACGAGACCTTTTGGGGCTCCACATCTCTAAGAGGGGGAATTCCTTGTTTGTTCCATGGAAACAAGAACTGCTGTGAGGGTGGACCGAGGGTGCTGCTCTGCCCTTCCTCAGTGCCTCTGCAGGAAACAGTCTAAAGCCGCTGGTTCTGGGGGGCTGGGGTGGGGTAAGAGCATGTACTCCGGACTTAAATGTGTTTTGAATACTGACTCTGCCATGCTAAGCAGAGTCACACATTTAAAGTGCAAAATTCAATGGTTTTTAGTATGTTCACAGACTTGTGCAACCATCACCACAATCAATTTTAGAACATTTATATCACCCTAAAAAGAGACTGTAGCCATTAGCAATTACTTCTCATTTCCCCTCAAAATATTCCACCCACCAGCCCTGGGCAACCAGGAGTCTGTTTTGTCTCTGTAGGTTTTACTATTCTAGACATTCTGTATAAATAGAATCATACAATATGTGGTCTTTTGTGTCTGGCTTCTTTCACTTTGCATGTTTTTTCAAGGTTCATCCATGTTGTAGCGTGTATCAGTCTTTATTTCATTGTATGGACATACCACATTCTATTTATCAGTTTATTAGTTGATGGACATTTGGATTGTTTCAACTTTTTGGCTATTATGTGTAATGCTGCTATGAACATTTGTGTATATGTTTTTGTGTAGACACATGTTTTGATTTCTTTTGGTGTATAACCAGGAGTGGAATTGTGGGGTCATATAGTAACCCTGTGTTTAACATTTTTGAGGAGCTACTGGACTATTTTTCAAAGTGGCTGCACCATTTTATGTTACCACCAGCAATTTGGGAATTTTCCAATTTCTTTACATCCTCACCAGCGCTTTTTATCATCTTTGTGATCTAGCCATCCTGGTGTGTGTGAAATGGTATCTCATTGTGGTTTTGGTTTGTGTTTCCCTCATGACTAATGATGTTGAGTGTCGTTTCATGTGCTCATTGGCCATTTGTATATCTTCTTTGAAGGAATGTGTATTTAGATCCTTTGCCCATTTTTTAATTGGCTTATTTGTATTTTTAGTGTTGAATTGTAAGGGTTCTTTATGTATTCTGGGTACAAGTCCCTTATCAGATACATGATTTGCAAATATTTTTCTCATTCTGTGAGTTGCCTTTTTACTTTCTTGATGGTGTGCTTTTTTGAAGCACAAAAGCTTCAAAAGCACAAAAGTTTCTTATTTTATGAAGCCTAATTTACTTTTTTCTTTTTGTTTTTGTTTCTAAAACAAACATTATTCTCCTCTTCTTTTGTCATAAGCTGGGTGCATTGCTCAGAAAATGGGCCTGCCCATCCGCCTGGTCGTGGCAGTGAACCGCAATGACATCATCCACAGGACTGTCCAGCAGGGAGACTTCTCTCTGTCTGAGGCTGTCAAACCAACCTTGGCATCAGCTATGGACATTCAGGTGGGCCCGTGGGGAGGTGTGCAGATCTGGCCCAGGTGTTGGTTGGGTGGGGTTGGACAATGGCTGAGATCAACATGGCCCCCAAAATTCTGCCTTTCTGCCCAGGTGCCCTACAACATGGAGAGGATCTTCTGGCTTCTCTCCGGTTCTGACAGCCAGGTGACGAGAGTCCTCATGGAGCAGTTTGAAAGGACCCAAAGTCTGAAACTGCCCAAGGAACTGCACAGCAAGGTTAGTTACTACCCATACACCACAGAGAAAGGAAAGGGAGCAGCCACACAGCTGACCTGGAGTTTGGAAGTCTGGCCAAGGGAAGGGGATACCTGTTTCTTGAGCACCTGCTGTGAGCCAGGCACTTTTGCAGTCACTCTACATGGAATAATTTATTGGATGAGGAGAGGCAGTAGAAAGCATGTTTTAGAGTCAGATGGGCTCAATCCCAAGCCAGCTCTGAGATATTGGGCCAGTTTCTTAAACTTTGTGCCTCAGTTTTCTCATCTGTAAAATGGGGATAATAAGAATTCCTACCTCATAGAATTCTTGTGGGAGTTAAGTCAAATAATATATGCAAGGCACTTTGTATACCACCTGCTAATATAGGGCTTGGTACATTATTATTGTTTTTATTTATTATTGTTGTTTGTTTCCAATAAGAGTGACAACTGGAAGCCATTTTTACTCATCCATTATGACCAGAGACTGTTGTTCCTGTTGAGCTCTTTCTTCTTCCTTTCCTTCCTTCTTTCCTTCCCTCCCTCTCTCCCTCCCTCCCTTTCTCCCTTCCTTCCTTCCTTTCCTGCCTACCTGCCTGCCTGCCTTTGGAGCAATTGTATTTCCTTGGACTGGTAGGAGTCTAGTTGGGAAGGATTGCTTTTCTTTTAATGCAACCTGGTGATCGTTACTTATTTTATGTAAAAAAAAAATAGGATTTTTGAAGCTGCCTTTAATTTTTCTACCACATTCCTACTGAGTAGCCATCCAGACTGTGCATACCTCCAGTGATGAGGCCCTCACTACCTCACACCAGCTTAACCATTACAAAGGTCTTTATGTTGAGCTAGAATGTGCTCCTTCTAGCTTGCAGAGTCTGATTCCACTTCCAAGTTTTTTCCCATATTTGAAGAGAATCTGCATTGACTGACTTAGTCTTTTCAGTTCCTTTAGCTGTCCATCTCATAACATAGTTTTGCATGGTCAATGTCCACCCTAAAGAGTTGTTCTCAAAACTGTATACAGTTCTCTAGGCTGAGCTGTACCCATGCAGACTGGAGTGAAATTCCTGTCTTCTGGAATCTATGCTGCTTTCGATACAACCAAAGATCAGTTTATTTGGTTAGTGGTTTTTTTTTGACATTAACATTCCTTCTCCGCATATAAATGCGGCACTCCATGAAGACGGACGGTATATCCTCACTCCTTCATTCTCTCTCTGACTATACACATAGGAGACCCTTTACTTGCTGAAATGGTATTCATTCATTCATTCATTCAAATTATATATCTTCCATGAGCCAGGAACTGGCTAGGTACTGTGGGTACAGAGACAAACTAAATACATTCATTGTCAGCTGTGAACCCTACTGGGGCAGGTAGCTGTATGAACAATTTATAACACCGTGTGGTCTCTTGCGGTCAGGTATCTGCAGGGTGTTTGGTGTATTATAAGGCTGCAGTACATTTTCAGACAATAATCAGATAAACCAACCACACCGAGGGAGCATGGAGAAGGGAGTCGTCCTCTGTCTGAAGGAAGTAGGGAGGCTTCCTGCGGGGGGTGCTGCATGAGCTGGGTCCGGGCTGAGGGAAGTTCTCACGCCCACAGGAAGGGACACGAAACAACAGAGCACCAGAAATTGTGAGTGGCCTTCGCCTTCTGGGTTGTATCAGCTTGTTGAACAAGACCATATACTAAGTTGCTGATTGATGAGCCAAATCCCAACTAAATTTATTGACCTCAAACTCAAACTTACCCTTCCTCCAAGTTGAATGAATGGAGTCAAAACTGGGAAACCAGATTTGCCTGTGAGCTGAATCTCAGCCGTTGGATCTGAGCATTTCATTGGAGTCCCTGGTGTCCGCCTGGCCGTGTGGGGTAGAGTGGGGTTTCAGTCTTCTTTCCCTGCCTTGCCCCAACCTGATTCCCACCCTTCTGCCCCCGGGCCCCTTCAGCTTTCAGAGGCAGTGACATCTGAGTCAGTGTCGGACGAGGCCATCACCCAGACCATGAGCCGCTGCTGGGCCGAGAACCAGTACCTGCTGTGCCCCCACTCGGCCGTGGCTGTGAGCTGCCATTACCAGCAGGTGAACAGGCAGCAGCCCAGGTACAGGCTGTGGGAGACCCTTTGACCTTCGGGGCTCTCATCTTCTCCAAGCAGGGGAGACAGGAATGTGAACAAATGGCTTTAATGGGCTGTGATGGGTGGTGTGTGGCACTGTGTCCGTGAGCTGTGGGCCCAGAAGAGGAAGCGTGACAGATACCCAAGGGACAGCCAGTGGCAGAGGTGGCCTCCAACCTGGAGGAGCAGTTTGCCAGGCAGCGTTATCGTAGAGATAGGTTCAAGGTGCCAGTTGCCTGTCCGTGTCTCTCCTTTCTGCCCCACCCTGCCCCTCACATTCCCCTGTTCCTTCCCTTCCTCTCCCACCCTCCCCTTCCCCATCCTTCTGTCTGTTCTCTCACGGCCCTCCTGCTCCCACCTGTCCCTCATCCCCAGCAGTGCTCCCCGGTGCTGCCTGGCCCCAGCCTCTGCGGCCAAGTTCCCGGAAGCTGTCCTGGCTGCCGGGCTGTCCCCTGAGACTCCTGCGGAGATCCTAGCCCTGGAGCACAAGGAGACCCGCTGCATCCCTATGAGGAGAGGCGACGACTGGACGCTGATGCTTCGGGACAAGATTGAGGACCTAAGCCGGCGGTGGAGGGGTCATGGCCTGAACTCCTCAGAGTAGCCAGGCTCTGTTTGGCTTCCCTCAGGCTTCAGACCCCAGGAAGGTGCAGCCTCTGAGCTGCCTTGTGCACCTTCTCTCCCTAAGAGTTGTAGGAGGTTCTCAGGAGGCTGCTCAGTGGGTCTGGGGCCAGCTGGTTTTGCTCTGTCCCACAGCTGCTCTGTGCTCCAGCCTGGCGGTGCTGTGCCTGGTCACCAGGGAGGCTGGGGGAGGGGTGTGGATCATTGCTGGAAGTGCCCCCAGCCCCTGCTGGACCATGCTGTATGTGGAAGTTTCAGGGCCTGCAAATGAAGAGCCCCGGGTACAGGATCAGCCACAGCTCCAGGGGCTTAGGACCTCAGCCCTGTGAAGGTGAGGGCCGCTCACCACCTTAATGCAAGCCTGCAGCTCAGTCTCTGAGCCTTAGTGGATCCGGCCCCCAAACCAGATCCAGAGGTCTTGGTCCACCTTATCAGAGGCTGCCACCCTGTGTGTTGGGAACCCCTGGAATAAAGTGCTTGTCCAGTGTGATGGAGACGCTGCACGTCCTGTGGGCAGATCCCGTCCCAGCCCTGGTGGCTGCTGAGTGGTGATGCTGTGGTGTGTGCCGTGTCCGCCTGCTGTACCGGGTTGGCCAAGCCTTAGGTGGCCCTGGTGGTGGTGGTGTCGGTAGGGGTGGGATCGCCAGATGGAGGCCCTGTGGGAAAGCATAGGCACCAACGTACAAACTGGGCCGAGTTGCCCTGTTGCTTGTGTATCGAGTACACTGGCAAACCTGGTTATTTATTTCTGGGTTCAAGTCTTACATGCAGTGAGGAGAGTTTTAGGCAAACACAGACACATGAATGTCAACACAAGCCTCATGCTGTGGACCCTGGGAGTCCCTCTAGAAGGCAGGGGAGGCGGGCATGGGGAGGTGCTGTTGCCACCACACTGAGGGCTGCTGTGAAATGACCAAGTGGGCATCTGGCTTCCAGAGCTCCCTTCCCCTGCCCTGAGGTCTAAGGACGCTGGTCACCCAGGGCTGATCTCTGCCTGGCAGACCCCAGCAGAACATGCCAGCCCTGCATCTTTGTGGTGCCTAGGGACTGGAGGGAGAGGGACTGGACTGAGGGTACCTCTGCTTGAAAACTCGCCACTGAGGCATAACATTCAGTACCAAGAGGGAAGGGGAGGATGCTGGACCCACAGCAAGTTAGAAGGGGTATTCTTAAAGGAATGGCTGTGACTCCTTACAGGCTATGGCTCTTGACAGTTTCTGAGATACTGTCATGTCCACAGTAGCAGACTCCGATGGAGGCCCTGGGGCCACTTACCCATTAGGTGTGATAGGCCCAGTGCTTAGGGGTCACCGTATTGTCAGAGGCCCATGGAAATGTCTTAATTTCTTTTAAAACCAAAAGAAAACAGTGAGTATAATCCAGCTTGGATTACATTCATCTTTCTACCAACACAATTGTACAATAGAATTTTAAAATATTTTTTATAAAGGAAGGCTGGGCGCGGTGGCTCACGCCTGTAATCCTAGCACTCTGAGAGGCTGAGGTGGGAGGATCACTCGAGGTCAGGAGTTTGAGACCAGCATGAGCAAGAGTGAGACCCTGTCTCTACTAAAAAAATAGAAAGAAATGATCTGGCCAGCTAAAAATATATATAGAAAAAATTAGCCGGGCATGGTGGTGCATGCCTGTAGTCCCAGCTACTCGGGAGGCTGAGGCAGGAGGATTGCTTGAGCCCAGGAGTTTGAGGTTGCTGTGAACTAGGCTGACGCCATGGCACTCTAGCCCGGGCAACAAAGCGAGACTCTGTCTCAAAAAAAAAAAAAAAAAATAGAGGAAGAGGCCCACCAAAGTCATACTGCAGCCCTGATAGCACCTACTATGTGCCAGGTGGTACTGTACGAAAGTTAGCACACTGAATCCTGACAACAACCTGTGAAGTAGGTGCTGCTGCTTCCCACATTTTACAGCTGAGGAAACTGAGGCTCTGAGAGGTACAGAAATTCGCCAGGGTGGCACCACTGGGAGCAGAGTGGCTGGAATCTGAACCCAGGCGTGTGGCCCCCAGTTTGGTGTGTAGCTCTCATCACACACCTCATAGGAAGCCAGTCACGTGCTCGTGCGGCTCGCTCTGCTGTCTGCCTCTCTCCATCCTTTGCAGGCCCTGCCCTGCTTCTGGGTCCTCCTCCTCTTTCCCTTTCTTGGGTGGGTGTGGGAGTGTGGCTGTGCTTCTCCATACCCACCTGGGGCGCTGCAGCCCTACCAGCCAGGTCTGTGAAGGTCACTGCCACCTGCGGCAGGCAGGCCCGAGCCAGCGGCTCCTTGTTCTTTGCTGCTGAATTTCTGAGGGGCTCAGGGACCGGGTGGGGTCACAGGGAAACTCCTGCCCTTGGGATGGTTCTGGGACCTACCAAGCTCTGAGAGGCCACCCAGAATAATGCCACTGGGCACAGCACAGGCAGACATGAAACCTGAACTGCAGGGCACGCTGGCCACAGGGAGTCATGGAGGAATGAGAAGGACCCACCCCTGTAGTGCACACATAATATAATGAGCAGAATTGTTTCCACTCCACCTTCTCGCAGTCCTAAGTTGAACCCACAGTATGTCTGAATATAACTTTTTTTTGGAGACAAGGTCTTTATAAAGGTAATTTAATTAAAATGAAGTCTTAAGGTAGGCCCTCATCCAATATGACTGGGGTCCTTAGAAGAAGAAGAAATTAGGATCCAGACATGGATGTGGACAGAGGGAAGACCGTGTGAAGTCAAAGGGAGAAGGCGGACGTCTGCACACCGACGAGAAAGGCCTTAGAGTGAAACCAACCCCGACGGCCCCTCCGTCTGGGACTTCCATCCCGAAGAACTGTGAGGAAATCAATTTGTGTTGCTTAAGCCATCCAGTCTGGGGCTCTGTGTTACGGCAGCCCCAGCTGACTTGACTAATATGCGCACACACACCACTTAATGGACAAAGCAAGGATTGTAGGACCAAATGAAGTTAGAATCAGGTTGGAATCTTTTCTGAGTCATCCACTTCCTGGTGCAGTGATCATGAATAAGCCATTTCGTCTCTCTGAGCCTCGGGTTTCCTCATCTACTAATAACATGCAGATGGTCCTTGACTTAGGATGGTTCAACTTAGGACTTTTCGACTTGGTGGTGGTGATGGTGCGACAGTGATAATGCGTTCAGTGGACACAGTGCTTTCAATGTTGAGTTTTGACCTTTTGCCAGGCTGGTGGTAATGCAGTGATGCTGGCCAGCGAGGGCCAGCCCAGCTCCCAGTCAGCCCCACGGTCACCAGGTCAGTAGCCAATACTGGACAGGGGACTCTGTTGACAGATGATGTGGCCCAGCTGAAGGCTGATACAAGTGTTCTGAGCACGTTTAAGGTGGGCTAGGCTAAGCTATTATGTTCAGTGGTTTAGGACCATGAAATGTGTTTTCAACTTAGGATATTTCCAGCTTACAAAGCGTTCATTGGGACATAGCCATCAGAAGTTGAGGAGCATCTGTACTTGCCCTGCTGGTTTGCTTTGAGGATTACATGAGATAACATATTTCCAAGTGCTAGGTAAACTTGCAAATGCCTTACAAATGGTTCCTACTATTAACACAATTATAGCTTGCACTGAACAATTTAGTACTTTTAAGCTATTAATATCTTGTAGTTTTTAGCAGTTGCTTTGTGAATTAGTCTTATTTTGCCTCTGATATTATCTCTTCCTTGAGGATGAAGTTCTTTTGTGGTCCCCGCAGTGCTGACACAGGGTTGGAAGTTGACACGGCCCAGCCAGTGTGCCCTGCAACGGGATCTGCTAGGATCCTGGGGCCAAATACCACAGGCTGGTCACTAGGTTTTGCTAGCCAGTTAACCGGATTTGTTATTTTGCAATGGTGATGGTGATAGAACGATTCCCTTGCTTGAGCATGAATGATGTGCTGAGCCCTTTGTAAAGCACTTTCCAGACATTGATTCCCTTAATCCTAACGAGGAGTGTTTGAGAATACACTATTAGAACCCCCATGTTAAAGATGAGGAAATGAAGCTCAGAGAAGTTAGGAAACTTGCCCAAGGTCACATAGCCAGTGAGTGCGCTGGGCGTAGGGTCTGTGAGCGTTGGGCTGGACTGCCGTGCCAGGACGGGCGCTTTGGGGCTGTGGTCTCCAAGTTCCCTTGAAATCAGAGTGTGCGGTGGTCTGAGGCTAGGTGGGGAGATGGTGATGTCTACAGGTGGAGGAGAGAGCCCTTCATCCTTAGGAGAAGGGCCAGATGCTCTGGGAGGGGGCACGCAGCCAGGAACTTTGTGGGGAACTTCCCTCTGGCTCAGGGTCCCACATGCAGCTGGGCTCCTCACTGTGGGGACGGCTGGGAGCTGTTTGCTCAGTGGAGGGCGCTGTGGGAAGAGTGAGAGTGGCTCCCTGGGGTTTCCAGCTGCTGCCAGGGAGGTCCAGCCTGGTGGGACCCACCAGAAAGACTCAGAATGCGAGTGTGAGTGAGGGAGATGGACAAGGCCTGGGGGGCTTTGTTGAGTTTTCTCACCTGTGTCCCCCAATAAACATGGGGTGAGCACAGAAAAGGCTGGGCCATCAGCCTCCTGGAAAGAGGAAAGGGCCAACCTCTCCACGGTGGAGCTTGCTACTTTTGCCCAAGAAAGGATCTTCCTGCGCAGACCCAGGCTCTCAGGCCCTACCCATCAATCCTCCGTCCCACCGCCTGGGGGCCTCCTGGCGCCAGGGGCTGGGCAGAACCTGAGGGCCAGAGTGGTGACTTCCTGCCCTGTGCTGCGCAGTGTTGGGTGCCAAGGGAGATGTAAAAAGGAGGAAAAGCTGCGGCTGAGATTGCTTATGTAGCAGCATGGAAGTTTGCGAGAACATCCAGGAGCTGCCCCTTGGCTGTGAGCGACAGGTTCTGCAGTGCAGGCACCCAGGCAGCCCTCCTGCAGCCCCTCTTACCTCCCCACCCCTGCACCAACCTGGGGGGTGGCCCCGCCCCCCACCCCCACCTGAACGTTCCTCAGAGGCCACTGTGGTACGTGCAGGACCTCCCTCGTGCCTAGCCTTATCTGCAAATGTTTCACTGGAGCAAAACCAGTAGCAGGCGCTGCAGGCCCAGCGAGAGGCCTGGGCAGGGGCTGGGGTGCAAAGGATGAGCTGGGCCTTGATGGGCTGTGAGTGCCCAGGGAGCCTCCTGACAGCGAGTGCTGTTTTCTTCTCCTCTTTGCAAAGATCTGTGACAAACCAACCCCCTGGGGAAGGTGTGTGTTGGGGGAGCTCCTGTTGCAGGCAGAAGTGCCTTAGCAGCTGGAGAGGGGCCTCCTTTCCTCTGAATGGATGTTCAGGAGCTAAGTAGCCAAGGCCAAGGCCCTGTAACAGGCACAAAGTCAAGAATTAAGGCAAGGCTTGGGCAGTCAGGCCAGGGTGAAAGTGCTGGAGCCTCCTTTTGGGAGGCCCACAGAGAGTCACCTCTCCCACCTTCCCTTCATCTCAGCCCTTTGCTTGGATCATTGTCTTCCTCCCACCATCCGTTATCCAGGGCTCACCCCAAGTAGGGACAATGCTTGCTTGTAAAATTGGCTCGATTTACATCAGGAGAGTTTAAATGGGTCAGGGCCCAGCACTGTGCAATGTTCCTGCAACTAAAGGTCACTGTGACCTGCCCCAAAGGGGCAAACATTCCCTCCAAGTTCTCCAAGCCCAGGACAAGCCCAGCCGATGATTTGCGTGGCCAGCAGAGGGCAGCAGAACACACCCAAAGTCCTCCAAAGTGGCCTCACCAGCCTCCACTCCCACACCCCACAGGCAGGCAAGTCTGACTTTGTTCCCTGGGAATTAGAGGCCCTGAAGGTCATCAGGGGGATGGGGCCCTGAAGATATATATTTTTTAATTGTTTCTTTCTCAAATTTAACATTGGGACCTCCTCTCTTTAAAAGAAAAAAAAATTCACAGGTGCCTCCAATGTTGTCTTAAACAGTTTCTGTTTTTATAATAAAGCTACTTAAACATGTTTAAACACATAACCACCTGTGAACTCCTTACACTGATAGCACCTATGCAAGGATAAGCAGAAATAAAAATTCAAATTAAATGAGGACAAATCTACAAACAACATCAGTAAAATTCAAAGTAATGGCATTAATATGTGATACATCATGTGCTGCCCTCAAATCCCCAGTGCAGTGTGACTCTGGCCCTTCTCTCCTAGGACAGAATTTTTGTTGTTTTTGTTTTTTAGTTTGTGGTGAAGCACCTTTACTCTTCTGTCCTTTTCTTATTCTAACCACAGGAAAACCTCCCAAGCCCAGGAGTTTTGTTAAGACCATGTAACATGGTCTTTACTTGGTGTCGGCTTGTCATATGTGCATCCCATCAGTCAGCTTCTCCTTACTGGCTTATGACAGTTGAGATAGTATTTTTAAGGTGGCCAGACTGATGATCCAAAAAATGTCTTTTTTCAAAAGAAAAAAATCAAGATGAAGTCACACACACACACACACACACACACACACACACACACACACACCAAGATCGACAGGTAATTCTGAAACAGCAAGAATGCATACCTGGCGCCCCATTTGAGAAACATCATCTCCCCCAACCTTCCTTTCTCACAGATGAGTACACCGAGGCTCAGAGAGGAGAGTGGCCTTAGCCAAGGTCACACAGCTGATCAGGACAAGGCAACTAGAGAACTCTGGGCCTCTGACTTTGCACAGCAGTGCCTCCTGTCAACACAGAAGGCATGGCTCTGGGAAAGGAGCCCTGGGGATTTTCTTAGAGATCAGCTATCCCAGGTTGGGGCCCACTGTTCTGCAGGTTGCAAGCAGCCATCTTCCAAAGCTCAGAAAATGAAAGACACACACAGCCGCTACCACGGAGGGGAGGACCTTGTCTCAGGGTCTCCCAGAAAGCCTAGAGCTCTTCTTGCAGGCCTGACAAGAAGGCCCAGCCTGCATCTCTGTGTGTGTGTCTTCTTACTGATTTTTTTTTTCCAGCTTATTAGGTCTTTCAGATATTGAGGCCACAATGGACGCTATTATTAGGTCCTTGGGTGAAAAGATCCATCTTTGCCCCGACTCCAAGGGCAGGTTTTTAACTTGAGGTCTATTAACTGCAAAGGGATCCATGGATAGAATGCAGGGCGTCTGAGAACCTGAAGGGAAAAAAACTGCATCTTTATTTTCCTTTGTCTGTAACAGGTTAGCACTTCCTTCAAATGTGTATGTTGGTAACAAACCAGTTACCCTAGCAGCACCTGGGACTGTGTCAGCAATAGAAATCACAGACTTTTTCACATGACATTATAACAGTTGTAGGTCCCTTGAAATATCATTAACACTCATCATCACTACCTTGTAGTATTATTAGACCTGACAATATATTATTTAATTAGCAATAAAGAGCATATGTTTCTATGTTACAAATATTTCAAAATGTTTTGATAACTATCTTCAATATAATTGGTTTCATTTCTTCTCCCATGTATTTTATTTTATGCATTGGAAAATATAATTCCAGACTGTCAAAGGAGTTCATGGCACAAGAAAAACACTTTGTCTGGGGGAAACATACCTGTAAAGAGTTACTATTTCTTGTACATCAACTATAAACTGGGCACATCTGGGTTCTTTATGTACATTGTCTCTAAATCTTGCAACAATGAGGTGGACATTGTTTTATACATGAGTAAACTGAGGCTCAGAGAAGTGCCTAATAACTCATACTCCACAAAACGTAATAAAAATGTCAAGTCCTATCATGGAAATAGGGACAGAATGAGGGGAACCAAGTGTCTATTTTTGTTCATTGCCCTATCCCCCATGCCTGCCACCTCCTGGATGCCAGTAGAGGCTGTTGAGTGACTCGATGAAAAGATAATCAAGTAGCCCTACCAGGAATGGGACAGGAAATCCTTCAAAGGAAAGGTGAGGGTTGGGATGCACCCTGGGTCTTGGGGAGTACCAGGCTGGTCTAAACCAATCATGGTACTGCACACTCTCTGACTGCTGCTTGACATTGGGGTGGGAGCCAATGCAACTTGGCACCACTGCAGCTACCTTGTCCTCATGAGGATGGCAGAACACAGAAAGGGTGCTCTGGGTGAGCAGCCCTGCAGCTTCCCACCTCTTTCTTTTTGTTAGGGAGATAGCAAGGCCAGTTATATTTAAGCCCATTTTATTTGAGTTTTCTGTGCCTCACAGCTAAAGACATCCTCAGTAATAGAGTGTGGGTGAAGAGGGAGGCAAGGGTCATCCTTAGGATGACTTCCATGTCCTGACACGGATGCCATTCCAGGGAACCTGTGGTTTATTCTTACAGGTGACGGCATGGGTGGATGGGCTGGGGGGTTGAGAAATGGGAGGAAGGGACCAAAATGGTGTGATTTATGCTCTAAAGAGATTACCTTGGAGGCAGCATGGAGGATGGAATAGTGCAAAATGGTAAATTTGAAAAAAGGGTTAATGAAATAGTGCCAATATGATAAATAAGCACATTGGAATGGAGCCTTATTCTGTTCTCAGCTTAGTGAAAAAGAGGAATGGCACAAGTAAACATGTTAACACTGGAGCTTTATTGTAAAACTCAACGTCCAGGGGACACCTTTGAGTCAGCCCGATCTCACAGCCGCCCCCCCCCCCCCCCCCCCCCGCAGAGGCTGGGCTGCTGGGGAGAAGGCTCAGAGTGAGGGCACTGAGCCCCTGCCAGCACCAGCACATGGTCAGCGCCCTCACGGGAGGTACCGCAGTCTCCTCAGCGCCAGTTTGCACCAGAATCTTCTCCTCCAGTCTATGATTTGAGTGATTGCTCTCAATGAAGTAGAATCCCCATATTCTCTACTCAGTAATTTTCAAGTGTACAATACATTGTTACCAACTATGGTCATCATGTTGTACAACAGACCTCTTGAACTTATTTCTCTTTTCTAACTGGAACCTCATTTTTTTTCTAGATAAAAGAAAGCTTGTTTTGCTTTGGCTTGTGGGTCCGCATAATCAGCTCAGGGGGCTGGAGCAGATGGTTCTAGCACAGAGGCCTCAGCATCAAAGGTGATGCTTGTGGTGGGCAGAGGAGTAGCCTGGGAGTCTGGAGGCCCCATTCCCACTCCTGTTTCTGCTGCTGTCTGGCAACTCCTCTTCCCCTCTCAGCGCTGCAGTGCCCTGTCTGTGAAATAGTGGGGCTGGGCTGTCACAGCCCCTGTCGTCTCCGTTCCTCCCTAGTCCCTGCACCCCGGACTCTGGCAGCTCTGCCCTCCGTTGGGCTGCATCTGCTGCTTGTGCTGGTCCTTCAGAGGGAGAGGATGGGATTTCTCAGACCGAGAAGTGTTCTCTGTCTCAGGTTTGGCTCAACAGCCAGTGGAACATCAGTATTTATAAAGCCCCTGCTTCGTGTTTGGCACCACGCCAGGCACCAGGAGGTGTCCTAAAGAAGGTGGCGCCTGCCCTGTAGCAGTTGCTAGAAGAGCTGTGCACACACGCGTGAAGGAGTGGGGGCACTGGGCATTGCCTGTGGTGGTTCTGAGCACTCACTGGTATAGTGCTGGGCACTTAGTGGAAACTTCCTAGAGGGAGTGAGTCACATACATCACTAACGGGTGGCAGGTTTCGGCTGAGGGAGGTCTTACCAGCTGTTGCAGGCTGAAATGTGTCTTCCCCCTGAAGAAGAAGGTAGGCCCTGCTCTCTAGCAGGGAAATGCCCCAAATTCACATATTGAAGTCCTAACCCCAGTACTTCAGAATGTGGCTGTCTATGGAGGGTCTTTAAAGAGGCGATGACAGTAAAAGGAGGTCATTAGGGTGCACCCTGATCCAATATGACTCGGGTTCTTTTAAGAAGAGGGAATTTGGACATAGGCACGTACAAAGGAAAGACCATGTGAAGACGGGGGGAAGATGGCCATGTGCAAGCCAAGAAGAGAGGTCTGGACCAGATGCCTCCCTCGCGTCCCTCAGAAGGAACCAACCCTGCCGACACCAGCACCTTGCTCTTGAACTTCCCGCCCCTAGAACTATGAGGCAATAAATTTCTTTTAAGCCACGTAGTCTGTCGTACTTTGTAATGGAAGCCTTAGCAAAGTAATACACCGGCCAAGAGGCAAAACGTGCACAACCTTAGAGAGGCCAGAACGTAGTCGAGAGATCAGCCCGCCTTGAGGTGCAGTGGGAGGGGCTGAGTTTTGCGGAGCAGCTTCCGTGCGCTAGGCGGGGGCAGGACACACGATCCTCTGTAAGGTTCCCGAGACACTGCTTTCAGATGAGAGACCAGGGGCTCTGAAAAGCATGTGACGTGGCCAAGATCACACAGCTAGATCGTGGCTTCGCTTTTCCTGCTGTTCACCTCCCTTCCCGGTTGTCGTTGTCACCCTCGTCATGTAGGCTGGATGGACCGGGGCTGCTCACTGTGGCCCATGGCCAGGAGTGCTCACTTTCTCACACACATTTACTCAGCTGCGTCCCAGAGGCTGTGATGTTCTGCCCAGATCTCTTCAGGTCTACCCACCAAACTGTCCTCCAGCTGCTGGCAGTTCCACCTCCTCACAGCTGACAGCTGCATCCCTTGCTGGGCATCATCCTTGGGGCAAGGAATTGCCTCACCTGAGGTCACACCCCCTCCCAGAGGTCCAGACTGGGGCACAAAGGGCAACTCTGGAGGGGCCACCCCAGCTTCTGGCTCCCTGTGGGATTGCCTGAGGCCTCTATTGTAGCTGCTTTTTTGTGGGTCACCTTCTCCATGCCTGTCCTTCCTCCCTCACTTCCTGGCAGGCGTGTCTCCTGAGGGCACACCCCAATAAAGTCTTTGCACACAATTCTCCATCTCCAGGTCTGGGGGACCCTCCCTTCCATCTGAGAAGGCCTGATCCAGAAAGCGCCCTGGGTGGGAAGTTGGCACTCAAGAACTTGCTCTGCTTAGATGGCCATGTGACCAGAGACAAGGCATCCCTTCGCTGGGCTCCATTGCCTGATTTGTAAAAGATCCAGGGCTTTTTAAATCTTTTCCTCCAAAGTTCAGAAGAGAAGAGAAACCTGACAACACAGTCTGCCTGCCCTGATGGTGCAGCTGCTTACAGGGGCTAAATAAATCAGCGTTCCCCTTGCATCCAGACCATCCATGCACATTTACGTGTCATTCCTTGCTGTGGGTTACCCACAAAAGATGATGGAGTCCTAACCCCCAGGATCTGTGAATGTGACTTTATTTGGAAATGGGGTCTTTGCAAAGGATCAAGATGAGGTCATCAGGGTGGGCCCTAATCCAATATGACCAGTGTCCCTATAGAAAGGGGGCATCTGGGCACAAAAACAAGCATAAGGAAGATGATGTGAGGACACGGAGAATGCCGTCTGCAAGCCAAGGAGCACCTGCAGCTACCAGGAGCTGGGACAGAGGCCTAGACAGATCCCCTCAGAGCTCTCAGAAGGAGCCGACCCTGCTGACTCCTTGAGTTTAGACTTCTGGCCTCTAGAACTGTGAGGCAAAGAATTGTTGTTTAAGCCACTCAGTTTGTGATACTTAGTTATGGCGGCCCCAGGGAACTAATGAATTCTTTAAAGTATCTTTTCTGTCACAGTAAATATAAATATAAAAATATTTTCCCCTTCACTCTTCAAATAAAATTTATGTTCCTAGAAGATACCCAAGCTTAGTCTATGGCCGAGTGTCCCCGGCCCAAGCTTAGTCTATGGCCCCACTCCACCCACTTGGAAAGGTGGGGGCTTGGATTCATTCATTCATTCAACAAACTTTAAGGAGCACCAGCTATAAGCTGGGCTTGGTTTTAGGCGCACAGATATAAAAGATAAAGTCCCCCCTCTTCTGGAGCTTTTATTATGGGAGATCAGGGCGCAGGCGATAGAGAAGTAAATAAGTACGCAAGTCGTTCCGGATCGTGAGAGGCTGTGGGGGGAAATAAACGGAAGGGAGAAGATGCAATGGAGGCAGGAGGGGCAGGGCCGGCTGTGGATGGGGTTGTCAGGGGAGGGTCCCTGAGGAACTGCCTTCCCACAGCGGAGTATTAAATAGCCACGCCCAAGAGCATTCCAGGAAGAAGTCATGAGCCAGAGCAGGGGCGTAGGGATGGGGCAGGCTTGGGGTGTTTGCAAATCCCAAAGGGGCTAAGTGTGGTTGTGGCCATGTCCCCAAAGAGTGGGAGGGGATGAGCTCCCTGAGCTTGCAGGGACCCCCTCAGGCAGACTCTCCTGGGTTCCAAGAGGGGGTTGGATTTTATTATGAACAGTGGAACAAAATGGTTTAATTAGCATGTTTAAAAGATCAGTCTGTGCCACCAATTCCACTTCTGGGTATATGCCCAGAGAATTGAAAGCAGGAACTTGAAGAGCTGTTTGCACACCCATGTTCATAACAGCATTGTTCACAATGGCCAAGAGATGGAAGCGACCTAAGTGTCCATCAGTGGGTCAATGGACAAACAAAATGTGGTACATACATACAATGGAATAGTATTCAGCCTTAAAAAGGAATGAAATTCTAACATGAGACAATGTGGATGAATCTTGAAGACACTATACTGAGTGAAATAAGCCAGACACAAAAGGGCAAGCATTGTATGATTCCACTCATAGGAGGTACCTAGAGTAGTCAACTGCACAGAGACACAGAGGGGAATAGTGGTTCCAGGGCAGGGGAAGGAGTGAGTGGGGAGTTACTGCTTCCTGGGTGTGGAGTTTCAGTGAGGAAGGATGAAAGCATTCTGGAGATGGATGGTGGTGATGGCTGCGCCACGAAGTGAACGTACTTAATGCCATAGAACTGTACACTTAAAAATGGTTAACTGGTAAGTTTTATATTATCTGTATTTTATCACAATTTAAAAAACAAAAGGATCAGTTTGGTTACACGTTGGTGAGGGGAGGGAGGAGCAAATTGGAAAAAAGAGGGCAGCCCAGGCCAGGTTCCCCGCTGCTCCTTACAGTATCGGGCTGGCCCCGGAGTTTCCACACAGCGCACTTGCCTAAGTCCCAGCACTTTGGATGCTGAATCTGCAGCAGAGGCCAGGACCTTGGGCCCTCAGCTTAAAGCTCCCCACGTGGGAAGTCACACGGTGGCCCTGCATTCTGTTGTCATTCAGTGCTAAGGTGGGGAAGTTGTGGGTGGAGTCCTGGGACCACCAGCTGCTGCCCAGACCCCTTCCAGCCTCCCTGGAATGGAGCATCCAGATCCGCTTCAGAAAACTCCGGCAGGCTGCTTCCTGCTCCGGCCCCTGGCGCTGCCTGGGCAGGCCCGCACGGGGGAATCACCCTGCCCTGGAAAAAAAGGCGAGAGAGGGAGAAAAGCAGCACAATTAAAATCTTAGTGTATGAATAATTACATTTTAAAAATCCCCACATTTTTTTTTACATCAAAAGGAATTCTGTAATCAGAGGTTTAATTTGCAGATTTAGTGGCATTTGGCAGGTTAAAAGTAGGTGCTGTGAAGTGAGTAAGCGTGGGATTTGAGGCTGGAAGCAAAGAATGGGAGATCTGCTAGGCCAGAAATCCCGGCTTTGAGCTGCCTCTGAGCACCGCAGCCCTACTTCCTCTGCCCGCAGCCACCCTAGGACTGCGCTGCTGGGGTGGGGGGGGATGGATAGGGGGGTTGAGGGATGGAGAAGGGGAGGAGTCTGGCCCTCCAGCACCGTGGGCTCCCTGCCTCCTTCTTCTTAAATATAGCTTTGTTGTTTGCTTTTTTCTGATTATTTGCTCATTACCAAAACAAAAATCTTGAAAATATAGAAAAGGAAAAATAAACAAACAAACAAACAAACAAAGAAAACAAAGATCACCTGTACTTTTACTGCCTGGAGGTAGGAGTTTTCCTCTTTCCTAAGGTAATGTGGTTAAAATCCCTTTGCCAACTGGATTGGGCTTTACAAATGCAGTTTTATTATTCACACCCCTCCCTACTTTTTCTTTCCCTCTTCTCTTCCCAAGGAAAAAAAATCAAAACAAAACAGGAGCTTTGACAAAGGAAGGTTGGGAACGGAGGTTTTGGCCCAAGAGGTTTCCAGAAATGCTGAATGCTGCAAGAAGAGCAGCCTTACATCATGGAAGGGGCTCAGAGCAGGGCAGTCCCGGCTGGGAGGAGGGTTAGGGGGCTGGGAGAGGGGGAGTGAGAGAGAGAGAGAGACAGAGAGAGAGAGAGAGAGAGAGAGAGAGAGAGAGAGAGAGAGAGTGCCAGCACCAGAGGCTCCTGAAGAAACGTTCCAAGATGCATCTTCGAAGACAAAGTGGGTAGGAGACCAGAGCTGGGCTGTACTGCAGCTCCCTAAAGCCATGTGACAATCTGGTAGTTTGGGGGAACAGGACAGGCATGTTCAAGAGACATGAAGGTGATAACAAAGCAAGACTTTCCCGGGGAAGCTGAAGCTGCTGTATGGAATGTTCTTCTCACAGACACCACAGACACCCGGCAAATAGTAGTGGCCACCATCACTTTAGCACGGCTGTCTTTTCCCCAAAGAAAGTGGGGAGCTGCCCTTGGACTAAAGCCAGAAAACGGAGACTGAGAGAGGCTGGGGAGCTTGCCCCAGGGCTCACGGTTAGGAACCGGCAGACAGGCTCCAGCCCAGGCATCTCCGGCTCCACGGCCAGCACGTTTCCCCTCCGCTGGCGTCTGCGGCTGCGCTGATCCAACTTATGCCATCGTAAAATACTGTTTAAAAGTATAAAGTATTGAAGGGACACCACGATGATTAAAAGGCGATAATGTTCTTGGATCCCATTAGACAGCGGAACATGGTCTCATAGATTGACTAATTGCAGCATGAAATGATCAAAGGGAGATTTATATTTTTTATTCTAGAAATTAAACTATCTTATTTTGTTAATGAATACATCAGGAGTTTTAAAATATATATTTTATATCTTTTAGTATAAAGTATGATCCCTAAACATTTTTTTAACTCTCTTTGCATTATTTAAAAGCAATCTTTCCACTTAATATTAGGAGCAAGGTGGCTAGTTTGGATCTTTGTTATCAGGTTCAGTATCAAGTCTATTTTCATATTTTGTTTCTGTCTCCAGTACAATATACCAAAGGAAAAAAGATCAATTGCCTATTTTCCAATATTTGTGTAGTGTTTTATTGTTGTTGTTATTATTAGCAACTAATTATTTCATTTTAAACAGCTCTTCTAGCTTTTTAGAAACCAAAGAGTCTCTCTTCATTTGGAGAATGCCTGACTTTGTGGCTGTATGAGGCAGATTCAGCTTGGGAGCACACAGTTCTGTTTTTTTTACTTAAAACTTTGTATAGAATTACCATACGACTTAGCAATCCCACTTCTTGATATATGTCGAAAGGAATTAAAATCAGTATGTCAGAGAGATAGCTACAACTCCTGTTTTTATTGCAGCACTATGCACAATAGCCAAGTTATGGAATCAACCTACGTGTCCATCAACAGATGAATGGATAAAGAAAATGTGGTGTATATATGCAATGGAGTACTACTCAGCCTTAAAAAAGAAATTCTGTCATTGGCAACAACATGGATGAACCTGGAGGACATTATGCTACGTGAAATAAGCCAGACACAGAAAGATAAATACCTCATGACCTCACTTATATGTGGAATCTAAAAAAGTCAAACTCATAGAAGTGGAAAGTAGAATGGTAGTTACCAGGGGTGGGGCCAGGGAATGGGGAGGTGTTGTTCAAAGGGTACAAAGTTTCAGTTAGACAGGAGGAATAAGTTGTAGAGATCTCTTGTGCAGCATGGTGACAGTAGTTAGCAATAATGTATTGTATATTTCAAAACTGATGAAAGAGTAGTTTTATATGTCCTCACTACAAAACATGATAAGTATATGAGGTGATGGATATATTAATTAGCTTAATTTAATCATTCCACACTGTGAACATATATCAAAATGTCACATTGTATGCCATAAATATATATAATTATTTCCTGTCAATTAAAAATCAAATGTAAGAAAAATTTCTTCTTCTGGATCCATGAAGATTGATATGGAATAGTTGAAACGTTTATGATACAATAAATATTGAATTGTATCACAAATGTATTTGGATCTTATGAGTCTGAGAATACAGTGTAGGTTGGTGATGATCATTAAAGAATCACACAACACAAAGGTCAATTATTAAATACTATGTACAGGTGAAGGCTGTATTGGATGTCACATGTCTGTAATCAGGGAATGCTGCTTGGCATTCTTTAATAAGAAATCATATTATCACATAAAAATATCAATGGCAATCAAATATCAATTTATATAGATATATGTGTAGTATTTTTCTCAAGCAGATATTTCAAATATTTTTTAGAGCAAAAGTGGCTAATATAGCTTTGAGCTTTTTTTTTGTGAAACATCTATTAACATTCCATGGGACACAGGCTGTGCCTTAGTCCCCATGATAAATTGGTAAAATCATGTTAATTTGACCTAGGGTGCAAAAAAGTAGCAAATACTCTGGGTGCCTTGGTAAAAGACACACACTCTAGACCACAGAAGAAAAACCATAAGAGATTCAGGGACCTGCTATAGTGATAAAGATTTTAAGGATATAGTGGTCTGGGGTATGGTCAGGATATCCCTTCCAAAGTAAAGGACAACTTAGTGTACCTTAAAACTCCTACCACTAAGAAAGCAACATAGCACTTGGTACATGCCTTTGGGTTTTGGAAGCTGCATATTCCATACTTAGGAATACCACCACTATGACCCATTTATCAGGTGGTAGAGAAGGCTGCTACCTTTGAGTGGGTTATGGAGTGAAAACAGGCCCCACAGCAGGTCCAGACTGTAGGGTAAGCAGCCCTTCTTGGCTTATACGGCCTAGAAGATCGCATGGTATCAGGTGCATCTGTGGTAGAGAAAGATGCCATCTAGAGCTTCCCCTCAGGCCCAGACTAGCAAGCATCTCTGGGACTCCTCAGCCTGGGCTCTGGGACTCCCCAGGGGTCCTCAGAGTCCTGCAGAGACCTCAGTGGGGGGTCGTGGGAAGAGGCTCCTGGGTCTTGCTCCTACTTTCTCCTAAAAAGCTTTGCTTTGGCCTGTTTGCTATAATGGGCTCAGGACCACAGTAAGACTGTAAAAGCCCTGAATGCTGAGTACCACTACCTGGGGTGGGGTGCCCCATTCCTATGCACAACTTGTTTTTAATCGCTGATACAAAACTAGGTCGATTCTAGGGATATAGATTGAAAACTTCTGGCTGCATCTCTTCAAGTGGAACTTTTCTCTGTCCCTTTCCCTACTGTGCTCTGAGCGTGTGCTTAGTATGCATTTTGGGTAAGGACAGCATTGACTGGGGCTTCACAGAATATTTCGTTTAAAAAGGAGGTTTCATTGTTTAAACTTTGGGTCAAATCTAATGACTATTTAATCCTCTTTCCAATAGCTCACCAAGCATCTCTCCAGCCTTAGCTTAAACACCTCTCATACTAGGCTTTTACTTCCCATTGAGGGACCCTGGCACATCTTCCGACGTTTATTAGAAAGTCTTATATTGAGGCCAAATGTGTCACCTTCGAGCTTCCACCATCGGTTCTTCCTCTGCCATCAGGGTTACACTGAATAGGTTTAATCCCTCTTCCATGGTCTGCCTGGCTCAGCCAGGCACTAGGGCAGAGTTCTTGGAGTCAGCCTGTCTCCCCTCTTTCTCTCCTACTCCAACTCCTCAGATAGTATCCCTGGTTAGTAACAGTATAGTAGCCACAGTAACAGAACTCACTACATGCCAGGTGCCAAAGCACACAGCTGGTGGATTTTAGAGCCATATACTATTTGTCTGACTCTGGGGTCTATGTTATTAGCCTGTACAGTATGGTTTTAACCTCCCAGCCAGTATGAGACAGCCTCAAAATACTATCTTCTTAGAACATTCAGAAAAAAATTAGAATAGGAAAAAATTTTTAAATACCAGTGGAGCATTATCTAGAACCTGAAATACTGAATCAAGAAGTCTTCACTTGTCAGCCAAAGGCCCTGCCCCTGGGGGAGTGAATGTGGTGGTTGTGCTCTTCCTCTCCTTTCAGGAGGCTTCTCTTAGGTACAGGGCAGAGTTGTGGCCACTGTGACCTGTGACAGCAGGGAAGGAAGTGTCCTTGGATCTGCTGACTGCTCCCTGGTTCTTCAGTGACAGCCCACAACACACACACATGGGTGGTGTTTGCCCCTAAGGCAGGTGTTTAAGCTAAGGCTGGAGAAATGCGTGGTGAGCTATTGGAAAGAGGATTAAATAGTCTTTAGATTTGATTCAAAGTTTAAATGATGAAACCTGTTTCAGTGAAATATTCTGTTGGAAGTTCATAGCTGAGGTATGGGATGGATGTCACTGGCACCTCATTAAAGTCCAGCGAGGTGGGGGCACCTGGCTGGCTAGCTTAGTCCCTGCAAGTGCTCTGGCGGTAAGGAAGGTGGGTAAGCCATTTCACGGGTTTCTGCCTCCTTAGTGTGGGGTGGGCTCTTCTCACCAAGGCTCATAAGGTGGGGAATTCCTCCGACATAGGAAGAAAGATTAAAGCTACAAACTGACATGCGTCCACTCCCCCCAAAGTCATGCTGTTCCCCAGCCCTCTTCATTTAATGAATCAACAAATATTTATGGATTCCAAGGCGAAGTGAATAGCAGTGAACGGCAAAGTGACTGTTACATTTTGTCCAAACCTCAGATCTTCAAAGAGCTCAAGGGTTTTCAGTTTCTATACACGCCAAGTCTCAATGGGGCTCTTTATTTATAGGGTAAAACCGGGCGGTGGAGAAGGATTAAAGTGACTTGTCTTCTGCTCTCAGATGTACGATGTCCAGCTAAAATCCCCAAGCTTCATCCAGTTGCAAAGACTGACACAGGGCTGTCGAGGTGGTATTTCTAAAACATACAAAATTGTGTCATCTCCATAGTTCAGAAATTATGGATCAGTATCCATGATCAGGAGAATAAGCTATTCATTATTCCTGCATTCATTGACTCAGAGTTTATTGGTGCCTATTTGGTGCCAGGTGCAGTGCCAGACACTGGGATCTAAAGGTGAAAGTCAGGGACCCCACCTGTGGGGAGCTCTGGGCCTAGTCAGAGAGATGGCTGTGAACCCAATGACATCTGTCGAGATGGGAGCGCATACATCAGGGTGTAGACAGTCCCTCTTGCTGAAATGACCCCTCATCACCACACTCTCTGCCCCCCACTCCCATACCTGTATCCTGCTAAATCCTGAGCTTCCTTCAGATCTAATCTAGACTCCTTCCTGGGAGACCTTAGATGTTTCTTTGTGTGTTTCAAATGCTGGAATCCCCTGGAGAGCCGTGTGGGGTTGGGGGAGGCGGGACCATGGCATTTTCAGTTTGTCTCCTACAATGCCCTGCAGAGCACACTCTTCAGCTCTAACAGGATGACCCCTCTGATTTCTCTTTTAAGAAAATCAGCACATATTTGGGGATGACTTTTAGGAAGATTAAGACACATTTTCATTTTTTCAGTACCTGGATGTGATAGGATTGCCCCCTAAAGTCACATTTACCCCACCCTGCACCTGGGAGGCACTCAGTGACCATCAGTGGGGGTGTCCGGAGACTCACCTCCTGGCCCAGTCAGACCTACATGGGACAGGGCTCCCCAAGGGGGGGGGGCTCCTTCAGCCAGCTGGGGGCTTAGGAAGAGCTTTGCTGCTTGGGGGACGCCCCGCCTCCATCAACTCCCAGTGAGGAATCTGGGTCCAGAAGATAAAATGTTTCTCTGCCTGATGGAACTTGCCGCTTCCCAGATTGGCCAGCGAGCTTTGGTCTCTGCCAAGTCCACGGTGGGCTTCCCTGCTTTGATGTGGTTTTACGGGGAAAACATCCGCAAACGAGCAACAACCAACAAAGTCGCTTTTCTCTCTTAGTCCACCTCGAGTTTTTCAAAAGCAGTGCTAATTAGCCTCTTGGAGTTGGCTGCGGCTGGGAGGCCACAGCTCCTCCAGAGGAGGGAATGGGTACAGGCTTCAGAGCCTGAACATCTGAATAAATTTAGATTAATTTAGGATTTCCAAACAGTTACCCAAGCATATGTCATTGGTGGAAAAGGGGAAGACGGAGAATTGGGAATCAGGAGATCTGGGTCCTGAATCATTTATGCTCTATCTCTGAATCAAGTTGTGTGAATTTTTATGTCTGAACCACAGTTGTCCGACCCGCAAAATGGGGATGTTGATCAGGGTATTGCCTCAGTACTAATAGTCTCCAATGAAATGATGCCCGTGACAGCCCGTATATGATCTATAAAGCACTATCCATGTTAGGTGTTAATCAGGAAGAAATGCCAATCCAAAAATAAGACCAAAACTTATCCATTGATATTAGAGTCAAAACACATTGTTTAATTATTTTTGACAAAGGCTTTAAATTGAATCAGATATACTTTATATCAATAATAATATTGCCTATAGATTTAGCATTAAAAATATCTAAAATTTTTTTTGATTGTGCAGAACATTTTCTTAACTTTTTGTTATATTTTGCACCAGGAGTTGCGAAAAAAAAAAAAAAATGTACATGGTGGTTGCATGCACCTTCACCCAGCCTCCCCCAGGTCAAACTCATTCTCTGCAGCTCCAAAGCAGGGAGCTCATTAAGCATGGATTCATACAGAAGAATTTGCAAAAGAATTTGCTTTCTTTATAGATACTGTCATTGGATTTCACCTGGACTCCACAAGAACCTGCTGCCCTCCTCCTCCCTCTCACAGCGCAGGGAGCCTCCATTCCCAGGTGACAGGTGAAGATGAGCAGATGGAAGCGAGGGGACACATTCTGCTAGCCCTCAGGAGCTCCAGGTCTGCTGGAGGGATTGGAAGTGGGGTTAGGACACACACACACACACACACACACACACACACACACACACACACACGGAGAGAGTGAGAGTGAGAACAAGAAAAGCCCAGTGTGGGCTACACAGCAGACAGGAAGAAGGTGGACTGGGAGGTGGGATGCTGGGTGTCTCATCCCCTTCTTGGTAGTGGGGGGCAATCGCCTTGCCGCTCTGGACTTGAGTGCCTCCTCTGTGGATCTGTGGCTTGTAGATTCTGGTCAGAGGGCACTCTCTGGCTCCAGGACAAGTCAGTTCAGGACAAATACGCCTTTCTCTATGCCTGATCTGCTGAAGTGAAAATGAGAAGGAAATCTGAGGCTCAGCAAATGCAGTGAATATCTTTCCCCTTCTAAGCAGAGTCAGAGTCTTTAAGCTGAAGGATCCCAATCAGTGGTTGACACAGGCAGAGATAGTGCCTCAAGGCCTCTGCTCTGCTTCTTTTCTTAACTCACATTAAGAAAACCTGATATGCAAAAAATTAATTTTTCTAACTGATAAATTAGGTAGAGGGTGGCAAATGATGGCCTATGGGCCAAATATGGCCAACTGCCTGTTTTTGTGTGGCCTCCAAGCTAAAAACGGTTTTTATTTTTTAAATGATTGGGGGAAAAAGTAAAAGAATACTATTTTGTAGTAATATTTTGTAATGTGAAAATTTTATGAAATTCAAATTTCAGTGTCTATACATAAAGTTTTATTGAGACATGCTCTTTTGTTTACATATTGTCTAGAGCTGCTGCATGGATGCAAAGGCAGGGCTGAGTAGTTGCAACAGAAACCGCCTGACCCTGCCCAGGAGGCTGAAGTGGGAGGTTCACTTGAGGCTAGGAGTTCAAGGCTGTAATTGAGCCTGTGAATAGCTCCTACACTCCAGTCTGAGCCACATAGCGAGACCCTGTCTCTAAAAAAAAAAAAAAAGAAAGAAAGAAAGAAAGAGAGAAAGAGAAAGAAAGAAACCATCTGACCTGTAAACTAAACTATGTACTTTCTAGGCTTCTGCAGAAAAAGATGGCTGCCCCCGTGGGGACAGACTCTAAATGGCTCCCATGACCCCTGCTTCCTGTTGTTCATGCCTTTGTGGCATCCCTCCCCTTGAGTGAAGGCAGAAGCTGTGACGTGTTTCCAATCCACAGAGTGCAGCAAAGGGTGTCACTCCCGTGATTACACAGGACTGGAACTTCCATTTTGCTAGTAGACTCTCTCTTTTTGCAGCTTTGGCAAAGCCAGCTGCCGTGTTGTGACCTGCCCTATGGAGAGGCCCACGTGGCAAGAACCTGAAGGCGACTTGAGACAACAACCAGCAAGAAATTGGAGCCCCGACCTACAATCCTGCCAACCACTATGGAAGCAGATCCTTCCTCTGCTCTGCAGGGCTCAGCCAAACAGCACACACAGTCCTACTGTGAGCACACCTGGAGCCACCCAGTCTGTTTTGGAAGATGTGTAGAATTCCAATAATGGTTGTCCCACAATGTTTAACAATTCTCCCTTGATGGACAGATTGCAAACAGTCATTTGCAAGCATTCATGTACCAGCAAGGTTGTGGTGATCATCCTTATACACAAATGTGTGCATTCTCTCATAAATATTCCTGTAGGATTAAGTCTTAGAAGTGAATTTTTTTTAAACTAGCATTAGTTCTGATAATGACCTGTAGTAGGAAGAGCAGTAACCATGGGATCAGAGTCTCTAACTTAAGTCTCACCACTCACTCGCAAGTGACCTTCAACGAATCACTCTACCTCTCTGAGCCTCAGTTTCCTCATCTGTGAAATGAGGATAACAGCCCCTCATTGGCCTAGCTCTCAGGGTGCTGCAGAGAGCAAATGAAACAAAGAATGCAAGAGTGCTTTGAAGAGAATGAAGCGCTATGCAGAGTGGTGGTGTTATTATTATCCCTTAGGTATTCAAACATGGGAGGGGTTATGAAATTCTGTATATGAATTTAATTAACTTTCATTTTTAAACTATGCCAGAACATTCTGGGAGTAAGGTAGGGGGTAGTTATGGGTGCCAGGGCCATGGACTCAAAACAAACAGGAGACTTTTGCTGGCGGAGACTGCAATGCTTGTCTGCAAATACCCAAAGGGCTGTTGGCCTGGACTTACCACGTGGCCTCCGAGGCCATGGTGTGACCAAAGGCACTAGGTCCCAGGGCGGCTGGTTCCTACTTGCTCTACAGAAGAGTTTTCTAACAATCAGCACCATGCAACCTGCAAAAATTTGCCCTAAGAAAGGGTCTCCCCTTGCTGGAAGTATTCAAGGAGAGGCACACAGAGGTTCCTCACGCGAAGACTTGTCACCGGGAGTACTTGGACCAACTCCTCTCTCCTCTGAGAGACAATCAGTCTCCGTGCAAAGGAGGCTAAGCACTCTGGCTGGCACCTGTGGCACAGTCCCCAACTTTTCATCACTTGGAGTCCCTTTATTATTTACCCCCTACTCCGTGGAATCTATTCCTCAAAGATTTTGCCTTCTACATTAACTACTTTTATTATGAAACAATGAAGCTCCATTCATTGTAGTTATTAATATCAAATCAGAGCCAATCCGGAGCTTTCTCGCCATAAAATGACCAGGGTTGCCACCTCAACTTATATGGTTACAACCTCAAACGGTGACACAGCCTCAAACAGTGACACTTACTTCAGAGAGGTAAATTGACTCGTCAAAGGACACGTAGCTGGAACGTTGTTGAACCAGGACTAGAACCCAGGCCATCTGAACCTGCACCCTCCCTCCTGAAGCAGACACCCCTCCGGAGGGCTCTCCCGGTAGCCTTCCTGCAACAACTCTAACTTCGCAGGACCCTCTTGGAAACTCCAAGTGAAGCGCACTGAATTCGTAGTTAGAAGACAGGGGTTTGAATCCCAACTCCACTGCTTTCTAGTTTTGCAAGCTTCCGGAAAGTGAGAAAAATGACACTGTGCTCTCAGAGCAGCTCCGAGGAGCAAATGGGACCACAGATGTGCAGACATTGGTAACCGGACACATTCTGTTATTACTTAAAGGGAAGGTTTCATTCTGTGATTGAATATGAAAGGAAATAGCACGTGCGGGGGTAGAAACCAGCGCACATGGAGCATTAGCACGGCTGCCTCTTCCTGGAGCCCAGGAACTGCGGCATAGGAGGGGCGGCCTCTTGCAGATCAGGTTCCACCCTGGAGCTGCCTCTGTCCCCGAGGAAGTGATTAGGGACTTGATACTTCCTTCTGCCTCTTAGAGGAGCCGCAGGAGCAAAGCTGGCTGTAGGGGGAGAGCCAGGTGATCCAGGTCCAAGGACGCTGTGTTTCCTCAATTTGGAAACTCACACTTTAATGTCCTTGAAATGTTACAATGGATGAGTGCATTTGGTGCGGTCGTTCTCTCACATCCCTGGCATGAATCTGTTTCCATCAGAGCCCAGACAGCCCTCGCAGCCTCCTCCACACAGAGCCCAGGGAGCCTCTGACAACCAAGTGGGCAAACTCCGAGCACATCTAGCTCTTTCTCTTTACAGGAAACCGAAGCCCAGAGAAGGTGAATGATGAGTCCAGAGTCGTGGAGCCAGAGTAGGCATGAGCAGGAGCCTTGGAGTCTGTCTAGAATTCCTGAGGGTGCCTTACTCACGGTGAGCAGAGCAAGGGCTGGGGGACACTACCCCTTCCGAGATTCTTGAGGGAGCAGCCCTCAGGCAGTTAGAGAGGCAGCCTGAGTTAGTCTTCACAGCCTCTCTGTTCTCCCCGTGAAGCCCTGCAACCCCAGCAGTCACAGCCACACCTGTCGTGGGCGTTTGCTGTGAGCCCGGCACGGTGCTGGGCTCCTGGTGTAGCATCTTCTGCTTTAACCTGGCACTCAGCCCTCAGAGGCGGGGGCACGGGGCTACCTCCTTTTACAGACAAGGAGCATAAGGCTCAGAAGGTATGTGATTTGGCCAAGGTCACACAACTAGGAAGAGGTAAAGTCAGGATTTGAACCCAGCATTTTTCAGAAAATGTCATCAGAAAAAAGAAGGCAATGACATGCATCATCCTTGTGGTTGGTCTGAGAGTTTGGTGGGTGGGGTCTGGCTAGATGCTTGGTGACTGAAAGGGGCCGTACCACTCTGGCATTAGGGTATGAACCCATGCTGAGTCCTTGCAACCCTGGAGCAAGGGGACCCACATCCTCAGCCAGGGGACCCCCAGGCCGGGCCTAGAGAGTCATAGCCTTTTAGGCCAGTGGTTCTCAAGCTTGAGCATACATCAGAATCATCTGGAGAACTTGTGGACACAGGAATTCCTGGGTCCTACCCCTAGAGTTTCTGACTCAGGAGGTCTGGGGTGGGCCTGAGAGTCTGCATTTCTAACAAGGCCCTGGGTGCTGCTGATGCTACCAATCGGACCACACTTTGAGAACCACTGCACTATGCCGTGCTTCCCCCACCACTCACACCCCAGCCCTAATCTGGGCTAAACCAAGGGGATTTAAACAAACTCCTGCATCAGGGAGCAAAAGGAGAAAGAATTTGCAAATCAGACAAACTGGGTTTTGATTTTCTTGTGGGCTTTTTAGTCACCTAACGTCTCTGAGCCTCAGAGAATTCTCTAGAAAGTGCAGACAATGTAATCTACTTAATAGGGTTGTTGAGATTATAAATATAAACCCACCTGGTACATAGTATGCACTCAGTTAATGGGAGTTACCCTGTGACTAGGACATAGTAGAGCTCTTTGATTTCTGTTTTTCCCCCAGCTTCTGTACTCCTGGACCACGGTGCTCAGATCCTGTGTTCTTTAACAATAGATCCTAAAAGCGGCATCGGATCTGAGTAAGAGGGCTGCATTCCAAAGTCTGCCCCAATCTCCAGCAGACAGCATAGCCAGGGAGAGCAAGGGGAGGTGGCTGAGAAAGCCAGAGGAACGAGCTCAGGTGAAGGAGGAGGGAAACCACCTGTAGTTCAACACCTTAGTGACCCAGGCCAGCGCCCCTAATCCCTGACAGCTGTAGGCTCCAGGCTTTGTCACGTGGGAGGAAGCAGCTGGCTCCTGGGTCTGTACCTGCGGCGGCAGGGTTGGGCTGCTTGGCGCACAGGTGCTGGGGGCTGCAGGGTTTTGATCTTGCACAGGGCCTGGCAGCTCACAGGTGGGGCCGCCAGCATCTTCTCAGTGGACGGGGTGCGTGCCTACCTCTGTCTGCTCACCTCACTCCTGCCTCTGTTTCCTCTCTCCTGGAGGAGGCTGGGAGGGGCCCCAGTGACACACTGGTCCCCTTCTGCACAGATTGGGAGAGACATACACAGGGCGTGGTGCCCACGTGCCCACATTCTTGTCCAGTGCATGCCCTTCAACACACCCCAGAGTTTCAGTCCTACAGGGGCCACCCTCCTGTACCAGTTAGACTTTGGCCAGAGAAGCCAGACCCTGGGATTTGTCACAGGATTTGACATTACGCTATTGTGGGAGCTGGTTTAGCAGTCTCTGGAAGGCTTGTCTTGTCTGTTGCTGGAAACCGAAGTCCACAGAGCAGGCAGCTGGGAACGGAAAATGGACATGAAGTAGGGAATGTCAAGTGAGGCCTGGATTCCACATGCGTGAGTTGGAAGCCGTGTCAGGCCCCATATCCGTTTGCTTGGGCTGCCATAACAAAGCACCACAGGCTGGGGGCTTAAGTAACAGAAATGGATTTTCTCACAGTTCTGGAGGCTGGAAATCCAAGATAAAGTCAGCAGGTTTTTCCTGAGGCCTCTCTCCTTGGCTTGCGGTTGGTGGCTTCTTGCTGTGTCCTCACATGGCCTTTTCTCCATGCACGTGCACCTCCCTCTGTCTCTTTCTCTTCTTATAAGGACACCGGCCCTATTGGACTAGGGCCCACCCTCGTAGTCTCATTTAACATTGCCTCTTTGAAGGCCCTACACCCAAACACAGTCACCCTGGGAGTTAGGGCCTCAGCATAAAAATTTTGCAGGGACACAATTCGGTCCACATCAGAATCTCCACCATGAGGATGTCCTGCAGAGGTGAATTTCACTGCTTCCAGAACTTTCACCAGCAATAACAACAACAATATTCACTGAGGACCCTCTGAGTGTCAGACCCCGGCAGCCTCTGGTCGAATGGCTTTGCACTAACACGTCTCTTCCTCAAGCCCCCCTCAGTCTGGTGAATCTATACACTGCAATTTCTTCCCAGCCCGGCTGTTGTGTGGTGGAAGGAGCATGGAATTTGGAGCCGAGGCCCCACAGCTTACTATGGGGGGACTCTGGGGAAATCCCTTGCCTCTCTGAAATTGGATTTTCTTCTATAAAAGTGGCAGAAACAGTGCTTTCTGTGTTAAAGTATTGTTGGAAAGATTAAAGAACATGGTGTGTATGAAAGGTTTTGTAACATTTTAACCATTCTATTATCAATACGACCGTCTGTCATCATCATTACATGCTTGCATTGTAAGGGGCTGAAATCTCTGCCTGGCGCTGTGGGGGTGGGGTGGGGGTCGCAGCAGGGAGCCCAGTTGCTTGGCAGCCTCCCAGAAGGGCCCTCCTTGGTGAGGCGAAGGACAAATTGTATGGGGCCAATGGGCTCAAGTGCACCTGTGCTGCCAACAATGTGAAGAAAGGGGCAGGGCAGCATTTATGACACACCTACGGTGTACCGGGCCCCTGCTGCAGTTTCTCTCTTCTCATAACATCCCCCATCAGACCTTCCCTCAACGAAACATTGTTTTGTTGGGCACCTGCTCCAGGTGTGTGTCAGTGCCAGCGCAAATAAATCACAGAAACTGGCAAGAAAACGACAAGCACAGACACCATCCCAAATCCCATGCAGCGTACACTGTAACGAGGAAGACAGACCCACACCAGAGCGTGGCTGAATGTCTTTCATTCAGGTCTCGCCTTCCTCCTGCCCTACAGAGGCCCTCGATGGCCCCCTTTGTGAGGGCACCTCAGCCCCCTTCTCCTCCTCCCTTCTCTTGCCCATTACATTCCTCCATAGCACTTGTAACTGCGAGAAATTCTTTATTTGTTTAATGTGTCTAGAGGCTTTTGTCTCCCCCAACCCATTGGAACAAGATCCTTGAAGGTAGAGATATTCTTTTCCCGGTTCAATGACATATCCTTTGGGCCTAGAACAATGCTTCGTGGGTAACAGGTCCTCAAAAACTAATTTTTAAGTGAACGAATGGAAGAAGAAAGAAAGTCATGCTCCCTGCCTGCACAGAACCTCTGCGGTGTCCACCCGCCAGCGGTGGAAGGGACAGACAAGTGAATCTTCCATGCCAGTACTTTGGGGTGAGTGCTGGGCAGTGACGTGCACAGGTCATGTGGGAGTACAGACTTGGTGTGATGGTGGCAGTGTGAGTGCTGGGCAGGGTGGTGCAGGGGAAGCTTCCTAGAGGAGGAGATCTGTGTATAAAGGAGATGTATTCGTTTCCTAGGGTGCTGTAAGCAAGTATCACACACTGGGTGGCTTAAAACAAGAGAAATTTATTCTCTTATAGTCCTGGAGGCCAGAAGTCTGAAATCAAGGTGTTGGCAGGGCCACGCTCCCCCGAGACTCTGGGTAGAACCCTTCCTTGTCTCTTCCCAGCTTCTGATGGTGACTGCCAATCCCTGGTGTCCCTTGGTTTGCGGCTGCATTGCTCCCATCTCTGCTTCTCTTGTCTGACAGCATTATTCCTTTGTGTCTCTATCTGCGCATGGTGTTTTCCTCTTCTTATAAGGACACAATTATATTGGATTAGGGCCCACCCTAATGACCTCATCTCAACTTGATTACCTCTGCAAAGACCCTGTGTCCAAGTAAGGTTACATTTGTAGGTACTAGGGATTAGGACTGCAGTGTATCTTTTGGGGACATACAATTTAACCTATAACAGGAGGTAAGCTTGGCTACGAGAGGCTGCAGAAGAGCAGTCCAGGCCAGCCGAGAGACAGGAGACCTAGAAGAAGATATTGCAGAAACCCTGGTAAGAAACGAAGTGAGTGTGTTTATGTTGATTCACAGGTGAGGAAACTGAGTCATGGCACAGATATGTTACCCTGTCTGAGGTCCCACAAGCACAGGTGTGAGCCGAGATTTGTGATTCTCTTCTCACCTGTATTACATGGTCACCTCTCCAAAGCTGGGCCGAGTAACCCTGTTCTTGGAGATAGTTAAATGACCAGTTGACTGGAGGCAGAGGTGGAGGCAGAGCTGAAAATGCTGGTCTTCTGCCTCCAGGTCCAATGTGGCTTAGTTGCTGGCAAGTCTTATCTCTGCCCAAAGGCCAGGATTCCATCACCTTTGCTTTAACCTTACTTGGGCCAGCCCTATGCTCTCGGGTTACATTGGTCAAGAGTTCAGCCAAGGGATATGACCTGCCTCACTGCCTCCAGACCCCTCTGTTCCTGGCCGGCCATGGTGCTCACTCTCAGAGCCAGTGGAGGTGGACAGCTGACTTGAGAAATCCTCCCGAATCCTGACTGCCTGGAAGGCGGGGGGCTCGTTCTCGCCACTGCGGGAGCCTATTCTGTGGCTCACCCATGCCTGAGGATGCAGCTGAGAAGTAGTGGGACGAAGTGCAGCTTGGAGGACAGAAGACCCAACATCTGAGTGTGCTGTGGTCCCTGAGCTTTCCTGGGCTTTTCAGAACCTCAGTATCTTTACCAGAAAGTCTGGGTCCTATTGCCTCCTTCCTATGGTAGGGGATTAGGTCAAACAGTCCTGCAACAGTACTAGCCCCAGGGCCTGGCCATTAAGTAGAAATTTTCATAAATGCCGGTCCCTCCCCTTCCACCGCATAGAAGCTCTCAAGCCTGTGCTTCCACGTCAGGCCGTGTTTCAGTTTGAACTCTGTGGGCAGCTGAGCTTGGTGCGACTATGGGCAAATGACTTTGCTCTGTGAGCCTTAGTTTCCTCATAAAGTTTCCTCGGGAAGCAGCTATAGAAAGGTGGTTAAAAATGAAATATGTAAAGCCAGAAAGCCTGGATTCAGATCCTAGGTCCTTTTCTCACTAGCTGTGCGACTGGGAAATTTCCATAGATTTTCTGTGGCTTGGTTTTCCCATCTGTTAAGTGGGGATAATCACGTTATCTACCTCACAGGATGGATATTTTGAAGTTAAGTGAGACAATGTACATAGAGCGCTTAGCACAGTGCCTGGCACTCAGTAGGCACACAATCAATGCTAGAGTGTTAGTGCTAACTGTAAGATATGGATAACAGTGCTATTTTGTAGGATTGTTGTGGTATTAAATGAGAAATGCATGAAACACACTTAGGGTAGTGCCTGGGGTGTGCTCAGGCAGCGCCCCCCCCCCCCTCAGCTGCCTCCCTAGTGAATGCTTTTTTTCTTCGTTTTCTTCCTCCACTTCTCTGTCAGTTTTGATGAGGACACATGGCTGGGCTGGCGGCTCTGGGAGCAGGAATGTGCACGTTGGCCTCAGTCACGGGTGACAGGATCAGAAGCCTCTTGCTTTGCCTCTTGGGGAGAGGTGGCTTACCCCTCCCCAGGGGTTCAACCCAGGCATTAGCCAGCAGTCACTTCCTGACAGGGGGCCCCTCTCCCCCAACTTGGTCTCCAGCCAAGAGATAAAATGGAAAATGCAAAAACAGAGAGGAGACAGGAGCCACGAGGAAGACACCGGGAGATGCCTGGGTTGCACATTTTGTCATAGGCCAGCCTGTGGGAACTCCAGACCTGGGTGATCTGAATTAGAATCTTACATGTCATAGATGAGACGTGAACTGAGCTCTCCCTGTCTGAGCTCTTTCCTTTCTACCCTTTCTCTATCCCAGGTAAAAAACAAGAACAAGGGAACCGAAGCTACCCATGCCCAAGGAGACCCCTCCACATGCACATTTCTGTCAAAATGGGCACTAGACTGAAAAATATATCTTCCCGACCAGATGATCCCAGAGCCTGATGGTGAAACCTCAGCACTGGAAAGGATGTGAACAAGAACGCAGGGCATGCTTCTCAGATGGGGGATATGAAGGTGCAAAAATAAACATGGAGCATTCAATTTAGTGAAAGATTTGGGGCAAAACTTTCAGTTTTTTCTTTCTCATACATTGTTTTTCTTCTTTTATGCTTTAGCTTGGGTAATTTATATTGCTCTGCTTTGGGGTTTCTGATTTTGTGGCTGTCGTTTACTGATTTGGTAACTATTTTAGATAAAAAAGAGATTGCCAAGCTGGAAACAACACCCTTATGAGATGGCAACAATGAAGGGGTCGGAAGACAGACTTGAACCTGCGGTTAAGTCACTCGCTATAGGAAAGAACGGACAGTTAGCCCCTTGGTCATTTTATGCGCCACTCCAAAATTTACAATGACAGGTCTGTGAAAACATGCTGATTTGCAAAAGGATGGATGTTAAGGTAAATGGTGAAGAAAATTTCACTACTCTAATTTTCCATATTTGGAAAATAGTATCAATAATAACAACGTCTCCTTTGCCACATTGTTAGGATTTTTGAGAAGGACAAATCATAACCAACCATTGTTACCTATGTGCCAGGCACTGTCCTAGGCACTGGGTGTCCTCATCTTTAAAATGGGTATGACTTCCTCTTTGCGCTGTTGTGAGGATTCAGTGATGTTAAGAATAATATGGGAGTGAAAGTGCTTTGCAGTACGAGGCACTGCTACTCCAGACGGCTGGGTGCTGCTACTCGTGCTGTCACATTCACCTTCTGGTCCCTTACGTTTCTGATGTGACCGTGTGAACTTGGCAGGTAGCTCCACCAGGGGTGGGCTTCAGGCCTCCTTTGGTCCCCCTTCAACACACTCGGCACTGGCTGTGGGTGACCAGAGTGACTTCTGAGCACTATTGTTTCTTAAATAGCGTGTCTGTCCCACCCACAGATGCCACTGTTCACTACCAAGGTTCTCAGCATATTGGTTGGGGCACAGTCGTCTTCAGTTCTCTTACACCCATAGAGGACAAGCAAATAATCATTAAAAGAACCCAGCAGTTACCAAAATCTGCTTTTCTTTTCTTTTTGTATATTCTTTATTTAGGGACATCAACATTATCAGCAACCCAAAAGATCTAATTGACGTTTACAGAACACTTCACCAAGATGAAATCTGTTGTTTTAGATTTTGAGGAATGCCATTGTCTCTGGGCTGGCAGCCTGAGGGTGTGTGTGTATATGTGTGTGTGTGCACACGTGGTTTTTTTGTTGTTTTTGTTGTTGTTTTGTCTTTAGTTTTAAGACTATGATATGCTTTGGCATGTATTTCTTTGGGTTTTCCTATTTGGGGTTCACTCAGTTTTTTGAATTTGCCAAATTTAGGACAATTTTCAGCCATTATTTCAGCACCATACTCTTTCTTTTCTTCTGAGACTCCAATGACAAAATGTTAGATTTTTTTTTTTATCGTCCCACAGGTCTCTAAGGTTATCTTCTTTTTTTAAAAAAAAAAATATTTTAGTACTTTTAATGGCACATTTTTCCTGTTTTTTGAACAAAGAAGTCCACATTTTCATTTTTCACGGAGCCCCACAAATTATGTCTGGCACTGCCTTGAGGGATAGGAGAGGCCAGGAAGAGTTGATGGCTCCGACCTTGGCCCTTTGAGGTGGGATTTGCCTCAGGTTTCCAAGTAACTAGAACTAATAATGTTAGCAAAAGCTAGGTGCTTGTCTTCAAGGTCACATCAGAAGAACAAGGACAAGTGGTTTGAGGAGAAGGAAAGAGGAGTTTATTAATTTGCCAGCAAATAAGGAGATGGAGACTTCTGTCTAAAATGCCATTGTTCTCCTAATAAGCAGAAATACAGGGCTTTTAAAGGGAGGCTGTTCAGCTTCAGGCAATTGCTATTCAACTACACTTGATGATTCTGATAGTCTCATCTCTGTCCCATTTCCCCACCCCCCAAGACAATCCCTGACCTCCACCCAGGACCTCCACCCAGGACAGTTCCATTGAACGATCTCCTGTGGCACAAAGAACAAAGGACATTCCCCTGCCCCTCCCAACTGCTGGCCTGAGGCAGGGATGCAGGTTTCAGTTCCCAAAAAGAGTCAGTAAGGTTTTAAAGTGATAGAAAACATTTTTGCCATTTTTTTTCAGGCTATTCTCTCTATTACATATTCCCCCCTGTCAATTTTACCCCTCCATATCTATGGGAGGAGGGGTGACGTAGTCATCAAGCTACTTCCTGATGAATTGAGGTAATGTTTTAGATGGAAGGTTTATATTTACGTACGCCATTGCAAAGCTTTAGCAGTATATTTACAACAACAGATTACCAGGTGCAAAAAGAGTCATAAGCAACAACTACAACAGAGAGAATTGACAAGGCGAAATGGGCTGTCACCTTGTGCATGAGGTCTGATACAGGGCTAGGCTAGAAAGAAACATGGTACCTCTGAGTGCAGAGCTATTAGTTGCACCCTGTTGGTGATCTCAGACACTGGCTTCTGCAAATTTAGGAATCATATACAAAAATGCTTATACCAGACAAGTTTTAGGATAACAAACCCAGCAGTAAGACGGATCAACAGAAGAGGCCACAGCCCAGGAAGGTCCTTACTAACGAGTTGTCTCTCCATCTTACAGACAGAACAAATAATTAAAGAACGGTTAGCAAATACATTAACATTTTCCCCTTTTTTATCAGATACTTTAGATCACCTAAAGTCTGGCCCCTCCTCCGGGGGAGGTTATGTTATTTTTCAGTCTATTTTCTCGCTGTTATTCAGATTGGGTAATTTATTTTGATTTATCTTCAAGTTTACTGATTTTTTTCCTCTGTTGCTGCCATTCTGCTATAGAGTCCATCTTGTGAGTTTTTTCTTTTGGTTATTATGTTTTTCAGTTCTAAAATTTCCATTTGGTTTCTCTTCATATCTTCTGTTTCTTTGTTAGGAATTTCTAGTTTTTCATTTGTTTCAAGTGTGCTTGTAATTGATTGTTAGAAGTTTTTATGATTTTGTTTGTCTGTATAATCTCCACATTGGTGCTGTTTGATTGTCTTTTTCTCATTTAAGTTGAGATATTCCTGGTTCGTGGTATAAGGGGTGTTTTTCTATTGTATATTGGATATGTTGGGTATTATGAAACTCTGGATATTATTTAAATATTCTATTCTAGCAGGCCTCTAGTGACACCACACCAGCAGGGGAACGTGGGATGCCATCTCTTTATCACCAAATCATGCAGAAATCCAGGTTTTCCACTCAGCCTTTGCTAACATTGCAGGTTGGATAGGAACCTTGTTACCACTGGGCAAGGATAAAAACCTACGGTCTCCACCTGACTACTGCTGTTGGCAGATACCTCATTTTTCCCATGGTGTTTGACTAGAGTATAGTGAGTATTTTCACAAAAGTTTTTGATCTTCCAGGCTGCCTCTTTTATGATCCTTTAGCTAGAGAGACTAGGATTTTATTAGAGATTCTTTTATCTACATCTTTTGGCATTTCCAGGCTGTGAAAAGCCACAATATATGTAAGATGAGGCAATAAGAAAATCCAGGAACTTGCCACTATGTCATTCCTCAAATCCTGAAATTCCTAGCCAGTTCTCCTTTTCTCTACTTTTCAGAGTCTCCTTGTATTTGTCTCATAAATTATGCCCAGGATTTTTAGTTGTACTTAGAGGAGGGCAAAGGAAGAAATGTGTCCACTCCACCTTGTCTGGAACCAGACATCTCTGTTTGATATTAAAGAATTATTATTAGTTTTTTCTTAGGTGTAATAAGGAGATTATGTTTTTAAAACATAGTGCTTTTAGAGATAAATACTGAAATATTTACATATGAAATAATGTGATGTCTAGGATCTACATCAGAATAATTCAGTGGAGACAGAGGCTGGTGGAGATATAGATGAAATAAGAGTGTTCAGAAGTTGATAATTGTGGAAGTCGAGTGATTTGTTCAAAATAGAGATTCATTATTCTACACCAGCTTAATTCAATAGAAATATATGAGCCACATGTGTAATTTTTAAACTTTCTAGTATCCACATTAAAAAAGAAATAAAAGGTGTAATTATAATAATATATTTTACTTAACCCAACATATCCAAAATAATTAATACCAAAATTACTATGGGATATTTTACATTTTTTATATGAAGTCTTTGAAATTGGCAGGTATTTTACACCTGAGGCATATCTCAATTTCGACTAGTCATATTTTAAGTGCTCAATAGCCACATGTGACTAGTGGTTACTAAATTAGAAAACACAGTTTTATATTTTCTTCTTTTGCTAATAAAATAATAAATATTCTATTTATTGTTAATAAAAGTTTATTCTTGTAATCCAGGTCTGAATTCAAATCTCATGCTCTTAATACCTACCCTCTCCCACTCTTGTGGCCTTGCTCTATGATTTGGGACTCTCTGAGTCATTGCCCAGTAAAGTGTGACATATGAGGATCTTGAGAGAAGCATAAACCTTGTCATCCTCCTCTACTCTCTGCTGTATTTTTGGAGTTGGATAGAGTCCAGCTACTGTCTCTCCTGCAGCATCTAATACAACACTCAGTGCCTGGTTCATGTTCCATACATATTTGCTAAATAAATGAATCTTAATAAGGAAACAAGAGCTACATATTGTAAAGTTAGTAATGGCACAAGGAAAATAATTGAGCATTTGCAATGCATTAGGCATTTTCACATGATGTCTTAGTGAACCCTGGCTAAAAATATGTGGCTTAGGTATTATCATCATCACCCTACAGATGACGAAGTAGCTCAGAGTGGCTATTAGCAATCAATTACTGTTCAAGCCAGACTTCTAATCCAGTTCTGCCTGACACCAAAGCTACATCACACTATTTCCCAGGAATTTGCCTAACAGCTAGAATGTAATGCAGGCTCCAACCAGTTTTGTACAATGATCCGGTCTCTCATGCCCTCACTTTTGCCCAGGTGGGCGTCTATCAGCCTGTGATAACAGAATAATGGGTCCCGAAGATGTCTCTGTGCTAATCCCTAAAACCTGTGGATACGTTAAGTTAGATGGCAAAATGGAATTAAGGCTACTAATTAGCTGACCTTAACATAGGGAGATTATCCTGGATTATCCAAATGGGCTCAGTCTAATCACAAGAGTTCTTAAAAGTGGAGAGGGAATTGGAAGAGAGAACCAAAGAAATGGCAGTGTGAGGACTCAGCCTCAAGTTGCTGAAGGAAGCCAATGAGTGTGGCAGCCTCTATAACAGGAAAAGGCAAGGAAGCGGACTCTCCCCAGAGCCTCCAGAAGGAACAAGCCTGCGGCACCTTGATTTTAGCCCAGTGAGACTCATTTCAGACTTCTGACCTTCAGAACTTCAAAGTTTGTGGCAATTTGTTACAACAATGATAGGCAACTAATGGATAGCCCTTGCCCGGCCCTAGCTCCACCTCAATATTCAGAATGAGCTGCTGTTTCCTTCTGTTGCCCTGCCACTCTCTTGAACCATGATAGGCTCATTTGAAACTGAAAACTGAAAATAAATCAAGCATTAAAAATCATGGTTACAGGGAACAGAGCTTACTAAGGTCATTCAAATATGAAAACTCTGTGAAGTGGGTATATGACTAGTCCAAATAGAGATCTCTTTTAAGTGTAAAATACCCACCAATTGCAAAGACTTAGTATAGAAAAATGTAAAATATCTCATTAGTGATTTTGATATTAACTGTTTTGGATATAGGGCACTGGGTCAGGGCTATGGGGGTCTTGGTATCTCTGGTACTATTAGGCTCCTTTCTGGTCCCTCCTGCCCAAATCTCCTGGGGTTTCTGAGGTATCATTTGTCCCGTTCATGGTCCTGGTATTGATGAGTCCTGCCTGCTGCCCCAACTTGCTGGGGTTGGCCTGGTGTTTTGTTCCCAATTATTCTGTGTTTCCCAGTGGGTGGATCCCATCCTGGCCTGCCCTTGGCAGTGTTCTGGTAGAATTCCTGCAATGACCTGGCATGTATATCACGCCTGTGTCCACTTGACATGTCCCAGAGCTGAGCTGACTGTCTCCTTCTGGGAAAGAACCATTCTCTTCCCTAAAGAGCTGCATAGGGTGGGAGAAAGGGTCTGGGACCCAGTGTCAGAAGGCCTGGGCTCATGGCCTGGATTGCCATGGGCCAGCCACCAATCCACTCTGCTTCCTCAGGTGTAAAATGGGATAATAATAATAATACCCATCTTACAGGGTTCACAGTTCCATTTAACTCCCAAACCTTTAGGATTAATATAACAATGACTAGTAGTTACGGAGTTTATGCTCCAGATATCATGCTAAGCATTTTATGTATTGTTTCATTAAATCCTTAGAACAAGTAGGTTTTATAGTAAAGAACCAGAGAAACAGGAATTTTTCTTATCTTTTCATACTGAAGAAAAGAATTTTATAAGTTTCCTATACAGATACATCCTCTGCCTTTGTCCTTTCTGATGCGCTTTGCTTCAATTAAAAGACAATGCAAAGAATCAAACTTTGTACAATTAATTTACAGTGACATTTACTGGTAGAATTGGCCTGTAGAAATAATAACCAAGAAAGAAATACACTGTCAGCTAAAATGGTGCACAGTGAAATCTGGCAGAGAGAAAAACTGAAGAGTCACATCTTGTGGGGAACAGTAACACTGCAAAAACTCGATCCACAAAAAACTGGGCTGTGCAAAAATACTCAACATATAATTAAACTGTCAACAACTCAAGCTCTATATAGTAAAATTTGTTATGGATTAAAAATTGACAGAACAATTACATTTTCTTGGCAAAATTGAAAGTTATAGAATCTCAGTAGGAAAATTAGATTTGGCAGAAATAAAACCACAAAATAAAAATCACAATGTAAGAAGATATGATCAATATTATTAAATTTGACAAAAATGACTAAAGCCCTGTTTGATAAGTGAATCTTTCATTGTTAACTTTTACAGAAAAAAATAGAAAAACATAATTCTGATGAAAATTTTTCCATTAAACAAAAATGGAAATGGGAGGAAGGGGGACTGTATAGCTGTGTTGTATAGAAAATTGCTCTAGAAATTATATTAGCTTAATGGAGTACACTCTCAAAATGTTCTCTTGGTGAAAATGTATTCATAATGGTATAATTCTATTTTTAAAATTTTCTGCTTACAAACCCAGAGTCTAAATGCCTCAGGTCAATATAATGATATATTATCTGAAGTTTGGTGCAGAAAAAGAAAAAACGCTTTAGGTTTTTCAAGAAGAACAGGGTGACATTCTAAGAACATTCAAGAAGAACAGGGTGACATTCTAAGCAAAGAATGAAATGCTTAGAGTGAAGGCATGAAGTCAGGAGCTGCCACTAGATTTTTGGTCAGGCTTCCCTTGCAAGTTGCAATCCAGAGGTCAGACAGCTTCTGGAACCTGTTGCCACCGCACAGATGACAGGCAGAGGGAGAGAAATCTAGCTGGCTACTGTAAAACTCCCATCTGCAGAAGCTTCCAAATCTCTTGCAAATTCATCCACTGGCAAAACCTTGCTGGCAAGGGAGTCTGAGAAATGTAGCTCTTAGGTTTCTAGCCTCTGCAATACACTGGAAAGCACAGAAAGCAGGTAGGAATCAACACTGGTCACCTTTCAACTATATCCAGCACAGGGGGATCAAAACATCTTGTGTCCAGAGAAAGAGTCTTAGCTTAACCTGAGCAAGGTCACTGCCGGAGGCATTGGAGGTACAGAGATGGGTGGAGACACTGCCTGTCCTCTCAGAGCTCACAGTAGCAGTAGGAGGGAGACAGATACAGACAGACACTCTGTAAAGCAAGGCCACGTTTGCAGGGAGGGTTAAGCTTACAGCAAAGCAGGGGAACGGAGCAATGCACACTGCTTAGAACAGGCAGAGTCAAGCAAATGTTTGAAAAGTTAATGGTCTTTAGTTGGGTGTTGAAAGGTGGCTACATTCACGTGCTGGGGAGAACTACAGCTTGTCGTGAAAAGGAAACAGCCTGAGCAACGCTGGCAGTGCCTTCTGTGTTTGTACATCCCGTGTGGCTCTGGGTAGTTGAGGCGTGCAGTTGGTGCGTGGCTGGAAAACGAACCTGCACGATCGGCAGAGCCACGCTATGACTGACGGGAGTCCCTGCTGGCCACCAGCAGTGGGAGGGCAGTAGAGTGGCACCCAGAAGCCCCTCAGAACTCCCCAACGTAGGACTTGGTGAGCAGGGCTCTGCTCAGCAGCAGCCAGGCTGGAGAGACAGTTCCGGGCCAGGTTCCCCAGGACGTGGTGTTGCAGGGTGAACCCCAATCCCTTTCTCCCCCGCACAGATTCGGCCCTTTATTGTAGTTAATCCACCTTGCAATACCCCTTTCTGCTTTTTTGGCTCTAATTTCATAAACCTCCAACAACTAAATACTTTTTATAATCTTCCAAATCTTCCAAATCCATCTTCCCAGTTAGCAGTTCCTGGAGCATGGCTGCTCCGGCCGTTGCAGCTCTGAGACGTGGGCTGGGTGACTAGGTTCTCACCGCTCTCTGAGAGGACCCCGCCGGTGGCCAGCCCCTGACCACAGCCCAACATCCCATCGATTCCATGTGACCAGATGTTCAATAACCTTGGAGAAAAATGGGCTCAGTTGAAACTGAAAAATGAAGACAAAACAAATTATTAAAGGTGATGGCTGCAGGGAACAGAGGTTACTAATGCCATTTACGTTGACCACTCTGTGAAGTGGGTATAGTGATGCCCATTTTACAGATGAGGTAACCGATTCCTACCTAGGCAGACAGTAGTACAGTTGAGACTTAAACTTAAGTCCTCCGCTTGTAACTCTAGCGTTCTTCCACTGACCCACATGTCACACCCTTCATTTGATGGCCCTTGTCACCCATCTTTTTTGATGCTTATCCTTAGAAGAATGTGTTATAGTTAATGTCCAAATAGGGACACTTTTGATGGTGACAAATGATAAACTGAGGTATCAAGACAACAGATGCAAACCTGACTGTCCCAGTCAAACTGGGCTGTACAGTCACCTATTTATAGTGGGCAGAGTTTGACATGCAGGGGGGAAAAGATGCTCGCATGCCATTTATCTATAAACACAAGGGTGTGGGCAGATTTTTCCTAGGGACAGAGTTCAGGCTATAGACAGGCTCTAGGCACCTCTGGGAAGGGCCCACTGCATCCCATCCTGCTTCCAGCGGGTGCTCCAAGATCATCCATGGAAGGCCTCCCCCAGGTGCCCAGCTTCCCTGCCACGAAGCTCCCTCCCTCACCTAAATCTATTCTTCTCCTTGCTTTAATCTCCATTAATATTCTGGTCTGAACTGCGTCCTGTAAGGAGGCAGCAGGAAGCTCTGCCTGGATTAGCCAGGCAGAGTGAGACTCTCAGGGGACAAAAGACATCCAAATCTTGCAGGTGTGGGCTGAATCCCAAGTCTGCTTGGCAGGAGAAGAGCTCCAGAGGTTTCCAGGGATATGCACGTTCATTCATACTCTCTTTCTGTCTCTCTCTCTTACACACACACACACACACACACACACACACACACACACACACACACACACAATCTTCCTTTTAGCTTTGAAAAGTCAGTTGCCCAAGGACATGATGGAGTATATCAAACCTCACTGAAGAACACGCGGAGGTTCTGGCCTCACCCATGTGTAACACAAGCTGGCTGGGTGATACGCCTGCTAAAAACACGGATGCCACTGAGGAAGACATTCCTAAGATTTGCCATCATAAGACCTAGGTTAGGGTTCTGCCTCTGATGCTTATAGCTGTGTGAGCCTGAGAAAGTCACTCTGGTTCTCTGAGATTGAGCTTCATCATCTGTAAAATAAAAATGATATTTAGTTCATTGAATTGTTGAAGGATCGACTGGTGTCCTTATGAGAACGCATGGAAAATTCTAGTATTAATCCAAATGTGTGCTGTGATGATGATGATGACAGAGGATAACGATAAAAGATAACTTTGATGAGGATGATGTTGATCCCCTGCTGAGGAGGCGATGTTGGTGCTGCTGAGAATGTTGGTGATGATGATGATGAAGACGAGGGAGGAATAAGGGAGGGAAAGCCTATATTTCATGAGCACCTGCCATGATCCAGGGATGCCAAGAGTTTTCACAGCCTTATCTGTGTCCCCCTCAGGGTGACTCTACAAGGTCTCCACGTTAGTTTTTAAGCAAGACAAAGTGATTTGCCTAAAGCCATCTGGGCTTAAAAAAAAAATTTAAGAACCGGAAATGAGGCATTTTGTAAAACAAGAATTCTATAAATTCTTCATCTTTATATGCATCACTTCCCCATATAAGGAAGATTGTTTCCATGCCAACAGTATGATTCCCCTTTGGGAGGAGTGAGGCACACATCACTGGAATGCCCAGAAGCTGTATTAGCATCTGCTTAGGAGAGTGGCCACCTGGCAAGTGGACCCCAATGACCTCCTGACCCTGTCAGCTCTATGATTTCAGCACATATACGTGTGCATTATTTATATCCTGGCCCCCTGGAATGCCAAATCTTTTCATCTCTTTTGGCAGTATAAAATTAATGGTGGTTAAGATTAGAGACTGGGGCCACACCGGCCTGGGGGCAGGTCCCAGCTCTACATTCTATAGATAGGGAAGGGAAGTCCCAGAGAGGGTAAGGGACTTGCCCAAGAATGCACAGCAAGTTGGCAGCAGCACCAGGTGCAGAACACCAGGTGTCCTGATTTGTCATCTTCTTCCCTAGGAGACCAAGCCCTTGTTTGTGGATACCAATATATGCTGTCCTCCCTGCCTCTTGGGTCGCAAGGCCTCTCCACAGTTGCCCAGCTGGTGAGCCAGTGTTGACTTCATCTGCTTCTAACAGCTCATCTTTGGCCTGGCTCTGTCTTCAGAATCAACCAGAATCCTGGGAAACCGACTATGGTGCTCCTGTGAAGGCAGATGGCAGTGTGTGTATTGCCACGACTGTGACTGCAACTGGTCTACCTAAGTCATTTTATTGACACCTCAAGCTCAGCACCGAGAAGCAGGTGGGGCAAGAGTAATGACCTCATGTTTACAGGGGAGGAGACGGGGGTTGACTGGAGTTGTGGGCCAGCACCACCCTCTGTAGGCCTCAGCTTCTTCCCCTGAGCAATAAGGTCTTTTCCAATTTGAATAGTCTATGCTCTCATCATTTGTCTGAGGTCACACAATTAGTTACAAGCAAAATCAAAACTAGGACAGAAGTCTTGGGCTCCCATACCAAGGATCTTTTTAATACTAAGTGTGTTGGTTTCCTAGGGCTGCTGAAACAAAGTACCACAAACTTGGGGACTTAGAATGGGAGAAATTTATTCTCTCATAGTACTGGAGCCTAGACGTCTGACATCAAGATGTCGGCAGGCCAGGCTCCCCTCAAAACCTCTAGAGGAGGATCTTCCTTGCCTCTTCCAGCTTCTGGTGGCTCCAGAAGTTCCTTGACTTCTGGCAGCATAACTGATGTCAGTCTCCATCTTCCCTCTGCGTCTGCGTCTCCATATGGCATTCTCTTCTCTGTGTGCAGCTGTGTCCAAATTTCTCTCTTCCTTTAGGGACACTGGTCATATAGGATTGGGGCCCACTCTAATGACCTCAGCTTAACTTGATTGCATCTGCAAAGACTCTACTTCCAAATAAGGTCACATTCATAGGTACTGAAGGTTAAGACTCCAACATATCTTTTTGGGGGACACAATTCAATCTGTAACACAAATAACACCTAACCTTTAAAAAAGACTTTCCTTAATGCCAGGCTCTTTTACACGGATTATCTCATTTAACACATACATGAAACGAGCATTGTTATTAGCTCCTTTCTATACGGGAAGAGACAGAACAGAAGCTGAGTGACTTGTTCAAGGTCAAACAGACACAGAGCTGGGACCTGACCCGCCTTCGGCTGACTGCTGAGTCTGCACCTTGGCCACCAGGCAACACCGCCTCTGCTGCGTGTGTCCCCGTGGCCTCCAAGCTTGCGGTTTCCCACGGGGGCGGCTGTGAAGAAGGCTGAGTCTGTGTGGGGAGGAGGACCCAACACGGCCAGCCTGGTAACTTTGTTTTGTCAGCTGGGACGCCAACACACAGTGAGTCGATATTGAGTCTGGCGTCCTCCTCGGGACTCTCGGAGTGGCTGTGGTTTCCCACAGCAGCCCGCAGCCCAGGGTGAGGTCATCAGGAGACAGTGGCATGCTGTGAGTCCCAGGGAGGCAGGAACACTGAGAGGTTCGCCTTGACAGCAGGCTTGGGTCCCGGGAAGAGTGGTGAATGCCGGAACCAGCCCTCCTTGCACAGCCGAGAGCCTGCGAGGGGCCAGGGTGGGTGGTTGGGGGCAGCGTGGGCATAAATGGGGCCTGTGGGTTCAGACAGCGCTAGATGGGGTCCCTTATCGGCCCGTTGCCTATCAGCTGTGTGACCTTGGGAAAGTTGCCTAAATTCTCTGAGCCTGTGTTTCCTCAGCTGCCCCTGCTTCATAGGGCTGTTGTGAAGACATAGGAAAATAAACGTCCCGTGCTTAGCCCAATGCCTAGCCTGGAGGAAGTGCAGCAAATGCCCACAAAGCATGCTGGTATGACTGATCTGGCATGTGCCAGGAAGTAGGAAACAAAATGGAATATTGATCCCTTCACGGAATGTATAGGCAAGAGGTCACACAAGAAAGTGGCCTTACTGCACGTAAAACAAACGCGGATTGAGTTAAGGCTAAGACTTGGAACTGGCAGGGACTGACCAGAGAGGTTCCATGGAGAAGTGGAGTCCTGGCAAGGACTGGGAAGGAGGGCAGGAAGGAAGACAGGAACAGGTGAGGCCCCTAGAGCCCAATATCCCAAGGGCCCTGGAGCCTTCCAGCACCACCAGCAGGCCCCGGGTGAGCTCATTCTCCTCTGGGGAGCTTGTCCCAGACATCTCCTGAGGTGGCCAAGCTCCTCCTTCCCCTCTCCCCTCCCCACAAATCACACCGTGCCCCCCCAGCACACACTCACACGCACACGTGCGTGTGCACACACACCGCTTTTTGTCTGAAGAATCACCAAACCCGGGTTTTCCCTGGGAAGGGCCTGTCAGTCAAGAAGTGTGTTACCCAGAGCTAATGAGTAACTCAAGAGAGATCAAAAGATAGAAGTGATGCCTTTTATTAAGCTCACAGATTTATTATAAGTGAGCCGGCAGGACCACACAGGACTCCCGTCCCAGTGCAGGAAAACTGAGCGTGTGTGTGGTCTGGAGCAGTCGAAAGGCAGCGAGACGGCGGGTGTGAGCCTAATAAAGGCTATAATTGGCACCTCTTTTCCAGCAACACCGACCAGCCACCTTCTCCCCATTGCCAGGCCCTCTGCTTGTGGGGAGGGGTGTTAACGGGGAAGCTCAGCCCAGGGGAGGAGCCCAGGCTTGGGCAGGGGAGGCTTCAGCTGGAGGCCAGGGCCAGAGGCTGCACCTGGACAGCCAATGGCTCCGAAATGTAAGGTCAGCAGGGGAGTGGGCTGTTCTTCCTGGGAGACTATCCACGAGGCCGATCAGAAGGTGTGCTTTGCAAGACTCCCCAGGCTGGTCACAGGCATCCAATTAATTACATGCCCCTTTCTCAGGACAGAGGACCAGGGAAGCTGAGTCATTTCCATACACTGGTGTCTGGTTCATGTTAGTATTAATATTTTATTATAATAAATATTATAAATATTTATTTGTTGCAGGAGCAACACACTTTTAAAAAAAAAAAGCTATACCAGTGGGCTTCAATTCCCACAATCTCCAAACTGCAGAAGAAAGACCACAGTGGCACGTGTCTGTGTCTATGTGGGACCCTCTGTGCCACGCGCTCGTGAATGAGTAGCTGGCAGTGCTTTGGGACTTTTGCAAGACGAGCTCAGCATTTTGTGGGCAGCTATTTCTACTTTGGCCAAAACAGGACACTGGATGTCCCCTCTCTGAAGATGACCCCTAGAAAGCCAGCCATATAAAATGAAGCCCTTTCTTTATAAAACGTGTGTCCTCAGGCGAGTGAGAACAGTGCTGGGCCTCAGTTTCGTCATCTGTATGAGAAGGTAGAGCCGCCTGACCTTGAGGCCTTTTCCACCGCTGACACTGAATCTGTGTAACCCCAGCACCCAATTCCCAGCCCAGAGTCCCTCCGCTTCCCAGCACAGCTGCAGCCTACATTCCCCACCACCCTGCAGCCCCCGCCCCTCCCACCCTGCCTTGTTTCCAGCCGTCTCCCCATCTGCACAGCACCCCCACCCCACCCTAGCATGCCTTCAAGCCCGGCTAATTCTGCTCTGGCAAACCCACAAGCCTGATAATTCCCCCGGCATTCCTTGGCAGGTTCCCCCTTCTCCTCCTCAGCAGAGATTTAAGAGCCAAGAGCAGCCCTGAGCTCATGTTCTGCTCTGGCTTCATTAGTTCTAGAAAGCCAGCTTCATTTATTAATGTGCTATTAATTATTGCTGCAAGTAACTGAATCTAAGTTGAACATTCTGAGACAACTACAATAAAACAAAAAAAAAATTACCTTCATTGCAGGAGGTTTTACTTTGAATGCTTTTTATTGCTTGGTCTGCCTTAAGATTTTACTCTTATGGCAAAAAAAAGAAAAGAAATTGTGGGATAGTTGTTGCTTATGCAAGCCAATAGCGCTCAAAGTCGGTTTTGGTAGATTGACAGGGGGATGGGGGAGATGGAAGGCTGAGGAACACTAACATTAACCAGGCACTTCATATTTGTGAGCTCATTTAAACATCAGAATGATTGAACATTATTATTTCCATTTTGCAGGTGAAGGGACCAAGGCTTCCAGAAGTTAAGTCCTACAGCCAGTGGCAGAGCTGGGTTTGGACCCAGGCCTGCCTGACCTCAAACGTGATGCCCACTATCTTTTTTCACTCAGGCTGAAGTTTCTGCAAATGTAAGTTCAAGGGCATCAGCCCACTATAAGTACATGCAGTAAGGCCTTCCCCTCGTTGCAAGTTACAGTGCCTGGTCATTTGTTTCATCCCAAAGTGAGAACAACTGAAAATTTTTGGACCTTAGAGAAAAATCACTTAACATTTTGAGTAGGTAAGAAAAATAAAGCCCAAGCACTATAGTTGCAAGAAATCATTTTTACCCTACGATATAGCAAAGAAAGAAAATTTGGTGGGCCTAGATTTATAGAGCTGATTTTTGTTTTTCCACTCTTAAAAATTGTGTTAAAATATACTCTGGAGCTGAATTTTAAGTTACTATCTCCCCCACAGATCTCACCACCCCTACCTAAGAACTTTGTTCTATAGAAAGCTCTAACTTTTTCTTAATTCTTCTGCTACAGAGATATGAGTGTGTGGTTAAAGACCCATTTCTGGAATGCTATTGTTAGAAGACAAGCAAGGTAGGAGCTAAGATGGGAAGTAGGAATGGTTGTTACAGAATAAATTTTGAACATCATGGGGTGAAAGGAGGAGCAGGGAGAGAAGAAGAAAGTGAGATGGAGGGAAGATAGAGACTTCTTTTGGTTTAAACTCCTCTCCTCACTTTAGACCAGGAGTCAGAAAACTTCAGCCCATGAGCTACATCTGACCTGCCTCCCGTTTTTGTGCAGTGTATGAGCTAAGAGCGGTTTTTGCATTTTTTTAATAGTTGAAAAAAAACAATAGAAGATTTTGTGACATGTGAAAATTATACAAAATTCAAATTTCAGTGTTCATAAATAAAGTTTTATCGGCATACAGCCATGCTCATTTTTTAACATAATGTCTATGGCTGCTTTTATGCCATGACAGAGTTGAGTAGTTGTGACAGAGACTGTGTGGCCATAAAGCCTAAAATATTTACTTTCTGGCCCTTTGCAGAAAGTTTCCTGACCTCTGCTTTAGATAATCCCCCTCGCAACCACTCTTTCTGCTTCCCTACCTTCTCCTTTATCCATCAAGCAAGGAAAGAGGAAGCCAGTTGTATGGAGTTGCAGGTCACATGCAAAGTGAGTGAGGGGTGTGTGTGTGTGTGCGTGTGTGCATTCAATTTGATAATGCTTAATTTCTTTTATCCTTTTTGTTGCTCAATGAGCAAATTTCAGCCATCTGGAAATTTCCCCTTCTGACTCACTTATTACTTCGATAGACTCTGTTTCAATCAGGCCCACATTCATTCCTCATTTGGTGTTGCCAGATGGAGTTTTCATGAACATGTAGGGTTTCAGGTTCAGCTAGACATGGTTGCTAGGGGCTGAACAAAAAGTAGAGGGAAAATAATTATCAGGATAATTTGAACCCCTGCCTCTGCTCTTCAGCGAAAAGAAGAGGTAGGACTGCATCTTCCACATACATGGCATTCACTGGGTGGCTACACCATCATCTCAGGACTCTTCTGGGGTTGGTCCAGCCTTCTCTGGGTGGCAGTGATAGATGTTGTGATTAGATCTGCATTGGGAGAAAACCCCTTTTCATGTTACAAAGTGCTGTGATTGGCACTGCCTTCAACGTGCTGCCCATCCACTGCCTGTCCTATCCACATGGCAACAGGCAGGGGCTTGGGGAGATGGGTGTGAGGAGGTGGGATGAGCCACCCTGATCCATTCTCTTCAGGAAGAAGAGTAGCTCACATGCCCTTCTTGGGGCCCCACACTCTGAGTTGCCGTTCTACAGCCTGGCTTGGTTGGCACATCTCCTTGATACCCCAAGAGCCCCATCTTTGCACACATACCTCCTGCCACCTCTCAAGGACTTGGTGTGCCTTCTGATGGCCAAATGACCTTGGCTCTCTCACTCATCACCTGTGGACCCCCTCTGCTGGGCTTTCTTTCTCTCCAACCTCCACTGGTTGATCATCCCCAATTATCATCTTCACTCCCATATGTTTTTCCTGGGAGACCACTTACTCCCAGGAAGTCAAACATTCCATATATACTAATGACTCCAAATCTATATACTTAATTTGGCTCGTCTTAGAGCAACCAAGACATACTCCCGGTGCACTTGTTTGTTCACTCATTAATTATTCATTGAGATCTTGCCCTGCGCTGTGTTGAGCACTGTGGATAGAATGGTGCCCAGAAGATATGAACTCTGTCCTCAAAAAGGAGAGACAGAGATCGCTGAATGATTACACAAAGTTAATTCTCCACTGTGATAAATACCAGAGAAAGGTATATAGTGCTATGAAAGTACATAACAAGTGGACTTGATTGTATCAAGTCCAATTCAGAGGAGGGCTAGGGAACTTTGCCAAGAAAGGAGGAAAGTATTTCCAAACACTGCTGGAGAGGCAGGCTCCAGAAAGATAATATGCAGCCTTCTTTTTATCAGTTAGTGTGCTTTTGGCTGCAAGTAACATAAACCCAACGTAAGTTGGCTAAAGAAGTAAGAAAATTTATTTTCTCATATGATTGGAAGTCCTAAGCACAAGCAGTCTTGAGAACTGACTTAAGCTAATGGCCATGTATTAGTTACCCATTGCAGCATAACAAATTTCCCTAAAACTTAGCAGCTGAAGACAAAAAACATTTATCATCTCACAGTTTCTCTGGGTCAAGAATCTGAGAATGGCTTAGCTGGATGCCTCTGGCTCAAGAGCTCTCATGAGGCTGCAGCTAAGCTGTCAAACAGGGGTGTGGTCATCCCAAGATTGGGGCTGAAGGATCTGCTTCCAAGATCCATCACATGGTTGTTGGCACTGGCCATCAAGCTGAGCTCCTCAGTCCTTCACCAGGTGAGATTCTTTGTAAGGATGCTTGCAACATGAACAAGGGGTAGGAAGGTGGGGGGCAGAGAGAACCTGAGGCAGAAGCTGCAGTCTTTTTATAACTTAATATCAGAAATAATATGCCATCACTTCTGTCTTATTTTGAGAGTCCTTAAATCCTGCCCACACTCAAGGAAGGAGATTACACAATAGCATGAATACCAGGAGGCAGGGCCATGGGGGCAACCTCAGGCTGCCAGCCACAGGCTCCATCTGAGCTTCTGTGATTTCTCTTGCCTGGGTCCCCCTTCTGTGTACTCCTGTGTATCATGCTAGAAGAAAGATGGCTACAGGGTTTAAGAACTTTATCCCCATGCAAGACTACATCCTGAGGAAGAGGCCGGGCCTGGTGGCTCACGCCTAGCACTCTGGGAGGCTGAGGCGGGAGGATTGCTTGAGCTCAGGAGTTCGGGACCAGCCTGAGCAAGAGAGAGATCCCATCTCTACTAAAAGTAGAAAAAACTAGCCAGGTGTGGTGGCATGTGTCTGTAGTCCCAGCTACTCAGGAGGCTGAGACAGGAGGAGTGCCTGAGCCCAGGAATTTGAGGTTGCTGTGAGCTAGGCTGATGCCACGGCACTCACGTGGGCAACAGACTGAGACTCTGTCCTTTAAAAAAATATGTAAAAAAAGACATCCTGAGGAAGAGAACAAGATCACTTCCAAAAGCTCTCCCAGAAAAATAAAGGAAGAACTTTTCCAAAAGTCTACCCAAGCCTCCCTCCATGTGTCATCGGCCCACTCATGAATCGTTACCGGCAGAAGTATGCAGTTGCCATTACAACACTTGGGCCCGCCTGGGAGCAGGGGATGGGCCACCCTGAAAACATGGGCTGCGGGGAGGGAGTGTGGAGACCTGTGGCAAATTCTGCTACTGGCCCAATTGCTGATTCCACCCCGCCACACCTCACACCTTCTGTCCTGCTTACAGAACCACCGATTCTGCCAGGGTAGAGGACAGAAAAGATAGGCCCATCCCTTTGTTTCAGGGAATGAATCATGATTGGATTAAGTTGGTCATGGTAGTATCTTTTCCCTTTGCCATATTCCCACTTTCCCGGGATCTTCAGTAGTTAGAAGGGGCCATGTGGCACAGTCCTGTCTGTGACATGTAAGAAGTTAGCCAGGGGGGATTCTAGGGAACATTTCTTTTGTTTATAAAAAGAGGTGACTTCCCCAGGCTTCCTGCTGTTAAATTCAGCTGTGACACCTCGTGCTGCAGCAGCTGTCCTGCACCCAGGAGGTGACAGACATGGGGCCCAATGGCCAACACGCTGAAGATGATGAAGAGGAAAGGGCCTGGGCCTTTGACAACACTGTGAGTAGCTACACTGGATGTGCAACACATAGGAGATGGTTAAAGGTCTTTATTGCTTAAGCCACTGTGAGTCAGGTACTCTGTTGCTTGCACCTGAGCATAACCTAACTGACAACACTTGTGATCAGAGAGAGGAAGAGGGAAATGACTGCTGCTATGCAGCCAAGAGTATCCTTTAGAAGTCATGTTACAAATATCGGTCTTTGTTCTAAGAACAATCAGATTTGTATTTTTAATATGTTGACTGCCACACTAGAAAAAAAATTTTTCCTTGGGGCCACGGTGTTTTATTATGAACATAGTATAAAAACTTCTAAAACAAACTATCCTTTCTAATTGAATGAAAAATTTGTTATTTTGTGCATGAGTTATATGCAATTAAATCGTCAATATTAATTGTAATAATAAGAACATCAAGTAAGGGCTTCACGAACCAACTGTAGGGTTTTGCCCAGGGGGCCACCCATCACATGACATGTGTGCTACAGCATGGCAGCGCGAATTGCCTGTGCACCATGAGGCTTCCAAGGTAAAGAGACGTGCGAGTTACATATGCTTCACGAGGCCCCGGGCTCAAAACTAGTGTGAGTTAAATACAACTCACATGACAGTTAATGTATTAAAAGACTGCTCTAGCTACCATATGGAGAATAGATTGGAGGGAAAGGGGAGGAGGTGATCGGAATACTCAGGAAAGAGAGAGAGGTGCCAGCTTGTCTAGGGCTGGTGGCAGTGGAAGGCAAGGACTGGAGACATGGAAGGTGGAAAAGGGAGGGGGGTAAACCACTGCAGTGAAGGGCAATGGTGAGTGCAGAAGCAGCAAAGTGGGAACTATGGACTTAGGAAAACGCTTCTAACCTTGTTATTAATGGAATGATTCGGTGTATCCGTTCCTCTTTCCTGAAAATTTTTGCATTGGGTGGAAACATATATGTCCTCTAATCCTTTGCTTTTGAGAAGTTCTGTTTAGAAGCTTTCAAATAGTTTGCCTTAATTTTTTTCTGGCAAACTATGTAAGTGTCTTCAAGTGGTTTCCCCATGAATGTGTGAGTGAATGAATTAGAAACATGAAATTGATGGTGAATTCTTCCTTATCATTTGATTTGTACCAATGTTGTCATGTTTATGTAATAAATTATAATTTAAAAATAAAACATAAAATATCTAAAATAATACTTTTGACTTTAAAAGTACTTGTATGGCATTAGGTGCTTACAACTAAATGGGATTGTAAATATCTCTGAATTACCTCCAGAAGCTCCTAAGTCTTGCAGAATTACTTAGATTTTAGGAGAAATCGATTGAACTATAGAGGACTTAAGCTGTCACATTCGCCTCCTATATAAACCAGGACCAAAAAGATTGGATTTGCTTGCCTGGTTAATTCTCGAAGTGTAAGTAGAAGCTGGATAGCTCAGTGATGAGGGTTTCAGGTTTTGGAGTCAGTCAGTTCTATTTTCCATTTTGAAGAACACTTACTGGTGGTGTGACTTGGAGTCAGTTACTTAGTGCTGCTGAGCCTCAGTCACGTCTCTTCGCATTGGTGGTGGTGGTGGTGGTGGTGGGTGTGTGTGTCAGGGTGGGGGGTCCCAACAGGGGTTTCAGGGAGAAGAGTGTGTGGCAAGATGCCTGGAGCCCAGTGGCTGATACAATACCAGGCGCTAGCTGGTTATTTCAGTTCCTAATAAAATCACCATGGGAACATCCCCTTATTAAATCTCATCTGCTCCAGGCTAAACATGTTGAACATTTCATGTGGATAATTCAAAGAGCCCACTGTGTTTATACTAGGTTTTCTTGACTTCAGAGTAGAAATGAGTTTGGCAGGTCTTCCTCTGCTCGTGGGAGACACAGCGGCCCTTGGACATGTGAGGAAGTCTGGGGGCGCCGGGCTCGCCCGGGCTCCCTCTGGCCGATGTGGGCAGGCCAGGGGTGGACCTGGGGCTTTTCCACCGCCGTGCTGCCGGCCTCCCCACCAGGCTCCACTGGGGGACCCAGGGCCCTGACAGGCCTCCGCAGGCTGGAGTCGGAGAGGGGCCAGGAATGAGCTGGTGGAGCCCCAGGAGCTCCTCTCCGCGGCCCTGGGCACCTTCTGCTCCTTCAACCCCCACCCCAGCCGGCTCTGGACTCATCCTCTGTCCTCCCCTGCCCCTCTGCCACCTGTTGCTTCTGACAGGTTTTCTCTCCTTCTGTTTTACTGCACAAGAGATGGCAGGGGGCCTTGAAGGATGGTCCACAAGGTTCCCTGAAGCAAAACTCCAGTCCTTTGAGAGTTTCCAAGGCTTGTTATGGCCAGTTACAAAGACAATACTTCTGTGGGTGAAAAGCCCCAGCTCTGCCATTCTCTCTCTCTCTCTCTCTCTCAATCTCTCTCTCTCTCTCTCTCTCTCTCTCTCTCTCTCTCTCTCTCTCTCTCTCCTTCCCCCTCTCCCCCACCACTTTTCACCTGATTGCAGATGGTGGTGATAATGAAGCTATGGCTGAGAGATTCTCTTGGGGGGAGGGGGAAACAGGTATGTTCATCTTGCAAGATTTTTAGCCCAGGAGCTGAGAAGGAGACCTGGGAGTGAGAAAATGGTGGATCTGGTGGGTCTCTCCAAAGGTGAGAAATGAGCAGTGGGTGTGGATGTGTCTGTGAGGCCCCTTGGCATGAAGTGGTCATGACAGAATGCAGGAGAAATGGCCCCAAAGATTACCTCCCCCATTCCCAGCCACCTTGACAGACCCTCGCAGCCCCTCAACCAGCACAGGGTCAGTGAGAGCCTGGGAGAAGGGGCAGGAGGGTATCCCCACGCGGTGGGTCTGCAGTCATGAGGAGGAGGGGAGGGAAATGCCCAAGCTGTGGCGGGGGGAGGGGAGGAGGTTGGTATTGCCGGGCAGCTGGTGCACAGTCACAGGATCAAGGGTGCTTCCATATCAGGATGTCAGGGACCAAGCCTACCAAGACACCCTCACCTGTGTGTGTGCATTCACATATGTGGAGACGTGCACATTGCACACAAAGCTGTATCCAGACACAGAATGGGTGGGTGTGTTTAGATGGCAGCTGCCAGGTTGCTGTTGGCACCAATAAAATTCATCCCACAAAAAGCTTCTGTTTAGACATCACCTTACCAATGAGTTCTTCCCCCACAAAGTTCCTTAAAATGTCACCCCGGCCCACTTTCCGATGTCCTGTCCACCTTCCCTCCTTAATTGTCTTCCGTTAGCCCTTATCTGTGCATATTTTTGCCTCTTTGTCCCTCTCCCCCAGCTAGAACTTAATTCTCTTGAGGATAGGGGCATTGCTTTGTTCACTGCTACATCCCCAGCCCTAAAAATATGTCTGGCTTTTAGTAGATGCTCAATAAATATTTTTTAAAAGAAACAAGAAAGAAGAGAGACAAAAATGGAGAGGAGGAGGGGGAGGTGAGAAGGTGAAAGGGAGAGAGAGAAGGGAAGGAAGGAAGGAAGAAAAGAAGGAAGGAAGGGAAGATAGGGAGGGAAGATGGGAGGGAGAGAGGAAATGAAGTAAAGAATCTGGACCAAGCCCAAGAGTTGTCTGACTAGCCTGTGGCTGTCTTTTGTGATTCCCAGCCCAGAATTCTACATTGAGAACAACTCGGGTTATCCCTGCAACAGAGGCTTGAAGGACTCTGGGGGCCAAAAGAGCCTCTCGTGGGGCTGGGCTTGGGTTGACAAGGAGCCTCCTGTGGCCCAAGGGGACAGGGCTCACCAGCCCCTCTGGACTGGCTGGCAGCTAGCAGCATTTCCTATAGCAGGAGTGGCATGTGTGTGCATTATTGAATTTAAGCCTCACAGCATCACTATGAGATGGGTACTATTAATATTCCGGTGTTCCTGAAAATTAAGGTCAATAGAGGTCAAGCGACTTACCTGTCCAGCATCACAGAGATGATCAGTGAGGACTTTGAGCCTTGACCCAGATTTGATGGAGCCCAAGGCTTCCCTCTTCCTGTCACTCTTGGCCTTGTAGGTGCCCTAACTTGGCCTCCCCAAGGGCAGCTCATCCTGAGAAGCTTGATCTCTTCCCTTCCAAAGCTAAAGAGCCCTGTCCTCTGGATGCTAATAAGTTCATTCCCAGAAAGGTATTATTTGCTGATAATGGCTGAGATGTCAATCCTTAGAGAATTGAATGAGATAACCTTTGTAAAGCTCAAACCACCTGCTCCAGGCACAAAACAGATCTAATAATTACAGCACAATGCCTTGTGTGTCGTAGGGGCTCAAAAAATTTTGTGGCTGTTGTTATTTTTTTCCTGCGGTGAATGGGAAACCAGGATCCCACATTCTTTACCATTTTTCCCCCTTTTCAGCTATTTTCATTGCAATCTAACCCTAAACGGTTCCACAGTTGAAAAAATTCTCTCACACACATTTTGTCTTTCAGGCTTTGCAACAAGCTGATGAAGTTGCTCGACAGCCCCATTGTTAAGATGAAGAAACTGAGGCTCCAAGGCTGGTGCTGTTGTACCCCACTCTCTTTCTCCTCTCCCGTTTCCTCAGTCCACAAAGAGCTGCCAGACACTCACTGGGGCACAGAGAATAAGAACTATGATATTTGTCTTTTATCATTTCTGTTTTCTTATGATTCCGGGGTGTTGGGGGTGGTTTCCAAGTCTGGTGTGATAGGAATCACATTGTTTGCACAAAATAGGAAAATCTCTGCCAAGCTAGCCTGGCAAATTTCTAGCTTTCACTTTTAACATCAGGAGACGTGAAAGTCTCTAGCACTGTGTTTGAGGGTTTGGCTTGAAGTCTCATTTCTTCCAGGAAGCCCTTCCAGGTGAGGAATTTGAGCAGAGGGCCAGAGATCGGTGTTAGCAGGACTTGGGGCTGTACTCTGGATTTCTCTGTTGTTTGAATCTTGGTGCACTTTTAATTGTATGACATGATTGGTCATGGATCATGATGCACGTGTTATTTATGTAGTGGATTTGTGGATTGAAGGGCTAGCAATGAAGTGGGTGCTCAATGCCGCAGCTACTCAGAGTTAACATGTGTGGTCACTGAAAGTTGAACCATGCTGTTGGGGGACTGGTGTTCACAATTGTTCCTGGCAACTGACATTCATGTGTATCAGAACCGTGGAAAGCAAGAACTGCCTGTGTTCAGTTGGCTGCTAGACACCGCCGCCTGGAAATCCAACAAGCACCTCAAACCTGCCATCTCTCCCTCTAATCCTTCTCTCCTTTCTGATTCCCCATGTCACCCTCCACCTAGGAACTCAGGCTAGAAACCTGGGAACTCTTTCCTCTCCTGATCCCACTTGCTCTATATCCAGTTCCCAAACACTGTAATTCCACATCCTAAATATTGCACAAAGCCATCTTAACCCTTCTCCTCCACACTTGCTTGTGGCATATGGTGATATTATCTCACAATCTCTGCACCATTCAATCAATCCTTCACACAACTGCCATTAACTAGAACACAGATCTGATGCTATTATTATTTCCTCAAAATCTTTCAATGTTACCCCATCACCTAGAGAATAAACTCCAACCCTATTACCATGGCAGGCAAGGCTTTCCATAAGCTAGTCCCTGCAGACATCTGTTCTGTTACTGCTGCTTGTCAATATTCGATGCCTTGGAGCCACAGAACTGTGCTGTAGTTGGCCCCCATTCTTTTGTTCACAGTACCTTCTTACCAGGAATGTCCCCCTTCTCGATTCTCTTGTGTGGCTCTTTCATTGCTCTCACCACCTGGCTTTGTAACCAAGTGCTTCTGTGTGTACCTCCTCTACCAGGAGGCAGCGCTGTATTTTATTTATCTGTGTATTCCAAGTACAAGGTATATTGTAGGTGTTCAATAAATGCTCCTTATGCAACTGAATAAAAAATCTGAAGTTGCACAGTTGATTTGCACTGGGCCAATTTGCATGGAATGCTGCAGTATACAAAATGATGTATTTTTGTTCATTTTATTGCAATGACAACAGAGGAGCATGTCATACCATGTTGGCTATGGACTGAATGTCTGTGTCCTCCCCAAATTCATATGTTCAAACCTGCAACATGATGGTATCAGGAGGTGAGGCCTTTGGCAGGTGATTAGGTCATCAGGATGGAGCCTCCCTGAATGGGATTAGTGCCCTTATTGGCACCATACTCTAACCAGCTGAGCTAACCGGCAGCCTGCAGGATTAGTGCCCTTATAAAAGAGCCCCCAGAGAGCTCTCACACCCGTTTCCTCCGTGTGAGAACACAGCGAGAAGCTGGCAGTCTGCAGCCTGAAAGAAAGCCCTCACCAGAACCTGACCGTGCCAGCACCGTGATCCTAGGCTTCTAAGCTCTGGAACTGTGAATGGTAATTAGTTATAGCATCTGCAGCTAAGACAATGCACATGAGATGAGAAAACTGAGGTTCATGGAAACTAAGTGGTTTGTCCAAAATCACACCTTTTTATGTCAAAGCTCTCTCTTAAACCCAGATCTGCTGACGGGAAGTCCCCCCATCTCTCCGGCTGGTTCCAGTGGTGGCCCTCTCAGTTGGTGAAGCACCGGGGTGTACCTCATGCTCACCTTGTCCACTGTACTTCCCGTGCCGAGAACCCAGGGTGAGTAGTAAATACATATTTAATTAATTCATGAATTAATGAGTGTCAGCAAGATGTCGAATTCTGTTGGTTGAAGTGGGGAAACCAGGCATTTGGGAATTCAATAAGGGTCTGTGAAAGGGATACCAAAATATTCATGGGTTGGCAGGTATAAAGAGGGCCACTTTTTCTCCTAAGCCCAGATAATAGGATATCTGTGGGGTCCTTCAGGGCTGAACCCTCCCCCCGAGACGTTCCAGTCTCCCTGAATAGGTGAGAGGAAGCGTTAGAAGGCAGACGGCTCCTACCACCCCAGGAGTGGGGTTCTTGGAAAGGTATTATCACTCCCATCCATCAGGAGGGAGCTGCAGCTCATCGCCTTCCAAGAATATGACTGACTGGCAAATTCGAGTTCAAAAGAAGATTAGATTTCAAGGCGACTGGAAGCTATTCAGTGAAAGCCAAGTTTTACAGGGAGAGTTTCCTCTGTCTCCTCTCTCCCCCTCCTTCTCCCTCCAGGGCAGCCCAGGGCTTGTTGGGACCTGAAAAAGAACTGACAGTGCCTGACTGTTCCCCTAATTGAGGAAAGGAGAGAGAGAAAACCAGGCTCTGGACTTGTTTACGAGCGCAGGGAGGATCCAAGGACCGCGTCTCCCCAGGTGCCCGGTGAGACTGAGACGGCTGTTGGGAGTGAGCGAGCCGGACGCCGGCTGCCGGCTGCCTGGGCAGGGCCCGAGCACCCACAGCCAGCGCTCAGCAGCCTCCCTCGGAAAAAGAGGCCTTTACCATGGTCTCCACTGACCATAATAAAAGCAGAAGCCTCTCATAACAAATTAAAGTCTTATGTTTGTACAGAACTTTCCAGTTTTCAAAGCCCCCTTGCAGTTTTCGTCACAACACCATGGTGAAGGAGGTAGGCAGGTGCTGCCAACACTTTGCATGTAAGAAATCTGGAGCCAGCAGAGGTTTGAGGACTTGATCGTGGTCACGCAACTGGAGGACAGATGGTGGTGCAGGCTTAAAACTAGGCCCTTGACAGATGACAACTACCTGTGACTGATCACCTCCCCTGTACCTGGCACACTTCTAAGCACTTTCATGTATTCGCATTTAATATTCACAGCAACCCTATGAAGTAGATGCTATTCTCATTCCCATTTTATAGATGAGGGAACTGAAGCTCACATATACTAAGTAACTTGCTTAAGACCATGCAGTCATTAATGGTAGAGCCAGAATTTAAGATCGGAGTCAGCTATATAACCGCTACTTGATTCTAAATTTCTAAGCTCAGATAAAAATCTCATCAACAGTTTTTTTTTTTTTGGAGGGGTCCCCATGTTTGAACTTTGTCTGAGGATGTGGTCACAGCCACCCCCTCCTCGATCCCTACTGAATCCTCACCATGGCTGCTGTCACACTTGCTCACGGCAGGCTGAGGGCCCAGGGGAAGGGCCCAGAGCAAAAGGCACCAAGCACACATGCAAGAGCCAGTGCACCAATAACCTCACTGACAAATAGAAGTCAAAAGAATATAGTGTCAGGAGGGCAAACCAGAAGGATATTCGAAGCCCACATGATCATTCAACAACTAGAATGTGTGGAGGAGGAGAAAGGGACAAAAGAAAGGGACAGTCTAAGGGAAGCACATATTCAATTGTCTTGATGAATTCACATGGACTTTACTGAGTGTTAATTTAGTGCACTGTCCTGTCATACAACCTTATTTAAACCTCATCTCCATGCTACGAAGAAACTGAGTTCTGAGAGGTTGAGTTACCACCCACTAATCTTACTAAAGTGTTGGCAAAACTTAGCTGTCAACATAAGATGATCTAAATCCCAAACCATCGTTATACATTCCCAAGGTTTCCTCCATTCGTGACCCCCATCAGTCAATTAATCAAAAACCCATAGCTATTTAGCATTCAAGACCCTTTGCAGGGAGTGAAAGAAACACAGCACACGGCACCTTCCCTGCCCACCAGGAGCTGGCAGATCCAGTGGGGAAAGATTCCTCCAAGTTCATCTTTACATCTAGCTATCAACAGTGGATGAACCCGTGCTTTGTTTGAATAGCAAAGTAGAATGTTTCAGGCATGGAAAACCCTAGATATAAAGCACCAAAAACAAAACAAAACATAACAAACAAACAAACAAATGGAAATAACTTTTCATTCCCTCATTAGTACTAACTTTAAAACATCTATTAATAGTAATAAAACAAGTTTACTTAAAATATACTCCTCATTATGAAAGAAAAAACAACATGTGTTGTTCAAAAGCTTCTGTGCAGAGGAGTGGTGACGTGCCTTTGAGTGAAAGGGCTACAATCCTCTAACCACTTAGTTAATTAAACTTAATTTTATTTATGGACTCCTCCTGGCCTTTCTCTTGCTTTGGTTCTCTTCTATTTAAGCTCCTCCAGTTCGCTCGAGTCCACGTGCTGGTCAGATTTTCTCCTTTACTGGCAGCTGCCTTGGGTCTTCCAGAGAGAACTTTCTTATTCTTCTCAAGCCCAGCCAAAGGGGAAACCAAATAAACAAGCAAAAAACCCCAGGTTGCTTTGCAGGTATACACAAGAGGAGATAAAAATTCACATGGTAAATGCTATGTGTCAAATGTATGTTCTAGACCAGAGGTTCCTAACTTTGTTCATGGAACCCTTAGCGTCTCAGTAATTTTTTCATGGTGCCCGTAAGCCAAAAGAAATACCAACACTTCCATTTATTAAGTAATTAAGTAATTAGATCCCAATGACTTAATAACTATTTATGGCTTAAAAACTTAGTAGCCATTTGAAAACTTCATGCACAAATGGTTGAAAGAAAACAATAGTTGTATTTCATTATTAGATAATTACAGTGACTTTATGGGCACTGCACAACTTCTCAGACCTTGGAATCAGGTGGGACACAGCCCGTTCCATATGGATTTTCACATGGAACTTATTTTTTTTTTATCACAGCAAGTGCAAAAGTATATCAGAAGGAATGTGGTGCAATCTAATGTTGAAACTGTGCACTATCTCAAGTTTGAAGTTTCCATGGTGTAATATCTGACAGATATTTTCTTGGAGAATATCGAAAATAATCTGTAGCACCCTGGGAACTCGACGAAGCACTCAGGGCACCATAGCGCACAGTTTGGGAACCATGGTTCTACACAATAAATGCAATGAGTACTCAAAGGAGGAACAAAACACTTCCCCCTAAGATAGTTCACAGAAGATTTCATGAAGGAGGAGAAATCAGAGGTGGACTTAGTGGCTTGGCAGGCGAAGAGGAAAGGATGGCAAGTGAAGATGCCAGGATGGAAGGGGCTGTCAGGAGAGGGACATGAGCAAAGTGCAGTGGAAGCCGGTGGAAGACTGGTCTGGCTGCAGGAGGACATTGAGAGAGAGCAGGCTCCAGCACTGAGTAGAAGGTGGCTGGGGCCTAGCTCACCTTCCCTCGGGAACATCTTTAGTTCCCTTCCACTTTCTGAATTCCTACCAGTTTATCTCCTCAACTAGACTGAAAGCTCTGAGGTCAGGGACAGTCTCTGTATCTTTGTATCTTCCATACCCAGGGGTACAGAGCTGCATGTATGGTGCTCATTTAATAAGTATTGACCCTATTCACACACTAACCCTTGCTGAATGCTCATACCCGAGCTTTTGCAGACCAATGGCCCAACCACAGTGCTGAGAGAAAGTGCGGGCCTTCAGCCCCAGGACAGGCTGCTGGATGAGCTCCCTGATTCCTGCTTCACACCTGCGTCTTTGGAGAAGGAACAGGTGAGGGAACTCAGCCCCTGTGTTGTTTTCAGAGAGCGCAGAGAATGCTTGGTTCCAGATCTCTTATCTGTTGCATCTCCCCAGCTTTACCAGGAGAGCAGACCTTAGCATTCCCAGCCAGCCGAGCCTCCCAACCCGCCTCTGTTCCCACGAGGCAGCTCAAATGTGACAGTAGCTCCTCAGAGAGCTGTTTGTGTCTTTCTTATTTACAGTGTAAACAGCATTTAGACTGCAGCTTTGCAAGGCCTCCATCTATTTGTTCAGGTAAATCCACAGCCCTGGATGTGGTTTCCATGCAAGATCTCAGGCCAGCGGCTTCTGGATTGTTCCTCTTCTGGATTGTTCCGGCCATTACAGGAAGAAGAAATCTTCTGGCCTTCTTTGCCTTTGCATCTAATCTGTTGATTTACAACGCTCCTAAACAGATAAAAGACGGAGCTTGCTGTTGTGTACCGCCATCCCTTCCTTCTCACACACAGCACTACTCTGAATATCAACGTCTTGGGAATTTAGCTTCATAACAACATTTGTTGGATTAAAAGCAAAATCAACAATAACAAATGAAATTTTCCTAACCAAGGACTGTAGAGCAGTCTGCATCTGCAGCTATATAACCAAAACATCTGTTTCTGATAAATAGATGTGGTGTTGGAATTTCCTGGCTTCATTACAAATACAGGTACATTCATAATTGGTGGTATCTTTTACTTTGTGGAGGAGCTAGAGTCTAGCAAAGCTAAATCATAATGGATTCTGTTTACAAGGGAAACCTATCGTTTTCCTCTTAATTCCCTTTATAAAATTGAAAATGCTTTCTTTGCTTCTCACTGTCCTTTAAAGGTCTGTGTTTACAAAGTAGCAATCAAGAGACATTTCAATTCCTCCTAGGTATTTTGTCTTCAATTAGAGTAAATTACCACCACAGTTGAATAGTAATGCTTCATGATTCAACCACCCAAACTTCTCATGGGGTCCTTCTCCAAAGAAAAATCAACATACTTCTTTAAATGTACCTTTAAAAGTAAAAACTGTAATATTGGTTGTGACCACTAAGCAACAGTTCCAAAGAAGAACATAGTAAGAAAAATAAATCTAGATAAAAATTTGGAAATTTTCCCCAAATTCTTTTTATTATTCATCAACATTTAAGATAATTCTGGGCCGGGCAAGGTGGCTCATGCCTGTAATCCTAGAACTCTGGGAGGCCAAGGCGGGAGGATCGCTCGAGGTCAGGAGTTCGAGACCAGCCTGAGCAAGAGCGAGACCCCATCTCTACTAAAAATAGAAAGAAATGATTTGGACAGCTAAAAAATATATATATATATAAATTAGCTGGGCATGGTGGCACATTCCTGTAGTCTCAGCTACTCGGGAGGCTGAGGCAGAAGGATTGCTTGAGCCCAGGAGTATGACGTTGCTGTGAGCTAGGCTGATGCCATGGCATTCTAGCCAGGGCGACAGAGTGAGACTCTGTCTCAAAAAAAAAAAAAAAAAAGATAATTCTGTCTTTTGTTTTCCTCCAGGGTGAAATAAGGTGTCCTTTTATTAATAGCTCACCCTTGATGTTAACACTTCCTCAAGTCAAAAGTCTTTCCTGGGGCTGCTCTTGGTGATCTACATCTTCCTCTGAGCTGGGCATTAAGAACAAAAACAAACAAAATTCTGGCTTCTGTTCTGTTCTTCAATTACCTCCTTTTGATGAACTCCTCCCACTAGAACATGAGCTCCATGAAGGCAGGGTTTATTTCCAGTGCCTCAGGAGGGGGCTGGCCACATAGTGCTCAGGAAGTATTTCAGAAGAAAGGAATGAATGAAGCAGCAGATGGAGAAGAGTGTTGTGAGGTGGATGCGTGAGAGGAGAGAAAGCACCAGCCAGTCCCTGACTCCAAACAGCCCTCGGTCACTGTCACCATCTTTCCCTCTCTTCTCTGACAGCCTCTGAAATATGTAAAGACCTCAATTCTACTTTCCTTATTCAGCCCATTCATTGGGTCACCTTCTTTGCAGTGGTCATTGATTTATCAATAGCTCTGCTTAAATATGATAGCGAGTGTATTAGGTTTCCTGGGGCTGCCATTGAAAATTACCCCAAACTTGGTAGCTTACAAAAGAAATTTATTCTGTCACAGTTCTGGAGACCAGAAGTCCAAAATCAAGGTGTTGGCAGAGCCTCACTCCCTCCAAAGGCTCTGTGGGAAAATCACATGTCAGCACTCTCAGGTTCTGGGGGCTCCCAGCAATCCTTGGTTTCCTTGGATTGTGGCTGCATCACTCCAATCCCTCCCTCTGTCTTCACATCACCATCCTTTCTTCTTATAAGGACACCTGCCGCTGGCTTTAGGACCCACACTAAATCCAGAATGGTTTCCCTTAACTTTACTCATCTTAACTTAATTACATCTGCAAAAACCCTTTTTCTAGATAGGGTCACATTCACAGGTTCTGCATGAACACGTTCTTTGAGGGACCACAATTCAACCTACTGTGGTGAGAATCTCATTGCAGAGCCCTTCAATGAGGTCTCATTGGTGCCAAATACCATAAGATTGTTTCTTCTGATGATCTGATAACTTAATGGATGCTAAAATTTTTAAGTGTTTCAGTTGCCAAGAACATTACTTGCTCAAATTAACTTTGTTGTCAAGTGAACATTGATTTTACAAGAATGCTGCCAAGCTGGGTTTCCCCAACTATGTTTATGTCCTTGTTTATTAAGCAAAAAGAGGTCATCTTATTCCCCATTGATTTCACATAGAGAATATTTGGAGCCTTGACCTCATCATCTGTCATTGTTGTCCAAGCTATCAGCACATTGAACACACACAGCCAAGAGGGGAGCAGTAAGGGAGACTTAACTGTAATAGGATACTGTCCCTTGGGAGCATTCAGTCACCGAATATTCATTTAGGGAGCATTCATTTAGTAAATATTTATGGTGTGTTCACACTGACTAAGGTGCTGTGCTGGGCATCTGAAAGCTCCAAGTCAAGACACAGTTGAGAGTGCCTAACATTATAGAAAGCCCAAAGACCCATCAGTTCATTTCTTAAAAAATGTAATTGGGGAATTCAACTAAAAGCACACACTTTTATAGTATTCACAACAGTCTCATTTAAAAAAAAAACTTGCCAGCCTTTGGACTCTAGGATAAGGTAGAACAAACAAAAATACCAACTTGCCAAATGCTTTGCTATTAATAATTGTCAAGATGTATTACATCTACCAATTTGCCAATTCAATAACCAATCATGTTAGGAAGCGGCCTTTACTTGGCAAGGCTTATTCCAGTGAACCTATATTAGTTCCTTGTGGTCACTGTTGAAAGATCGATTCTAAAACGTTAACATTTACAGAGAACAAACTTACCACTCTGTAGTTACTAGAATGAAACCTAAAAAAGAAAAATGACATTTGTTTATATCCTGTCAACTGACACTTATTTAACTTTCCAGAAATTCTGAGATCACTGACAGTGACTTTTTCTATAAGAAATCAACACATTTGTGTGAAATAAAAAGTCAAAAGTTTTGGCAGTAAAAAAAAAAAAGTCAAAAGTTTTGTGTACAATGAATCCTCGTGTGTGTGTGTGTGTGTGTGTGTGTGTGTGCGCGTGCGCGCGCACGCAACTTGCTTTTGCCTAATTAATCCTCACAACAACCCTATGAGACAGGAACTGCTGTGAAGCCCACTTGATAGATGAGGAGGCTGAAACAAAACTGGGTGACAAGAAACATGCTTTCATGCAAGCGGGCCATTGTAAAGAAAGCACTCTTTGTGAAGATAAAGTTGCTGGTGCCAGAGAATGTCCCCTCGTCTGGGTAAGAACAGACCTGCAAACAGGTTCCAATGGTGCTGCCTTTGCCGTGTGTGTCCGTGGTGGCTTCTGAATGGGGATAAGCCTCAGGTGACTGAGCATCCATCGCTGTTGTTGAAGGTCACACGTGTTTAAATCAGAACACGACGTCAGTTACATTCATATGGGCTCATGTCTCAATCTTGGAACAATTCCTTCTTATCTAACCCTCTGAAATAAGACCTGACAAGGATTTTAAATGATCGATCCAGGTCCACAGAGGAAACTTTAAATCATCAGAGGGAACTGTCAAAAACAATAATAACAATATCAGAGTGAATTTTAAAAAACAACAACAACAACAATAACAATAAAACGCTATCTGGGACCTTTTCCAGACCAATTAAAAGTGGTTCTCTAGGAATAAGTCAGGGAATCAGCATTTTTTAAAAGTTTCCCACATGATTCTAATGCGCAGCTGCTGGGCTGAGAATATCTCATTTGAAGTGGGGGATCAGAGCTTCTCAAACTTAACTGTGCATACGAATTGCCGGGGAGCATGTTAAAGATGCAAGCGGCTCACGTGCTGCCCCTAGAGGGTCTGGCTTAGCAGGTCCAGAGTGGGGTCCAGGATCTGCCTTTGTAACCAGCATCTCAGGTGATTCTAATGCATGTGGTCCCTGGACCACACATTGAGAAACGCCCAGTGAGATGTTCCTTTGGGAACTAAATTAGGCTAAAATGATTTCTCTTTGTCTTCTGTGTTTCCCTTTCCAATTTGGAGATCATCCCTGTTTCTGAAAAATAAGAATAGGAGTCGTATCAGTCAGGTTAGACTCTACTGAAATAACAAACAACCCCCTATATCTCAGGGCTTTACACATTGTTATAAATTGAATCATGTCTCCTCAAATTCATGTGTTGAAGCCCTACCCCCCAGTACCTCAGAACGTGACAATATCTGGAGACAGGTCCTTCAAAGAGATAATTAAGCTAAAATGAGGCCATTGGAGTGGGCTCTAATGTAAGGTAAATGGTCTCCTTATAAGAAAAGAAGATTAGAACAGAGAAAAAACACCAGGGATGTGCGCACAGAGAAAAGACCATGTGGGGGCACAGCAAGTAGTTGGCAAACCAAGGAGAAAGGCCTCAGAAAATATCAAACCTGCTGGCAGCTTGATCTTGGACTTCTAGCCAACAGAACTGTGAGAAATAAATTTCCATTGTTGAAGCCACCCAGTCCGTGGTATTTTGTTACGGCAGCCCTAGCAAACTAATAGACACATCAAACGTTTATCTCTGGTGACACCACAGGACTTTCACATTGGAGGCTCTGCTCCATATGGTCAGACGGAGACCCAGGCTGATGGAGACACCATCTTGTTATGTGGCTGAGGACAGAGAAGGGCATGGGAAACTCACAGTGGCTTGAAGTCCCTTGGATAGGAAGTGGTACTGGACCTGTCAGTCACAGTCTACTGGCCAGAACTAATTACCTGAGCCCCAAGAGGGAGGCCAGGGAATGAAGGGAGCTTGGGTGACAATTGTAAGCACTAGACTGCCTCTTCCATGGGATTGGAACAGTGGTGCCTTATCTCTGGTTTCTTTTTATCTGTTGACAATGTGTTATCTTTCTCAATCAAGCAAGTATTTATTAAGCCCAACTTCGTGATCAGCACTGTGCCAAGAATGAATAGAAGGCAGGCTCCAAAAGACATAAAAGATAGGCTTCCTAGTGGTGGAGATTCCTCGGGGAGATAACGCTTACAGATAAGAAGGAGTTAGCGTACAATAGACAATATTGCGAGATGGAGGGCCAAATTATGTGGGCGGCTCTGCATGCGGTAGATGCTCAGAAAAGCTGTGATCAGAGGCCTGGGATGGCCAGGGAAGGTCTGATCAGAGATGTGGAAGCTGAACTAGAACTTGAAGCAGGTCCAAGCAACAGCTAGAAAGAAGGTATAGGAAAAATAGAATGCAAATTCTCAGAAAGGATCAAGGTGTTAGATACCTGGGGAGTCTGAGTGGTGTATTTGCTACTCCTGAGATTATTTTGGTTTCTGTTAATGCTCATAATTAATGAATTCAGACTGTCAGTGAAGGTCAATTGTTGGCAAAATGGAAACTCTAAGCAGTGTCTAACTAACTTATAATTTTTCCCTATTAAGGAGAGGAAATTCCTGGACACAATTCTTCAAACTATGAGAATTGGTAGAGTTTGCTTGGGGATGCCTCTTTAATGCCCCCCAAATAGTAAGCCCCCTCTTGGAGGACCACAAGTAAAGTTTCCCCCATGGAGGACTGAAGTGTTTGGGGTTTGCAGTGTCACATGCGATGTGGAAACACCTCTTGAGACTCAAAATCTGCATGCCCTGCCATGCTGCTGCCGCTGCCACCATCTTCCAGCTTTCAAGGACAGCGATGTCAGGAGCTCCCAAGCTTTCTCACCAAGGGCAGGGCTCCGCCAGCCCAATAAATCAGCAGGAAAATAATAAATAGATGCTCTCAATGCCCGTCCAGAGGAGGCTTGTGCAATTCCCCCACCTGTGCCGCTGTGCCACTCCTACCTGGGACCAGAGAAACCCAGCAGGGTGAAGGGCACCTCCGTCCCTCGAGACAATGAGCCAAGTCTCTGAGAGGGGTGAGCAAGGTGCTGGAGGCTGCACCGGAGGACGGGGCGGGCCTCAAAGATTGAGATCTGCTCTGCCGTGTTGAAACTGAGTCTCGTGCAGGGCCTGGAGGCACAAAGCCGTCTGCAGATAAGCGAGCTGGGCTGGGAGTCTGGGTCAAGACGGGGCTCACCTCTGAGAACAGTCTGCTTGGCGGTGCTGTGAGAACCAAGGTTTGGACATGCCTACTTGCTTGTGGCTTTGGCCCCCACAGCAAGGCGGGGGCTGAGGGGGGAGAAAAAGTGTTGAAATATCAACAGGGAGTCAGAGGTAGTTCTCATGGGTGGCTGCGTCAGGGTGGCAACTGGGCTAGGAAGGGAGCACTTGGACTTGGGGTCTGGGAGGAGCTGCTTACCAGGGGCTGCTAAGGGGGTGGTCTCTGTGTCACCTCCAGGAGATCCTAAATTATTTCCCAGGTGAAAACATCTCTTCCAACTCCTATGCCTTACAAATTAGTGTAGTGAGGCCCAGAGACGGAAACTGACAGCCCTAAAGTTGCACACCTCATGGGACAGAGTCAGAACTGCTCAGTTCTCTTGGCTGATAATTCAAGCCACTTTCCCTCATGCTGCCAGTAGGGGCAAAATGCACACATACATAAGCACATCCTTCTATACATACAGCAGAGCATGGGGTGGGCACACTTCTGCAAGGTGGGAAGAGGGCCCCAAGGAATCCCTGCATGACTTGCTCAGCTTCTACTGTTTCCTCACCCCACCAAATTGCACAGACAACCAATGGAAAAGTGCCTTTTTCTATCAACAGATCATAATCTTATATCACAGATGAACTTCTAGTTTTTATTAAGAGTTAAGGTTCCATATGGTCATTCAAAAGGTAGCCCACTAGCATCTGGTGCGGTGGAACTGCCTAGAGGATTCCTTGACCCTGGAGTGGAGTTTTCGTGGCATTGTTTTCTTGGTCGGGGTGGGTGAGGGAGTGGAGCAGGGAGAGGATTTCTGCTCACTGGGTGGATGCCATCCAAAATGGAAACACATCGTTATTTTATGAATCTTTAAAGAGGTTACGTGTGGAGTATCACTCCCTTGAAAAAGTTGAGAGGTCAGTGGAGAGTACGGCCAAGGGAGGGTAAGCTGGGATAGGGAAGAGAGGCCCAAAGCCCACACCGTGGTCAGCCACCAGGGACAGACACCAAAGGTAGCCTCAGCGGGTACCTTGTCCATGTCTGGGCTGCTCCAGGAAAATGCCACATCCCTCATGTGCCTCACTGCACTGGTGTCAGAGGAAGCCCTGTAGATGGTGAATCAAGAGTAAATACTGCCTACTGGTTAGAAACACAAACTCTGGAACCGGACGGCTGAGTGTGGTTCTCGACTCATTCATCTGTGTGATCTTGAGCAAGTTTATAGACCTTTATGCCTCTGTCTCCTCATCTGTAAAATGGGAATAACAGTACAGTAGTCCCCCCTTATCTGCAGGGGGATACGTTCCAAGAACTGCAGAGGATGCCTGCGGCCCTGGATAGTACTGAACCCTATATATACCATGTTTTTTCAATCTGTTAACCAAAATGCCCACTAAGTGACTAACAGGCGGGTAGCATATACGCCAGACAAAAGGATGATCCCGGCAGGCAGGACAAAAAAGAGACAACGTGAGATTTCATCGTGCGACTCACAATGGTGGGTGTGCAATTTAAAACTTATGAATTGTTTACTTCTGGAATTTTCCATTTAATATTTTCAAACTGTGGGTAACTGAAACCTTGAAAAGACAAACCACAGATAAGGGGGGGGACACTGTACCTACATCATAGGGTGGTTATTGAAGATTACATTAATTATGTCAAGCACTTAATATAATGCCCACCACAAAGTGTTCCCTTATTATAATTGATATTCCTTTCTCTAGACATAAAAATTTTCTCTGTTTTGTGAAATGGGGCCAACACGAGAGAGAGAGAGAGAGAGAGAGAGAGAGAAAGAGAGAGAGAGAGAATACTAGGTAAATTAATCAAAGCTTCCCCATCTCATTCATTCATTCAGTATATGCCATGGTTGTGCTTTTGCTTTTCTTATTTTTTTATTTTTAAAGTCAAAAAGCCACAGATAAGACAGAACAACTCAAATATAGCTTCGGGCACAGCTTAGCTTCCACTTGTTTCTCCTGGATCTCCATCTGTTCTCCACAAACCCGTAATTGTCCCAGCTGCTTTCTGAAGACATCGGCCAGGGCCTCCCCCAGGTGAAGGGACGGCAGCAGCCTGGCACGCCTGGGTCCCACCTGGGTGCCCAGCGGGAGCATTTGCATATTTCCTAGGCCCTGCTTTTGAAATTCCACACCAATAATTAAGGATTTCTAATTCTCTAGTAATTGAGTACCATTTGGGACTGATTAAGCAGATACTATCTAAATAATTATCTATTACATCATTGCTTGCCTTTGTGTAGGCTATGAATGGCTTGTCAAAAGTGAACATAAAATATTTCTCCCACCTGGCTCTTATAGTGTCTGATATTTTCTTTCTCCTCCTCCCTTTCCTGCTTCTTCCTCTTTCTGCCCTCTCTCAGCTCCTGTTTCTTTCCTCCCTCTTTCTTTTGCAGCGATTTGCCACAGTGCCACACTGGGATAAAGTCAACCTCCAGTGTTTGCTCTATGGAATTCCAAACCAAATAAGTAGTAGTACTAATTTTCTGAGTTTTTTTTTTAACTCAATGGTGGAATTGACGGGGTGGTTAGGTGACCCTCTTTTTATTGTGTCCAGGTGTCAAGCACTTTAGTAAGGCAATTTAATTTGTTATATCTAATTTAATTAAATGATCGTGACAATTCAGCAAAATCTAACCATCTATATTTCGCCAATTAAGAAACGGAAGCAGAGAAAATTTAAGTAAATTTCCCAACATTACATAACTACTAAATGACAGTACATGTACTAAATGATAGACATGTGTAATATATATGAGAATGTGTATCAAAAACGAACCCCCTTTTCACTCAAAGTCAATCCTGGAGTGATGCAGGCCACAGAGACCCCTCCCTGCCAAGCCCAAAGGTCGTCTGGTCTATCAGCTGCAGCAGAATTTCCCTCTGTACCCTAAGGCCAAAGGCTGGGGCTCCATGGTGGCTTTCATTTCCGGTAACAGCCTCCAGATTTCACACAGGGACCGTGTCCTGTTGGCCTTCATCCACTTTGTCAACACTCAGTCCTGTGTTCAACAAATTAAAGAGTTTTGTGAATGCATCGCAGGGTTCCTAGGGCCCTCTGAAAGCAGGTTGGGCCTCACTGACTTGGACACCAGGGGGGAGCATAGACACCTTGGTGGTTTCATCTGTCTTGTCTCTAACAGGATTGTACACATTCCTTCTCTCATATACTAGGTACCTAAAAGTGCTGGGGACACAGTAGATGTGCAAAAAGTTTTTGCTGGATTTTACTAAATTACTAATAGATGGCAGCTCTAGGGCTGGTTTTTAAAGAAAAATAAGGGTGCTTGTGTAGTCTCTCAGCTGAAGGCTATTAAGGACACCAGCTCCCCCACCCCACGTTCCCTCTGCCAGTCTCAGCTGTCAGTACAGATTGTTGGTGGTAGAGTCATAGTTTTTGCAGGGCACACATAATTAAATGATTGACAGACCTATTTATCTCACATTTGAGAGACTCCAAGAATTCCTAGACTGTGGCCAGTTGATTTGAGCTGGCCACTCATCAGTCAATTTCCAATTGTGAAAACCATCCCAGGTCCAGGAGTGGAAATTCAGCAAATAGCTCTTGTTTTAAAACCTTAGATCAAACCTAGCTGGAAAGTATAAACTTTGTCCATGTAATATAAGATATCTTATGTGTATATGGCTGGGCTTTAGAAGGCTCTGCAGACAGATTCCCTATAGACTCTTTTGGCAACGTGGGAGGGTTACTTCAATCATCTCTTGAAGGTTTTTTCCCTCCATCAGTAAAATGAGGGTTTTTCTCCCAGATTCTATCCACAAATGTAACCTGCTAAGATTCTATAATGGTGGAGTTTGAAATATTTCAAGAACTACTAAACTACTAAAATGTGACACAGATACAATGTAAGTACATGCTGTTGGAAAAATGGCACTGATAGACTTGCTGGATGCAAGGTCGCCACAAACCTTCAATTGGTAAAAAAATGCAATATCTGCGATGTACAATAAAACACAATAAAACTAGATATTCTTGTATTAATATTCTCATGACTCATTCTTGTCCTACCTCCACCATCAGGTAAAATGCTATCAAACAGCATTGTGTGCTACTCTTCCTTTTGCGAAAAAAGGATTCAATCAGTGCAGCAAACTTCATTGTCTTATTTAAGAAATTGGCTGGACGAGGAGGCTCACATCTATAATCCTAACACTCTGGGAGGCCGAGGCAGGAGGATCGCTTGAGTTCAGGAGTTCAAGACCAGCCTGAGCAAGTGTGAGACCCCGTCTCTACTAAAAGTAGAAAAAATTAGCCAGGCATCGTGGCGTGTACCTGTAGTCCCGGCTACTAGGGAGGTTGAGGCAGGAGGATCGCTTGAGCCTGGCAGTTTTGAGGTTGCTGTGAGCTAGGCTGACACCATGGCACTCTGGCCTGAGCAACAGAGTGAGACTCTGTCTCAAAAAAAAAAAAAAAGAAAGAAAGAAATTACCACAGCCACCCCCACCTTCAGCAATCACCAGCCTGATCAGTCAGCGGCCATGAACATGGAGGCAAGACCCTCCACCAGCAAAAAGATTACGCTTTGTTAAAGTCTCAGATGATCACCTGCATTTTTAGCAATGAATATTTTTAAATTAAGGTACGTACATTGTTCTTTTAGACATAATGCTGTTGCACACTTAATAGACAATAGACTACAGTATAGTGTAAATATAACTTTTATACGTTCTGGGAAACCAAATAGTTTGACTGACTCACTTTATTTTGATATTCACTTTATTGCACTGGTCTAGACCAAACTCCCAACATCTCTGAGGCATGTCTTGTATAGTGATAGGCTGGAAATTTGACTATCTAGGAGCCACAACAATGATAGGAAATAACGTTTGGGGAGGATCCAGCTATAGGATAGGAAGAATAAACAAGAGATGAGTGGAGGAAATAGTCAAGCATGGAAGAAGCCAGAAGGGATTCAGGGTGACAAGGTAAGCGGCGAGCACGGTGGGTGGAGGTGTGTAGAATGTGACGTGCGCCTTTAAGAGGACAGAAAAGTTCCTGAGATGGGGCAGCGGCACCAAGTGTCAGCTTTGAACTGTGGTCATCAAACCTGGGGACCCAACAGAACTACCTGGAAAGCTTATTAAAAATATAGATGCCCTTAGCCCCACCCCTGGGGATTCAAATCTAGCAGATGTGGAGTTGGCTCATGAAACCATTTTAAGATACAAGCCTCAGGTATTCTCATGCACCAGCCTGACTTTTGAGTCCCGTGTTAAAGCCAGTGTTGAGGGGCCTTCCACTGGGGGGGACGGTGGAATTCCAAGAATAATGGAACCTACTTGTCTAGGGGTGAAGCAGGGCTTATACCGTGCATCTGCAATTTGTCAGTTGTATAAACTGTGTACCTGCAAATGCTTCGTCCTTGGGTGATGGTCACGCCTCTAAGTATGAGGACTTAGAGGCGGCATTGAGAGGGGAGCTGCATAGTTCCAAGGAGGTGTTTCCTTGCATCTTAGAAGATAACATCCAAAATTATCTTCTTCTTTTAAGAGGCAGCAAAACAGAGGCATTGAGAGTCCAGGCTCTGGAGCCAGAATGCGTGGACTTGAATCTCAGCTATGGTTGCCGATTTAGCAAACAAAAGCACAGGATGCCCAGTAAAATTTCAGTGCTGTTTTATCTAGCGACCCTAATCCCAGCTCCAGCACTTATTAGCCACGTAACACAGGGACTGCTGAATCTCTATGTATTTCAGCTTCCTCCTCTGTAAAATGAGGATAGTAAAGTGCCCGCCACATAACATTGCTATGAGGGTTAAATGAGTTAAAACACGTTTAGTGCATAGGACAATGCCTGGCATATGCTAAATGCTGAATAGATGTTAGATTTTACTGTTATTTGACTGTGCCCCTCCAGTGTTTTCATCACAACACCAGGCTAGGGGCAGACTGTTAGAGTTCTTGAAAGTACAACAATATTATTACCTTAACTCCAAATAATGTGATCCAGTGCTCACTTCCTCTGTGGGCCAGTGGGATTCATAGAGTAGGAATGTTCATGGTCAAAAGCTGCATCGCTAATTCTGACTGGAGGTCTCTCCAGTTGCCCCTCTTGGCCACAAGGTGAAGTGACTAGCCTAGACTGTGACTAGCTCACTGCACCCCACCTCCCTGGTGGAGATCAGCCAGCGCCATAGAATGTCTCGCAGATAGTGGGTAGCAACTGCTCGTGTATCAGAAACAAACAAAAAATAGAATTCGAGTGTTCAAAGGCTTTAGGATTATCTAATTCAATCATAAGCATAAATTTTACAGTAATAGAGATGTTGTACTTCTGCATCATCCGATATAACAGCTGCTTGCCACGTGTGGCTATTGAGCCAGGAAATGTAGCTAAAATGACTGCGACATTGAATTTATAATTTAGCTCCATGCGGCAAGTGGCTGCCATATTGGACAACACGGGAGAGGAAGGATCTGGAATCCAGAAAGGTGAGATATGTTTCCCAGGCCCCACAGTCAATTGTTTATAAGGCAGGCCTAGGACCCATGACCTTTTTCGGTGCTCTTTCCGTCTGGAGTGCTTAAGAACAAGTGCTGTGTGGTGGAGAGACAGCTCCTCTACCTAGAAAGCCTTGTAACATTAAACTAGATTATGGGACAATCTTACCCCCAAAGCCCTGAAAACACTGTCAGGAACAAGGAGGATAAGATGCAGAAATGCAGCCTGCAGAGTTACAGACATTTCTTAAGGTTCTAATCCTCAAATAAACAGCTCTGCTCTTTCATCTTCTCTGGATGACACCTCCTTTGTTAAAGCTGTCAAACTGCCTGACACCTTAAGCCGAACTGGCTACATTAGCCGGCATGTTGCAGAGGGGCCGACCTGGTTGGGTCACAGCTCCATGTGCGCTGAGCCTGCTCAGCTCCCTCAGCACGGGCTCTTCGTGTCCTTCCAAGCTGCCACATTCCTAGGGACCCCATCTGGGTGGGATAGGATGAGGCTTATCACTGAGGGAAGGGGAGGTGGTAAAATGTGATGCACTCTGGAGGCAGGCAAGGCTGCCGGGTTCAAATCCCAGCTCTGCCACTTACTGCATGTGAGCTGGGTGACTTCGGGCAAATTACTTAAGCTGTCTGGGCCTCTGTTTTACCATCTGTAAAATGGGAGACAATAACTGTACCCATTTCATAGGGTTGTTGTAAGATTAAAAGAGTTAATACATGTAAAGCACATAGAACAATGTCTGGTACATGGGAAAAACATTTGCTAAACACTAGCTGTGTTTTAGAGTGGGCCTTGACAAGGAAGTTCTGGTTGGAGAGATGGCACTACACTGGCCGGCTCTGGCAGATGACTTTGAGCAAGTTGCTTAATGTTTCTACGGGTCAGCACTTTTTAGGTCTGAATTATAATGAGAACAATTGGGCTCTTGTATGAAGAGGATACTAGAGAACAGCAAAGAGGGAATTAAAGGAACAATGATATTTTTTTGTGTGACTGTGAGGTGTTCTAAAAACTTTCTCTCCTAACAATATTTTCTGGGAAGCGCTACTCTTCCATGTCAGGGTAGCAGCTACCCTGCACGTCAGGATCACAGACTATTTCAGAGTCAGATGAGATCTAGAGAATACGAACTGGGACCCACAGGGCAGATCCAGGCTGCAGGTGTGTTTTTCTTGGCCTGCAGTGAGGATCCAAACAATATTTTTTTAAATGTTTAATTAGTTGCCAACATTTGAAAAACAGGAGATTTCACGTTGTAAAAATCCAGATTTCCAGCTTCTCTTGCAAAATCAGAGAATATGGCAACACTGGCCCAAATTCAGGCCAGGCAACAACTGGCTGGCACAAGCTGCTGGCCCTCGGGGATGTGACTTTATTAATACCTGCCCGGCCCACATCATTCTGCATATTCTGCCTGTGTGTCCCCAGATCGAGTCCCACCCTTCCTTTCAATGATGGGAAAACGGAGGGACCCAGCTTCCCAGCCCCCAGGCCGGTGCCACTTTCTTTACACCAGTGGTTCTCAAACTTGAGCCATATCAGAATCACCTGGAGGACTTGTTGAAACACACAGCGCTGGGCCCCACTCCCAGAGTTTCTGATTCAGTAGATTTGCATTTCCAGCAAGTTCCCAGATGAAGCTAAGGCTGCGGTCCAGGGACTCACTTTCAGGACTGTTTTGCACGAGACCACTTTCCATTTGAGTCCTGGTGCTCACCTAGCAACTGACTTTGTTCTCCTTGATTCTTGCCCCTTTTTCCCCATTGTCTTTCATTTGCTTTTTTTCTCATCTTTTTTTTTTCCTTAGCCATTCTTTTACCCTCACCCTCACTTTTCTCAGCTGCTTATTTTCTGGAGGTTAGGGGCGGGAGCGTCTTGACCCCCCTTCCCCATAATCTGCCTCAGGACCCGCTCAGTTCCCTCTTTCCAAACCCAGCCTCCCAGTCCACCCCCGCAGAAGCGCACAGCCCTGCCCTGGGGGTCCAGCTGGCGCCCCCTCCAGCTGGGTCCTGCGGCCCCGGACACTCCCGAGGGCAAACGTCCATCACGCTGTCCAGCCCGAGAACTTCCGGGCTGGGACTGAGAATCTCAACCCTCCTCCCAGGAAGCCTCCGCGCCTGCCTGGGCCGCTGCGCAGTCCCGGTACCAGCATCTTCGCGGATATTTGCATCCCGCGCAGTGGTCACATCGCGGTCATTAAACCCCTTCTGTCCTCAGGGGCCAAGCAGCCCCGACGCCCCGCAGCCTCCCGGAGCCGCGCAGTATGTAAGGACAGCGTCTCCCTGGGAAGGGGGGGGGCGGTCGCTGTCCTTAATAGAGGATTTGTCTTTTATCCAGGAGAGAACCTGAAACTGGATGGTCCCCGCGCCCCGGCGTCCCCGCCCCCCGCTCCCCAGCACTTGGGGGCTCCTGGCCTTGGACGTGTGCCCCCGCGGCCTGTGCTAACCAACTTTTGGGCAGGATCAGGCTGCCAGGCCGGCTGCCCCCCTGCCAATCCGCAGCTGCCGCCTGCCTCCAGGCCTTCTGATGACTGGTTTTGCACCTGGAAGGGGCCCCAACCCGGCTTTGGTGAGACTTTCTCCCCCAGGGGGTGCAGGAGAGGCTGGGGTGTCTGGACTAGGGGGAAGCTACAGGTAAACTCTAACAACATAGAACAAGAGGCAGCAGGGAGGCGAGAACTTTCTTCAGGGAAGAAAGAAGAGGCAGAGGTGGGGAGGGGCAGATGTGTGCTGTTACTGGGGCCTTGGCACCTTATCACATGGCTTCTGGGGCCACCACCAATAGAAGGGGGAAGGACATGCATCTCCAGCCCACACGAGCCGAGCCTGCCCAGGTGGCTGGCAGAGCTGGGCTTAGTGTGCTCTCCATTCTCCGCTGTGCCAGAAGGAAGGCTCCCCTTCCACCTGGTGTTTTCACTTTGCCAGACAAAGGTGAAATGGGAGGATGGTTGCCACTGGTTTCTTCAGGTTCCAGAAGAACTCTTCTACTCTGCTCCCGGCTCAGCACACAGGTCCGAAGGCACGCTTACCTGTAGGGTGGCAAGGAAGGATGAATCCCACAGCAAGTGCTAACCTTTCTGCTGGTGCGCGGTCTTGCCTCCATGTGGATAGCTGCTGATGGATCAACCTGGTGGTTGCTGAAGGCTCGGGTGACTGTGGCAATTTCCTAAAATAAGGCAATAATGAAGTTTGCTGCATTGATTGACTCTCCCTTCACGGAAGGTTTCTCTGTAGCATGCGATGCTGTTTGAGAGCATTTTACCCACAGTAGAACTGTGGGAGCGTGAGGGAAATAGCAGGGGCCTGAGGATCTCCTGCTATAGCATTTACTTAATCCACTTAGATTTCCCGTAATAACAATTGCTGGTGTTTAAGTGCTCACTATTCCCCAGACACTGTGCTAAGGGCATGGACTTGCTTTCTCTCATTTAATCCTAACAGCCCTATAAACTAGGTACCCATTGTAAAGATGGGGAAACTAAGGCTTCGAAAGTATTTGCCCATAGCCATGCATGTAGGTGGTAGGTGGAGATTCAAACTCAATCTGAGGACTCCGGAGTCTGCGCTGGAACCCTTATTGTCCATCCTTCTAAAGAGTGGCCTGGCCTCTGCGGACAGGTGGGATCAAGAGAAAACCCGAGTTCCCAGGGAGGGGAACCTGGATGAGCTTCATTGGCCCTGAATAAAATAATAAGATTTTTTCTTCTATTTTCTTTTTAAGGAATAGAATAAGGGCACTCAATGTAAACTGTTCCAAAATTTCCAGGGCTATCCTGATTTCCAAAAGTTTGTCCTTGGTGTGCTCATTAATCACAAAAATATTGTGGACAAATTGACATCAGGGCCCAAATTACCACGCGGACTCTTCAGATCAGGAAGCAACATGAAACTTACCTGTCGGTCTGTGAGTCCCACCTTTGACATACAAATGACGGTTTCCTGTATCACAGGAGCTCTCCCTCTGTCAAAAAAAGGAGTTGGAGAAAGCGCTGGTCCCATTTTCATTTCACCATACCTCGGACGAAATTTTTATGAGGATATATGGAGATTTTCTGAGAGCTGATAACTTTTCCTTTGTTTATTTTTGATCCCTCTTATTTCCCTAGTAATTTGCAAAAACATCCTGAGAATTAAAAGGGACCTTACAGATTTACATCATCCAACCCTAATTTTAGAGGTAAAGACAATGAGGCCAAGAGAAAGAGTGACTGACCCAAGGTTGTATAGTTAGTGGTCACAGTGGAGCTAGAATCCAGGAGAGGGAGTGGGACATCTCAGTCCTGGGGTCTCTGCACTGGGTGAAATGCGAAAGGCCCATGTTGCTGTTTCATGGGAAAAAGTGGGGGGAGAGTGCGAGGGGGTGGGCGAGTCATTCCGAGGAGTGCTAGGAGCTAGGGTAGGCTGTGGCAGCTGGAGAAAAGAAAGGAGTCCTGGGAGAAGGAAGGGGAGCAAAGGAACTGCGCTGAACCCTGTGTGTCCCAGCAGGTATACATGGCAACCACTGTGGATTCTCACAAGAACAGTCTCTCCTTGTTCAGGGAGCTTGGCTCAGGTGTAAAGCAAGGAGCAAGCCTTTCCAGGCACTCCCTGTCACCCACCCTTTAGTCTGAAGATCCCCCCTTCTCAAAACCCTCACCCCGAGGTCATATCCTTCTGACTCCCCAGGCCTCCTTTCATCCTCCTGTTTCAGTGATGGGGCTGCCCCCAACCTCCCTTTTGGACACTGGATAAGAGAAATATATTTCTTTTTTTTTTTTCTTTTATTTTTAGTTGACATACAATAATTGAACATATTTATGAGACACAGAGTGATTTTTTGACACAACGTGTAATGATCAAATTAGAGTAATTAGCGTATCCATCATCTCAAACATTTATGATTTCTTTGTGTTAGCTACAAATTCTTTCTTCTAGCTCTATAATATATTATTGTTAACTATACGGTCATCATACAGTGATATAGAACACTAGAATTTATTCCTCCTATTTAGCTATAATTTTGTATCCGTTAACCAGACTCTCCCCATTCTCCCTACCCCTCTCAGCCTCTGATAACCACAAATCTGCCCTTTCCTTCTATGAACTCAAATTTTTTGAGCTCCCACATGTGAGTGAGAACATGCAGTGCTTATCTTTCTGTGCCTAACTTAAAGAAATACATTTCTGTTGGAGACCTGGACACAAGCCTTCTGGCTTCTACTCTCAAGTTTTTCCTATAGAGCCACAATCCTTCACAGGGGTTGGGAGGTGGTCAGCAGAATCTAGGAGGAAGGATGTCACTGATGACACAGCAGAGAATAAGCTGACATTGAAAGTACCCTATTGTGTGCCATTCTCCACTTGCAAGCAGAGTTAGTGCTCATCTTCATATACCACAAAAAACCAAAACAAAACAAAACCCAAAAAAGTGGCTCTTTCAATATCAAAATAAAACTTTCTTCAGAAATTACCATCCTTTTGATGTTCTTTGTAAAGAATGAATGATTTACATTTTAAACATCAAGAATCATGTGTTTTTTTTAAAAAAAATACACACACACACACACACACACACACACACAAGGGGCGTGATTAGTTTTAAAAAATTTAGAAACACAGATATAGATATTCAGGTCCCTTAGGGTCACTGTATCTGGCTCTTCCTCCAGCCTGTTCCTGATACTCATTTGGAAACTTAGAATTGTATATCAACAAAGAAATGATAAATGTTTGATATGATGGATATGATAATTACCCTAATCTAATATTATACACTATGTGTGTCACAACATCACTATGTACCCCATAATATGCACAATTATTATGTGTCAATTAAAAAATAAAAAAAAAAGAATTGTATATCAGTTAGGATTGCTTAGATTATGCGGCCATAACAAGTCCTAAGTTTCAGCTATTGAAGAGAGGAATCAGCCAACTCTTCTTAAAGGGCCACATACTAAATATTTTAAGCTTTGCAGGCCATACAGTTTTGGCAGAAACTACTCAACTGTACCTTTGTAGTATGAAAACAGACATTATGTAAATGAACAGTTGTGGCTGTGTTCCAATAAAACTTTATTTATGAGCACAACCAGCCCTCAGGCATAGTTTACCAACCCCTGGCTTAAAACAGTGAAGGTCTAGTTCATGATTGTGTCTCGTGTCCATAATGGATTAGGTGATGGCTCTGCTCCACAGAACTGTCATCCCTAAACCAGGACCCAGCTTGATGGAGGAGCCTCATACTGGAACATTGCTAACCACCCCAGCAGAGGGAAAGAAACTGGGAAAGTATGCCCTGGTCCTGAAAGTACCCAGGTGTGCCCAGATATTCTGCTCACATTTTGTTGCCCAAAATAAGTCACATGGCCCCAGTGAAGTTCAACAGGGCAAGGAAATACAATCTACCGTGTGTTAAGAGAGAACCAAACATTTGTGAACAGCTGTGGTAGTTACCACAGAACACATAGTTGTAGGTTAAAGAAAATCTGTCTTGCCTGGAAAAGTTCAGTCATTCTGCACACATTCATTGAGTACTTATAGTTTGCCAAGCACTGAAGATACTGAGATATTTTATGGATTGTTCCTGTCAATAAAGTGCAATCAGTGTTGTCAGAATGGATATAGACCAAAAGAAACCCATAAAAAATGGATAAAGGCAGAAAAAAAATTAAAAAGTTGTAGTGCTACAAGATAAGGGAGATGTATATGATAGATAGATAGATAGATGATAGATAAATAGCAAAAAGATTGGAAGAATGTTCACCAATATGTGGCAGTGGATAGCTCCAGATAGTTGGGATTACTTTGTTTTGTTCTTTTTGCTTTTCTGTATCCTCCAGGTTTTCTTCAATGATTAAGCATTAATTTTATAATTAGATTTACTTTTATAAAAGGAAAAGAAGGAGTGGCTCCAGTTTCCACTATGTTGGGGTAGCCTGTATCAGCCTAACCCTCCAAGAGAGTATGATGATAAACTCTGGACAAATGACACATGTAATTTGAAGACACGGGAAAATGGCCAAAAAGCAAGCAAACATTGGAAGGAATGTGACTAACGGAAAAAAGGAGAGCACATTGTATGAGATTCACATTATATGATTTTTCCTTGACAATACCCCAAATTTGTGTGGCTCAGGGAAACCAGAATTCAAGGAGAAAGCCTTGATTTTATTGGCTTAGGGTATCAGAGGATAGAGTTTAAAGCTGCCAAAGTGTCTGGAAACTGAGGGAAGAAATCATCCCATGAAGAAGTGAGCCACAGCAGAGGGGAACCCCAAATCTACATATAGATCCCGTGAAATCTTTGGTTGACCCTTGAACTGCACATATGTTGAGGAGAATCCAAGGAACCTAGTGGAAAGCAAAAACTGAAAGGCTGGAAGAACTAAGAAGAGATTTCAACTTCCCACCGTAAAGGAGAAAGAGTTTATAATTTGAATCTATTAAATTAGAGTAGATTTGTAAACAACTTGGCTTTCCAGATGAGTATATAACAGACAAGTATAAAACCAAGCCCCCCAAATTCAAGTTGATTAGTAACTTACCTGCCTGCTAGAACAAATATCAGCATACTTTAGAGGAAGGTAACAGAATACAGAGTCTCTACAATGTCTCATCCACAATGTCCAGTATGTAATAAAACACCTACTAGACATGTGAAGAAATGGGAATATGTAATTCATAGTAAAAAAAAAAAAATCAGGCAATAGAAACAGACCCCAAGACAACATGGCTGTTAGAATTAGCAGACAAGGACTTTAAGGCAGATATTTTAAAATATGTTCAAAGACTTAAAGAAAAAGATGATCATAGTGAGTAAACAGAAAAACAAACTCAGAGGAGAAATGAAAATTAAAAATCAGAACCAAGTGGTCATTCTAAAACTGAAAATTGTTAACATCTGAAATAACAAAAATTCACTAGTTGGTTGAACTTAACTGCAGATTGGTGACAAGAGAAGAAAATGTAAGGGAAACCTAAGCATGAGTCAATAGAAATATCCAATCTGAATAATGGAGAAAAAAAGATTTTTAAAAAAATTGAACAGCACTTCAGTGGCCTTTGAACAATATCAAAACAGCCCAACACACATGTGTGATTAGAGTCCCAGAAGGAGACAAGAAAGAATAGGGCAGAAAAAAAGATTTGAATATATTATGGTTTAAAAATCCCCAAATTTAGTTAAGAAAAAGAATCAATTTACAGATCCAAGAAGATCATCAAACTCCCAGCAGGATTTTTTAAAAAATCAAAGTATATCATAGTAAAACTTCTGAAAACCAAAGATCAAAGAACATCTTAAAACTAACCATACAGGGGAAAAGCACATTGAATGATGATGATATACTTGATGATGGGCTTCTCATAAAATAATAATAATAAAAGAGGCTAGAATAATATCCTTAAGGTGTAAGAGTGAGGGAGAAAGAAAAAAAGATATAAACTCTAAATTTTATATCAATGGAAATACCCTTTAAAAATGAGCGTGAACTGATGGCATTTGCAGATAAATGAAAGAAGAGGGAATTTGTCCCAGCAGTACTATCTTAAGAGAAATGATTCCCTTTTGGTCAAAGGGAAATAATAGCAGATGAATTTCAGACATAAGGAGAAAAGAAGGCCAGGCGTGGTGGCTCACGCCTGTAATCCTAGCACTCTGGGAGGCTGAGGCAGGTGGATCATTTGAGTTCAAGAGTCCGAGACCAGCCTGAGCAAGAGGGAGACCTCGTCTCTACTAAAAATAGAAAGCAATTATATGGACAACTAAAAATATATACAGAAAAAATTAGCCAGGTATGGTGGTGCATGCTTGTAGTCCCAGCTACTTGGGAGGCTGAGGCCATAGGATTGCTTGAGCCCAGGAGTTTGAGGTTGCTGTGAGCCAGGCTGATGCCACGACACTCTACCCTGGGCAACAGAGTGAGACTCTGTCTCAAAAAATATATATCTAAAATGAGCAAGAAACTAGTATCTAAAGTATACAACAATCTCTGCAAATCAAGAAGAAAAATAAAGGAACCCTAGTAGACAGATGTGCAAAGGCTATGAACAGGTGGTTAATAGAGGAGGAAATGCAAAAGGCTAATGATCATTTGAATAGATGGTCAAACTAGTAGTGATAAGAGAAATGTAAATTAAAAGAATAATTTCCAGAAAATGCCTTTTAGCTATTATACTGGAAAAAAAAATTAAACTTCTGGATAATGCCAGGTGTTGTTGGGGGTGAGGGAATTAGGAATTGTCATGTACCGCTGGTGAATGTATAGACTGATGAGGCCATTCTGAAGACTTAGCAGTTCTGTACCTGGATATGAATCTCAGAAAAATTCTCACATACATATGGAATTAAATACCCTTTTCCCTCTCCTTCTCTCTATCCCAACACCTACTGTATTATTTTGAAGCAATCTGGATATATTTTTAAGGTAGGGACAAGATTTCCTGAAATACAGGATGAGGTTCATGAGAAAAAAAGAAGAGTCAAAGATAATTCCAAGATTGTTGGAGTGGGCAACCGAAAGTCTAGAGTGGCCCTTCACAGAGATGAGGAAGAGTAGAGGGTGTGGATGTTGGGGGAAGATCGGGCATTTGGTTTTGTACAGATTGAGTTTGTGACTTATTAGGCAGCTGATGAGAGATGTCTCATAACTAAAGGAATAAAGAAACCTGGAGTTTGGGAAAGAGAAAAGGCCTGGAGACATGAATTTGGGAGCCATTAACAAGTGTTATCCATTGGCCTGGAAGATATCATCAGAGAGTGAGTATAAATAAGAAAAAGAAGACCAATCCTCCGTGGTCCTCTGTGTTAAGCAGAATAATGGCTCCCAAAGATGTGCAAACCCCAGAACCTGTTACTGTGTTACCTTACATGGCAGAAGGGACTTTGCAGGTATGATTAAGGCTAAGGACTTTGCCATGGGGAGATTATCCTGGACTATCCAGACGGGGCCCAAGTTAATCACGTGGGTCCTTAAAAGTGCAGGACCCTTGCCGGCTGTGGTCTGAGAGATCTGGGAAGGGGGAGAGGAGTCAGAGACATGCAAGGGTGCTGGCCTTGAAGATGGAGGAAGGGGACGCAGAGCCAAGGAATGCAGGCGGCCTACGGGAGCTGGAAACGGCAAGAACATGGACTGTCCCAAAGAGCCTCCAGAAGAGGGCGCAGCCCTATCAACACCTTGACTTTTAGCCCAGTGAGACCCATTTTGGACTTTTGACCTCCAGAAATATAAGATAATACATTTGTGTTGTTTAAGCCACCACATTTGTGCCAGTTTGGAACAGCAGGAACAGAAAAGGAATACATCATCCTCCTCCATGAAGAGGGAAAGAAGAGGGAGTGGTTGGGGACCTGAGAGACAGCCAGTGAGATGAGAGGGAAAGGAAGCAGCCTGGGTCCCGGACGCAGAGGAGGAGGGGCAGAGACTGGGTCATGTGTCACCAATAGGTCAAATAGGATGAGGATAAGGACTCAACCACCGGACTTAGGAAAGTGGAAGAAAATTCTTTTGAAGAGTTTTCTATTATACAAAAGGGAAGAAAGAAAGGCAATGACAGTTAAGAGATGTTTGTTTTCACCACTGTTAAAATGGGAGAAACAACAGTATGTTTGTAACTTGACGGGGGCGATATAGAGCAGGTGACAAATCAATGCTGTAGAGAGAGGGGAGACCAGCCGGGGGCTTGTCCTCGAGTAACAGGACAGGGTCTAGTGCACAGTTAGAATTGGCTTTTGACAGGAACGAGAATCGTGACAGGTGGGTAAGCAGAGTATGTGGCTGCTGCTGGTAACTTCTGTTTGCCTGTTTCCTCGGCGAGAAGATCAAGGCAGGAGGTGACGAGCTTTGCAGAGAGAGGAGATGGAGGACGGTCCTCTCCGAGAGCGGGAAACTGAATAGGGAAGAACAGCATGATTGCCAGGCAGCATTCCAGACCCGCTGAAGGTTCAGTTATGTTCAAAGGGAAATAAATGAAATAGAAAGCATCACTAAAAATACATATGCAAAGTGCACATTTTTTTCCTGATGCTAGACATGAAATTCCCAGCCCACGTTTGCCTGACAGGGGCTGTGAGCACTTGGTCTTGGACTCTCTCATAGCAACTTTTTGGCCGCTGGGCTCTGTGTTGTTACCTGCCTCCCCCGAGCTAGTCTCATGAATATCCTGTTCTGTTCAAGGCCAGATGAAATGAATTTTTCTGTTTCCAGCTGCACCACACCCTTCAGCGACCTCCCACTGAGTTCTGGTCTCTGGTCTAGACAAGACACTTGGGTTTTTTTTGCTCATTTGCATAGCAGAGATTATTGGCATCCCCAGCCAGATCCCAATGAGCGCACAAACCTGTCTCAGCCCAGGTTCTCAGCCCCAGTGCTGCTCCAATCTCCTCTCCCAGGTAGCATCTTCCTTTTCCATGGAGAGGCACATGCTGCAATAGTCTCATATATGAGTGACAATGATACACAACCTATAGAAATGATATAGTGATCACCATGGGCTGTTCCTCCACAGACCCTGAGCAGCCAGGGAAAATGAGCACACTGTGGGGCGGGGGTGGGAGGAAGTGCTGATTAACAAGGTGAGCTCAAAGCCAAAATTTTCCTAATTCACCTTGGTCACATTCTAGCTACATATAGGACCCCTGGGAAGATGAGGCTATAAAGAAGCAAAAGAATGGCTCTAGTTGGGGAGATATTTTATATGCATATGAAATAGTCTGCACTTCCTGTGGAAGTTTCCCAGACTCTGCGCTTTGGACCGCTGCTCTACTGGAAGTGGGCTATTTGCTGTTTTAGCTGCAGGCTAGCTCCTTTCCTACTTCCATAATCACATCCATCCATTCCCTCCACCTAGAAAGGCTCCCTTAATTTTCAGTAACCAAAACCCTTTTAAGTGTCAAGTACCTCTTAAAATTTTACCTCCCCTTTTAGGGCATCCCTGTTTTTTTCCACTAGTTTTCTTACATTTCTTCATGACTTCTTAGAGTAGTATGTCTCAACCTTTTTATTCTTTTTCGCCGTCATCCTGCTAAGGAGCCTTTTTTAGACATTTGCCTTCCCAGTGAAATTGTAATAGCCCATGATAAGCGTGTCCAGGAGAAGGCTGGGTGGGTCTCCAGGACGTTAAAGCCAAGGTAATAAGTAAGTGAATCAAGTCAGATGGCTAAAGAATTGGCATACCTGATGTTCTGCACTGGCTGGAATGAGGTTCTGCCTACAGGATTCCGAGTCCTTTGATTCCTTCCTTAACCAGATCCCTTCCTTAAACCATTTGCTGACACAGACACCAAAATCCTGGCCTAGACATTAGATGGAAAACACACTAGAGCCAGCAAGAATACACAGAATGGAGAAGGACTCTGTTTTAGAAAAATCATTATGAAAATTAGAGACAGAGTCTTTCTGTCACCCAGGCTGGAGTGCAGTGTTGTAATCATAGCTCACCACAGCCTCGAACTCCTGGTCTCAAGCAATCCTCCCACCTCAGCCTCCCAAGCAGCTAAGATTACAGGCATGTGCCACCATACCCAGATAATTTAAATTTTTTTTTTTTTAGAGATGGGTCTCACTGTGTTGCTCAGGCTGATCTCAAACTCCTGGCCTCAAGTGATCCTCCCTCCTCGGCCTCCCAAACTGTTGGGATTACAGGTGTGAGCCACCACAAGAGGCCAGAAAATCTTAACTTTTGAATCAGATAAACTACAGATAGATTGCAAAAGCTTATGCACACTACAAAAGGCCTTTACATAGTAGAGTATGGTGGGCTGATGAAAATACCATTTGGTTTACAAAAAGTACACAAAAAATTTTGGAAATATACATGTTAGATTAAACATAGTGCACTAACATAGCATCTATCTGAGAATACAATATCAAAAAATTGTTTTCTAACAACACAATGTTTTTCAAATTATAAAATAATGCATATTAATTATAGAAATCTAGAATATATATATAACCTCAAATTAAAATCACATAAGCTCACCATGCAAAGATTATATCACTGTTAGTAATATTCTATATCCTTCCACTTGTTTTTTGTTTTTTTGAGAAAAGGTCTCACTCTGTCACCCGAGTTAGAGTGCAGTGGCACGATCACAGCTCACTATAACCTTAAACTGCATGGCTCAAACAATTCTCCTGGCTCAGCCTCCCAAAAGTGCTGGGATTACAGATGTGAGTCACCACACCCAGCATTCCAATGCTTTTTAAATGAATATTTGACTTTTTTCAAGATTGGGATCAAGTATCCCATATAGTTTTGTAATCCCTTGATTTACACAAAGGATAATCATTTCTCAATACCATTAAGTATCCACTGACACCACACTTTTTCATAGCCTCATGGTATTCCATCCTATGGATGGGCCATGAATTATTATCTAATCTCTTATTAATATTTCTATTGTTTTCTTGCAATTATAAAGAGTAGGAAGTAAGCATCTTTGTAGAAACCTGTGCTCTCATTCATTTTCTTAAGACAAATTCCTAAAAGTGAAATGGCTGATGAACATTTGGGTTGCTTCTGCTTTTTAGCTATTTAGATAATGCTGCTATAAATATTTGTATACAAGATTTTTTTGTGGACATATATTTCAACTCTTTTAGTTATATATACCTAGGAGTAGAATTGCTGTTCATAAGGGAACTCTACGTTTAACATTTTGAGAAACTGACAAATGTTTTCCAAAGTGGCTGCACTATTTTACAATTTCATCACAATGTCCATTGTGTTCTACCACATAGATTTATCAGAGCTAAACATTCTGCCGTGTTTGCTTCAAATTTTCTTTGAGAAATAAAGCATAGTAAATACAACTGAATTTTCTTGTGTGTCTTCTTCAATCTCATTCCCTTCTCTTCTTCTCCAGAGGCATCTACTACCCTGATTTTGTTGTTAACCATCCACATATATATTGCATATTTTTTATTGGAATTTTAAAATCCGCCCCCAACCCCTGGTGGCATGATTCCAATGCTTTAGTCTAGATGAAGACTCCAAAGTCCAGAGAAGCCGAGACTTGCCCAACATCACATAATAAGGTAAGGTCAAGGTAGCAGAAGAGCTCAGGACTCCTGACTGTTAGTTCATATCTTCCCAATACATCATTTAAAAAAATGTATATAAACGAAATATATACCATCTACTACATCCCAGAGACAGTGCTATATACACTTTTATACATTAGTTTATCCATTCCTTATTCTACCAAAGAAAAACCGAGGTTCAGAGAGGTGAAGTCACCTTCCCAACGTTGCCCAGCTAGCAGGCAGCAGAGGTAAAACTGGCACCCAGGGAGGCCTGACTTGTAATGCTGCCCTCTAGTGGGGACAGTGCGGGAAAGGCCAGGGTTTTGAAAGCAGAAACCCCTGGGTTTGCCTTCTGGATCTTCCACTTGCTGCCCAGATTAACCCGGAGAAGGTAAATCCATTTAAACTACCATTTATCGAATCTTTACTAAGCACCAGCAATTTTTACATATCACCTCATTTAGCCTCTACAACTACTCTCAGAGGTAAATATTATTTAATTTGCATTTTTTTCAGAGGGAGAAGCGGAGACTCAGGGAAGATAGCCCACTAACGAGGAGCAAAGCCTGAGGCAGAAGGCAGATTCCCAGCTCCAGAGACGCTGCCCCTTACCCCCACAACACACAACTTTTTTTTTCTTCCACTCACGCCTTAAATTTTTTTAGTTTTTTTAAATTATCATATAGTTTGTATATAACAGCTGATTAAAATCTTTAGACAATATATACAAAGAATTCTTAAAACTTAATAAGAAAACAAATACCTTAATTAAGGACGAACAAAAGATCTGAACACTTTGTTAAAGATGGCATACACATGGAAAATGAACATTAAAAAAAGGTGCTTGACGTCATTTGTCATCAGGGAAATGCAAGTTAAAACAACAATGAAATACCACTGCACACCTATCACAATGGCTCAAATCCATAAATCTGAAAATACCAAAGATACAGAGAAGTAGAAACTCTCATCTTTTCTTGGTGGGAATACAAAATGGTGCAACCACTTTGGAAAACGTTTGTCAGTTCCTCAAAATATTAAACATAGAGTTACCTTATGATCAGCAATTTCATCTCTATGTATATGCCTAAGAAAATTGAAAATATGTCCATACAAAAATTTGTATAAAATGTCCATAGCATTATTATTCATAACAGCCAAAAAGTGAAAGCAACCCAAATGTTCCTCAACTTATGAATCAATAGACAAAACTGTGTGGCATGTTCAAAGGATGAAATATTATTTGGTGATAAAAAAAGAATGAAGTACTGACACATGCTACAGCATGGATGAACTTGGAAAATATTACGCTAAGTGAAAGAAGCCAGTCACTAAAGGCCACATATTGGATGATTCCATTTATGTGAAATGTCCGGAATAGGCAAATCCATACGGACAGAAAGCAGATCAGTGGTTGCCAGGCGCCGGATGGAGAAGATGGAGCATGACTGCCAGTGGGTATGGGGTTTCTTTTTGGGGTAATGAAAATATTCCAGAATTAGTTAGTGGTGATGGTTGGACAATCTTGGAAATATACTACAAACCATTGAATTGTACATTCTAATGGGGTCAATTTTGTGGTTTGTGAGTTATATGTCAATTCAGGTAAACTTATTAAAAAGATAAAACTGTAAAAAAAACAAAAACAAAAACTGAGTAAGGGAAGAAATATATTGAATGTGAAGATGCAAAGCCAGGGTCGTGGGGCAGCCGGAGGTGTATTTTTGGTACAAGCAGTGAGGCCATCCTGATGGAATACCTTTGAGCTCTTGCTCAAAGATTGTTTTAATGACCTAGTTAAGAATGGCTTGAGGAGAGGCTGGCTGTTTTGTAAGAACCAGGTGAAGGACTGAGAGCAGGAATAATGTTCACATATCATTTCTGCGTTCATCCAATAACAACTACAAAAAACCCCTATATACATTATAGTAAAATATACAAACATCAAGACAAAGTGCTGGAAGTTTTCAAGAGGAAGGCAATTAAAAAAAAAAGTAACCGAGAATCAAATTGATGTCTGACTTTCAAACAGCAACACAAAAGCAAAAAGACAATGGAATAATGTTTATAAATATTTATGTAACATAAAATCATAAAACTCCTAGAGGAAAACATAATGGTAGTTTCATGACATCAGTCTTGGCAATGTTTTCTTGGCTGTGACACCACAAGTGCAGGCAACCAAAGCAAACGTAGACAAGTGGGACTATGTTAAACTAAAAAGCTTCTGCACAGCAAAGGAAACAATAAACAGTGAAAAGACAACCTATAGAATTGGAAAAAGATACTCAGCATCACCAGTCGCCAGGGAAACGCAAATCAAAACCACAGTGATATATCACCTCACCCCTGTTAGGATGGCTATTATAAAAAATAAGTAGAAAATAACAGGTGTTGGCAAGGATGTGGAGAAATTGGAACCCCTTTGCCCTGTTGGAGGGAATTTAGAGTGGTGCAGCCACTATGGGAAACAGTATAGAGATTCCTCAGAAAATTAAAACTAGAACTACCATATGATCTAGCAATCTCTCTTCTGAGTATTCATCTAAAAGAATTGAAATCAGGATTTTGAGGAGATATTTGCACTCCGTTGTTCATTGTACCATTCTTCATAATATAGCCAAGAGGCTGAAGCAACTCAAATGTCCACTGACCAATGAATGGATAAAGAAAATGCGCTATATATTATACATACAATGGAATATTATGCAGCCTTAAAAAAGGAGGTCCTGTCACATGCTACAATATGGATGAGCCTTGAGGACATTATGCTAAGTGAAATAAGCCAGTCACAGAATGACAAATACTGCATGATTCCACTTATATGAGGTATAGGATGTGGAGATGGTAGATCTATCAGAAGAGCCTGTTGGCTGGCACCCACCACCCCCCAATATTGGAAAGAGGTGCCAGGCCACCTTCTTCCCAAGCTCTGCTTACATACTAAAGAACTTTTATACCCTGAGGAACTTATATGCCCCAAGACTGACATGACAAAAATACTTTTTTTTATTATGGTATTTCTAAAATATTGCATATAGTTTAATATAAGAAAATAAAACATAAGAAAATGGAACATGTTTTTTAAATTTTAAGGATAAAAGTTTAAACCTAGAAAATTATGTCTAATCATATTTTATTTAAATGTGAAAACATAATAAAAATATTTACAGAAGATATGCTACCCATATACACACTTTGAAAGCACTCTTCGAGTAACATCATTCACTTATCAAAATCTATAGAACTTTACAGCATGAAGAGTGAACTTTAATGTATGAAAATTAAATAAAAATCATTTAGGAAGACTGAGGATCCGAAGATGGGATGCAGATTGTGACAAAAGAATACATACATGAAACGTGTGAATGTATGAAATAACCTCACTGATCAGAATACTGATCCAAGTGACCTTGAAAATGAATAGAGACTGTAAGACTAAGGGCAAAAGGAACTATACATAAGTACCGTACTTGGTAAAATTGTTTCCCATGGAGGTACAGATTAACAATTTTGAAACCACTATACACATATACTGGAATTGAACAACTAAATAAATGAATAGCAGATGTCGGGAGCCAGGTTTCTCACTGGTGGAAGGTTATAAACAAGTGAGGGGGAAGGTTAGAATGATTCATGCGATACTGAAAAGTTAGAGACATCAGTGTGAACTCACGTTTTGCTTAACAGATATAGATGGACACATATAGACATATTTATAGATGTGTGTACATGCATGGGTTAATATATACACATATATTTCCTTGGTGAGAGGTCCTAGAGTTAATGACACCCCAGTAGCAATGAACACATCCAGTATCCAGACCTTGCTTTCTAAAACCATTCTCCAGTAAAAAGGAACTACAGCTCCTTGAAGAAATAGCTGATTCTAGGGCTAGGGCAGGAAATATACCAGATTAGCCTGGAACATCTTGGGGTGCAGAAAGTAAGGAAGTGCTAACCACACTCCCACACAACAGTGTGGGTACGTCAAAGGGACACAGAAGTCAACCTAAAGAGTTCCCAATGGCCAAAGGTGAAACAATTAAAGCAAAATAATGATGATAATAATAATAATGTAGTACTGAATTATAGCCCACAATATAAACATCCATTAATCTATTCTAATATAAAGAAATAATTAAATAAGTGAGGAAGAAAGAATAGATAAGTTTCGTGTGCAGAATTCCAAATAATTTCTGTAGATATTCATCCCTCAAGGAGATGGAGCATAACTACACACTCCTTAAGTGTGGGCTGCACATAATTACTTCCTTCCAAGAATACAATATAGAAAGGGGAGAGAAATGGGGTGCCTTTATAGTGGAGGAACTAACAAACAGCCAGGTAATCAGAGGTGACATCAACAGTAATAAGTCATGTTGATAGCATGTACCCTTGCTAGAATGTGATGAGAAAGGCACTTTCTCTGTGGTCTTCTTCCCCAAAACCCCAAATCCCAGTATAACCAGACAAACAGCAATCCTCAGTTGAGAGACATTCTATAAAGTAGATGACCAGTAATTTTTAAACCTGTCGAGGTCATCAAAAACAAGGAAAGTCTGAGAAACTGTCACCATCTAGAGGAACCTTAGAAAACATGATGATAAAAAATAATGTGGTATCTTGGTTGGAATCCTGAGATAGTAAAAGGATGTACATGAAAACTAAGGACATTTGAATAAAGTATGGACTTTAGTTAAAAATTATATATCTACGTTGGTTCATTAGTTGGGGCAAATGTACCATACTAATATAAGATGTTCATAGGGGAAGCTTTTCTGTAAATTTAAAACAATTCTAAAATAAAAAGTTCATTTAAAACTAAAATTTAAATTTTAAGAATAATTGTTTTTTTTGTGTACAGTTCTACGAATTTTAACACATGTACAGATTTGTGTAATGACCACCACAATCAGGATATGGAATAGTTCCATCACTTCTAAAAACTCTCTCTTGCTCTCTCTGTGCAGTCACACTCTCCTGCCACCCCCTCCCCAGGCAACCACTGATTTGTTCTTCATCACCATAATATCGTCTCTTCAAAAACATCATATAAAGGGACTCATAGAGTATGTGCCATTTTGAGGCTGACTTCCTTCACTTGCATCATGTTTTTGATATTCATTCAAGTCGTTGCACATATTGATGGTGTGTTCCTTTTTATTGCTGGGTAGTATTTCATTGTGTGGATGTGCCACAGTTTGTTTATCCATTCACCTGATGAAGGAGATTTGGGTTGTTTTTAGTTTTTGGTGATTATGATAGAGCTGCTCTAACATTCATGCACAACTCTTTGTGTGTTAGCACCAGCACTTCTGTTTCTCTTGGGTAAACACCCAAGAACGGAATGGCTGGATCATATGGTAGGTGTATATTTAACTTTATAAAAGACTGCCAAACTATTTCCAGAGTGGCTATGCCTTTTGGTGTTCTTACCAGCAATGTATGAGAGTTCTAGTTGCTCTACAGCCCCACCAGCACCTGGTATTGTACTTATTCTTTTATTTTAGCCATTTATATTTTAAAATTTGATATCTATATGTTTCCAGAAACAATGCATAGAATGGCTTTGTGTGTCTTTACATTTTATATATGTAGAATAATACTAAATATATTCTTTTGATACTTGCTTTTTCTTCTTTCAATGTTGCTTTTGAGATTTTTAGTGTTGATTCACGTATACCTAGTGCATTCACTATACCTGCTGCACCATGTGCTATTTTATAAATATATCATAAGTATTTACGCAAGCCTTCTAAAGATGGTCATCCAGGTTGTTTCTGATTTCTTGCTGCCAAAAACAGAAAATGAGCATCCTTGTACATATTTTCTTATGCATAAATGTGATAGACTCCCTAGGACAGTGATTCTCAAACCATTTAGTCTCAGGTCCCCTTTATACTTTTAAAAACCTTTGAGGGTCCCCAAAGAGCTTTTGTTTATGTTTATGATACCTACCAATGTTGACCATATTAGAAATGAAAACTGAGAAAATTTTAGGTATTTATTCAATAATTTTATAAATAATAATGTCACTTTAATTTTTTACATAACATACATAAGATAAACAACTATATTTTCTTTTACAAAACGAAAAACTTAGAAGAGTGAAATTTTTTTATGCTTTTGTAAATTTCTAATTTCTGGCTTATAAAAGAAAGTTGAATTCTCTGATCTGCTTCCGCATTCAATCTATTGTGATACCACATATTATTTAACTTCCAGAAAACTCTACTGTACACTCATGAGATATGCGAGTAAAAAAGCAAAATAGTGTTTTAATGTTATTATGAAAATAGCTTTGGCTCTATGGACCTCTGACAGGGTTTTGAGGAGACAATTTTGAGAACCATTGTTCTAGGCTACACAGCTGGAGGAGGAATTGCTAGGCTATGTAATTGATACTGTCTAATTGCTTTTCAAATGTATACTCTTACATCTTTACCAATACTTAGTGTTGTCAGGCTTTTTAATATTTGCCCAATCTGATGGGCATGAAACAGTGTCTCATTGTTGTTTTAATTTGCACTTCTTTGATTACCTGCAGACTAATTCTTGTACTGTCTGCACACTTGGCCCAGGCATCGTCTTGGAAGCAAAGCCTTTCCTCATTTCTTCGACCAATTGGCTGCCCCTTTGGGCCTGGACTACACGCTGTGAGAGAATGTCCATGTCTATCTAGTTCACAAAAGCGTCCCCAAAGTCTGGCATGGGTCTGGCAATATAGTGCTCAGTATATTCTAGGCTGGGCACGGTGGCTCACGCCTGTAATCCTAGCACTCTGGGAGGCTGAGGCGGGAGGATCGCTCAAGGTCAGGAGTTTGAGACCAACCTGAGCAAGAACGAGACCCCATCTCTACTAAAAATAGAAAGAAATTAGCTGGACAACTAAAAATATATATATACAAAAAATTAGCAGGGCATGCCTGTAGTCCCAGCTACTTGGGAGGCTGAGGCAGGAGGATTGCTTGAGCCCAGGAGCTTGAGGTTGCTGTGAGCTAGGCTGACTGATGCCATGGCACTCTAGTCTAGCCCGGGCAACAGAGTGAGACTCTGTCTCAAAAAAAAAAAATTATATATATATATATATATATATATATATATATATATATTCTAAAAACCACATTATTTATTACTTTTGGCATCATACAGGTATAATAACACTTCATCCTGTGTTGATTATTGAACCAATCTCACTGGTTTGGATTTTCTGTTATATGTCCATATATCTTACAAGGCTCTGTTTCAAGGCAAGGATTATTTCTTCTTCATTTCTTTTTATTCTTGCAGATTAGCCTCTCAGCAAATTTTTGTGGATATATAAATTTATATAGAAATGGGAATAATCTTTTCCTACTAAGCCTGGACAATCCAAGGAGGCGTGACACTCCAGTCTCATTCCAGGCATATATTCTTTCTTCCTGCTTGGTCTGGCCCGGTTGCCAGCATGCTGTGAGGTCAGCACTGTGCCATGTTGGGCTGCCCACCCTGCTCCGATGAGTGGCAGCATTCATTCAAGGGCAGAGAGGAAGCACTGCTTTTCCTAGTAAGTGAGGAACAGCCACTCAGCCTCTCATCCTGGATGCATTTCTCACTGTGGTAGATAGAATGATGACCCTCCTTCTGTGCCCCCGCCAAAGATGTCAATGTCAGCAGCAGAGAAAGAGACTGATGACAAGCAGAGATGCAAAGGTTGGGGGCGGGGATGAGAGCCGTGAGCCAGAAAATATAGGCAGCCTCTAGAAGCTGGAAAAGTCAGGGAAACAGAGTCTCCCCTACAGCCTCTAAAAAGAAAAGCAGCCCTGCCAAGCCCTTTTTGGATTTCTGGCCTTCAGAACTATAAGATAATAAATTCGTGTTGTTTTAACTAAGTCATGGTAATTTGTTACAGCAGCAATAAGACAACTAGTACAATCCTGCACCCAAAGACAGCATTTGCCTTTTTATAATACATGCTTATGTAGGAATGAGTTTCCCCTAGGACCTTCAAGTCTTTTTATTTTAACCTACTTATTTTGCTTGGCTTCCCCACTAGACCGTTGGGAGCAGGTTCCTTGGCTGTCTTGTACGCTACTGTGTCTATCTCCAGTGGCCTTGTCCGTCTGATTATCCACTATAGTCCAAAAACCTGTCATGGGGCCTGACATAAAGAAGGCACTTGAGAGATGTTTGTTGAGGGAATAGTATAATACATCTTGTATTATTCCTGTTATCTGTTGCTGTGTAACAAACTACCCCTAAATGTAGTGGCTTAACACAACAATACTTATTTTGCTCATGAGCTCTGCAGTTGGGGCAGGGCTCAGCAGGGACAGCTGTCTCTGATCTACTTGGCATCAGCTGGGGCAGCTCAAATGCTCAGGGCTGGGATCATCTGAAGGCTCAATCACTCCCATGCTGGCTGCCAGCTGGGACCTGAGCTGGGGCTGTGGCTGCAACACATACATGTGTCTTCTCCAGGTGGTGCTTGGCTTCTTCACCAAGGGCGAGCATCTCCAGAGACCAGTTCAAAGTTAGGTTACCTTTTAAGTCTGAGAACAGAAGTCACATAGTGCTACCTCTATGAAAATCACAATCCCAACCGGATTCAAGGGGTGGAATTCGGGGTGGGCAACGTGGATCCAGAACACATGGGATGGGATACACTGGTGCAGCCATCTTTAGGAAATGCAATCTGCCACACATGTGTTCATCATTCACAGATCACAGATCGTTATAAAGTATGCCCTGTATACTGAACACTGGGTATACAGCAGTAAATCATACAGATGGGTTTTTTTGTTCCCATGAGTTTGCATTTCAGTTGGGATGTGTGTGTATGTGTAAGGGATTTAGACAAGTAAACATACACATAAGATAAAAACTATATGCACCGGTTGGGAGGAGGATGCTCTGGGAACGTAACAACTTTCTGAGTCTGGAATAACTGGATTGAGCCATCTGGGCCAGGACCTGCGGGCAGAATGCTGCAGGCAGGGGGAATCACAAATATCATGGGATAATCTGGACATATTAATGAAACAGGGAGAAAGTCCACGTGGCTGGCATGGGATGAACACAAGGTGCAAAGTGATGATGGAGGGGCAGGTGGGGGCCAGATTACACAAGGACATGGAGACCAATTTGGATTTTACTCCTGAGCGCAACAGAAAGCCATTGAAGAGTTTTCAGCAGTGGCATGATCTGTATTATATTTTTTCAAAACATCATTCATTCTTTCAAAATCAAAAGTTAGGTTGCCTACTTTGAAATGGAAGTGTGGAAAATTATGTGCACTACCACAACTTTCATTCATTCATTCTTTTATTCATGACACTTATTTTGTGATTATTATACTGCAGGAACTACAGAAATAACATGCTCAAATAAATCAATAAGCTGAAATTAAGTATTTTTAAGCCACATCTTTCAATTAATAAATGTATATTGCATGCCCCACGCCCCAATATTGATACTAATCAGCACTCTTCACTCTTGCCTGAGCTCAGTGGAGGAAGTTGGGAGGACAGTGAGGACCCCAGGGATGCTGATCCCTGGCTCCTACAAGTCAGGACAGGCTGTGTGTGCTATCCCGAAACATCTGACAAGTTGGAAATCACAAGCTGCAGCACTTGGCCTGGGTGCATTAGACTAGTTTGCCTTTTGAACACTTGACTCTAGCCTTTCCCTGACACTGAGGACGAGGTCCAGGGTGGGCTGCAACAACTGTTAACTATTCAGGTGGATCAGCGTATGGGAAGACCCAGGTTTATTCTACTGGGTCTCCCTCAGAAGGCCACTGGGCATTCACAGATGGTCAGCAGCATCACCTGAGCATTCTGCATAGCTTCTCCCTGGAAGAGAGCTAGGGAGGCGGTGTCCCTGCCACCCCACACAAATCTGCCTGATGACTGGGCCCAGTGGGGAAGGGATTTGCTCAGCATGCTGGGTGGAAGTTGCCCTGCCAGACAACCCCAGCTTCAATTAAAGCCATTAAGGAGGATGAAGCCAAGGACCATATCCCTTGTTGGGCCTCTTCCACTGAGTCTGGGTTTGCAGAGCTGGGCCTTGGCTGGGGGGTGGGCGGGAGTGATGTGGAAGCCACCAGCCAGCAGGTGTTAGTGGGGCCAGTGCCCACTTTCCACTCAGCAGAGCTGTGTCTGCATAAACAGCTCACTTCCCCCTCCTCCCCAAGAAAAGTCTGGCCTTTAAGACTCCGTGGGTCAATTTAAGAGCAAACACACTGGGAAGCACTTTACTTGTAATCACTCACCAACCAAATTCGGTTTGGCCCCTACGGTCACCAACCACCCAGGTTTGCCCAGGACCGAGGGGTTTCCAAGGATGTGGGACTTGTAGTCTTAAAACTAGGAAAGTCCCAAGCAAATTAGAAAGAGATTATCACCCCACCGCTCTGCCTCAATGCTGCCATTTTGTGTAGCCTCCAGCTGAGAAGCCAAAGCAGCAGCTGTACTCTTTCCCTGAGCTGCTCTAACTCTTTATGAGTTGACAGTTTTTTCCCCCCAAATTTCTCTGTAGTAACATCAGCTGCCATTTATTGATTGCTTACCATTGGGAACTGTGGAAAACACTCTCCATTTGTTATTTCTATTAATCCTCTTACTAATCATAAGAGATGGGCAATTTTATTCTTATTTTGTATTAATAGATGTTGAAACTCAGCCTACAAGGGATTAAGTAATTGCTCAAGGTCACGCCAAATGTAGCAGAACCAGGTCTCAACGAGGTCTCTCTGACCACACAGTGGGTACTTGTAACCATCATGCCATTCTGCCTTCCAAAAGGACTGACTCACTGGGCGAACAGCACCTGTCCTTGAGGGAGCAGGCTTTCATCTTGCAGCAATCACAGTAATGTGTAAATAGGGTGGATGCTCTTTGTATGGTATTTGTGTCCCTCTGAGGCTATGGCCTATTTTTTTGGAGAGGAGTCTTCTTCCTTAGCCAAAAGCAAAGTTTCTGGGGATTGGAAAAAATAAGAGCCAGCTCAGTGGGCCAAGTTGACCCCACGGTGCTGCGGTGCTGTCATGCACAGTGGGCCCAGTACTTTGCTTTTGCGATCCTATGCCGTGTGGTTTGAGGTTTGAGGCTATCCACGGCAGGCGCCTGCAGATCCACAGCTGCAGCCTTCCTCCTTCTCAAAATCCCCCGCCAGCAGCCCCTGTGGCAGCTCCCGGCACCTCTGCTTGCAGTAAACATGACCTTTGCCTTCCTCCGCCAACATGACATTGGCATGTCACTGCTGATCTGTAAACACAATTGTGTTTTCAATCTTCTGACTGAATTTTGTTACCAGGATCCTAACAGGCAGCAGGTCTCTGTTTATCTGTAAACAGCAGCCCCACTCCCCGGCAGAGAGGTTAGGATGCTGTTTGTTGTTATTACTTTACAGTAAGAGGAAAAGGTGGTTTGTGATAGGCGTCCACACTTCCCCTCCCTCTCCTGCACGTTTGAGAAGATAATCCCTCCCTCTTTCCTGTGTGCACGTAGATTCACACCCTAGACCTGGAGAAGGACTGGAACAGTCTCTCTCCCCTTTTAACATCTCTTGAAGTGACACTGAACAACCTGGTAGAAATAGTTCAGAGAATAAATGTCCAATGCCATGCGGAATGGCCAGCACGCTTCCCTGCATGGAGGGAAGAATACCATGAACAGCTTCCTGGGAAACAGTCTGGTTCTGCTCTTGAAGGTCACTCATTGTGGGTAGCTTTGAACAGAAGTGTGTGCCTTGAGAGATTTGCATATTTACGTACGTGTGTCTCGGAACTTGAAGTTTCTTTCTATAGCACTTTTCTGTTTAAGTGGGTGGATTTCTTTTTCCCCAAAGTTTTTGTTCTAGCTAAAAGACTACGTTCTTTTAAAGGAAGCAGAAACAAGCTGGTAAGTTGAAGTTTTCCAAGAAAATTTTCGGAGTAAGGATTAGCTTATAAAATTTACAGTTATTAAACATAAGCTTCAGCTTTCACTAACCCTAGCTATGGAAAACAAAAAGCTAAATTGGTATCTCATCTTCCACAAAGCTAAATTATCAGGGACATTGTGATTTAGGAAAATTTATAAAAGCTTCACGTGTGTAAAATTGTAGAGACTGTGATGGTAATTTCTCTCATTTCCTCTACCTTTGTTTGGGAAACTGAAAAAGGATATTAAAGTGTTTATTCTGATTAGATGAGAAGAACAAAAAAGAAAAAAATACAATTCAAAAAGTAAAATGCTAGAAGATGAGGAAGAATATATGACTAATTGAATTGCAAAGAAATATTCATAATTAAGTCTATTAATAGGAATAATTATTCTAGTTAGTAAAAAGGGAATTTGAATATGTATTTTTCTTCTACTGTTCTAAAGGAAACTGCTTTTTAACATGCGGTTATTAAAATTATTTTATAGGGTTATCAAAATAGTTCTTTAAATAAATAGTTGCACTTTGTTGAGGTGGAGAAATAGAATAGACAATTTACTCTAAGAATAACTTTAGTTGAAATCTATAAATCTAAACTCAATAATAAAAGATCTAGTTTAACCTGATGGATTGAGCATATGTATTTAAGTGAAACAGTGGAATGAATAATTTTAAAATAATAAATTTATAATGGTTCTGGAAAACAAGACAGGATGCTATCAACAGCCCAAATATTTTAATAGATGTGGTAGAAATTAGAGAACAGGTGTGATTAGGTTCACAGAGAAAACACATCTGAAACAGATACAGTGAAGAATGTTTCTTTGAAGGAGTCCTAGGAAACTCCAGCTCTTAATCGCAAAGTACAGAGACCAGGTGTGCTGTCCAGTGGTGACTGCTGGGGTAATTAGTTAGAGATCACCTGTGCAGCCCCCTCCTGCACCCTCCTGACTCAGAGCATCCAGTAGGTACACCTTCCCCAGGTAAGCTGTTGAATGAGCTGGGGGATTGTTCAGGGCTCTGAGACTGGGTGTTGGTGGTAGAGGAAGCAAAGCAGAGCCTGGGCAACTCTCACATCCCTGGTGGATGTGCAGATGCTGAGAGATACTCAGCTCTACTCAGGAATAAAACACACCATAGTGTTTCTCCTATATAGTAAAGCCTTCCTTTTTTTGACAATTGTGAGGGCTCCTACCTGCCTGCAAACTCACATTCCCTGGAGGTGCTCTGGAGGTGCTGCCTGCTCAGGCTTCCATTGAAGGGTGAGGTCTATTGGGGAAACAGACTTGACCAATGGCAGAGGGATTTATGATATCTACAAATACTTATCAAGTGTCGTTTACTTAGAATATGAACAGACAACCAAGGATCACCAGATACTTAGTAATAGCCAACAATACGAAACAAAATGATCAAGATGAACAAACAGAACGACCAATCTTGAAAGGCTGTAATACAGAAAACAAAAGAAATGAGAAATATTCTTGGGAATTATAAGCACAATGGCAAACTTCAAAATTAGCAAAAGATCAGAATAATTTCCAGATCAATGATATGGTGCTATGGTTCAAATCTCAAGGTTGAAAATGAAAGCTGAAAGTAAAAGGAAGGAAAAAGATGTACAAATACTAATGTAAATAAAGCTAGTGTGGCTGTATTAATATCACAAACTGATGACAAACTGATGTAAGACAAAAAGCATCATTAAGGGCAGGATCATCAAAACATAATGATAAAAGATTCAATTCACTAAGAATGTAAAATAATATACTTATAAGCACTTAGTGATATAGATCCAAAGTATAAATAGTAAAAATTAATACAACTATAGGGAGAAATGGACAAATCCACTATTATATTGGGATGTTTCCATATATATCCCACAGTAATGGTAGGTCAAGTACAGCAAAAATAAATAAATAAATAAATAATCTAGAAGCTTTGAACTACATACTCAACAAGCTTGAACCAAAGGACATATATGGAAATCTATATCAAATTATTAAAGAGTACACATTCTTTTGGAGCACAAATGAAGCATTTATAAAAATGTGTCATGCACTGAGCCATAAAGCAAGTCTCGGCAAGTATGAAAGGATAGGTATCATATTCAGCAGTCCCCAACCTTTTTTGCATCAGGGACTGTTTTCATAGAAGATAATTTTTCCACAGACTGGGGAGGGGGGAGATGGTTTTGGGATGATTCAAGAGCACTACATTTATTGTGCACTTTGTGTCTATTATTAGTACATTGTAATATATAATGAAATAATTATACAACTCACCATAGGTTGGTGACCCCTGATATAGACCGCTGCTTTTCAAACTAATGGGCACACAAATCACGCAGAGATCTTGTTAAAATTCAGAACGGTTGTGGTGCTGTCTGGGATTCTGCTTTTTTATTAAGCTCCCAGGTGATATCTGATGGTGCTGGCTTGCAGATTATGCTTTGTATAAAGGATGACAGACAATGTTCTTTGACCAAAACTTCTGCCTTAGTTTGAGGTCCCCTAGAAATGGACGCTAAGACAAAGATTCCAGAGCCAGTGGCTTACCTGTTGGTGAAGGAAATACCAGTCAGGAAGTGAGGCAGTAAAATAGGGGCAAGAAGCAGCCAATAGAGATGTATTACAACCATGGCCAACTGGAATGTAAGGACCCTGGAGAAACTGTGAGGGCCAGTGTCAAGAATGTGTCTCAGGCCAGGCGCAGTGGCTCACATCTGTAATCCTAGCACTCTTGGAGGCCGAAAAGGGAGGATCATTTGAGGTCAGGAGTGTGAGACCAGCCTCAGCAAGAGTGAAACCTTGTCTCTACTAAAAATAGAAAGAAATTAGCCAAACAAGTAAAAATTGAAAAAACTAGCCAGGTGTGATGGTGCATCCCTGTAGTCCCAGCTACTCAGGAGGCTGAGGCAGAAGGATTGCTTGAGTCCAGGAGTTTGAGGTTGCTGTGAGCTAGGCTGATGCCACAGCACTCTAGCTCGGGCAACAAAGTGAGACTCTGTCTCAAAAAAAAAAAAAAAAAAAGAATACGTCTCACAGGGGAACTGGAGTATCATAAACATTGCCATCATTCATTTGTTAAATGTTGTTCCCTATAGGAGGAAGGTGTTGAAAATTTTAAAGTAGCTATTGTTGCTGTCCTTAATGAAGTAAGGCAAACTATGCTCACAACAAATGAAAAGGTAAGAAATCTCAGCACAGAAATATAAAGCTTTATATTTCCATATATAATGGAAGTTCTAGGACTGAACTATATAATATCTAAAATTTATAAGTTCACAATGGAATGAACAACCAAATTGAAATAACAGAGAGAGCAGTAAGGGAACTTGAAGACAGATCAATAGACATTGGGGGAAAAAAAGATAGACATTAGATATTATCTAATATGAGAAACAGAGGAAAAAAGATTGGAAAAAAAAGTAATAAAACTTTAGGTAACTGTTAGATAATATTGAATGGTTTAATATATGTATAATTGTACCACAAGGAAAAAGAAAATGGCTCAAAAAAAAATTTTAAAAAATAGTGGCTAAAAATCTCCCAAATTTTATGGAAAATATAAATTTACAGATTTAAGATGCTTAATGAACACTAAACAGAATAAACATGAAAAAGGCCACACCAAGGCACAATTATAGTCAAACTGTTGAAAACCTAAGATCTCGAAAGCAGCAAGAAATATGACAGATTATATAGAGTGGAATAACGATTACAGCTGACTCATCATCAGAAACTATGAAAGGCAGGAAAGTATAAGACAAACATCCTGAAAGTACTCAAAGAAAAAACTTCCAGACCAGAATTTTATATGTGGTAAAAAATATCCTTCAAAAATAAAGGTAAAATGAAGACTTCTTCACCAATAATACCATTAACTCTTACTATAAAAAAAATGCTAAAGGAATTCTTCATGCTAAGTGAAAATATTACCAGATATAAACAAACATCCTTCAAAAGAAGTAGAGACCAGCCTGAGCAAGAGCAAGACCCCGTCTCTACTAAAAAAATAGAAAGAAATTAGCTGGACAACTAAAAATATATATAGAAAAAATTAGCCGGGCATGGTGGCACATACCTGTAGTCCCAGCTACTCGGGAGGCTGAGGCAGGAGTATTGCTTGAGCCCAGGAGTTTGAGGTTGCTGTGAGCTAGGCTGACTGATGCCACGGCACTCTAGGCCGGGCAACAGAGCGAGACTCTGTCTCAAAAAAAAAAAAAAGTAGAGAGTATTAGAAATGGTAATTATCAGGGTAAATAAAAAATACTATTTTTTTTTGCTTTTTTTCCCCCCCTTAATTTCTTTATAATACATGTGACTATTGAAAGCAAAAATTGTAATATTTTCTTGTGGGATTTATAATCTATGTAGATATGTAACATATAACAGCAATAACATAAAGGAGATGACAGTGATAGGGACCTACATAGTTGCAAGGTTTCCGAATTTTTCCATGAAATAGAGCAAGAGTAACTATAAGTATACTTTGGAAAAAATAAAAATGTATATTGTAATCCCCAGGATAACCACTAAGGGCAGAAATCATTAAAATGAATAAAAAAGCAAGATGCTATGGGCTGAATTGTGTCCCTTCCAAATTCATATATTGAAGCCCAAACTCCCAGTGTGGTTGTATTTGGAGTAAGGAAATAATTAAGGTTAAATGAAGTCATAAAGGTGGAACCCTGATCCGATAGGATTGGTGTCTTTATAAGAGGAGTGACCAGAGAGTTTTTCTACCATGTGAGGACACAGTCATCTGGAAGCCAGAAGAGAGCCCTCACCAGGAACTGAATTGGCCAGCACTTTGATCTTGGACTTTATAGCCTTCAGAACTGTGAGAAAATAAATTTCCACTCTTTAAGCCACCCAATCCATAGTATTTTGTTATGACTGCCTAAGCTACCTAAGGCAACAACTATATTCTTTCTTTAGAAGACATATAGAGGCTAAAAGCAAATAGATGAAAAAGTATATACCTTTCAAACAGTAAGCAAAATAAAGCTGAAGTGGCTACAGTAATATCAAATAAAATATATTTTAAGACAAAAAGTACTACTAGAGATAAAGAGGAACATTTTCTAAAAATAAAAAGATCACTTCACCAGAAAGACAATAGTCATAAATGTGTGTGCACCCAAATAATAGAGCTTCACAATACATAAAGTAAAATTTGCCAGAATAAAAAGTAGATAATTTCATAATCTCATTTTAAAATGTTAACACCTCTCTCTCTCTTTCTCTCTCAGCAACTAACAGAAAAATCAGACAAAAAAATCAGCAAACACACAGACAAAATGTAATCACTACCAACCACCTTGAACTATTTGATATTTATAGAACATTTAACCCATTATCTGCAGAACACACATTCTTTTCAAGTCCATGTGGTGTGTTCACCCAAATAGAACACACTCCATACCACATAACAAGTTTCAATACATTTTAAAAGATTAAAATCATATTAACTATGTTCTCTGATCACAATGAAATTAAATTAGAAATTGATAACCGTAAAAATAACTAGGAAAAGTCAGTATATCTGGAAATTAAACAACATAGTTTTATGCAGGGTTTATCGACCCTGGGCTGGACAGTTCTTTGTAGTGGAAGGCTATCCTGTGCACTGTGGGAAGCTTGGCAGCATCCCTGGCTCTGTCCACTAGCTGCCAGTTGTACCCTTACAGCTGTGACAACCAAAAATGTCTCTAAACATTGCCAAATATTCCCTGGTTGAGAACCACTGTTCTAAATAATTCTTGGGTTGAGAAAGTAATCACATTGAAAATGAGAAATTATTTTGAGCTAACTGATAAAAATATAACATATTAAAATTTGTGGAATGTAGCTAAAGCTATGCTTAAAGGGAAATATAGCATTAAACTAAATACTTCATTTAGAAAAGAAGAAAGATCTAAAATGAATGATTTAAACTTCCATCCTAAGAAACTAGAAAAAGAACAGCAAATTATACCCAAAATAAATAGAAGAAGGAAGTAATGAAAATAAGAGCAGAAACCAACGAAAAACAAAATGAGCAAAGAATAGGGGAAAATCAATAAAACCAAAAGCTTGTTCTTTGAAGGATCAATAAAATTGATAAAACTTTAGTTAGGCTAATCAAGAAAAATAGAGATAAGATACAAATTACCAAAATCAGGGATGAAAGAGGAGACACTGCTGGGTATTTCACAGGCATTCAAATGATAATAAAAAACCATTTTCTAGAAAGACACAAATTATAAAACTTACTCAAGAATAAATAGAAAATTTGAATAGCCTAATATCATATACAAATTTTGATTTCATAATTGAGAAACTTCCCACAATTCCAGATCCAGATGATTTTACAGTACTCCCTCCTTATCCTCAGGGGATATGTTCCAAGATCCCCAGAGGATGCCTGAAACCATGGATAGTACCAAACCCTACACATACTATGTTTTTTCAGTCTGATAACTGAGATAGCTAATAAGTGACTAATGGGCAGGTAGTGTATACAGCATGGATCTGCTGGACCAAGGGATAATTCATGTCCTGGGTGGGATAGAGCAGCACATTGAGAGACTTCATCATGCTACTCAGAACGGCACATAATTTAAAACTTATGAATTATTTATTTATTGAATTTTTCATTTTAATATTTTCAGGGTACAGTTGACTGTGGGTAACAGAAACTGTGAAAAGCAAAACTGCTGGTAAGGGGGTACTAGTGTACCTGTGAGTTCTATCAACCATTAGAAAAGAATCCTACCCAAACTTTATCAGATAATGGAGAAGAGAGAACTTACCAATTCATTGTATGGGACCAGCATTACACTGGTAGTAAAACCAGACACTGATCATAACAAGAGAAAACTATACACAAATATACCTCATGAGTATACATGCAAAAATCTTTAACAAAATTTTAGCAAATCAAATGTAAAAATATATTAAAAGGATAACACATCATGACAAAGTGTGTTTTTTTTCCTAGGAATAAAAGGTTGGTTTAACATTTGAAATTCAAAAATATGTAATTTGCCATCTTAGTAAAATAAAAGAGAAAAACCATATGATCTTTTCAACAGATGCAGAAAAATCATTTGAAAAAAATTCAACATGCATTCATGAGAAAAACCCTCACCCCACCAAGAATAAAAGGACATTTCCTCAACCACATTAGGGCCATTTAGGAGAAACCTATGTCTAATATCAAAATGGTAAAATTACAATACTTTTACCTAACATTAAGAACAAGGTAAGAATGTCTAACTACTTCCATTTAGCATTGTGCTGGAGTTCCTTGCCACTGCAACAAGACAAGAAAAGAAATAAAAGTTATAAAGGCTGGAAAGGAAGAAGTAAAACTTTTTTTTATTGGCACGCATGTTACTAAGGATCTACAAATAAGCTAGGAAAACTAATTACTGAATTTAGCAAGATTGTATAGTACCATATGAATGTACAAAAATTACTTGCATTTTATGTTGTAATGAACACTTAGAAAGTGAAATTTTTACATTTAAACTATAATAAATACAATACTCAGGAATAAATGTAATGAAAGATGTGCAGGATTTGTGTATTGAAAACTACAAAACATTACAAAAGGAAATTAAAGAAGACTAGTAAATGGAGAGATCTACATATTCATGGAATAGAAGAGCAATGTTGTTAAGTCCGTTCTCCAAATTGATCTATAGATTCAAGGCAATATCAATAAAAATCCTAAAAAGATATTTTTTAAAAATTGACAAGCTGGTTCTAAGAGTTATCTCTAAGATTCTAAATAACTGTGTTAAATCTAATAAACAAAACCTGTAACACTTGATAAGCAGATTCTTCACTAACCATTCAAACGTGTTTGAAATCTGAATCAAATTCTTTTGCTTTTCATATTTAAAATTAATTTTTAATTAAAATTAAAGGCATGAAACTAGATTCTAGGTAAATTTAGAAACAATACAAAGCTACTTAATATTAATATAGTGGGCTCACTTACTTATATAAATTCTTATTTTGTTACCTCCTAATATTTGTAAAATTCCTTACCGATAAAGGGGAGTGCATTTAGCACTTAGAAAGGCTGAGATTCTTGGGTTGAAGATTCAGGTCCATGACATGATCAAGTATTAGGTTACGGGTCTAAGGCATGAGGCCAGTGTGCAGATATAGGCACCACATCCAGGCTGATGCTGAGACACAGGTTAACGCACAGAGCCCCTTCTTATTTTGGAGACTTTGTTTCAAGCCTACATCTTTTTGTGTATCACCTTCACTCAATCCCTTTATCCATTCATTCCCTTCCATATCTATACAGTCACACATATATACACACATACATATGTGTATGCTTGTGTATGTATACATATATGTGTCTGTAAATATTTATGTATTTTATTTTATACTAACTGCCTTTATAACCTTCAATTGCTTGATTTGGGTAGAACTTTGCCCTCTCCCGCCACCCTGCACTCCTGCTTCCCTCTCTGTCCCCATGTCTGCTGACCGCTGTGCCGCATGACTAGAGTTCATTTAATTGTGCACACTAATGCATGCACACACAGCATCCAGGTGCTAACCCTCCCTTCACAGTTTGTTTCATTATCTGGCCTACCAATATCTTATAGCCAATATATTGATCCATTTCATTTATCTGTTGTTGGTCTATACCTGCCAATATCACCTAGCAACATTCTATTTTCCTCATTTTACAGATGAGGTTCCTGGGTTTAGCAAAGCAGTGGGCTTTGCCCAAATCTACCATTCACTAGCAGGTGCCCTGCCCCAGGCTCCCATGGACTGAATGCTGTATTTTCTATTTCTTCACTCAACCGAGACTTGTCATCCTCAGCTATAGTCCCAGGCCTTATTTACTTTCTTTATCAAAATGTATCTGTTCTAGCTAATTTCTATCAATCACCTTTATGCTAAGAAGCAGAATTAAAGTGTAATGAGTAACATGTGTATTTCCACATGAGCCTGTAACATGAAGCCCTAGGGAATGAGATGGGAGCTAGATTGCCAACGCTGTTACAGGTGTAGGTGTTTGGGGACTGAAGTGGGAGGACAGAAGAGATCCGGTCACTTGGGGATAAGCCGGCCTGCAGTATCCAAAGATCATGCCTTTAGGCTCCTGGGAGTAACTGATGTTGCACAGTCCGGGGCCCAGGGGCCCCTCCCCCACCAGGAAGCTCAGTCCCACAGCTAGACAGCTCTGTTACCCAACACCCAGCCTGCTGGGAGCAGCCAGCCACCCAGTTTATGCTGTCGGTGATCTCATTAGAATGAACGAGATGAGTCAACATTCACACAAAGACCTTCTGGCCTGCAATCTGAGAACAGGTTTAGGAAGAACAAAGCAAAGGAGAGAAATGTAACCAAGAACTATCTCTTTATTGCTTTTGAGTTGTTTAAGGGGGTTTTAAGGGATTAAGGCTAAAGAAATGTTGACTGTAGGGAGAGGAGCAGGATATCAGTTGAACAGAATAGAGGCCTTTGTGCTGACTAAGAGTAGCAGCACATTAAAGAAATCTCAGCAGCCTGGCTGCTCGCAGGGGAGAGAGCTGGAAGTCAAAGGTGACTAGAATGCCAGGTTTTCAGCCTGGAGGGAGAAGTCAAGCTATAGGGGGACCTTTGGGGTGTCTGTGGGTTATGAGAGGTAGCTGGGGAGAGCTGGTTATGAGAGGTACCAGAGTTCCCCAGCCCCTCCTTCCAATCCACTGCCAAATTTTTGACCAAAACCCTGGGAGGAACCTCACCATAAGCACTGGACAAAAAGAAGGGCTAAGCCCCAGGACATATGGAAGCAAGGTGCCAGGGCATCCAGAGACCCGATGGGTCACAAACAACTTCAGTGATGCATACGATGGGTCTTAGAGTACGACAGGCTCCATCCCATTCCTTTCTTCTCTCTTGTCATATTTCCTGCTTCCCTGTAGGACTTTCTGTTTCTCTCACCTCATCAGCCTGTGTCTCTCTGTGCTTCTCCTCTCCCTCCATCTCGTTCATGGCTGTTTCTCGGTTATCCTCTGGAGATGTTTCCCCCAGATGGATACTAGGGCGACAACCCCTAACTCCCTCCAATGGATGCATGACCAAGAGGGGATTTCCAGATGAGAACTTTCCTCACCACCCCCCGTCTCTCCCCACCTGCCACACACCACAGTCAAAGGCATAAAGAACAGATAAGGGCTCTGGGCAAAGAAATGATTTATGCTCTTCTTTCAAGTGAGCAGCCTCAAAAAACCCAGCAATACTTTCTATTTTTATCCCTCACCAGATGTTACCCTCCCATTCTTCCAGCAAGCCTGCCAGATAGCGTTTACCTTTGTTGGAAAAATTCATCATAGCCATGGAGGTGGTGGGTGGCAGGGGAATGCCCTTATTCCTTCCCTCCATACTGACCTGCCTCCCTTAAAACTACCAATATTCATTTCCTTCTTTAAAGTCTATTCAGAACTTTCCTTATTGCTGGAAGTCTTCTCTCTCGTCCTCCCTCTCTCTGTCTCTCTGATTGGTCCAGCTGTGATCACATGATGTGATCAATTCTGCCTTCCCTCTGTATCATTCATTCAGAGATGGGCTGAGGCTCCAGCCACCAGGAAGCTGTGTGGGCTGGGTAAGACGGCTGCTTGCCTCCCGTGGTGCTTTCCCTCAACTTGCAAATGACAGGCTGTGGGGGAGTTAAGTCTATGATTCAAGTTGGAGTTTCATGTGGCTCCTTTGAGGGCAGGGACATTAAATCACCCAGGAAGCTTTGTGAAGCATCCACTCTTATCCAGGATGTGCACTGGAATTGCTGATGACATTTTAAAAACTTAATTTCACATAAATATCTCTCCAGACTAGAAAATTCTGATGTCATAGTTTTGAGGCAGAGCTTGGAAATTTTACTTTATTCTTTTTCTTTTCTTTTTTAACTTCCCTGATGATTACTGATTGATTGACAAACCGACGTAGATCTCCTTGCTTGTATCTCCAATACAAAGTGAAACGGAAGTATCTAGTTATTATCTCATTATGAAGTTTACATGAACAACCACAATTACCAAAGAGGATAAATCTTGACCAAAAAAAAGAGAAATCCACAGGCTCTCTTCTGGGCCCTCATCTTTTGCTGGAAACTTGGGTAAGGCTTCAAATTTCAACAGCCAGAGCCAAAGATAATCTATCTATACTCAATCTCAAAAAGCTTAGTTTATCCACTCTGACAAAAGTTTTAATCAGGAAGAGGAACACCCAGACACATGACAGAGGACACAAGCAAGCAACCTGTCTGTTTCCTCTTTGTTGCAATTCCTTGGAAGTTGATAAAAAGGGATTTGTCAGGCATTGAGGGTCAGGTTGATCTCTTGGAGATACAGTCATCTTAAAGAAGAGGCTGCACTCAGGGTGGGAATGGGTGGTACCTACTCAGTTAACCATGGCTGAGACTAACGGTTACTAGGCCATGAGGTGTCAACCTTAGAATTTTGTTACGTATCTCCCCTTATTTAGGTTGGCCCTTGCTGTGAAGCTCTAGGACCTTCACAAATGCATCAGCCTCAGCAGAAAAGCTGAGGAGAGAGTGGCATAGGATGATTTGGAGAGACGAACAGGGTCTTCATTTGGTAAGGTTTTGTAGACTAGGATAAGGCATGTTCACCTTAAACATGTGTGTCGGGAAAGCTTCAGAGGGATTTAATGCTCTGATTTATGTTTCTAAAAGAACTTTCTGGCTGCTGATATAGAGGACAGAATGTAGAAGATTGGCAAGAATGGGAAAAACTGTAACTTTTAGAAGACTATTGCAGATGTCTAGGCTAGAGAATCTGGGAGCTTAGACCAGAGTGGTAGTAAAGTCATGGTGAGAGACAGAAATATTTTGAAGATCAAAATATATTTTGGAGATATTTTTATTAGACTTACTGACGGATTGGATATGCAGAGTGAGTGGTAGCCAGGCGCGGTGGCTCACACTTGTAATCCCAGCACTCTGGGAGGCTGAGGCGGGAGGATCGCTTGAGCTCAGGAGTTTGAGACCAGCCTGAGCAAGAGTGAGACCCTGTCTCTACTAAAAATAGAAAAATTAGCCAGGCATGGTGGTGCATAGTAGTCCCAGCTACTTGGGAGGCTGAGGCTAAGAATTGCTTAAGCCCAGGAGTTCGAGGTTGCAGTGAGCTACAATGATGCCACTGCACTCTACCCAAGGCACAGAGAAAGACTATGTATCAACAACAACAACAACAAAACCAAGGAAACATAACCCCTGTCCTCACTCCCCCTTCATATTAAAATTTAAACAAAAAATGAAAAGAAGAGTTCATGACCAGCCCGAGCAAGAGCAAGACCCTGTCTCTACTAAAAATAGAAAAAATTAGCTGGGCATGGTCATGTGCCCCTATAGTCCCAGCTACTCTGGAGGCTGAGACAGGAGGATTGCTTGAGACCAGGAGTTTGAGGTTGCCGTGAGCTAGGCTGATGCCATGGCACTCTAGCTCGAGTGACAGAGCAAGATTCTGTCTCCCCCCACCTCGCAAAAAAAAGCGAAGGGAAGAAAGAAATCAAGGTTGATTTCTATGCTTTTATACTTGAGGAACTGGCTGGATGGTTGTATAATTTACTGTAATGGAGAAAACTTAGGGAGGAGTAGGCTTGGGTGGGTGGGCTGGGTGGTATGATGATATAGTGAATCATGAGTCCTGTTTTGGCCATGATAAGTTTGAGATACTTAAGCTGTCAAGTGGAGATAGCAAGTAGACAGTAAAATATATGTCTAGAATTCTCATAATGGGCCAGGGCAAGAGGTATGAATATGGATTCATTACTGTACAAATAAGCCTTATTTACAAGGTTTAAAGCCATGACCTATGTTATCTACATAGTGAGAGAATAGATGGAGAAGAGATACAAACTTGGGATCCAGCTCTGATTCGTCCCCAAGTTTCAAACAGACCAAAGGGTGTGTTATTACCCTGGGTCACACTCAACATTTAAATGGATAGAATGTAATACAAAGAGCTGTTAACTAGATACAGTAATGTTAATTAGGTTACCAAAAGGGTACAAAGACCAGCACTAAGATATCATAGACCAGTTTCATGGAAGACAATTTTTCCCAGGCGGGTTGGTTGGGGGAGGCGGAGCTCAGGTGGTGATACAAGCAATGGGGAGCCGCTGTAAATACAGATGGAGCTTTGCTTGCTCAAACCTCCACTTACGTCCTGCTGTGCAGCCCAGTTCCTAAGTTTCACGGTCATGGAAGGCCACGTCAAGACATGGTCTGAATCTTCAGTGTCCTTGAGTTTCTTGGTTGCTGAAGTTTTCTATTAACTTTTCCTATTGGACATGAAAGTACAGTCATGTGCCACATAAACAATGGACCACATATGTATATGATGGTGGTCCCATAAGATCATAATATTGCATTTCTGCTGTACCTTTCTATGCTTAGGTATGTTTAGATACACAAATCCTTACGATTGTGTTGCAGTTGTCTACAGTATTCAGTACAGTAACATGTTGTGCAGGTGTGTAGTCCAGGAGCAATAGGCTATACTATATAGCCTCGCTATGTAGCAGGCTATGCCATCTAGGTTTGTGTAAATACACTCTGTGATGTTTGCATGACAAAATTACCTAATGATGAATTTCTCAGAATGTATCCCCATCGTTAAGCAACACGTATCTGTACTTAGAGATGCCCCAGGGAATCTTGTATGTCCCAAACATAGTCCTTCATGCCCCTGTTGTGCAGCAGCAATTCAATTCCTTCATGGCAATTGAGACTGATACCCTATCTCCACAAAGAAGGTAAGGTAATCCCCTTCCTTGTCTGTTGGGTCTCTGGCATGAGAAGCTCAAAATGGCCAGGCAGTTTCATCTACCCGTCCAATGCAATTACTGTGTCCCTTGGTGGAAGCATTCTTTTCTTGGGAATAAAGATTTCAAAATCAACAGAGCTCAAAATGCTGGGGATGAGAAACAAAAATTCTACGAGTGGGCTATTAGATATAATAGTAAAAGGACCCACTTCCATTTCTAGATTTTGATTTCTATACTCATGTATTTTGGCCCTAAATTTTCATGGGGTTTATTTCCCATTCTCTGATTTGCATAAACCTTGCTAAGGTATCTAACTTACTGCTACTTTTGGTTTATCAGATCAGATCAGCATAATGTTATTAATATAGTAGACCAGTGTGATAATATTAAGATGATCAAAGTCTCTCCAACCTATATTATGGCAGAGAGCAGGAGAACTGATGGAGCCCTGAGGCAAGTTTGTGAAGGCATGCTGTTGGCCCTGCCAGATAAAAGCAAAATGCTTCTGATGATCCTTACAAATTAGAATGGAGAAAAAGTATTTTTTAGATCAGTAGCTACACACCAGGTACAATGAGCTACAGTGATTTTTTTTTCCTCTTAAAGTTACTATATCTAGAAACACAACTGCAATTGGAATCACTACCTAATAAAACTTATGATAATCTACAGTCATTCTCCAACATCTATCTTTCCTGTTTGCCAGTGCAAATAGGGTTTCACCACCCCTACATCTTTTAAGTCTTTGATGGTATGGCTAAAGCGATATGTTAATAGTATTGTTTTTGTGTTTACTATCCTTGTAGAAAGGGTAAGTTCCAATGGTTTCCATTTGATCCTTCCAATTATGATGGTCTTTATTTCATGGGTCAGACAGTCAAGATTGGTATCCTTCCAGTTACTAAATATGTCTATCCAATTTACATTCATTAACTGGGAAATAACTACACAATTGGTCCATGGACATATCGGGCCATCTGTGATTTGAAATTGACTTAAGACTCCATGTGTCATCTGGCCACAATTAGCCCCTATTTCCTTGGTGGCGCAGTGGCATTTTGAATCTCCAGGAATTGGCCTTCAATTCAGAGCCAGTGCCTACTAATCCCTGAAAGATCTGCATAATTCCCTTTTCTCAGTAAATGAGAAATTCTGATAAATGATTCTTATAATCATTCTAGTAAATGGCATAAAATTTCTTTAGGGGAAGGCTTCAATAGGTGCTTCAGTACAATCAAACACAAGTGATAATTTGATTAATCATGATGCCACAGCATGCTTGGATACTAGCATCCCATTTCCCATTTGCAAGAAACCCAAACCTATACCCAAACCAAACCCAAAATACCATCTCTGAGAGTCTGCTTCCTGAGGCTACTTTTGGTACCAATTTCTGCATGAGTCAGGGACTATCCAGGTAATATAAACTGAACCATTATTTAAATAAAGGGAATGTAATGTTAAAAAGTATACATTTGTTAACTAACCAACTGAAAGGGTAAATCCTAACACTTAATGCATCATAAAGGTAAGAATTACAGGAAGCTTCTATCATTCTCAGGGCTGAGGGAACATAGGGAAGAGGCTGGAAATATTAATGCTTGGAAACTTAGAGGAAGGGCACCAAAGAGCTGAAACTCAAAGGTCTACTCAGCTGGTATTGGTGTCTCTGAGCTCAGAGAAGGGTCCTTGTGAACCTGGGAACTAGACCTTTAAACAAGGGACACCAGCCAGCCAATGTTGACGTTTCCGAAGTAAGGCACTATAAAGCTAGTCTGCAAGTATTGGAAAAACTGAGAACTGTATTTAGCTACTCCTATCATAATAATTTCAAACTCTTCCTTTAGTTACTCCAATTTTTCCTGTTATATAGATTAAGTAATATTTTAGTAGGCTCTTCATCTATTTTATTCCTGAGGATACTGTTATAATCAATTAACCACTATCAAAGAATACTAGGGGTATAAATACTCTGATTGTCACTCCACCCCTGCTTCCCATTACTATAATAATGTGTCTACCCCACCTCTGGTAGTTAAGGGCTGCCACTTGATATCTGCTACACTCAAATCTCATGATCTTACTGAAATCTCAACGGTACAAGTTCCATTGTCTTACCTGCCACAGACTTTAAAGAATACTGCTGTTTCTCTCATGAACATATTTCCCAATTTCTTCATGAAAATTGTGTCCCCTGGGCTTTCTAGGAGGATGCAGTGGGGGAGGAGAGTATGAAGGTCACTCATGGTAAAACCACTCCAACATTCTCACTCCCTTTGTATCCCTTCCTTTGCATTATGCCATGGGTATTCTGGCACCTCAAACTCATAAAGTTATTGTTGCATCCAAAATTCAATAAACTAACTAAGTAAACTCTTAGAGCCACTTCCAGCTACTCAAGCTAACATACTAAATACAAAATCTCTGGTAAGAACACTCATATCAAATTTAACCTGATCTAAATTTGGAATCTATTACTTGGAATCCATTCCCACATGTATTCCTCATGTTATTACTGATTTAAATTAGCAAAATCTTGCAATTCTTTTGGAGTTGTAAGCTTGTAAGTCAAACTTTGTGTTTGTCTCCCTGGACCATGCAGAGATCTAATTTCAACTATAGGTGGAGGAAACAAGGGTTTGTTGGGATGGGTCAAGATATTGTTAAGAGGTCTTCAAACAATGAAAAGCTATTCTCCTTAGGATAGAGGGCAAGTTGCTTTGACTGGCAAAACAAAGTTCAGAATGACTCAGAGGTTCAAGGGTCTCAATTTCATCTAACTTTACATAGATATCCCCCTTCCAAGTCTCAGCACCCTACTACTTTCCAATAAATGCTCTAATTTTCACATAAGAGGTGTGGTAAGGCTACAGATTATACTTACATAATAATTCTGCAAACCACACTGTTCAATTTTGCATTAGTTTTCAGAGAAGTCAGTCCTGTGGTGACAGGAAGTGAGATTCTTTAAGGCTGCCATAGAAATTTCTAATTTTCTGACTGTAACTTGAGCTGGAGTTCATAGACCTAAACTTGTCATTTTCTTTCTCTAAGTATTCCAGTATACTCAGAAACAACCCTTCTACTCCATGGTCCTTGTAGCCATTATTACTATTAATACCATAAATGTCAAGTATTCTAATTGTCAGAGGGTGCTCCATCATAACAAACACAGGTGATAGTTGGGTTATTTTCATTTCCACTACATGCCATGAATTACTGTCATCCCCTTTCTCACTGGCAAGGACCTCAGCACTGCATTCAAGTTCAAGAACAGGACTAAACAATATTTTATCTTTGAAAGTCTTTTCCCTGGGACCACTCCTGGTATCCACTTATGTAACAGTCAGGATCCAGCAAGGAAATGGAAACCACACCAGTTATTTTATCAGTGAGAATTTAATATAAAGAATGGCTAGCCAAAAACTGGAGAACTGAAAAGGCAAAAAGGACACACTGAGGTATCGTGAAAGTAGTGCCTCCAGAAAGCTGCAACCACCCAGGACTGGAATAACTAAAGGAAGAGGTTTGAGAGTATTAGAACTTGCAAGTTTGAAGGAGGGTCCTATAGAGCTGGAATCCAGATGCCTGAGAAAGGGGTACAGATGTCCTGGTGCTAGTCCTCAAGACCCCAGAGGAGGGACCTCCAAGGGACAGGGATGCAGATTTCTGAGAAGGATGCATCATCTGGCAATTGCTGGTGTCTCTCCATGGGCACAATGAGGCCGATTCTGAGAATGTGGGAGAAAAACGCAAACTGAAAACCAACCACTGTATGGGAACCAACTGTGGCTGCCAGGGTGAGGAAATGCTGCCATGATGACGCTGACAGGAAAAAGGAGCACACCGGAAGTAGCAGATCCCTTCCCGCTCCTTCAGCCTCCCAGCCTGCCTCCAGCACCCTATGGGCAAAGCCTAATGGACAGACAGCTGGAAGGGCAGAATGTGGTTTTCAGGGTCCCAGGCCCAGCCGATAGGGTAGAGTACGAATGGGTGCATTGGAAACTGAGCAACAATAACTTAATAAACTGGCACAGGAGATCCTATAAGAGACCTGCGAAGGGCATTTCTGACATCACAGTGAAGCGAAGCTCCAAGGCAACACCACAGTCTCTCTTTCCTCATTCCTCTGATTCTGAACCACAAAAGTTTAAGAACATAGTTTGCAAAGGCCAAACTCCTTTTGAATGACAGGAAAGGGGAAGAAGACAGGTGGGCAAAGGCAAAAGGTTATTTGGCTGCTGGAGGGAGAGGGAAAAAAAAAGAGTTGGAATGCTAACATGTAAGTAATTTTCATTCTCACTACACGCCCAAAGACCTTCTCACAATGCTTGGCATGTAGCAAGTACTCAACAAACATAACTATTACTACTATGAGTGGTAAATAGTAGGAGTTGTAGTAAAGTACCTGGCTCCCAATAAATGATGATTATTCCTATTGTTCATATCTGTATCCTTGACAGAGCACAAAACTTCAGACAAAAGAGCCCATCCAAAGGGTTTATTAGGTAGAATCTCTGGAGGTGCCAACCGAAAGAACCCCAGGCCAATGCACTGTTATCCTTCTTTTAGCCTTTAACTAGCACCATGATGGGCAGAATAATGATCCCCAAAGATGTCTGCACCCTATCCTCTGGAACCTGTGAATATGTCATTTTACATAGCAAAAGGGACTTTGCAGATGTGATTAAATTAAGAATCTTGAGATGGGGAAGTTTTCTTGGACTATCCAGGTAGGCCTAATCTAATCACATGGGTCCTTAAAAGCTGAGACTCCTTCCAGGGTATGAGCAGAGGGAGAGGTGATGACAGAGGAACCAGAGAGATAGCAACCTGCAATTGCTGGCTTTAAAGATGAGGAAAGAGCCATGAACCAAGGAACGCAGGCAGCCTCCATGGGCTGGAGGTCAAGGAAACGGATTTTCCCATAGAGTCTCCAGAAAGGATGCATCCCTGCCCACACCTTCATCCTGCCTGATGACACTTTCAACCTATAGAACTGTAGATAATAAATGTGTGTTGTTTTAAGTCATAAGCATGCCATAATTTCAGCAATAGGGAAATAATACAAGCATTGTGGTTCCATTTGCTCTCTTCCTGGCTATACTTGAGCCATCAGTTCCTACTCCTAGCACTGAACACTCATGCTCTAAGATCCCTGAGCCCTGGGAATCAATTTTTCAAGAAAGTGGTCACTTCTTTCCCATGTCCCCAACATTGGGAGAGAGGGTTCCAGCTGAGCAGGCAAACAGGACCAAAGGGCTCATGGCCAGGCTCTGTCCTGACCCTCACAGGGATGATAAACATGCTTTTCATCACAACGGTGTCTCCTCAGCTCACCTGAGCTCTGTCTCCTTCCCGGGTACCTCTGGGCATTTATTCTCCTGTCCTGCACCATAATTACAAAAAGTCTACCTTTAATTTATTAAAATCAACCTCCTCCTTGCTGTGGCCTCTCTTATCCACTTTCCTTCCTACCTCATCACTATGCTCTAATCTCAGCCACTCCCTCTCCCTGTATTTCTTGGATGGGCCCAGCTATTTCCCACCTCAGCCTTTGCACTCACCTTCCCTCTGCCTGGAACACTTGCTTCACGTGGTGGCTAGATCTCATTCTTTACATTTCAGCTCAAATGTCACTTCTACAGATTCACCGTTCTCTCTCAGGCCAACTGTTAATTTGCTTCATAGCACTTATCACCATCAGAAGCTGATTTGCTTTTGTGTTTGTTCATTTACTTTCTATTCTCCTTAAAATGTAAGTTCCATGAGATCAGGGACCTTGTCTGGTTTGTTTGCTACTCTATTCCCAATGGAATAGCACCTGGTGGGTCACTGACATCCCATAAATGCTTGTGAAAGGGAGGGAGGAAGGCAAGAAAACAGCCTGGTTAGGTCCCCAGTTCCTGAGTCCCTAACATCATTCAGGCTCTGCCCTAGGCCTGTCCCATTCTAGGTTAGAATTCAGTGCCTTCCTCAGCTTCTGAAACTCCTTCTTAGAGCTGTTTCCTGGTCCAGCCCTGAGCTCTACTAGATGAGGCAAATGCGGTTCTGCCCTGTGAGTCTGGACCCAGGAGCATACCACTTGTGGACAGGGTCTCGTTCTGACATTTTAGCATGTCCTGAGTGTGCTGCAGGTTTTGGAGTCAGAGAATTATGGAATGAATCATGGCCATGCCTCTTACCTTAGTTTTCTCAGGCTACCATGACTGCATATTACAGACTGGGTGCCTTGAACAACAGAAATTTCTTTTCTCACAGTTCTAGAGGACGGAAGTCCAAGATCAAGTTTCCATCACAGTTGGTTCCTGGCGAGGCCTCTCTTCCTGGCTTGTAGATGGCACCTTCTACTGCGTCCTCACATGGTGGAGAAGGAACAAGCTCTGGTGTCTCTTCTTATAAGGACACCAGTCTTATGGGATCGGTGCCCCATGAGTATGACCTCATTTAACTTTAATAACCTCCCAAAGGCCCTGTCTCCATATAGTCACATAGGGAGTCAGGGCTTCAACATGTGAACTTTGGGGCCCACAATTCAGTCCATAACATCCTGTGACTAACCCATGCTGAGCTTTGGTTTTCTTGCCTGTAAATAAGGATGGCAATACACACCTCTCACACATCTTTCTCTGAAGAATCTTCTCTGTGGATCTAAAGGAAAGCAATTGGCAGAACAATCTCCTGTATAACGTTATGTAATTTCTCTCTCACTCCTACCTCTGCGACCTCCTGGCTGAAGGGCGGCCGACTGGGGGCTGACAAGCCCACGGTCAACTGAGGTAGATCCTCACTTCCTCCCATTCTGAAACAGCAGCTGATGGACTTCTCCTCGCGCACGGGGCTGGGGCATGCTCTGGAGGACCAGGCCAGGTTCAGAGAACGTATTTCCGGCTTAGAGGGCCTTTCCAGTGAAGTTCACAAAATATCGATTCGTGAGCAGCGCTAACCTGATCGTGTCCAGTGGGGCTGTGCTATGGGATAATTGAACAGAACAGGTTATAAAAAGGTAAGTAAATACTAACGCTGCTCAGCCACCGGTCAGCCGGAGACCTGACTGCTCTGGCCTTTAGTTTCCTCACCTGTCAGATGAGGAACTGAACCAGGTGCGAGCAAGACTCAGGCTGGCAGGACAAAGGGCCCGGCTGCATGCACTCTGCCGTCCATTCCAGGCCTGAAATCCCTTCAGGAAGCTGTCACCCAACTATTTCTTTCCAGAGAGCTTTGTTTCCAGCGGGTCGGGGCGGGGGAGGGGTGGGAACGGCAGGAGGAGAGGGAGACGGGGGGAGGCTCCGCGGGGAACTTCACCCACAGGCCGGCGCCATCCCTGCCCCGGGGCGGCTCGGCGCGGAGGTCCGGGTGCGGCGCTCCTCCCCGGGGCACGGGCTGCCAAACTCCCACCCACCGCCACCAGCGAGGCCCCCGGGAGACCACAGAGCAGATGGAATTCAAAGGCGCCTTCTCAGGTACAGGTGTGTGCATTCCAGGCCTGACAGCCGCCTCCCGCGCCACCTGTCCCGGGCCGTTTGTCCGAAGGCGTTATGCAAAATAAAGCCGCCTTGTTCCCGTGCGCCTGGCAACCCTGGGCTCCCCGGAGGCTTTCTCGGTGAGAGGGAGGCTCCGAGAGCCGCGAAGCGGCTGAATCACGGCGAGCTGAGCCTTCTTCCTTCCACCGGCCTGGTCCAGTTGGGAATTCGTAGCGGTAAGCAGAGGAGGGTGAGACCCAGCTTCTCCCTCTGCGGCTGTGACCGCGGGAAGGTCGCAGCCCTGGCGGGGATTGGAACTCAGGCCGTGGACCGACCTGCAGCGGGAGGAGTTCCACATCGGGCCTCTAGGTGGCGCGATCCTGCCCCAGGAGCCACGCACGATCGCCTTGCCGGGCCTGGGCACGCACAATAGTGAGCAAGGCGCGAGAAGGACACGGAATTACATCCCAGTTCTTTTCCCAGCTAGTCAAGCCCCCACGTGAGCCGCCAACAGAGAGCCCTAGAGGAGAAAAGGTCCCTGAACTGGAGTTCAGCGTGTGGGGAGGCATCACGGTGGGGCAGAAAAGCCATGGTCCTAGGTCTGAGTTCTGCTTCCAGCTATTCCCCTCCCAGTGGGCTCCCTGGTCTGTTCATTCATTTCTTAGTCCGCTCCTCCCTTACTCTCTCCATCTTCTTCTCCTTCCCTCCCTGCCTCCCTCCCTCTTCTATGTGAACTGCTGAGGAGGGAATAGTGGATGAATAAGAGAGCATCATTCCTTCTTCTTCCAAATAGAACTTCCCCAGCTTGACTCACAGCCTAAGGAAGAAACGTGTGCTTTTTTGAGTGTTCCTGGGGAAAGCAGTTTTATAAGCAGATAATTATAATGTAGTATGATACAGTTATAATAAAGGTATGTACCAAGCTTTATAGAATTTCAGGGAGAGGGAAATTAACTCTTCCAGGGAAGTGGGAAGAGGTTTCACAGAGAAATTGGGGTTTGAGGTTACAGTGAGTTACAATTGTACCACCCTGGGCAACAGAGCCAGACCCTGTCTCTAAACAAAACAAAACAAAACAAAACAAAACAAAACAAAACGAGTAGGTTTTTTGGCCAGGCATTGTGGCTCCCAGCACTTTGGGAGACCAAAGCAGGAGGATCACTTGAGGTCTGGAGTTTGAGACCAGCCTGGGTGACAAAGTGAGAGACCCTGCCTCAAAAGAAAAAAAATGAAGAAGAAGAAGAAAAAAGAAAAAAATTTTAAAAAGAAAAAAGTGGGCTTTGAATAACAGGAATGATGGAAATTCAGACAATAACAGCAGAATCAAAGAGGCAGGAAAGTACAGCCCATATTTGAAGAATAATAGCGCTATTTTCAGAAGATGTGAGCATCTATGTTGAAAACACACAAAAACATCTGAAAAGTATTATAGCTAATTAGACCTGATTTAAAAATATGCCTAAGAAAAATCAATGATATTTTAATTCTAGTAAGCAATTAGTAAAAAGATTTTTCTTTCAGTAACAATAGCAACAACAAACAAAAGACCAAGAACTAAATGTGCAGGATGTAGATGAACAAAACTTCAGCACTTTCTGAGGGACACTTGAAGAAATAAGAGAAGAGCATTATCGATCTAAACGGGAAGACACAGCTTTACATAAAACTGTGCAATAAGAGCAGGTACTTTCAAATCAACATCCTACACATGTATTCTCCATAAAGAGCAGAGGGATAACTGGATAACCATTTGGAATAATTACAAAATAAGGTCTCTGATCTGCCATGGGATTAGAGTAAAATATAATAAATAGAATAAGGTTCCCACCTCACATCATACTCCAAAATAGATTCCAAAAAGATTCCATTTTTTCCTCCTCCCTCCCTTGTAACTTTAAATCTCCTTGCCAGAGTCCTTGTGAGCCCGGCCTTGTGTCTCCAGGTGAAGTCCTCACCAAAGACAGAAACCCGTGGACGCTGATGCTGCCAAACCCGGACTGCGCCTGAGTCTGTGAATAAGGAAAATATGAAGAACTTCTTTGCCTTCTTTGAGGAGCCAGACTGTTAGAGTATGTCCTCAGACACAGAGGCCTAGAATACCACTGAGGTTAAAAACAGCAGACGACATTTTGCCACCTTGCTGAGAACTTTGCAGCACAGATATCATAGTACTATATTTCACATATATTTTCTCTCTCTGTTATGAGTTAAGTTGTGTCACCCAAAAAGATATGTTGAAGTCCTAACCCCCAATACTTCAGAATGTAACTTTATTTAGAAATAAGATCACTGCAGATGTAATTAGCTAATCTAAAATTAGGTCATACTGAATTAGGGTGGGTCCTTAATTCAGCATGACTTATGTCCTTATAAGAAGGGGCCACATGAAGACAGAAGCAGAGATTGGAATACTATGCTTACAAGCCAAGGAACGCCGCAGATTGCCAGCAGCACCAGCAGCTAGCGGGGAGCCATGGAATACAGTCTCCCTCAGAGCCCTCAGAAGGAACCAACTCTGCCAATACCTTGACTCTGGACTTCCAAACTCTGGAACTGTGTGAGAAGGAACTTCTGTTTTAAGCCTCCCAGTAACAGTACTGGGTTGCAGCAGTGCTAGGAAACCAATACACTCTCTAAAAAGGGAGAGATTGTTTAGCAATTATTTGAGTGAATTCTTTCAAAGTCTACCAACCAACAAGTAAATGATATTTAATGGAGTTGTTCAACTTGTATTTTTAATAAAGCGATGCTCGTAACATAGGTGTGCAAGGCTATTGGCAGGCAGATGAAGAGGGCTGAGCCCCCCCCCACCCCAGCCCCTCGCCTCAACCTGTACCCTGGCTTCCCCTCAGAAGACCAAAAGGCAACTTGGCTGGCTTCCCAGGCGGCTGCCCCCACCCCCGCCCCCCAAGGGGAAGCCACCCAAGCTTCCTTCATTACTTTGGGGCTGGAGCTAACTGCTGAGGAAAATGCCTCCCAAACAGCACAGGAAAAGGAAAGGGGGGATGCTGAGCAAGGCAATCCAAGGGTGTGGTATTTACCCCCCAGACCAGCCCACTTGCTGTAATGAAATTTACAGAGTAATCTCATCCTTCAGATATGAACCTACGCCTGGCCAGAAGCTTGTGGGCAGTTTAGGTTTTCCAGCCACAATTTCCTAACAGGTATAGTAAGAATAACGATCAGCTGTTGAAGTGAGGGGAAAGGTTCTTTGTACATCCTGGAACCTTTATAGAGATAAGGGATGTCACACGGTGAAGTCACATCAAAGATTTCAATTGCAGTGGCAATCTTGTTGCTCTGCCCCAGCCTAATGGGCTGGATGGAGGAGGTCTTTGCAGGATGGTTTGTCCCAGGCCCTCTATGTTTGTTCCAGTTCTTTGTGCCTCTCCTCCCTGCCTCAAAGGCGTCATGTGAGTGCGTCCTCTGTTTGGAATCTCTTCCCAATTTTCGAAACACTGCCTCCCTCTGCTCCTTACCTGGCCCCTCTCACTCATCCTCCAGTCTCAGATTTCACATCATTTTCTGGAGAAAATCTCCATGCAACACTCCATTCTTTCTTTTCACAATTCTAGTTTCCTTTTTTTTTTTTTTTTTTAAACAGTCTCACTCTGTGACCTGGGTAGAGTGCAGTGGCATCATTGTAGCTCACTATAACCAACTCCTGGGCTCAAGTGATCCTCCTTCTTCAGCCTCCCAAGTAGCTGAGACCACAGGCATGTGCCACCATGCCCAGCTAATTATTCTATTAATATTTTTAGTAGAGACGGGTGAGTCTCACTCTTGCTCAGGCTGATCTCGAACTCCGGAGCTCAAGTGATCCTTCCACCTTAGCCTCCAAGAGTGCTAGGATTATAGCCATGAACCACTGCACCTGGTCGGCTCAAAATTCTAGACAGGGGAGAGTTAAAAGACAATTATAAAACTGCATGATTAAGTATGAGTTCAAGGCTTCCAGGAATAAGGTAACCTAATTATATTGAAATTCTCCAATACAATACACCTCCACCTTTTACAATGCTTGCAGAAAGACAGACAAACAACAACAACAACAATAGAGAAATCCTTTGGAAAAGAGGCAGTGCTTGTGAATCACTGACTAAAGACAACAGCTGCCCTAAGGGCAGTGCCCCACCCAGGGGCCTAGAGTGTAGACCACATGCTGGGAACCAGACAAAGACCCCTGTTCAGAGCAAGAAGTAAGATCAGAGACCCGTTTTAAAGCTGGACCTCTACAAAGGGCTACACTTAGGGAAAGAGTGAACTAGGAAAAAAACTTCAATACAAGAAGAAGACTTCTTGGAAGAGTTTGTCTCTGCCTTGGGTCTGGGTGGATGCAGGGAGAGTCTTCCCAGAAAACTCACAGTCAAAGGCCTAAGCAACTATGGATAGGGGCCTCTCTTCCCATTACTTGGATTAAAAAAAAAAAAAGTCAAACCTGAATCCAGTCAAGCTTCTAGAATCCATGGCTAGTACTGTGCACCAAAGGGATGAATTCAGTAAACCCCTAGATTGTGGAGGTACTCTACAAGACAAATAACCCAATTTTTTGAATGAATAAAGTTCAAGGGGGAAAAAAGAGATAGAAGGAAAACTTACAAGTTAAGGGGCTTAATATGCATAATAACCAATTGTAATATGTAGACCTTATTTGGATTATGGTTCAAACAAAGACACAATAAAAAATATGACTTTCATAAGACAATTGGAAATTGAACACTGCTTGGATATTGGATGATATTAAGAAATTAATGTCAATTATTTTAGGCATGATAATAGTATTGCAGTTTTGGTTTCTTAAAAAAGACTTATCATTTGGGGCATGGTGGTTCACGCCTGCAATCCCAGCACATTGGGAGGCTGAAGTGGGAGGATTGCTTAAGGCCAGGAGTTTGAGACCAGCCTGAACAATACAGCAAGACACCATCTCTAAAAAAAAAAAACCATGGAGGAAAAAATAAGTACTTACCTATTAATATTAGAGGTACATAGTGAAATATTTATGGATGCAATTATAAGATGTTGAAATTTACTCATAATGATATGTGAGAGGGATGTGGACAGAGGTTATTAATGGAAACTAGAATGGCCATGAGTTGACAATTATTGAAGCTGGGTGATGGATAGATGGAATGCTATGCTATTCTTTCTAATTTTATACATATGTGAAATTTTACATCATGAATTTAAAAATAAAGTAGACCAAACCTGGCAATGCTTCAAGATGTTGTAAGAAAAATAATGAAAATCCTTTCTAAAGATATGTACCTTCTACAGAGACCTCAAAAGGTTCCCACTGGTAGCATTCCAAAAAATATGAGTTCCCAATTGAAACACACATGACAAAATGAGGTTACAAGACCAAGAGTCCACAGAAAAAGCTGTAGAGCCAACATAAATATATTTAAGATGTTTAAAGAAATCAAAGAAATATGGTAGTTTCCCTCTTATCTGCAGTCTCACCTTCCGTGGTTTCAGTTACCCACGGCCAATCATGATTTGAAAATATTATATGGAAAATTCCAGAAATAAATGATTTGTAAGTTTTAAATGGTTGATGCTTTGAGTAGTATGATGAAATATCGCACTGTCCTGCCCCGTTCCACCTGGGATGCGAATCACTCCTTTGTATCTGTGCTGTATATGTTACCTACCTATTAGTCACTTAGCCATCTTGGTGATCAGATGGACTGTCGCAATATTGCAGTACTTGTGTTCAAGGAACCCTTATTTTGCTTCATAATTGCCTCAAAACACAAGAGTAGTGATGCTGACAGTTTTGACATGACAAAGAGAAGCCGTAAAGAGCTTTCTTTAAGTGAAAAGATAGAAGTTCTCAATAAGGAAGGAAAAAAAGTTATATGCTGAGGTTGCTAAGATCTATGGCTAAAAGGAATCTATCTATGAAATTGTGATGAAGGAAAAAGACATTCATGAATAACATATATAGAGTTCAGTACTATCCACAGTTTCAGGCATCCGGTGGGGGTCCTGGAACGTGTCACTGAGTGTAAGGGAAGCCTAAGGTAATTGAAAACAGCAAAAAGGATTGAGAAGCCATCAGAACATAATAATTCTATTAATAGCAGCTGATGTTGTTTCAGACCAATCTTCCCACTGAAAAACTATTAGGAAGTCTGTCTGAAGGCACCAGAGAGCTCCCAAGTCAATATGGACTTACAGAGCAAAGATATGGACAGAAGGAACATGTGGGGAGGTAAGTGCATCAGTGTCTGACAGTTTCCAGGAACAGGCCTGCTAAGGAAGAAGTATTTACCCTAGCCTTCCACGTGGGATGCAGAACGGATATACCATATAGCATCAGTCCTCAAACCTTTTAGTCCCAGGATTCCTTTACAATCTTAAGAATTTTTTAGGACACCAGAGAACCTTTGTTTATGCGGACCATATCTATCAACATTTACCATATCAAAACTTAAAAGTAAGAATTTTAAAAGTATTTATTTTAAAAATATCAATAATAAACCCATTATGTGGTAATATAAATAATATGTTTTATGAAAAATAGCTATATTTTCTAAAACCAAAAACATTAGCAAGAAGAGTGGCATTGTTGTACATTTTTGGAAGTTCTCTTTAATGTCTGGCTTAATGAAAGACAGCTGAATTCTCATATCTGCTTCTGCATTTGATCTTTTGTGATACGTAGTTTTGCTTGGAATATATGAAGAAAATCTGTCTTTACACAGATATGCAAGTAGAAAACAGTAGAGTATTTGGGCCAGGTACGGTGGCTCACACCTATAATACTAGCAGTCTGGGAGGTCAAGGCAGGAGGACTGCTTGAGCTCAGGAGTTCAAGACCAGCCTGAGCAAGAACAAGACCCCATCTCTACTAAAAAGAAAAATTAGCCGAGCATAGTGGCATGTGGCTACAGTCCCAGCTACTCAGGAGGCTGAGGCAGGAGGATTCCTTGAGCCCAGGAGTTTGATGTTGCAATGGGCTATGATGATGCCACTGCACTCTACCCAGGGCAACAGAGTGAGACCCTGTCTCAAAAAGGCAAAAAAAAAAAAAAAAAAGGGAAATTGAATTCCCCTCCTCAGTTGCCCCCTTTTAAAAAAATTAAAGAAAACAGTAGAATATTTTAATAGCCTTTTCAAATCTGTGAGGATGTTTCTTTGGTACTATACCAAAATTCAGTAAATGGTGATTTCTTGAAGATTTGTTGCAATGTGGACTCTAAAATAATATCAATGTAGTTTTCATACTTTAAAATTGGTCTATTTTGCACTTTGATCTTTTACCTATGCATGATTTTGTAACATTCATTGATCATTTGGAAGATATTGGTTCACCGAGTTACGCAAATCTTCCATATGTTGAAGCATTTCATTATATGATATCCAAAAATCACATTTGTTAATATTGCCACCAGTCTTATCAGAAAAACCTTTAACCATAGTGATTTCCTAGTAATTCTTTCAAGTAAAAGTAACATTCCAGGAGGGCACAGTGGCTCACTCCTCTAATCCCAGCACTTTGGATGGCCAAGATGGAAGGATCGATTGAGGCCAGAAGTTCAAGACCAGCCTAGGCAATATAGCGAGACCCCATCACTACAAAAAATAAAAAAAAAATCATCTGGGCATGGTGGCTCATGCCTATAGGCCCCAGTTACTCTGGAGGCTGAGGCAGGGGAGGATTGCATGAGTTGAGGAGTTCAGAGGCTGCAGTAAGCTATGATCATGCCACTATGATCCAGCCAGGGCAACAGAGCAAGACCCTATGTCTTAAAAATAAATAAATAAAAACAGTGTTCCATTAAAAAACAGCTAGTTTAGTGCACAAATCAAATAATCTCATACTCTTTATTCCTCTAGATGTCATACTTTGTCATACAACGGAAGTGTTGTATGTGTACTTTCCGTCTTGCCACACTGAATATTAAGGGAAGTTGAGATTTAATAAAATTAATAATTTTTACTATTCATCAAGGGCATTCTTAAATGAAACTGAATTTTATTTTCTTTTTAGCACAAGTAGATGTTTTGGTGCTACTGCCTTCATTTGTGCTAAGGCACCAATGTCAAAACACCATTATCTCAGTGCAGATGTCCACTCAGTGAAAAAAAAAAAACCCAAATCAAAATAGTTTTGACCTGGTGGCCCCCCTGAATGTATCTCAGGGACTCCCAGGGGTCCAAAAACCACACCTAGACAATCACTGTACTAGGAGTAAGAGTAACCCAGAAATAAACCAGCTGTCTTGAGTAATGAAGCCCAACATTAAATTGTCTCAATCCCTGTAGTCCAGAAATAAAGGAAACCCTCTCTTTAAGAAGATGACATCTGGCCGGGCGCGGTGGCTCACGCCTGTAATCCTAGCACTCTGGGAGGCCGAGGCAGGTGGATCATTTGAGCTCAGGAGTTCTAGACCAGCCTGAACAAGAGCGAGACCCTGTCTCTACTAAAAATAGAAAGAAATTATATGGACAACTAAAAATATATATAGAAAAAATTAGCCAGGCATGGTGACGCATGCCTGTAGTCCCAGCTACTTGGGAGGCTGAGGCAGGAGGATTGCTTGAGCCCAGGAGTTTGAGGTTGCTGTGAGCTAGGCTGACGCCAAGGCACTCTAGCCCGGGCAACACAGTGAGACTGTCTCAAAAAAAATAAATAAATAAAATAAAAAAATAAAGAAGATGACATCTTCCTGGGCTTCAATTTATTTCTATGCTATTTTACGTCTACTATCTGGCACTCAATCAAAAGTAAACTATACATGAGAAGATAAGGAAAACTGAAAACCAAGGGAAAATGACAGACAATAAATAGACTCATGGAGGTGCCAAATAATGGACTTAACAGGTAAGAACTGAAGATAACTGCACTCAATATATTCAGTGAATAAAAGACAAGAGAGAGATAGCACACAACTGGAAGCTATTTTTTAAATTTTTTTTTTTACTTTTGGCGCTATTGGGATGGAATGGAAGCTATTTTTAAGAAAGCAAATGAAAATTCTCAACTGAAAATAACTGAAACTAAGGACTCAAAGGATGGATATAACAACAAATTAGATAAACTGAAGAGAGAATTAATAAACTAGAAGACAGGTTCAAAAATCCAGAGTAATGCAAGAAGTTATAAAAAGATGGAAAAACATGGGAAAGAGAGTAAGGATACACATGACATCTAACATACATGCTGTAAAAACACATTTGAAGAGTTAACAGCTGAGAATTTTTCAAAACTAATGAAAAACATCAATTTATAGATGCAAGAAGCACTTTAAACTCCAGAAACAGTGGAAAATATATAAAGAAAATGAAGGGAATTTTGAAATATACTACAACACGGATGAACCTTGAAAACATTATATAAGTGAAATAAACCAGATAACAAAAGGACAAACATTGTATGGTTCCACTTATGTGAGATACCTAGAATAGTCCAGTTCATAGAGATAGAAAATAGAATAGTGGTTACCAAGTGATAATGAGAAGTTATTGTTTAATGGGTACAGAGTTTCAGTTTGGGATGATGAAAAAGTTTCAGAAATGGATAGGGGTGATGGTTACCTGACAATGTGAATGTACTTAATGCAATTAAATTGTACACTTTAAGATGGTTAAATTGTAAATTTTATGTTATGTATATTTTATCACAGTTTTTAAAAAGGAGTGAAGAACTGATACATGCTACAATGTGTATGTACCTCAAAAACACGCTAAATGAAAGACACTAGACACAAAAGGTCACATATTGCATGATTCCATTTATATGAAATATCCAAAATGGGCAAACCCATAAAGTCAGAAAACAGATTAGTGGTTTTCTGGTCCCTGAGGAGAGGGGAAACCAGGAAGTAACTGCTAATGGGCATGCGATCTCCTTTGGGGGTAATCAAAATATTTTAGAACTAGACAGTGGTGATGGTTGTACAACACTGTGAATATACTAAATGCCACTGAATCGTACATTTTAAAATGGTAAATCTTATGTGAATTTCACCTCAATTTTTTAAAAAAATTACCTGAGAATGAAAACATGAAGAATCCATAACCACTAAAGAAGATCTTCCCACAAAGAAAGCACTAAACCGAAATGGATTTACAAGGAAGTTCTTCCAAATGTTCCAACACACAAGTGTGTAATTCAGTGGAAAAATCAGAAACACTTTTTTTTTTTTTTTGAGACAGAGTCTCGCTGTGTTGCCCAGGCTAGAGTGAGTGCCATGGCGTCAGCCTAGCTCACAGCAACCTCAAACTCCTGGGCTCAAGCAATCCTACTGCCTCAGCCTCCTGAGTAGCTGGGACTACAGGCATGCGCCACCATGCCCGGCTAATGTTTTCTATATATTTTTAGATGTCCAGCTAATTTCTTTCTATTTCTTTAGTAGAGACGGGGTCTCGCTCTTGCTCAGGCTGGTCTCCAACTCCTGAGCTCAAATGATCCTCCTGCCTAGGCCTCCCAGAGTGCTAAGATTATAGGCGTGAGCCACCACGCCTGGCCCAGAAACACTTTTAATGGCTGGAGAGCAGAATATGGGATGGGTGGTCCATGGTGGGAAGTGGGCTGGAGAAAATGGGCAAGGCCCAGTATCGGTAAAAGTCTTGTCACTGGGTTTGGACTTTATCCTAAGGGCATTGGGAAGATTTTGTTGGATCTTCAGCAGGGGAGTGACATCGCACCTCTGAACCTGTGCCTTTGTGGTGGATTTGACTTTAAACAATGCCGTCCATTGTTTAACCATTATGGAAATGATTTTTATAAGCTTTAATTACCAATGCTTTTTCTTTCTTTTTTTTTCCTTTTCATTTTCTTTTCTTCTATTCTTTTAAATGCACAATATATAAGATATAGTGACCTGAAGGTTTAAAAATGAGTTTCTTTCCCTTAAAATTTAATCATCCTAGCTGGGAATGGGGGCTTGCCCAGCTAGCTACTTGGGAGGCTGAGGCAGGAGTGTCACTTGAGCCCGGGAGTTCAAGGCCTCAGTGAGTTCTGATTGTGCCACTGCACTCCAGCCTGGTGACAGAGCAAGATGCATCTCTAAAACAAAACAAAACAAAATAAAACAAAACAAGAAACAAATGATTAAGTCATCTTCTAAACTGTTGATATGCCTATTATTAATAACTCTATCCTAAGCATGATTTTAAAGACAAGCAGGGTTTTTGTTTTTTTTTTCTCTCTCTTTTTCTTAACTTTTTGTTTTGGAAAATTACAAGTATACTTAGAGTTAGAAAGAATAATATAATGAAAACTACGTACACATCATCCAGCTTCAACAAATTTCAACTCATGGACAAAAATAAAATTTGGCACGTATAGTTTGAACTTTGTTCGCAGATGTAAGGAAAAATTATAAAATGCACCATTACCAATTTGAAAATAGCTTTTAACCTCGTTTCTTCAACAAGGTGACTCTATGGGAAAGAGTAACAAATATAATTAATAATTATTTAGTAACTCTGTTAAACCTTTTTATATATTTCTCAGGAACTGAAAGAGTGAATAGCACTTGGTAGCAAATTATGTTCTTCATTGAATGGTTTCTATTTCTTTTAACAACAATGAAGACAGATTTAATTGAGTTGCCAGTTGATAAACTATTAACAATGATTTGATCATATATTACTGTGGTTTTTGTCATATAACTCAGGAAAGAGCAAATGAAATCCCTAACTTTGTGAGAAAGGGGTTTTTCAATGCTACCTATAATAATGGAAATAAGAATAGAATTGATGTGAACCCTCTCTCATTCTAGCAATAAATAATATCAATGTATTGTATTAGAGTTCTCCAGAGAAACAGAATCAATAGAGCTATCTACCTGTTTACCCAGAGAATTTTAAAGAATTGGCTCATGCAATTGTGATTGGCAAGTCTGAAATTTGTAGGGCAAGTTGGCGGGCTGCAGACTCAGGTATGAGTAGATGTTGTAGTCTTGAGTTCCAATTCTACAGGGCAGTAGGCAGGAAATTCAGGCAGGGTTTCTATGTTTGCAATCTTGAGGAGAAAGCTGTCTTTGGCTCTTAAAGACTTTGACTAACTGGATGATACCCCACACACACACTATGGAAGGCAATCTGCTTTATTCAAAGTCTACACATTTAAACATTAATTAAATCTAAGAATGCATTCACAGCAACATCCAGACTGATGTTTGACCAAGCAATTGGGCACCATAGCCTAGCCAAAATGACACATAAAATTAGCCAACATATCATGGAACTAATTGGCAGAAAAGATGTTGAATTTTCTATAAATGTCTGTTATATTTAATTTATCAAAGTTTGGAGCATATTATCATGTGTTTTGATCAATTAGGTTTCAATAATAATTGGAAATGACAACATATTTTAATGTGAAGCTTAATTGTTACAGAACATTTTAAAAAGTAATAATTTACCTCTGTTCCTTCTGCTCAATTTTGCTGTGCACATACAAGTGCTCTAAAAAGTAAAGTCTAACTTCTCAGGTGAGAAGTAATTTGGAAAAGAAAAAATACATGTATTTATATATGTATATAAAAAGTCTATTACTAAATTTTTTCTAATTTTAAAAAATTAATTTATAAATATGTTTATTGCAGAGATGTATGAGAGTGAAGGATCAATAAAACACTTTCAGGCAAAATTATATTAGGATAAGATTCTAGGAGGAAAAGTGAAATATAAAATTTCCAGCTCTACAAAAGTTGTTTATATATATTTTTAGTAGCTGATAAATATAAAAGTCACTGTGGAATTTAGATTACTTGGATGAATTTAAATTGTTGAAACAATTATATTTTAAAATTATTGGTATACTTATGTGTATATGTGTTTCTATATATTCAGAAATCACATTTTTCAAATGAAACGAAAAAGAAAATTTTAATGTCAACTTAAAAATATATAGAAGAGTACATAGTTTTTCAAAATTCTATCACAGGGTACATGAGCCAAAAATGTTGAAAGCCATCCCTCCAGATGACCTGTCTGCAGGAAAGCATAGGATCTCGGGAATGCCCCTCCCCTGACATCTGGAAACATTTACTCATTTGTAAAATTCTTTTTTCCAGGATTTCCTACCACAGTGAACCCCACTATCCTCTCCATCAGCCTTAGGCTTTCTTCCCTTTCTGGCCCACCCGTGCTCCCCTCCAGCTCCCCTTCCCTTCCCCCAGCTCTCTTCGAACCAGCCTGAAGCCCAAGACACTCTCAGCCTGGTTAGAGCTCTGAGCTGCCTTGAAACTTGAAGGGATTTGTGCCCCCATAACTAAATGAACTTTTACTGCCACCATCTGAATCACTTAATGGAAAAGTACAGTCGTCCCTCAGTATCCCTGGGGGATTGGTTCCAGGACCTCCCTTGAATACCAAAATCCCTGGATGCTCAAGTTCCTGATATAAATTGGTGTAGTACTTTGCATATAACCTAACATCCTTCCATATACTTTAAATCACCTCTAGATTACTTATAATACCTAATACAATGTAAAAGCTGTGTAAGTACTTGTTAGGCTGTATTGTTTAGGGAATAATGACAAGGAAAAAAAAGTCTGTACGTGTTTAGTACAGACGCAATTTTTTTTCCCTAATATTTTCAGTCCTCAGTTGGTTGAATCTACCAATGCAGAACTCATGGATATAGAGGGGTAAACGTATGGAACCCTGGATCATTCAGGTTATCTCCAGAACAATCCATGTTGTCCCCTGTAACTTTCTTTGTGTCTTTAAGTCTATGAATGACCTAAGCTGAAGATTGACTTTAACCTCAAGGTGAGTGCTTGAAGGCACCATATAATCACAGTCCTCCATCAGTAGGGCCACTCTTGTTGAATACCTCTTAATGGCACCAAATAGCATGGACAATCGAATGTAATCTCCCAATCCCACTCTTTGAAGGGGCCAACCTTATCTCACTTACCTCAGCTAAGGTCACCCTCCTTCCTTCTCACTGAATTCAATCACCCCATCTTCCTTCAGCTCCTGGTATAGGTCTAGCTCTCTTCTGACCCTTTCTTCTGCCTTTGCCTTCAAGGTCCTTTAGCCAGGAGTGCCTTCCAGGCTCCTGCAGGCGAGGAGCTGTCTTTTTTCTCTTCAAGTTTCTTGCAATTTGACAGTACCTGTCAAAATGTAAGATATCTGTCAATGGACCCACAAAAAACAGTTCTAGAAATCCATTCTGAAGGAATATTTATATAACTCCCAAAATTTATAGGAAAGGATGCCTATTGCAGCATTTTTAAGGGTAAAAAAACCGTTAAAAATTTAAATATCCTTCAAGACAGGAATGGTTAAATAGTGATAAATATGCAGCCATTAAAAAGAATGAAGTGTAAGATAACTGTTATGGAAGATAAAAAAGAAAAAAAAAGAAAAAGAATGAAGTAGATCAGTAAGTCCTGGCTTTGATAGAGGCCCATGGTACTGAATATTGTAAGTGAGAAAAGGAAGTCATAGCACACTATGGAGCATGTAATCCCATTCATGTAAATACAACAAAGCCACCACACTCGTGTGAATATAGAAAGGGTTCCAGAAGGCCTCATACCAACCAGGAGTGGGAGAGGAGGAGGAGGAGGAGGGCATTACTTGTTTCCTCTACTCATTGCTACTTTGAGCATTTTACAGCAACTATGTGTTTGTGTAATAATACAACATTTTATTAAAGCTCTTAAATGTTAAGGTAAATTTGAGGGGGAGGAGCTATTTGCATAATGGTGTTATGCTAGGGAAACATAATCTTCCAAGGAGATACCAGAAGTTTGAGGCAAGTTCCTTGGCATCTGCTTTGAGCTGAGTAGGTGAGATATGACCTGTTGCCTTGATGATAGAATTGTCAGTTACGTGTTTATTGTCCACCGGGCTCACATCTTTTAGCATGAAGTTGTTGGATAGCACAAGCTGGGCCACCATGTGCATGGATGTCATCATGGTTAAAATTGGCTCATTTTTTTTTGTGGGGGAGTCCCAGCCAAGGGAAAGCCTGTTTTGCACCCCTGGGGAGAAACAGTGAGAAAGGAGGGGAGGGGAGAAGAAAGGAGAAGAGTTCTTATTTCTGGAATTTTAGGGAAAAGAAAGATGAAGGAAGGAAAAAAGTGAAGAGAAAAAGAAAAGAAAACAGAAAAAGAATGAAAATTCAATCTGATGGTGACTACCATTTTAATTTCTAAGCCATGTAGGATGGGAGGATAAATACACACTATAGGTTGTTTCTGAACAGTTAATATTTGGGAATGCTTTGTTTTCTTGCTCAACCAGTCTAGATAAACCAAGATGTCTATTGCTGCATAATACATTATCCCAAAACCTAGTAGCTTAAAACAACATTTATTATCTCACACAATTTTTGAGAATCGGGAATCCAGGGGCTGTTTAGCTGGATAATTTTGGCTCAGGTTTCTCAAGAGGTTGAAGTCAAGATGACAGACAGGACGGCCGTCATCTGAAGACCTGCCTGGGGCTGGCAACTCCAAGATGGCTCATTCACATTGCCTGGAGGCCCCAGGTCCTTGACAGCTGGGCCTCTCCATAGGGCTGCTTGAGCATCCTCCTGACATGGCAGCTGGCTTCCCCTAGGAGTGACCCAAGAGAGGAAGGTAGAAGCCATAATGTCTTTTATGACCCAGCCTGGGAAGTCACAGACCATCGCTTCTGCCATACTCTATTGGCCACACAGACCATCCCTGACACAGTATGGGATGAAACTATAGAACACCATGACTATCAGAAGGTGGGGATCCCTCTGAGCCATCTTGGAGGCTGCTGACCACACAAGGTAACAGACGAATTTCTGATAAGCAGTCTCTTCTCCAGCTGTCCACAATGACTCAGTAGCCTGTCTTGTCAAATTCTCTGTGGGAGGCTTATCACTCAGCAATTTCTCTCCTAGTTATATTTTCTGGAGACACATGTACTGATGAGCAAGAATATCCCTAGAATTCTTGTAATAGAATTCCTGTAATAGCCAACAAATGATGATAGCCCAAACACCATTCAGCAACTGAACACATAAATTGTGCTGTATGTATATGCCAGAATACTCCACAGCAATGAATAAACCAACTCTAGCCATATGCAGCAACCTAGACGAATCTCGTGATGTTAAAGCAGAAGAAGCCAAACCAACATATACTATGTTAATCTCCATTTAGATAAAGCTCAACAACAGGCAAAACTAAACTATAATGTTTAGGACTGCCTACCTAGATGGTGAAACTATACGGAAAGCAAGTAAATAATTAATGTAAAAGTCAAGGGAGTGATTACTTTTAGGGGTGATGGAAGGTGTTATGATCAGGAAGGGTGAGAGTGAGGCTTCTGACAAAGTTCTATTTCTTTGCTGGAGTGCTGACTGCAAGTGTTCCCTTAGCCATACACTTATGTTTTGTGCACTTTTCTGTGTATGTATCATATTTCACAATCAAAAAAGTTTTTAAAGAATATCTTTGGGGCCAGGTGTGGTGGCTCACACCTGTAATCCTAGCACTCTGGGAGGCTGAGGGGGGAGGATGGCTTGAGGTCAGGAGTTCAAGACCAGCCTAAGCAAGAACAAGAACCCTGACTCTACTAAAAATAGGAAAAATTAGCCAGGCATGGTGACGGGGGCGTGGTGGTGGGCACCTGTAGTCCCATCCACTCGGGAGGCTGAGGCTGGAGGATCACTTGAGCCCAGATCACTTTGAAGTTGCAGTGAGTTATGATGATACCACTGCACCCTAACTGGGGTGAGAGAGTGAGACTTTGCCTCAAAAAAAAAAAGTCTTTGGAATGGTTTTAGCAGTAGATTCTGGGCTTAATGCTCTAAGATCCTAACTTAGAAAACAAATAATTAACAATGGTGATAAGAACAATCGGTCTGATGTGCACATGGGCCCTGTTCCTCTATCACTGCTGGTGATGGGGATTTGTGGTGAGCATGGGGGAGCCTGTACCCTCAGATCAGTGACATGCAGTGAACCCTGACCCCTGGTGCCCATGGCTGCAAAGCCTCACGTTTGGATGCTGGGAACAGAATCCCTACTGTGGTGACCTCTGAGCTTCTCCTTCTAGAAACCTTGGTCCTGGAGGAATTTCAGTCTGGTTCTGCCATCATGGGTTCCCCCACCACCCATCCTTCTTTGCCGGCTCCCTCCCACCCCTTCCTATCCTAGCTTTTCTGAATTTCTTTTGTTAAGCTGACAAAAGCCATAATTGAGCCCCCTGACAAGACCTGGACTGTGCTTTTCTCTCTCTTTTCCTTTCTTGAAATCTACAATGAGCCTTCCAAGTTCATTACAGCAGATGGTCCTGGTCAGGACCCAGGGCCCGGTGGCAGAAGCTTATTATCCAGCCTCGGGGACAGTGAGAACTGGCTGGCAGCCGCAGTCATTCTGAAGCAGTCATGTCCAATTAGAAGAAACATTAGGCACTTTCCTTCTGGAGCCCCATTAACAAATTAGTCCTACCACAAACTGAGAGAGACTGGATGGGACCAAATACCTTTTGACCACTGGATAATTTGATAATTTGGAGAAGAAACAGTGCAGAACACTGCTCTGTGTGTGTGTGTGTGTGTGTGTGTGTGTGTGTGTGTGCTGGAGGTAGGAGGTGGCAGGTGCTTAGGGAGGAGGATTTGACCCCAGATACCTGTGCCACCCAGGAATGGAACCTTTCTCATACTGAGCATTGCCTGTTACTGGGTTAAAATGGTCAGGAGATTGGCAATAATGGCGTCTTTCCCGTGGTTAGTATTTCACCCTGCTGGACTTACTGGGTTGGAGGAGCCATTGTATCTGCGCTCAGCTAGGGTATTGTGTCCTTATAAATTTTTATAAGTTTTAGTTCTGGAGAGAGCGCTGGGGGATATCAATGCCCCCATGTATCTGCTGTGGTGAAATAATCTTAACTCACTATTTTAAAGTTATATTAGGTTTTTCAAAATATTGATTGGAAATGGCTTGCTCAGGGAAAAGTAGTAATTAGACCTCTGAGATTTTTAAAATTCCAAAGTCTGAATCACAAATAAGTTTTTGTTGCTAAGGGAACAACTGCATTCAAATTACCATCACACATTCAAATTGCCATTTTAGGTTCATTTGCAATAGAGCAAAGGATTGGAGCAAGTCCTCTACAGAGGAGAGAGGGAAAGGAAGATGAAGTAAAGAAAAAGATGTTACTGGTGAGAACACTATTCCTATTTCCGATCTATAGCTGAAAAACTAAGAAATCTAGAAGCAAAAGACTCCAGAGAAGATCTACACTGTTTCTCATTCCATGATAGGTTATCAATCCTAGAATTTCCCATTAGAAAAATTCTTAGAGCTCTTGTACCAACTCCCATTTAGTGCAGGACTGTTCTTTTTTACTTACTATAGATTTTACACATATAAACAAATAATAAGAGGATCTTATAAACAACTTCATGCCAATATATTCAACAACCTGGATAAAATGAACAGATTCAGGGCGGGGATGGTGGCTCATGCCTGTAATCCTAACACTCTGGGAGGCTGAGGTGGGTGAATTGTTTGAGCTCAGGAGTTCGAGACCAGCCTGAGCAAGAGTGAGACCCCGTCTCTACTAAAAAAAAAAAAATAGAAAGAAATTAGCTGGACAACTAAAAGTACACATAGAAAAATTTAGCTGGGCATGGTGGTGCATGCCTGTAGTCCCAGCTACTTGGGAGGCTGAGGCAGGAGGATTGCTTGAGCCCGGGAGTTTGAGGTTTGCTGTGAGCCAGGCTGATGCCACAGCACTGTAGCCCAGGCAACAGAGTGAGACTCTGTCTCAAAAAATAAATAAATAAATAAAACAAAATAAAATGGACAGATTCCTTCAAAAATATAACTTATCAAAATTGACACAAGGAGAAATAAAAAAATCTAAGTAGCTTCATTTCTATTAATATTATGTATATTTTTTCTTTTCTTTTCTTTTTTTTTGAGACAGAGTCTTCCTCTGTTGCCCTGGCTAGAGTGCCATGGCATCAGCCTAGCTCACAGCAACCTCAAACTCCTGGGCTTAAGCAATCTTTCTGCCTCACCCTCCCAAGTAGCTGGGACTACAGGCATGCACTACCATGCCTGGCTAATTTTTTCTATATATATTTTAGTTGTCCAGAAAATTTCTTTCTATTTTTAGTAGAGACAGGGTCTCGCTCTTGTTCAGGCTGGTCTCGAACTCCTGACCTTGAGCGATCCTCCTGCCTTAGCCTCCCAGAGTGTTAGGATTACAGGCGTGAGCCACCACACCCGGCTGATATTATGTATATTGAATTCACACACACACACACACAAAGATTTTTCAGGCCCATATGACTTCACTGGTGAATTCTATCAAACATTTAAGAGAGAAATAATAGTAGTCCTACACAAACTCTTTCAGAAAAATAAAGGAGGAAGAAATGCTTTATAACTTGTTTTCTGAATCTATTATAACCCTGACATCAAAACCTCAATAAATACAGAAAAAGCATTTGACAAAATTCAACACCCTTGAATTCAAAATTCAACACATCAAAGATCTCAGCAAACAAAGAGGAGAAGGGAACTTGCTTAACCCAATTAAAGGCAACTACAGGCCGGGCACCATGGCTCACGCCTGTAATCCTAGCACTCTGGAAGGCCCAGGTGAGGTGGGAGGATTGCTTGGGCTCAGGAGTTCGAGACCAGCCTGAGCAAGAGTCTCTACTGTAAATAGAAAAAAATTAGCCAGGCATGGTGGCGCATGCCTGTAGTCCCAGCTACTCAGGAGGCTGAGGAAGAGGATGGATCCCTTGAGCCCAGGAGTTTGAGGTTTAGTCCCAGCCACTTGGAAGGCTGAGGAAGAGGATCCCTTGAGCCCAGCAGTTTGAGGTTGCAGTGATCTACGATGACGCCACTGCATTCTACCCAAGGGTAACAGAGCAAGACTCTCTCAAAAAAAAAAAAAAAAAAAATTAAAATGAAGGCAACTAGTATACAAAAACCTATAGCTAGTATCATATTTAATGGTGACATGTTAAAGCATTTCTCACTAAGTCTGGGAATAAGGCAAGGATGTCTGCTCTTACCATTTTATTCAAATTTGAGGCATGAAAAAGAAAGAAAGGGCATAGAATTTGGAAAGAAAGAACTGAAACTGTCAATGTTTGTAGACAATTTGATTGTGTCCATAGAAAACCTCATGGAATATACAAAATAACTACGAGATCTTATAAGAGAATTTAGCAAAGTTGCAAAATATAAAGTCAATACATACAATAGCTCCATAAATACAAAAATTAATTGTATCCCTCTATATTAACAACAAACAATTGAAAACTAAAAATTACAAAATGTATTATTTACAATAACATCAAAGACATCAACTATCTAGCAAAAAATGTGTAAGACCTCTACACTGAAACAACAAAACATTGCTGAGAAACATTGAAAAAGACCCAAATAAATTGAGATATGCTATGTTCATAAATTAAAAGCCTCAATATTATTAATATGTCCATTCTCCCAACAGAACAGAATGAAGAATCTAGAAATGAACTAACCTACATATGGTCAGTTGATTTTCAACCAAAGGGCCAAGTCAATTTAACAGAGAAAGAAAAGGTTTTTTTTAAACAAATGGTGCTGAAACAACTGTATATCTTTTAAGAAAAAAAATTAACTCCAACCCAATCTCACTCCACACATAAAATTAATTTGAAATGAAACACAGACCAAATATAAAAGCCAAAACCATAAAGCTTCCAGAAAACAAAACATAATCCTGAGGTTAGCAAAGATTTCTTGGACAGGATGCAAAAAATATTAGCCATTAGAGAATAAATAAATAAATTTGACTTTATAAATATTTCTACTCTTCAAAGATCATAAATGGGCAAGCCACAAACTGGGAGAAAATATTCACAATGCATGTATGTGACAAATGTCTTGAACCCCAATATAAAAAGAATCCACACAAATCAACAATAAGAAAACCAACCCAATTTTTAAAATGGTCAAAATCTTGGCCAGAACCTTCACCACAGAAGATATACAAATGGCTCATAAGCACATGAAATTATGTTCAACATTACGAGTCATCAAGTTAATGCGTATGAAAACCACAATAATAGCTAAATTTTAAAAGACTGGTAATTACAAGAGTTGACAAGGATGTGAAACCATCAGAACCTCATGCATAGATGATGAATGGTAAAATGGTGCAAACACCTCAGAAAACCAGATTGTAAATTTCTTGTAAAAATTATAAATACACCTATTTTATGATCCAGTTAATTCCACTTCTAGGTACAAACATATGTCCACAAAATCACTTTCATATGTATGTTTATAGTAGCTGCCATGATCTGAATGTGTCCCCCAAAATTCATGTGTTAGAAACTTAATCCCAATACAACACTGTTGGAAGGTATGCCCTTTTGGGAGATATTTAGGTCATAAGCGTTCTGCCCTCCTGAATGGATTAATGCCATTATGAAAGGGCTTGATGGAGGGAGTTTGCCCCTTTTCTGCCTTCCCACATAGTAGCTATCTGATGCTCAGGTCAGTAAGTGGGGAAGTGAGGACCAGATCTTCCCATTACAAAGTCAACAGTCTTCTGTAATTTACACTTACATAGAGCTTAACAATCTACAGATGATTTCCACACATATAATCCCTTCTATACCCATAACAAACCCATGAGGTATCTGCTTTTATCCTCATTCTGGGGACAAAGAAAGTGAGATTCAAAAAGGTTCAGAGAATTTCTCAAGAATGCAGAGGGAGTCAAATTCAGAGGCCAGGGCTGGGACCTGGCTCTTCTGATTCCACAACCCGCCTGACCCCAGCTCACGGCCTCTCTGAGTCCTTGTTCTGTGGATCAGAGCTTTGCCAGGCCCAGAGCTACAGCGTCTGCGTGAGTCCTCCGTGCAGAGGCTCCTGACAGCCCACTCAGACCTCGGACAGCCACTGCAGCCAGACTCGGGTCCCTTGCCAGTGACTCCCACCTTAAAGCTCTCACCAAAGAGTTAGTGTGTCCTCACTGCAAAAAAAAAAAGTAATTATGTGAGGGGATGGATATGATAATTAGCTTGATTGTGATGATCATTTTGCAATGTACACCTGTATCAAAACATCCTATGTACACCTTAAATATATACAATATCTATTTGTCAATTGTACCCCAATAAAGCTGAAAAAAGAGTCGGTATGATGGGACTTCCTTTCTGGTTTACACTAGGTTTTATTCATCTCACTTTCTCTCTATCTCTCTCTTTCCTCGCCCTCCCTTACTCCAAAACTTTGTTGGTTTCTCAAACCTATTATAAAAGCAATACATGATTATTGTGAAAACAAAACAAAAGTAATATACAAATTTATAACTTAGGTTTTGGGAAAAAAATGCCTCAAATTTCAATAGTGAGTATTTTTCAGTGGGAACAAATTTATGTGACACTGCTATAGAAAGTTTTATGGTTGATGAAAAGTGATACTCTGTCCACTTAATTCATCTCCATCACCACCGGATTCCTGAAGCCGTGTGAGTTTGCAGCCCCTCCTGTGTGCTCAGTCCTCAGCCTTGAACTAGGTATTCCCTTCATTGCGGTGGAGAAAATTCCAGCTGACATTAATTGCTGCTTGCTATGAATTAAGTGACTTTACATGTACCCAGAGAAAGGCACTATTCTCCTTATTTTCCAGATACGGTCGTGAGGAGTTGAAGCTCAAGGTTATGTAGCCTGCTCAAGGTCAACACTATTGAACACAGGAGGTGGAGTGAAATGCAGAAATCTAATTCTGGAACCCTGTGCATTTCACCCTAGACTGTACCACGTCCCTAAAGAGACCCAAGCCAGCCGTACAATGACTCCGAAGGCAGGTTCAGCAGAGGGTTGAATGTGCAGGCAAACCTGACTTCACATGACCACGTACAGGGGAATGACCTGCCTGAAGGGCTTGGGCTTCACAGGGGATTCTTGGCTCCATATGGAATAAGTCCTGAACGGGAGGCTTTCAGGTTGTGTGACAAGCCAAGGGAAAGATATTGGGGGGTGGGGGGTTGGAGGGGAACGCAGTGGGAGGCAATGGAAAAGCAAAGTCTGTTTAGCACCCTCCAAGTTGATTATTTCTGTTTTTACAAACTTCATTTCCTTTCCTGCCTCCCTCCCTCCCTGCCTTCCTTTCTTCCTTCTCAATCTCCCCCTTTCCTTTTCCATCCAACTGAAACCTGTGGGAAATGGCTGGTATCCTCCTGAGCTGAAACCTTTTAAAAATTTTTTAATCTGATTTCAGAGAGGCGTGCGTTGATCCCTCCATTGTCTATGATGGAATAAAATCTCAGACCCGTAATTATCTCTTCTCCTGGCAGGCCTTAAGATGAAACAGACAGGAAGACCTGAGCGGATTCTTCTCAGATGCTACCTCTTAGCACTGGGCTTTGCGAGCCTGTTATTTGGGGAGCTGCAGAAGGCAAGGCCCTACCCCGCCAGGGATCAATGGGAAAATAAGCAGTTGCTGGTGAATAGACTGCGGTCTCCTGCCGTTGTCAGGCCTCCTTGGTAATGGCTATTTATCCCCACTTAATTGCTACCTGGGCTCCCCCTCATTCTGTGATGGCTGGCACTTCCCACCACCGCCACCCTGGGCAAACGCAGGGCAGACTGCAGAGGTGCGGCATGCCTGCCCGCCAGCCCCTTCGCAGAGGCTGGAGGATGCCCATGGTGACCTCAGCAAGGTTGATGGTGGTGACATCTCCATTTACTGACTCTCTACTGAGTGGTGCCACCCTGATCGCCAGTGCCTGGTGACAGCTGTACTGTCTCAGCCCCGGATCTGCTAGCCTGTCATGCTGAGTGCCCAGGTAGGCCTGAGTGACAGCACTTCTCTTTGACGACAAACAGTCTGAAGCTGAAAACATGTCTGTGTTCCTGGAGAGCAGAACATCCCAGAGAACCTCAGAGAAAGGGGTTCTAACACATCTATGCCTGCATCTCTTGCTATGTGATATGATAAATGGGTACCCTTAAAAAAAAAAAAAAGAAAGAAAAAGAGAACACATTAGCACATAAGCAAAAATCCCACACAAAATATTACAAACCAAACCAAGTGTTATATAATAAGCACATTGTAACATGAACAAATTTGGAAAATGTATACTAGCTTGAACATGAAAAATCAAATGCTGTAATTTATAATTTAACCCAGTTTAAATAAAAAGCTTAAGATTTAAAAAAAAAAAAAAAAAGGGCCAGGTGCAGTGGCTCACACCTGTAATCCTAGCACTCTGGGAGGCCAAGGTGGGAGGATCGCTTGAGGTCAGGAGTTTGAGACCAGCCTGAGCAAGAACGAGACGCCGTCTCTACTAAAAATAGAAAGAAATGATCTGGACAGCTAAAAATATACATGTAGAAAAAAATTAGCTGGGCATGGTGGCACATGCCTGTGGTCCCAGCTACTCGGGAAGTGAGGCAGAAAGATTGCTTGAGCCCAGGAGTTTGAGGTTGCTGTGAGCTAAGCTAATGCCACAGCACTCTAGCCAGGGCAACAGAGTGAGACTGTGTCTCAAAAAAAAAAAAAAGTCTGTGTTCACTTAGTGGGCTGCTTCTCAGAGAGCTACACAAGCACGTGGCTTGCCATACTACTTTTGGGGATCACTTTTACCTGATCTGGGTTAGGCAAGTTTCACTGCTGTTCCCATTTAGTTTGAGTGGATGGTCTGCCTGGTGTCCAAGGCTGGGAAGATTGTGAGATCCTCTTTGGGCTTGGCAGGAAAGAAGGCCAAGGGTGAGCTGTGCCAGGACACCATGGGGGCAGGAAATGGGGCTGGGACCCTGTATCTGCTGCCCCTGGTAAGAACGACTACACAGGGAATATGAACTCATTCCCCAAAGTCTCTTTGGGAAAGAGTCACCTTATCTAAATTCTGCACGCCAGAAAGTGAAGCCATAAAAACAGACTTTATACCTTCATTGGTTAGACTGTTTTGGAGGAAATATTTCTTTTTTATCTAAATTAAATTTAATACCATTTTTTAATTCTAAAAAATAGGGGAGGCTGAAAACAAGTCCTCATCATCTTTCAATTGATTGACTCCATTTACATGGCACGTTAGCTATGTGTCAGGGTTTGATGCTCTGTCTGAATCAAAACAAGTCCATCTTTTAGAAGCTTGTTTTGGTTTAAAGGGATTAAATAAAAATGGTATTTCTGAGTAGATTTGGTCCATCTCAGGAGTAAGTGGGAACTCTATTGCAGAACCGTGTACCCAAATCCTTGAAAAAAAGGGTTTTTTTCCCTTAAAGAAAGTCCTTTATGAAAGTTTTAGCCCTCGGGTAAAAAGAGCTTCGGTTACTCAGAATTCCCCTCTAATTCAACAAATATATTTTCCTGGTTATCAGGTATAAGGAACTATGCTCAGTCCTGCAAGAAATAAAACTTTAAAAGTCCAAGGTATAATGAATGCCAAGACCATTCAATAGGGAAATAGTCTTTTCAACTAATGGTGCTGAAACATCTGGATATCCACATGCAAATGAATGAATCTGGATCCCTATCTCACACCATATACAAAAATTAACTCAAAATGGATAAAAGACTTAAATGTAAAAGCTAAAAACTACGAAACTCTTAGAAGAAAGCATAGGTATAAATATTCATGACCTTGGATTAGGCAACGATTTCTTTGATATGACATTAAATGCACAAGCAACAAAAGAAAAAATAGATAAGTTGGACTTCATCACAATTTGAAATTTTTGGGCTTCAAAGACCATCAAGATAAGACAATGCACAGAATGGGAGAAAATATTTATACATTACTTGATATATTTGATATAGTGTCCAGAATATATAAAGAACAATTACACCTTACCAACAAAAAGACAATGCTAGCCTGACAAAGGCAAGGTAGAAAAAACGAAAAACCCTAATTTTAAAAGATTTGACTAGACATTTCTTCAAAGAAAATATACAAATGTCCAATAAGCATATGAAAAACGCTCAGCATTACTAGTCATTGGGGCAATGCAAATCAAAACCACAATGAGATACTACTCCACATCTACTAGGATAGCTGTAATGAAACAGATAGACAATAGCAAGTGTAGACAAGGAAAAATCGGAACCCTCATACATTGCTGGTGGAAATATAAAATGGTGAAGCCACTTACATTCTTGAAAAAGTATGGCAGTGCCTCAAAAAGTTAAACATAGAATTACTATGCAATTCTATGCATAGAATTGACCTAGAAATTCTACTCTTATTTCAAGAGAACTGAAAATGTTATGCCCACACAAAAACTTGAACATGAATATTCATTGCAGCATTATTTATAGTAGCCAAAAAGTAGAAACAATCCAAATGTCCCATCAACAATGAATGGATAAATAAAATATAATACAGCTTGAACAACCCAAATCCAAAAATCTGAAATCTGAAATGCTCCAAATCCAAAATTTTTTGAGCACCAACATGACACTCAAAGGAAATGCTAATTTCTAACATTTCAGATTTGGGATTTTTGAATTTGGGATACTCAGCCATTAAGTATAATGCAAATATTCCAAAATTGAAAAAAATCCAAAATTTGAAACACTTCTGGTCCTGAGCATTTTGAATAAGGGATATACTCAACCTGTATATCCATACGATGTAATATTATGAGGCCATGAAAAGGAATTTGGTACTGATGCATACTACAACATGCGTGAGCCTTGAAAACATCATGCTGAGTAAAAGAAGCCTGACAAAAAAGGCCACATAGTGTCTGACTCCACTTACATGAAATGTCCAGAATAGGCAAATTCACAGAGGCAGAAAGCAGATTAGTGATTGCCAGGAGCTGGGATGAGGAACAAATGGGGAGTGACTGCTAATGGGTACAACGTTTCTTTTTGGGGTGATGAAAATTCTCTGGAATTAGATACGGTGATGATGGTACAACTACATGACTATAGTAAAAGCCACCAAGTAATACACTTTAAAAGCATGAATTTTATGGCACATGAATTATATATCAATTTTTTTTTGAGACAGGGTCTCGCTCTGTTGTCCAGGCTGGAGTGCAGTGGCGAGTTTATAGCCCACTGCAACCTCAAAAATCCTGGGCCCAAGCAATCCTCCTGCCTCAGCCTCGTGAGTAGCTGGGACTACCAGTGTGAGCCACCACACCTGGCTAATTTTTCTATTTTTTTTAGAGACAGGGTCTTGCTCTTGCTCAGGCTGGTCTCAAACTCCTGGTCTCAAGCAATCCTCCTGCCTTGGCCTCCCAAACACACCAATTCTTTTTTTAAAAGTCTGAGGCACAGTCCTCACTCTCAAATAATTGAGAGTCTTCAGTGTTCAGACATTCCTCTTCAATACCATCTCATTATCAATACTTTGTTTTTATTTGGTGAGGTAGCCACAAATCACATTATTCTTGATGAATTGATTAATAACTTCCTAATAGAAAAAAATATAAATAAGTCCAGAAAATAATTTGCATTAATTATTCAAATTTTAAGTAGTGAGAATGGAGCATTTTACAATAAATTTTTTTTCTAAGCAACAGAGAAAATAATAGTCATATCAATAGACTTGGAGACACCTCCATTTTGATGATGTTGGGAGTGACTTTTAAGACTCAAGCATGACACAAAGGCACTCATGGGTTGTTTTTTTATTATTATTATTATTTTTTTTTTTTTTTTTTTTTGAGACAGAGTCTCACTCTGTTGTCCAGGCTAGAGTGCCGTGGCGTCAGCCTAGCTCACAGCAACTTCAAACTCCTGGGCTCAAGCGATCCTCCTGCCTCAGCCTCCCAAGTAGCTGGGAACTACAGGCATGTGCCACCAGGCCCGCCTAATTTTTTCTATATATATTTTTAGTTGTCCATATAATTTCTTTCTATTTTTAGTAGAGATGGGGTCTTGCTCTTGCTCAGGCTGGTCTCGAACTCCTGAGCTCAAATGATCCACCCGCCTCGGCCTCCCAGAGTGCTAGGATTACAGGTGTGAGCCACCATGCCCGGCCTCATGTTTTTATTGTACATTCATTTCTTCATCTCTCAAACCTCTATTGGTTATTGGTATGTGCTGGGCCCTGGGGAGAGACTGTGAGTTCTTGTAAGGCATTTCCTCAAGAAACTCAGTGTCTAAGGTGAGAGGTAAACCTGTGACTGAATCCTTGTAGTGCTGATAATACTGCACTAGAAGGGCCATCACAGAGCAATGTTCCAGGCCCAGCAACGACCTGCTCCATGGGCAATTGTTCTTGCACACAGGTATACTCAAGGGGCCTAGAATCTGCTCAGCATTTGACTGCATTTTCTCTCCTACCACCAGCATTTCCTCCAGGTATACATTATTAGCAAAAATCATCAACTGACAGCACAATCTTAACCTCTACAATGTATTGAAAAAAAACAAGTAGGCAGACATGGTGGTGCACACGTATAGTACTAGCTACTTGGGAGGCTCAGGTGGGAGGATCACTTGAGTCCAGGAGTCTGAGGGTGCAGTGCACTATGATTATGCCTGTGAATAGCCATTGAACTCTAGCCTGGGCAACCATGTCTCTAAAATAAAATATATATAATGTTATTATTTTTAATTTTAAATAAATTGCCAACATATAAAACTTCAAATAAAAATCAGTGTATCCAGGCTTTTTTATTTGTCAGTGCTGGACCTGTGTACTAACATATAACCCTCAGCTGGAGTGCAATAGTGGTTGCTCTTACTCACCAGGTGCAAAAATAAGCAAAAACTTCTGTAACTGGTTAGGATTGATGAGCTCAGTGATGAACTCAAGGCACTTCATTATACTATTGTCTCTACTTTGTGTATGTCTTTAGACGTTTATAATAAAAAGTTAAAAGCAAACAAAAATGTGAGGTATGTGTTTTCTAATCGGCCACAGTCCTCACCCTGCTGCATTGTCACTGAGGCAGAAGGTATGTTAGTTACCATTCACTGGGATTGAGCTACTCTTTTTCATAGTAGTGTTAAAAGGCCACTGAAATGTTTTTCACATCTCACCTGTTCTCCTCATTTTCCTTTCCTGTACAAGCCTTTTGTCAGCATTTGAGTACAGTGTCTCTAAAAGAAACCTTAAGCAGAGGGAACAGCCTGGTAGCCCAAATGGCCAGACCCTGCCCACAGATGAGTTTTGTTTGGCTCAAAGAATGTTTTCCTTAATAGGAATGCCATAGATGGGCGTCACTTGCCAGTTCCCCAGACCTCACCTCCCACCACCTTTCATCTGGCCCAATGTACGTTTACATTCCTTACCTTGACCTTGTAGGAACCTAAATTTTAGACTCTAAGACCTAAGACAAGAGGGACAGTGATTGTATTCAAATTTCTTTTCTTTTCTTTTCTTTTTTTTTTTTAAAGAGACGGAGTCTCACTCTGTTGCCCAGGCTGGAGTGCAGCGATGCTATCACAGCTCATTGTCACCCTCGAACTTCTGGACTCAAGCAATCGTCCTGCCTCAGCCTCCCAAGTAGCTGGCAGTACAGGTGCATGCCACCATGCCTATGTATTCAATATTTTTACTGGCAACTAAATGAATGCCGCTAATCTTTGAGTCTTGGAAGTCCTTTCTGCCCATTAACCCCTTCCATTTAGGAGTTCTGGAAGTCTGTTATTTGGGGAGTTTAAAACAATTCTTCATCTTTTCTAACTTTCAATTAAATGATTGTGTTATTCCTAATATTGTCGTTACCACCATCTCCATCTCTGACTATGTCTGATTATTATTAAATGTTCCACAGAAGTAGGTGAAAATGAGCAACTAACTCAATCTGCGACCAAATATAGTTTATATTTAAGGAAATGCAGACAGTTTATGATCACAGTGAAGAATATAAAGCTTCCCAGTAGAGAAAAAAAATGCAACCCCAAAAGGTTTAAGGCATCATTATATCTCTATTAGACTGGTTACAAAAATTAAAAGGGTAATATTCTGGGATTATGAAGAAACAGATTCACTTACACATAACTTGGTAGCTGCAAATTGGTTGGCTCTTTCAGGCAAGTAATGCGCAGATGTCACAAAAGATGTGGCAAGACAATTCCATTTGGGAAATATAGCCCCAAGGAAATTACCAAAAATGAAGAGTACAAAAATATTTCTACTGGTGTCATTTATAAGAGAGAAAAATGTAAACAAACCCCAGTGTCAAAAAATAAGCAATAGACTAAGAAAAGTTTCATTTATTAACAAAATAACAAACTATACATTTTTCAAATAACAATTACATAAATTATGGTCAATATATCATGAGCAGGTGGGAGATAAAGATAAGCAGAAAAAACTGAAACAGAGAATAGGTACATGCTCATTTCATACGAACAAAAAACTAAGAGTAATCATTGAAAAAGATCGGAAGAGAATATACAAAAGTTCAAAGAGTGGTAGTTTCTGGCGTAAAATAGGAGTCAAACACCTAAATTCTGGTCCTGGTGTCCCCTCAGACTCATGTGATATTGGGGAAGCCACTTTCCTCCCAGGACCATCTGGTAAGTGAGAGTTTGGATTAGAGTGGAGGCTACCACCGCTGTAGGGCACTGGGGAAATGTATGAGGCTATATTTGCTTGCCATGATTGGGGGCATGTAGGGATTGTAGATGCTAGAGGTTTGCAGCATGTAGGATACTTTTGTAACTTGACGGTTGCATGATTTTCTGATATTCCTCTGGACATTAACACAGGAGGTGAAAAACCTGCTACCAATTATCTGAGCCTAGAATCTAATCCCTAACTGCACATAAATGGTTTAAATGTATGCACTCAAATTTCTAGGAATGCAATTGCATTGTGAATCAAGAGAAGGTTGCATTTTATTTATTCCAAACTTTACCAAGAACTTTATCACCATTTTGGAAATCACATCACTACTTATGGGTTTTAATTAAATTCCCAAGTTCCATGCCGATATCAGTCTTTGCTTGTAACTGCCACATTCCCGTTACTCTATGTATGGTTTCAAGCATCTGATTACTTCATTATGTCATCTAGAGCAATGCTCCTTGAAGTGTTACTCTGCTGCAAGATAAGCAGCTTGCACCAGAATGTATCTATCAACATCTTGCTTCTTTCAAGAAAGTCTTGCTATGAAAAACAAAATGTCAACTAAACAAAACAGTGTGCTTAGTGATGTAGTTGATTTTCATTCTGGTATAAGCTTTTTATCTCATTGCAGATCAGTAACAATTTACTTTATAGCATACTAATCTTTTTGTAGTCATGTATATCAATAGGCTTTATTATCAATTATTTCATTTTAGAAAAGGAAAAGGGACATAAAAAATATTAGTTCTGAAAAAAGAAAAATTGGGTCTAAGAGGTTTGGTGATCATTGGATGGATCAAATGATTGCCAAGGGCAGGGGCAGGGCAGGGTTGGGTGAGGGACCTTAGTTAGCCCACAGCATCATCAGCTGCCACACCCAGTTCTCAGATAAGGACAACTGAGAAATCTCAATCTGGCATGCAGTGAGTGCTGGTCAGTTGCCACTTTGGCACACCCCTTTCAGCGAGAACACAGCCCATGAGCCCCACCTATGTAGAAAGTCTGGGGCTTTGAAGTGTGACCCTGTGAATGAAGTCTAAGGTCTTTTTCAGGCTTTTTATTTTCCATCTTATTTCTGCATTTTTCAAGCTTTGCAAGTCTGTGGCTTGATCCATCAGTATAGCTGCCTAAGTCCCAGAAAGAATTGGTGCTGCTCTATCGAGGGAGCAATTCAGTGCTTTCCCCGTTCCTAAAATGGGGATAATGGTCTCCATCGTTGCTCTGTACCCTATGTGTGTACTGGAAAATTGATGAGCGCAAACTTCCCTTACTCCACAGCCAGTGCAGTTCAGTCGAGCAAGAGTTAACGCAGGCTTCCTGTCTCTGCTGGGGAGCCAGGCTGGACGGGGCTCCTCCTGAACTGGGCGCAGATGCCGCCATGCTTTGTTGATTACAATCTCCCACACCAAGGAGGCTTTGACTAGGTTTGACATAATCAGCTCACAGCCTCTGCCTGCACTCTTTCACAAACAGGCCATTTTCACATCTTTTTCATGGAATCCGACAAGCGGAAAAATAATTAATGTTACCTCAGCCCAACAATGACCCTGGCTCTGATTCAAAAAGAAGGCATGTTGCATAAACTGCCCTTTAATTGAGGGTTGGGGGCAGACCCCACATACTCCTGTATCGGTTCTGCCTCCCTGGCCAAGGATGATTAAGGCTTTCCTAAGACTGAGGACCCGTGGTCACTGAGTACTACTCAGTTTCAGGTTCAAAGAGCTTCCGTGAAAGAATTCTGTTCATGGTAGTTAGCAAGCACAGACCTGTTGTGCCTGTCAGAGAATTCCAGACGGTACTGTTGGTTGTTCCCATTTTACTGATAAAGACAAAGTGACTTCCTCTTTGTGGAATACACAAAATCAGAATCCACAACTATTTTTCAGTATGTTTCTTTTGAAAAAGAAAAGACAACTATTTTTTATTACAGAAGTCTTTGTGGCCACTTATACTACTGTTGTGAACGTGAAATGGTACAGCCACTTTGGAAAATAATCTGGAAGTTTCTCAAATGGTTAAACGTAAGAGTTACCATTTGACCCAGTAGTTTCACTTGTAGGTAGGTACTCAAGAGAAATGTGTTTGTGCCTTCTCTATTTGAGAAAAAGAGAAAGAAAACATATGTTCACATACAAACTTGTACGAGAATGTTCATAGCAGCATTATTCATAATAGCCAAAAACATGGAAACAACCCAAATGTCCATCAATTGATGAATAAATAAAGTGTGGCATATCGCCATAATTAAATAGTATTTGGTCATAAAAAGAAATCAAGCACTGATACAAGTTATAACATGGATGGACCTTGAAAACATTACGCTAAGAAGCCAGTCTCAGACACACACACACACACACACACACACACACACACACATGCAGATACACCACATATTATTTTATTTATATGAAGTATCCGGAACTCCTGAACAGACCAATATTGATTTGGGGTTGGTTTGCTCTTTCTTTTCGAATTCCTTCAGGTGATTCGTTAGATTTTTGGTTTGTGATCTTTCTGTCTTTTTTTTTTTTTTTTTTTTGAGACAGGGTCTTACTGTGTTGTCCAGGCTAGAGTGCCATGGCATCAGCCTAGCTCACAGCAACCTCAAACTCCTGGGCTCAAGCAATCCTTCTGCCTCAGCCTCCCGAGTAGCTGGGACTACAGGCATGTGCTACCATGCCCGGCTAATTTTTTCTATATATTTTTAGTTGTCCAGATCATTTCTTTCTATTTTTTTTTTTAGTAGAGACGGGGTCTAGCTCTTGTTCAGGCTGGTCTTGAACTCCTGAGCTCAAATGATCTGCCCGCCCTGGCCTCCCAGAGTGCTAGGATTACAGGCGTGAGCCACCGCGCCCGGCCTATATGGCTGTAGTAATTAAGAAGTGTGGTGTTGGCAGAGGGACAGACACACACAAAGTTTCACTAACAGATTTTTGACAAAGGTGCAAAAGTGACTCAGTGGAGAAAGGATAATCTTTATAAGAAATGATGTTGAAACTTTAACTCATAGGCAAAAAAAAAAAAGTACCTTGACCTAAACCTCATATCTTATACAAAAATTAAGTCAAAGTGAATCATACAGAATACCAAACATAAAACTATAAAACTTTTAGAAGGAAATATAGAACAAATTCTTCATAACCTAGGACTAGCTGAAGAGTTCTCAGACATGACAACAAAGGCATGATCCACAAGAGAAAAAAAAATCAATAAATTGCTCTTCACAAAATTAAAAACTTTCGCTCTATGAAAGACTCTGTTAAGTGGATGAAAAGACAAACCACAGACAATGATAAAAGGTCTGTAAATCCCACATCCAACAAAGAACTTGTATCTAGAATGTATAAAGAACTCTCTAAGCACAATAGTAAGGAAAAAAATCCAATCAAAAAAGAGGAAGAAGGCCAGTCACCATTGTTCACGCCTGTAATCCTAGCACTCTGGGAGGCTGAGGCAGGAGAATCACTTGAGTTCAGGAGTGCAAGACTAACCTGAGCAAGAGTGAGACCTTGTCTCTACTAAAAATAGAAAAAGTAGCCGGTCTTGTGGCTCATGCCTATAGTCCCAGTTACTCAGGAGGCTGAGGCAAGAGGATCAATTGCTTGAGCCTAGGAGTTTGAGGTTGCAGTGAGCTGTGATGACAGCACTGCACTCTACCCAGGTGACAGAGCGAGACTCTGTTTAAAAAAAAACAAAAACAAAAAAACAGGAAGAACACTTGAAAATACTCTTTACCAAAGAGTAGATATGGATGGCAAATAAGCACATAGAAAATATTTAACATTGTTAACATCAAGGGCCATTAGAGAGATGCAGATTAAAGCTATGGTAAGGTATTCCTGCATACTTATTAAAATGATTAAAAGAAAATACTGGTAATATCAAGTGCTGGTGAGATGTAGAACAACTAGATCTCTCACACACTGCTAGTGGGAATGTAAGATGAGTCAGCCACTCTGAAAAACAGTTTAGCTGATTCTGATAAAGGTAAAACATACTCTTATTACTTACCCAGCAATGGCAGTTCTGGGTATTTATCCTAAAGAAATTAAAACTTACCTTCACACACACACAAGGAATGAGCCATTGATATATGCAACAACTTGGATGCATCTCAAAGGGCTTTATGCTGATTAATTAAAATAAAAACAATCTCAAAGTGTTGCACACTGTATGATTTCATTTTTCTATTTATATAAACGTTTTTTTCTTTTCTTTCTTTTTTCTTTAGAGTTGGAGTCTTGCTCTACTGCCCAGGCTGAAATGTAGCGGCATGATCATAGCTCACTGCAGCCTCAAACTCCTGGGCTCAAGCAATCCTCTCACCTCAGCCTCCCAAGTATCTGGGCCTACAGATGCACAACAAAATGCCTGGCTAATTTTTGTTATTTTTTGTAGAGATGGGGTTTGCTATATTGCCCTTGCTAGTCTCTAAACTCCTGGCCTCAAACTATTTTCCTACCTTGGCCTCCCAAAGTGCTGGGATTACAGGCATGAGCTACTGCACCCAGCCTTATAATGTTTTCTATAGATGTAACATGTAGATGTAGATATTGATAGAGATCTAGGTGTAGATATAGCTGTAAATGTCGCCATAGGGATAGATGTAGATATAGATGTCGATATGGAGACAGAGCAAGAGCTAGATCTCACACATAAGCTTCCCTGCACATCAAAACAATATTTTCAGAGTTAACGAAGAAAAAATTTTAATAAGAAGTTCTAAAATAGTATGGGTAATAAGAGCCCATTCACATTTTTTAACAGTGTTCTATTTATATATGTGCATACACATGTGTAAATGCACAAGAAAAAGCAGAGAGAATACAAACTCAAAGCCTAATAGTCAAAAACTCTGGTGATCCCAGGCCTTGCCTTGGCTAAAAAAAAAAGAAAAAGAAAAAAAAAAAAAGCTCTGATGAGAGTATTGGGACTGTGCATAGGTCAGGGAAGGGAAAAGAAAGAAGGTAGGAGAGTAATTGGGATTTTCCCCTTTGATTTTTTTAAAAAAAAATTTTATTATTCTATTTATTTATTCATTTATTTATTTATTTTAGAAGACAGGGTCTTACTCTGTCACCCAGGCTGGAGTGCATCATAGCTCACTGCAACTTCGAACTCCTGGGCTCAAGCGCTCCTCCTGCGTCAACCTCCCAAGGAGCTGGGATTACTGGTGTGGAACACCGCAACTGGCTAATTTTGTAAAAATTTTTTTGTAGAAATGGGGTCTCACTATGTTGCCCTGGCTGGTCGCAAACTCCTGGTCTCAAGTGATCCTCCCACCTTGGCCTCCAAAGTGCTGGGGTTACAGGCAGGAGCCACACTTGGCCCCCTCTTACTCTTTATATTTTATATTTTAAAAAATTTTCAAGATAATGTATTTGTATAAATTAGGCTTCATTGCACCACTGCCATCATATGTTCTTGCTGAAATAAACACTTAGTCTGCATATGGCTGTGCCTTCTTGCCCACAGTGCTTCTGATAAACCATCACCTGTAGACTTACAGAATGCCTTGTTCACTTTTATTCACGTAGGATTGTTTCTGACTAAGGAACTTGTGTTGCAGCAAACGAGGACAGCAATGGGTTTCTGATCGTAGATTTCACTTGTCTTATCATGTTCCCCGTCACCCTGAAGCAGAGCCTTCACAGAGCAGTTATTGGTGCTTTTTTATTTGTTTGTTTGTTTGTTTGTTTGAGACTATAGGCATGTGCCATCATGCCCGGCTAATTTTTGCTATATATTTTTAGTTGTCCGGCTAATTTCTTTCTATTTTTAGTAGAGACAGGGTCTTGCTCTTGCTCAGGCTCGTCTCGAACTCCTGAGCTCAAACGATCCTCTTGCCTCGGCCTCCCAGAGTGCTAGCATTACAGGCATGAGACACTGTGCCCAGCCAGTTATTGGTGTTTTGAGGATTCAGTTATATTATCAACCTGGTGACAACACCTGACAGGGCTAGGGCAATGCGTCCTGTTGTACACTGATAGCCCCATGTGTTATCAATATCTGCTGCTGGTTCTCAACAGGGGATCAAGGCACAGACATGGAGTGGCCCTTCTCACTATTATCCCTGGTGATCCAGAGCCAATGTTTTGCTTCCACCTCCACAACTTTGGGCCCAGCTTGTCCCAAGAAGGAACTCTTCCACAGTGGACACAGCAGGGGTTCCATTGAAGTGGAAGCTGAGACTGCCACCTGGCCCTGTTGGCTCCTCACTCCAGTGAATCAACAGGCAAAGGGGTGACTGTGCTGGGATTGATCCAGCTCTCAAGGGGAAATCAGGTCGCAACTACACAATGGAGCTATGAAGGAATATGTCTAGAAAGTGGAGGTTTCCCTGGGATGCCTCATAGGGCTCCTGTGTGCTGTGATAAAATTCAGTGAAACAGCCCAATTTAAGCAGGACTGCTAACAGCCTAGGGCGAGGCCCTGAGGAAGAAATGTGCGTGTTATTCCACTGGGCAAGGAACCTGGGTCATCCTCGGTGCCTGCCAAGGGCGGACAGAATATGCAATGGGCAGCAGATAAATTGGCACACAACCTGGCACAGGATTATGAGAAGCTCGAGGCCAGGTGCGGTAGCTCATGCCTATAATCCTAGCACTCTGGGAGGCCAAGGTGGGAGGATCATTTGAGCTCAGGTGTTCAAGACCAGCCTGAGCAAGAGCAATACCCTAGTCTTTACTAGAAAAAAAAAAAAAAATAGAAAAAATTACCTGGGCATCATCGCTCATGCCTGTAGTCCCAGCTACTTGGGAGGCTGAGGAAGGAGGATTGCTTGAGCCCAGGAGTTTGAGGTTGCTGTGAGCTAGGCTGACACCATGGCACTCTAGTTCAGGCAACAGAGTGAAACTCCAACTCAAAAAAAAAAAAAAGAAGCTCCAGGATATCTGGAGGGAGTTTAACCAGCTGCAGGCTCTGTTGCTACCAAGTTCTTCTGGACAAACAAAACATATAACACTGGAACTCTGGTTCTCAAATTCTGATGTGCATCCGAATTGCTGTGGGCAGCTTTTAAGTGCTGGGACTTCTAGAGACCTCCGTAGGCTTGGGTGAAACAGAACTTCTAGGTAAGGTCAGGACATCTTATGTGAAGTTCTTAGATGATTCTAACACACAACTATGTCCAAGACCTTCATGTTGGAAAGTAGGTACTCGGGGCACATTAACATATAGCCACATTGTTCCCACTGCCCAATACAATTATTCATTTTATATTCCAAATGAGTGGTTCCTCCTAAAGTATAACACCACCTGTAACAATATAAACAGTACTTCAAAGCTTTGGAACTCATGGGTTCCTCAATTCAGTCCTTGAGAATTTTGCTTCAATTAGTAAAATAGAAAAGTAGTTTAAAAAAATTAAACAGAAATTGTTCCCATCAGTAAAGATACTGGTTTGTTTATTTTGCTTATCTGAGATTAAAGCCAGAGATATTAAAGCTTTAAAGGGCCATTAAGTTGCCTCCTTACCTGAAAAGACTTGTTTATCTCCAGAGACTCACTATTGCCTGAGAGGATGGAGAAATCTCTGCTATAGATGTGCAGATTGAGATGCAATTAAGACAGACACTGAGGAAATTTGCTAGCTCCAGAACCCTGAGGTCATGATGAATGTATCCTATCAAGTCCCAAGAGGATGAGACCATAGCCCTGGAGGTAAGAGGCTGGGGCTCTTTTGAAAAGTAAAGTTTGGGACTGCAAACTAGTACAACCTCTGTGGAAAGCAATATGGAGATACCTCAAAGAGATACAAGTAGAACTGCCATTTGATCCAGCAATCCCATTACTGGGCCATCTACCCAAAAGAACAAAAGACATTCTATAAAAAAGACATCTGCCCTCGAATGTTTATAGCAGCACAATTCACAATTGCAAAATTGTGGAAACAACCCAAGCGCCCATCAGTATATGAGTGGATTAATAAAATGTGGTATATGTATACCATGGAGTTCTATTCAGCCACAAAAACAATGGTGATCTAGCACCTCTTATATTATCCTGGATAGAGCTAGAGCCCATTCTACTAAGTGAAGTTTCCCAAGAATGGAAAAACAAGCACCACGTGTACTCACCATCAAATTGGTTTTACCTGACCAATACTTAAGTGCACATATAGTAATAACATTCATCAGATGTCAGGCAGGTGGGAGGGGGGAGGAGGGGATGGGTATGTACACACCTAATGGGTGCAGTGTGCACCATCTGGGGGATGGACACACTTGAAGCTCCGACTTGAGTGGGGCAAGGGCAATATATATAACCTAAACACTTGTACCCCCATAATATGCTGAAATAAAAACTATATATAAATAAAACAGAAAAAAGAAAAGGTAGAGTCAATTTTGGCGTGATAGCCTGGCGAGAAGGTGGGTCCTTACATGCAGAGAGATTATTACTCCCAAAGTCAGTGGGCTTGGTTGGCTCAAGTCTTTCTTCCAATGGTGGTAATAAATCTGTGATTATTCAGCGTCAGCTCCTCTGCTGACCAATGTTGTTTTTTAAAAGAGGCAAATCTTCCCGGGCATGGTGGCTCATGCCTGGAATCCCAGCACTTTGGGAGGCTGAGATAGGAAGATTGCTTGAGGCCAGGAGTTCAAAACCAGCCTGGACAACATAGTGAGACCTATCTCTACAAACAATAAGAAAAAATTTCATGCCAAGATTGGGACTTTCAAAAAAAAAAAGAATAAAAGATAAGAAGAATTACCTGGGTATGGTGGCATGCACCCAACTCTTGGGGAGGCTGAGGCAGGAGGATCACCTGAGCCCAGGGCTTCAGTGAGCTGTGATAAAGCCATTGCACTCCAGCCTGGGCAACAGAGTGAAACTTTGTCTCAAAATAAATAAATAAATAAATAATAAAAATAAAGAGGCAAGTCCTTTAATGTCTCTGCAGAGCAGCTTTCCCAATGGATGAATTTTCACCTGCCGAGAACTTCCACCGTGTCTGCCACCTGAACTGGCCGTTCCTTACTCTGGAAACCTTCCTCCATTGACCATACTCGCGGCCTTTCCCCAGAGTCTGGCTCTCCACCATCCAAGGTGACTGGCTGCTTGGCTGATAATTTGATCCTATATGTGTGGTCATCGGTGGTAAATTATTAACATTATAATAACAGTAATGATAATGTACAAAGTGTAATTGTCCTATGACATTAACACTAATCCTTACAGCATCCCTGTGAGGTGGGTTGAATTGTTTCCATTTTAAAGACAAAACTAAAACCAAGAAACTGCAAAATTTTAAAAGCAGAAGAGACAGAATTTGGCTGGGCATGGTGGCTCATGCCTGTAATCCCAGCACTTTTGGAAGCCAAGGCAGGAAGATCACTTGAGGCCAGGAATTCAAGACTAGCCTGCGTAACATAGTGAGACCCTGTCTCTACAAACACTAAAAATAAATAAAAAAGAGACAGGATTAGAATTGAAGGCAATCTGCTCCCAAAGCCACACTTGTCTGACAGTCCTGGTGAGGTTTTACAACTTGCTATAATATACCCCCCCATAGGCTTTGTAGTAGCTACCTCTGGAAATCATAATCTTGAGGCATTATTTCCCAAATTTGGCTAAAGGTAAGAATGTATCTGTAGACTAAATTAAAAATCCAGGCTTGAGGGGCACAGCCCAGACCACTGAATTCAAGTCTTCAGCCCAGAGGCCAGAGAAGCTGCACTCACTTTTAATCTGACATCTCCACTTGGGAACCACCGTCATCATTGAAGGAGATCCTATCAGTGGCATTTCTACCAGCTTGAGAGTCCAGGGAAGTAAATTACTGGAGAGGAGCAGAGGATCAAATATAATTCTCCACCCACTGGGCAGGGAACACTATGGAAGTAAAGCCAGGAAAGGAAAGCACAAGTGTGTAGGTTTCCCACCCTGAGGCTTGACTTTGACAAAAGTTCAGCAAATGACTAATTCATGATCTTTTCTTTGAATGAAAATTATAGAGTCAGACTACCCGAGTTTGCATCCGGGCTCCCTCAGCTTCTAAACTTTGTGAATTTGGACAAATTGCCTAACTTTTCTGTGCTCTGGCTCTCCCATTTGTAAAAGGGGGACAGTAATTGTTAACTGCCACCTAAGGATATTGTCAGAATTTTAAAATATAGAACTTAATATAGTAGCTTACACCTGTAATCCTAGCGCTCCGGGAGGCCAAGGCGGGAGGATTGCTTGAGCTCAGGAGTTTGAGACCACCCTGAGCAAGAGTGAGACCCCGTCTCTATTAAAAAATAGAAAGAAATTATCTGGACAACTAAAAATATATAGAAAAAATTAGCCGGGCATGGTGGCGCGTGCCTGTACTACATGGTGAGCGTGCCCAACTACTCAGGAGGCTGAGGCAGGAGGATCGCCTGAGCCCAGGAGTTTGAGGTTGCTGTGAGCTAGGCTGATGCTACGGCACTCTAGCCAAGGTGATAGAGTGAGACTCTGTCTCAAAAAACAAAACAAAACAAAACACTTAATATAGTGTCCAGCACATAGTAAGCATTCAACAAATATTATTAGTTACCATGGTGTTAAATAATAATATCAAATAATAATAAAACTGATGTCTATATACTGCTAATAGCACAAAGGAATGAGCTTCTGGAATATGCTAGGCATTGTGTCAAGTGCTTTACATATAGTTTTTAAAAATTTTTTATTTTATTTGAAGTAATTATAGACTCCTAAAAATAGTAAGGAGAGGCCTGTGTTCCATTTCCCCAGCTTCGCCCAATGTAATATCTTGCATATTTCCAAATGTAACATATATGTATGTGTATACATTTAAATAAAACTTCCCAGATGAAGAAACTGAGACTGACGAGTCAAGCAACTTGCCTAAGGACAGACAACCCCAAGGTCTCCACTAAAGAGAAAACCTGCCCTTAAATTTTGGGGGTGGGAGGAGTAGGTGACAGGGAAGGGATAATTAGAAATAAACAAAGTCTCTGTTTTCCCCCCTCAGCTTTATTGAGGTATGATTGACAAATAAAAATGGTATGTGTTCAAGGTGTACAACATGATGCTTTGACATATGTATGCATTGTGAGCTGATCACTATAATCAAGCTAACTAACATACCCATTACCTCACCTAGCTCACTTCTTTTGTTCGTTTGTTTTTTGGTGTGGTGAGAACAATTAAAATCTACTCTCTGAGAAAAGTTTAAGTGTACAATACATTATTATTAACCATTGTCGCCATGCTGCACATTAGATCGCCAGAACTTACTCATCTTATAATTGAAAATTCATAGCTTTTGACCAACATCTCATCCTTTTCCCCCATCCCCAAGAAGCCTCCTTTTGAAGAAGACTCAAGTACTCTCACATACAAAATGCTTCACCTTTTCAGAGATGGCTGCATATTTTATCACATTCAATAACTGAAAACAGCCCTATGACATAGTACGGCAGATAATGTTATTATTTCAACTTGACATAGGCGGAAAGTGATGTTTAAACAATTTGCCTAAGGTCCCATGGCAGACTCAGATACATTTGCCTTTAAAAATATCCAGAAAATGGTTACATACACAGGTACTGAGTCTACTGAGTCTTTTTCATTCGATAATCTCAATGCCACCAGGAAATAATAAATAAACAAAATATGACATCTACAAATGAACATTTTGTGGGGATAACAGAATGCCTGGTGTGCTGTATATGTGGAAACCCTTAGCTCCTTCCTTCTAAGCTCCTCTGAAATGACAGAGAAACCTTATGATGAGACAACAGACACTTGTGAACTCATGGCTTCAGCCTGGAAGGCGCAGGACAGGAACTACAGAAAAGAAAAATTGTGCTGGGCTTTTGGTCGCCTGAACACCTCCAAAGGAGCCTTCATCCTGGAAATCATAAAAGTGAATTTGGCTCCCTCTTTAAAGCCCGTGGACCAAATTGGATTTACTGTTTGAGTGCAGGAAACTTTACCAAGATTATGGAAACAGAAAAGAATTCAAGATTAACACATACTGTACATTTCAGTACAGGTGGCAGGACAATTAGAAATCTAGTTAAGCTATAGAAAATCTTCATAAATCTGGGAGGGATTTAGGTCTTGCTGTGCTTTGGTGTAACCCATCATCAGATGCATGTTGTACTCGGTCTCTGTGCATCCAGACTCCCCAGGTGCGGGGGAGATGATGTAAAGGGGAAGAATAAAGACGCGATTTTTCTCTGATCCCCCCTTTGTGTGGAGCAAACAATTAGGTGGCACTGGTGCCTGCAAGGGGAACTGAGCGAGTCTCTGAATGCTGCCTCCAGTCCGTGTTCTAAAAGTTTCACATTTTATTTTCAAAAGTAATTAAGAGCATTCTCACAAAATTAAAAAAAAAAAAAAGAAACCCTAAGAGAAAAGAAAAAAAAGGTTCAAAAACAAAGACTACCCTTGACCATGGCTGCTCCAGCCACTTCATTGGCATATTCTCTGAAATAAAATAAAAGTAATATTTTTTAATTGACCAAGAATCCAAGAATTGAGTGAAAGTCTGCCTACCTGTAAAACTTATTCTGCTTCAGCTATGCCAAATAGTTGGGCTTCATTTTATCTATAATCTTGACCGAGCTTTGGCACACGTCTTCCAAGTGTCAGAGAGTAACCTTTTAGGATTGGAGGCCACGTGGTCTCTGTGCCCACTCCGTGGCTGTGCAGTGTTAGCGCCGAAGCAGCCACAGACAATGTGCAGAGTGAATGGGAGAGCCTGTGTTCGCTAAAACTTTATTCATAGATACTGAAATTTGAGTTTCGTGTAATTGTCATGTGTCAGATGAAAGAGTATTCATTGATTTCTTCCAACCATCTAACAATGTAAAAAACATTCTTAGCTCTCAGGTTGTACAAAGACAGGTGGTGGGATTTGGCCTGAGGGCCGTAGTTTGCTGACTCTTGATCTAGACCTTCCTTCCCTGCGTTCTTACATCTCTTCTGGAGAGATCCCATTCAGTTGAGGGAGATGGGGGCTCCCTAAGCTTGTGTGGGGTCTCTTTCCCAACTTGCGGAGGCCCAGATCTTTTCTTCTAGTTCTGATCTCCTGTCGGGCTTTGACAATCAGCTGCCCCTTTCCAGCGTCACCCGGACTCTTTCGATAGGATTACCGTTCCATTCAAAGATTCCCATTCCCAGGCTTAGGTGAAACATAATAGAACACGCACTTAAGAGTTGCTTGTAAAAAGAAGCTTTAAAATCCAGAGGTTGAAATGGCTTTTCAACCCCAGGTCTCTCAGCAGGTTCCCTGTTGCTCTGCACCGGGTCCTGCCAGCCTCATTATACAGAGGGTGCCCATATGTTTGCCCAGAAACAGGCGCAGAGGGGCTAGGTCGGACTGTGAGAAGTCGCTTTCTTCCGACCAAGAGGATTTAGGAAAGACATCCTCCGGGCCTCTTTATCAGGGATTTCAGGAGGGTGGAATGACAGACTGCTTTAGGGTACTTTGGGAAGAGATTCTTATCTGCTTTGGCAGTCTCCCAAATCAGAGGCCAGAAAACACACCTTGAATGTCAGAAAAAGGAGTTTCCTGCAGAGAGAGTTTTGCAAATCTTTTGTAATTCCAACCAAGCCCTGGGGATTTCACCCAGTGCCTTAGAGTAGAAATCGTCCCTACCCTACCCGGTGAGTCCCAGCCTTCTCAATACTGCCAAGCCGAAAGGCCAACCTAGGAAAGGAAGGGAGGGCTTTTGCCTTCTCTCGGAGTGGGGCCACCACTGAGAAAAAGGGCCTGGGTGGCGAGTGAATGAAAGGGGCCAATGCATCCTACACCCCAGGCCTGGATAGTGGGCAAATAAAAAGGCAGGGCCCCGAAAGCACTAATGATAGGGCCTCCCCCACTCCCCAACCAGCAAGGACACAAATATACTGGGATCTGAGTCCAGAGTAACAAGTTCAAATTCCTGTGCCTTGGGGTGGAGCCCATGCCACATTCCCTCTCTATCTGCAGGCTAGGACACTTGTGCCTCAGGTCCAGACCGAATAAAAGATGGTGAAGGCCAGAGAAGGAAGGTCAAGGCAGGCCCTGCAGGTATTAAGGTGAACTGAAGAGTAGACCTGAGGCCTGAGTCTCACAGAGAAGCCGCTAGATTTAGGCAGTGATCTGACCAGCCCAGCGTCCTTCTCTGCATGGTTTTGCCAGGAACAAGTTAGGGGATTTTGTTTGCTTGGTTGCTTGGCCGGTTGTTGTTTAATTGTTCCAGTAGTAGGAAATATTTAGAGCCTCAAAAACAAGCCAAACTGAGCAGTCCTTTTTCTTGCAGCAGCCGAGCAGGCAGAGGTAGGAGTTCATTGTTCTGACAGGAACCAATTACCAGCAGTTAGCAGAGGACAGGCAAAAGCCCAGAGGGAAAAGGGTCCTTTCTCCCTAAAAGACTGAAGACACTGAATTCAGGAGGCAGTTTAGCCTAGTAAGTGTTCCTAGATAGTTTTCAATGTGCAAAGATGAGGCCCCAGAAGACAGTGAATAAATATGCTTTTCATTTTGCAGAACATGAAACTGAGGCCTAGAGTTCAAGAAAGATTTGCAACCATTCAGTGACAGCTACATTAGCATCAATAAGCAAAGAGGTAGAGGGGAAAAAAGGAAAATACACTCCCCTTAGTAAAATGCAAAAATGAAACAGAACAAAACAACAAAGAAGAAGAAAGATAATTTAATAAGGTGACAGAAGGTAGATCAAATCTACGTGGTGGGACAATAAATGTGAGTGTGATATGCTTACCCATGAAAGAGAGAGATTGTCACGGGATCTCAAACACAAAATCCCACCATATGCTATGAGAAAGAAGCACAGCTAAAATAAACTGACTCTAAAAGTTTGCAAGTTAGAAGGCAGGTAAAAAGACACCATACAAATGTTACGGAGAAAAGGGCAAGATGTGTATGAATATCAGACAGTATGTGTGCACATCCTGAGTGGCTCATGAAATAATTTGCCAGAAGTGAAATTTCTGGGTCAAAAGTAAGTGTGTTATAAATTTTGTTATAGATACTGCCATTGAAATTGGTAAATGGTGGCAGTAATTTATACTGACAACACTAATGTGTAAGAATATACCAATACCAACCCTGGAAATCATCATTCTTTTTCAATTTGTTAATATGAAGAGTAAAAAAAAAGGGGGGGGCCAGGCATGGTGGCTCACACCTATAATCCTACCACTCTGGGAGGCTGACGCGAGAGGATCGCTCAAGGTCAGGAGTTAGAAACTAGCCTGAGCAAGAGCGAGATGCCGTCTCTACTAAAAAAAAGAAAGAAATTAGGTGGACAACTAAAAATATATAGAAAAAATTGCAGGACATGGTGGCGCATGCCTGTAGTCCCAGCTACTTGGGAGGCTGAGGCAGTAGGATTGCTTGAGCCCAGGAGTTTGAGGTTGCTGTGAGCTAGGCTGACGCCACGGCACTCTAGCCCGGGCAACAGAGTGAGACTCTGCCTCAAAAAATAAATAAATAAATAAGGGGGGTGGGAAGGTATTTGTTTTCATTTGCATTTCCCAGACACTAATGAAGCTTAGCATCTTACTTTATGTGTGTATGTTATTATATCTTGTATTTCCTCTGTGAATAGCCTATTCTTTACTATTTCTGTTTCCTATGGAGTTGTAGCTAAAATATATGAAGAGTATTTCTTTACCTTTAATATGCAAATATATCCAAGATTATAAAAATATCCTCTTGTATATTCTTGTAATAATTTCATGCTTTGGTGTTTGTTTTTCAGATTTATCTCTTTAATCATCAGCAATTTACATTTGTATATAGTATACAGAGGACTTTAATTTCCTTTTATGGATTCCAATTGCCTTAACTCTTTGTTTTGTGTGTGTTTTTCCATCTTTCCATGGATTTGAAATGCCACCTTGATATATTTTAGGTTCCAATAGGTAGACAGGTGACTTCATGGAAGACTGTCTGTACTGGCTCCTTGATCCATTTGTATTATCCTGCACTAATACCATACTATTTTAGAGTTTGTGAATGTTATATCTTAATAGCAGGTTGGAGGGAATATTTTTATATATATACATATATATATCTCTCTCTTCTTTTTCAAAATTGTGTTATGTGTTTCCTCCTTCAGATAAGCATTGGTATTCATTGGTTACATTAAAAATTCTTCTGGAACTTCAATTAGCATTACATTAAGTTTATTAATTGTTTTGGGGACAGTGACATCTTTACATATTGAGTTTTCCTATTCAAGGACATGACAGTTTTTATGACTATTAGATTTTATAGTTTTTATAAAAATATTTGTATATGATATAGAACTTACCTTTTACTTGTTAAGTTTATTCCTAGAAATTTCATAGATTTTATCGCTATTCAGAATGGGTTTTTTTAAAGAATTATATTTTCTAATTGATTATTGAGTCTATAGGAAAGCCGTACATTTTTGTGTATAAATCTTGTATCCAATCATATGATATTACTGAGCTATCTCATTAATTTTAATAGTTTTCTAGAGGCTTGTCTTTTATTTTTTAGAGGATAATATTGCCCACAAACAAAATGGCAAATCTCTTTCTCTCCTTTTTTAAGGTTTATGCCTCCTATTTACTATTCTTAGTGACTAGTTAGCTCTAGTTCAATGTTGAATAGTGTAGGTAATGGTGTAAAGTTTTGCATTTTAATAGAAATGCTTTTAAAACATGGTTCCTGGTTCCTGGTTAAAAAAAGAAAAAATTCTTGAATTAAGGTATGTTTCTTCTATTTCTGGCTCAGTAAGAAATAGTTTTCTTGATGTTCATTGTTTTATTTAGTTTTAATAGGAAATAGGTGATAAATTTTAACAAACAGTTTTTCAACATATTCTTTGTTTTCTTGTTCTCATAATATAGTCAATTACATTAACAAATTTTCTGATGTTGAATAATCCTTGAATAACTAGAATCAACTCGATTTTGCCATGTTATGTGATCTTTTAATACATTACGGAAATCAACCTGAGAATAGTTTAGGACTTTGTTGAGAACTGTGAGGGGTCTGAGATTTTTAAGCTGCCTGTTGGCTAACAAGTTAGCCTGCTATAGTGTCATGTATGCTGACAGAAGACTCCTGGCTCAGAGACAAAGGACTTATCACTCACAACATAGCAAGCAGCATAAACATGATGTTTCCATTGATTTCCCTTGCCCTGCAAGTCCCAGAGGGATGAAGTAGAGGGGCCTGGGTGAATGTGATATACACTGTGGGCTTGCACCACAGCTGAATATCTCCAAGCTTAGGGAACCTGAATCTTTTATAAAGAGAAGTAAGCAAAGCTTCTGGAGGAAGACATTATTTTTATTACATTAGACGGTAAGCAAACCTGTCCTCTGTTCTGGATCGAGGTTCTGTCATTGTCTTCCAAGTTTGTTCACTATACAAACGTCCTTGAAAATATAGTCTGGAACAAAAGGACAGTTAGTCCCTCTGTTTGTAAGACATGCAGAAACATAAGAGACCTGTGGAATCTGTCTCTCAACAGACTTTTGTATACATTGGTATATATTTGTAAGTGAAATTTATCTATAGATTTACTTTGGAGAGCTATTCAGTTTGAGAGGTATCAGTATTTTGCCGTCTCCATAGAAAAATATAATAACTTGTCACACTTGCACGTGTTTAAAGGAAACATTGCGGCCGGGCGCAGTGGCTCATGCCTGTAATCCCAGCACTTTGGGAGGCTGAGGTGGGAAGATCACTTGAGGTCAATTATTTGAGACCAGCCTGGGCAACATCACGAGACTCTGTCTCTACAAAAAAATGAAGAAATTAGCTGGGTGTGGCGGTGTTCAGCTGTAGTCCCCACTACTCATGAGGCTGAGGCAGGAGGATAGCTTGAGTTCAGGAGTTTGAAGTTACAGTGAGCTATGATCACACCACTGCACTCCAGCCTGGGCAACAGAACAAGACCCTATGCATGCCCCCCAAAATAAATAAATAAGTAAATAAATAAACTAACCTCTTTACATAGCAGATTTTTTTTTTTTTAAAAAAAGAACAAACAGATAAATGGGTTTGTTTTTGTTTTTGTTTTTTTCTGAGACAGAGTTTCACTCTGTTGCCTGGGCTAGAGTGCTATGGAGTCAGCCTAGCTCACAGCAACCTCAAACTCCTGGGCTCAAGTGATCCTCCTGCCTCAGCCTTCCAAGTAGCTGGGACTACTACTAATTTTTCTATTTTCAGTAGAGACAGGGGTCTCACTCTTGATCAGGCTAGTCTCGAACTCCTGAGCTCAAGTGATCCTCCCACCTCGGCCTCCCAGAGTGCTAGGACTACAGGTGTGAGTCACTGCGCTCAGCCTATTGAACACTTAAGAGGTCCCAGACACAGATCTATCCTAAGCACACTAAATAAACAAGTCAGACAACATGTTGATTCATGGAGTTTATATTTTCATGAGTATAGAATAGCAATAACAGCTGGTCTGACTACAGCCATCAAACATCAAATTCGGCATTAGCATTGACATCCCTCAATCTTCAGTATGGTTTCTAGTTGATTACATGGTATCTCTTCCATAATGGAGGAAGGATAAATTTGCCTTTACAGAAAGACTTTTTCTGGATTTGTATTTGTGTGTATGCATTGCATGCCTCTACCAGGAATACCACGTACATATTTTACTGAATATCATACACTGTGATGGTAAACCATACATTACCTCCCACAAAGAAACGCACTTCACAACAAACAAAGTAAACACATGAGATGACACCCAAAGAATTCATTGGTCCTCCCGTGTACCCCATTATCCAGAAAGAACTGCTTTTGAAGAATGTCTGTTCAAAACCCTGTTTAAGAAACTAACTTGGAGTCAACATCTTGAAGGTTGGAGTACTATCTTACAGGATGCCCTGAACCAGAAAAGTAATGGTGCTCTTTCTCCCAAAGAAATAAAATGATCAGGGAACCAAGGAGTGGAGCTTGGGACCTCTCATAATTACACCAAATGAGAGACTTATTTTGCTCCTATTCCAAAAGCTCTGGGTCCTGCTGATTTAGAAGGAAAGATTACTCATATTAAAGGACACAATAATGATTTTGAATGAATTGGGAGCTGAAACAGTCGCTTGTCTATTTTGAGATCTCAGGGAAGAAAGGAAGGAAGGAAGAGAGGAGGAAGGAAAAAGGGAGAAATGGAGGGAGGAAGAGAGGGAGGGAGAGATGGAAAGAAGGTGGAGGAGAGGAGAGGAGTCAATCGCGGGGAAATAGTGTTATTAGTGGGTAAAGTTTGATTCGGAACAGGAGATTTAGTTTCAAAGTAGCTCCCTATAAAATACTGAGCACCTTCTTATTAACTAGTAAGTAAAAATACTTGTAAGTTAACTTTATAGTAAAAAACCTGAAAGATACCATCTGTATTAGCTCAGGTTGCCATACAAAATACCATAGACTAGGTGGCTTAAACAACAGAAATTTATTTTATCATAGCTCTGGAGGCTGGAAGTTCAAGACCAGGTTGTCAGCACGGTTGGCTTCTGGTGAGAGCCCTCTTCCTGGCTTGCAGATGAACACTTTTGGGCTGTATCCTCTGACAGCAGACAGAAATTAAAAGAGAGAGAGAGAGAGAGAGAGAGAAATTCTTATTCAGTCACTAATCCTATATGAGAATCTTGCCCTCATGACTTCATCTACACCTAATTATTTCCCAAAAGCCCCATCTCCAAATCCCAACACATTGAGGGTTAGGGCTTCAATATATGAATTTTGGCAGTAGAGGGGACAAAATTTGGCTCATAGCACCATATTAATTAAGCGATAAAAGTCACTATGCACCAATAACAGGACAAATTGATATCATATGTCTCCTGATGTGATGCACTAAAAAGAATAGCATAACTTTTGTGGTTATGTAAAAATACATAGCCTGAATCTGGTCCTCAGGAAAACATCAGACAAATCCAAACTGAAAGAGATTCTGCAAAATAACTGGCTTGTTCTCATCAAAATGTCAAAGTCATAAAAAATATGGAAACTGAAGAACTATTCCAAATTGATGAAAACTTAAGAGACATGACAACTAAATATATGTGATTTTGGATTTGATCCTGGACCAGAAAGAAAATGGTGGTTATAAGGGACATTGCTGAGACAGCCAACAACATTTGAAAAGGGTCTGTGGATTAGTTGTAGTATTATCTCAGTATTAATTTCCTGGTTTTGGTGGTTGCGTTGTGATTATATAACAGAATAGTTTTATTTGAGGCAAATGTACATACTGAAGTATTTATGAGTTCAGATAGAGAGAAGTAAAATGTTAGTGGGGCAGTTGGGTGAAGAGTATACAGGAATCTTTTGTACTATCCTTGCAACTTTTCCATACATATGAAATTATTTCAAAATAGACAGTTAAAAACAAATAAACAAAAAGGATCAGCTGAGATCAGAGTAGGGAGCAGTAAGCAAGCAAGTGCAAAAGAGGCGTTTGACCAGAGGGCAAATACTGAAATTGGTACTGTGTATCATGAAGGCACTTTAATTTTCTGAGTCAGGTCAGGGATATTGGATGCAGGTGGTCCTGCAGGATGCCGGGACCCTCGAAAAGGGCTAAAATTCTCACATCTTGATAGCACTCCCCTCAACTGATTGCAGAAGCACATAAATTCTCTTTGCAGGAAAGCCAGGTTTCTCACAGATTTAGATCAATCAAATATGAATTCATAATGAAGGCAACTGACATATAGAGATACAAATCATAATAGATGACAATAAGTTGAAATAATGAATAGATTTAGACTTCTGAAGACTTTGGATATTGGAATTATCAGATATAGAATATACAATATGTACATGTTTACAAAATATTATAAAAGATGAAATTGTAAAGCTAAGTGAGCCATAAGAGACTATCCAAGGTACCAAGGCAGATTTAAAAAACAAACAAATAAAACTTTTTGACATTAAAAACTTTATTGTTGAAATTTGAAAATCAATGGTGGATAAGTTAAACAGAGTCCAGGAAGAAAAGAAGAGAGAAACAGTGACCTGGAAGATAGAGATGATAATTTTATGGTGGATGCAACTCAGAGAGACAAGGAGATGAAACATATAATAGAGGTTAAATATATAGAATGAGAAATGTAATATATATATAATCATAGTCCCAGAAGCAGAAAATAGAAAGAATGGAGAAGCCATATTTAAAGAAATAATGGCTATAAACTTTCTAGAACAGCTAAAAGGCAAGAATTCACAGGCAAAGGACAATATATACCAAGCAGGGTAAACAAAAATAAACCCACACCTATACATGTTTTAGTGGAATTGTAGCATACCACAAGCAAAAAGAACATCTTAAAAGTAGACAGAGAGAGAAGGCAGATCCTCTCCAAAGGATGACAATTACTCAGACAGGTGCTAAAAGAAGTCAGAAAATATAGAATAACATCCCCAAAGTGTTGAGAGAAACAAATGTCAATTTAGATTTCTATATCATGAAAACTTACTATCTGAGGCCGGGTGAGGTGGCTCACGCCTGTAATCCTAGCACTTTGGGAGGCGGAGGTGGGAGGATTGCTTGAGGCCAGGAGTTCGAGAGCAGCCTGAGCAAGAGTGAGACCCCGTCTCTACTAAAGATAGGAAGAAATTAGCCGGACAACTAAAAATATATAGAAAAAATTAGCCGGGCATGGTGGCCATGCCTGTAGTCCCAGCTACTCGGGAGGTTGAGGCAGAAGGATCGCTTGAGCCCAGGAGTTTGAGGTTGCTGTGAGCTAGGCTGATGCCACGGCATTCTAGCCGGACTCTATCTCAAAAAAAAAAAAAAAAAAAACAACAACAACAACAAAAAAACAGACATGATGCCAGGATGCACTGGGGTAAAGGAACTGAGGTAGATAGGCCTTTACTGTGAGAGTTTATTATTATCTGGCTAGGAGTTAGGCTGTGTTTACTGTTTGTTGTCGCTATATGTGTTAGAGGTTAAAATTTTTTCTAACATCCTTGTTTTTGTATCCCCTGTTTTCTTTGGGTTTCCCTAGAGAATTGAGCCTGACCCTTGCAGTTTTTTCATTTATAATCCACTGCTATTATGCAGGAACCTAACTAATATTGTAGTAAGATATGAAGGGAGAGGAAGTAGTCTGTAATCCTACGAGTAGGTTTCAATCTTTTAGTGAGCCTGTGCGCCTGGGCTGTGACCTTCAAAAGCCCTTCTCAGCTTTTTTTTTTTTTCTTTAGGTGAGATAGCAAGACTAAAAGGGGCTGGAATTGGGTATTTTCCTTCCCCCAAGTCAGTAAGTCTCTGAAAAATAGTTTCTTTGAGGGCAGTCAGTTGTTAGAGAAAACAGAGAGTTCTAGGCTTATTTCAAATGGTTACTTTTCCCCTCTCCCTGCCAGAAGCTCGAAGGGATTTTTCTCCAATGTTCACCCTGGGAACTCGATAGAGCTCCTGAAGGTAAAACTCAGGAAAGCGTGGGGACCCCCTAAGACTGAGCCCCTGGAGTATTTAACCCTCAAGCTTGTCCACTCTGAGCCTCTAGCAATTTGTCAATTACGGTTTAAGTTTTCCTACCAGTGCCAGCTCCAGGGGCAGGCTTCTGCTCCCGGTGAGATGTGATTCTCAGTATATACCTCTTCTCTAGTTTTGGGGGTAGCAGTTTGCCCTGTGACCTCAATTCTCTGATGGATTTAAGAAAACTTGTTCGTTTGTTCAGTTTTTCCTTGTTGTGAGCAAGCTCTTTGTATGTCAGACCAGAAACCAGAAGTACCTTAATTAATATTTCCACATCAATGAGTTGTAATTTAAATTTCTAGCCTAGGCTTTTCCTCTGAGCTGCAGCCCATCTATATTCCCACTTGACTGTTTCAGGGGTACCTCAACTCAATGTAACGAGACCAAATTTATGATCTTCCCCTCCCCGTAATAACTGGTCATTCGATTTTCCCCACCTCAGAAATGGGACCCCATCAGCCTGATTCCCAGGTGGCAGAATTCATCCTGGATAGCTTCCTGTCTTACTCTTCCACATCCAGTAGCTCACCAAGTCTTGTTGAGTTTACTTCTTTGATACCTTTCAAAAAAATCCACGCATCTTTCTTTCTATTGTCACTATCTCGGTCCCAGTCACTTGTTAACAGCTACAATAACTGCCTGCTTTTTTCCACTCCATCCCTGAAGACTTTTCCACCTCTCCCAGCCATTCAAAATGCAAATGTGATGATGCCGCACCGCATTGCTCTGTGTCCCCCAGACCTGGGTCAGCCCTTGCAGCACGCTGGGCCCCTCGCCCTCTGCGGACTTTGTGTAAGTGCTGCCCCCTCTGTCTGGAATGTACTCTCCCTTCCTGCCAACAGGTTCATACACCAGCATTTTTTCAGATCCCAATTCAAGCCTCATGCCTTCAGGGAAACCTCTGCCGCTCCCCAAGCTAGATTCCTGTCCTCGCCCTCCTGTTGCATAGAAGCCTGTCCTGCCTCTTCACAGCACTTAGGTGCTCTGTAGTGACATACTCAGTACTGAGTTTATTTAGTGGATGTCTGAACCAGAGAGAAGGGAACGAGTCTCTCTCACATTATATCTCCAGCCCTTAGTGTAGGGTCTAGTACAAAGTAGCTGCTGAGAAATATTTATTAAATGACTAAATTAAATCTCTCATCCATATTCTGATACCTCCCAGATGTACATAACCAGCCTGACCCTAATCTCAACCTAGAAACTCCAGCTCATACTGGCAAGTTCCTCCTGGCTTACCCACAAAGAATCCCCCCTCCTCCTCCAGAGCATTGGGACCTGGTGAATTTCACTGCCCTTTGTCACTTCAGGCAGAACCTGATGGCCATCTCAGATTCTTCCCTCTCCCTCAGTCACCATATTCGGGAAGCCCTAAGCCTGAGGCAGGAAGTCTTCCTGCCTTCTACATATCTCTCAAACCTTGCCAGGGTCCCTCCCCTACTTCAGACTGACTACTGTCACCTCTTGCTTATATTTCTATTGTAGCCTCCAAACTGGTCTCCTTAGAAAATCTTGTCTTTCCAGAGGATTTTCCACAAAGAACTCTCTTTGAAACCCAAATTGCATTCTTTTTTTTTTTGAGACAGAGTCTCACTCTGTTGCTGGGGCTAGAGTGCCCTGGCATCAGCCTAGCTCACAGCAACCTCAAACTCCTGGCCTCAAGCGATCCTTCTGCCTCAGCCTCCTGAGTAGCTGGGGCTACAGGCATGCACCACCATGCCCGGATAATTTTTTCTATGTATTTTTAGTTGTCCAGCTAATTTCTTTCTATTTTTAGTAGAGACGGGGTCTGGGTCTTGCTCAGGCTGGTCTCGAACTCCTGACCTTGAGTGATCCTCCTGCCTCGGCCTCCCAGAATGCTAGGATTACAGGCGTGAGCCACCTCAACCAGCCCAAATTACATTCTTAAAATGAAATTAGATCTGTGTTTATTCTGTTCTGTTCTATGTAATTCTATTCACTTAATGGGTTTTACAGCCCACAGATCCACCTTCCAGCCTCCACACTGCCCTTCCCAACTAAGCCCGTCTCCCAGGCAGCTTTTCCAGTCCCTCACAGGAGCCGCACGCAGCCTCTCATGTCTATGCCTCTGCTCGGCTCTTCCTCCCCCAACACCTGCTCTCTCCCTTCCTGCACCCTTCATCTGGCCAACCCCTACTCAAGTCGGGGCTGAGGTTTCTCACAGAGAGTCCCACGGCCCGCCACATTGCCCTGGTCAATGTGCCTGTCACCCTGTGGCAGACCCCTTTGCTTCTTCACCCCATGGGAATGCAAGCACCTTTCTTGCTGGGGCACTGCTTTGGCTGTGTCTTCCAGTAGGTATAGTAGGCATCTAGTCAAAATTGTTGAGCAAACGCAAGGACACTAAATTCAGAAACATTAGGATGTGTTGTGATGCTGCCCCTTTAGCGAAATCTTAGCATGTAAGATGTTGAAAAGGAGGGTTATTGCCACACGAGTGGCATCTCCACTACTACTGTAGCAATGGCAAAACTTCTTTAATGGTAGCACACGTGTGTTCTCACTAGTTCCTGAATCAAGAAAGGCAAATCTAGCAGGACACATACCCTGAGCAGGCAGTGGAAGAATCGGGGTCCATGGCTGACGTTGCTGTGATGTGTGGCCGCCACTGTTGGCTGCATGGCAGTTGGTCCCATCGAAGGGAAAGCTTTTAGAAATCTTTGCTTAAATGGCAGTCCTTTGGCTCTTACCATCAGTCTGCAGAGAAAGGTGCACTGTAACAGCTGCTACGGGTGTTTTCTTACTTTCCCAAAACCTAGGAAAAGGGGGAGAACTTGAAAGTCTTCTCGCTGAAACGAATGCTGGGGGCAACTGAAGGGCTGACGATCAAAGACTCCAGGTGTTTGGCAGAGACTCTCGTCTCCAGGAGAATGCAGGGGAGGTATGAAAGTGGAAAGGGGGAAGTAGTGTGTGGGGAAATGGTGACGGCTATATTCTAAATCCAGGCTAAACATAGCAAAAATTCTTGGGGTTTTGCCCATGATTTAAAACTGAAGGGGAAAGGTAACTTTTTCTCTATTCTGTGCCCAATAGTGCCAGAGTCTGGCAAGGGAGGTGTATCATGAATAAGAGTCACGGGAACATGGATGCTCTGTAGCACAAGCTTCCCCAGACAGGGAGGAGGAACAACATGCCTGTCTCTTAGGGTCAACTGGACATAGGCTTCCTTTTCAGAATAGGATGAGACAGACATGGATGGGATCGCTTTTGAGTGTAGCTGGGACCCCCACTGGTCCCTCATGTCCTGCTTAGCCCTTGCCCCCAGAAATTATCATATTAAAATAATGTTCTTATTTTGTTTTGAGTCAAAAACTTAGTTAAGGCAGGAAGTAAAATCTATAAAATGTGGCCTGAAGGGAGTCGGTGGAAGTGAGGAGGGGTTAGGACGCTCAGGGACAGCTGTGCCAAAGAGGGGCCTTAGAACTAAAGCCAGAGAAGAGGTGGGGAATGCAGCTCTCGTGGCAGAAGGAACCACAGCAAAGACCCTAAAAAACAAGTGTTTGGAGTGTCTGAGGGGCTGCAAAATGGCGAGTGGCAGGGCGTGTGCGAGGCAGGGGCGAGAGGGGCAGCTAGTTCGTGCAGGGCCACAGAAGAACTTGGGAGTTTGCTGTTAACACAACTTTCCAAAGGATTTCAAGCAGGAAAGTAATATACTCATATGTGTAGGTTCAAATATCATGCTGGCTTCCACGTAGCAAAAGACCTTGGAACCGTAGGGATGAATGAAATGTGGACAGGAAGGAGCCGGGAGCTGAGGCTGGGAGTCGTGAGAGAGGCCACTGTGGTCCTCCAGGCATGAGATGCGGTGGTGGCAGGTGAACCGCTGAGATGCCATGGGCAAGACTGGCTGGGGACACCAGAGCAAATAGCTCCAGTTTCAGGCTTGGGTGTGGGGTGTGAGACGGAAACAGAGGAAGCAAAAGAAGAGTTAGTAGGTGTTTGGTACATTGATTAACTGACTCACCTGGTAGCTGAGTTGTTGACGAATGTGCAAACTTCCCTTTCCTGTGAGATTTCCACGGCTTCCGGGCTGCCGGCTGTTTGCCAAGATTCCTGTTTTTACCTTTCTGTGATAGGAGGCTAACATACTCACCTCCCAATGCTGTTAGGAAAACAAAATAGATAATACTGACATCAAACTTTCTGAGAAGAGACAAGTGGACTGGACACAGAGGCCCTTCTTGATGTTAGTGTTGGGCAAACACACAGATTAGAATTCACGCTCTGACAAGCCTGTGCAGGAGATGTTGCTGTTGTCCATTCAGCTGAGGAGAAGACTGAGGCCCAGCGAGTTTGTGTAATGGGGCCACAGTCGCAGTGCCGCTGGGTCGGCCCAGGTGTGCAGAGTTGAAGGTGAGTAGTGGTGGAAAGGGGTTTGTTGGCATGGTTCCTGCAAGAAGGGGGAAAACAGGTTCTTGTGCTTGTTAACACCCTGCTTTCTGATCCCAGCGTGGAGCAGAGGGATCCCTGCATTGTGATTTAAGTCTTGTGTTGCAAGAGGGAAACTGGGGAGGAGGGCACCCCTGCACACTTGTAGCCTTGAATCTCCTTTGAAGTGCAATGCCAAGAAGTCAGTCTCTCCTCCCAGACTGGGGCTGGAACCTCAGCGCCAGGAGTGCAGGTGCTGATGCTGAGGCTGATTGGGTTAGCTGGGCTGGAATGCACCTGAGGCCTGGAAAGGGCATGAAGGAACTGACCCTAGGCACACACAAAGGCCTGAGGCCTTGAAGCACCCTGGCTTTGCATACCTGACACCATCCTGGTGTGCTCCTCCCAGCAGGAGTTGCAGCCTCTCATCCCAGGATTGTGGAGCTGTCCACTGCTCTTCCAGGAGCTTAAGCCATTCTGCCTCCCTTATGCAAACTTCATAGGTAGGTAGGGGAAGCTCAGACCGGCCCCACAGATCCTCCCTGCCCTGGGCACATCTGTTCTTGGCCTCTGCCATGCTTGCTAAGGGTCTGACTGTCTCTTGTTCTGGGTAGTGAGCAACTTAAGTCAGGGAATAGGTCTCAGCCATCTTAGTATCCTCAAAGCCCAGCACAGGGCATGGTGCCCCAAGGAGGTTTGCTGAGTCAGTGGATACATTTCCTGTGAGTCCAAGCTCCCCAACATTTGGCTTCCCTGGCAGTTTCAGAGCTGGAGACCCTATGGGCTGCTGGCTCGTAGGGAGACAGCTGATCCTGAGGAGGAGGACACGCCAAGGGAAAGCAATTTCCCTCCCCACTGCTTACCTTCCTGTGCTGACAAAAAAGAACCCAGGCACAAAATCCAACCTCTGGGAGCATACGAAGGAAATGCCTGCAGGGGAACATCACTGAACTGGGGGGCAGGAGCCTGGGTTCTAGGCCCATGTCTTCAACCAACAAGCTGGGTGGCCTTGGGCAAGTCACTTAACCTCTCTGTGCCTCTCCTTTCTCCACTTTGAAATGGAGAGGTGCTGTAGTAGGTTAAGGGCAGGCGGGCTCTGACATCATACGGCCTAATTTCAAACCCCTGTTTGACCATTTACCTGCAGCAAACAGATCTGTGGTGATGGCCCAGTCATGTACTCCCCAAGACTTAGTATTCTCATTGGTGACACAGTTAATAACTATATCTACTTCACAGAGTTGAGATGTTAGTGTAGCTATTTTATACTTAATATATGTGTTTTCTTTTTCTTTCTTTCTTTTCCTTTTTTTTTTTTTCTTTTAGAGACAGGGTCTTGCTATGTTGCCTAGGGTGGACTCAAACTCCCAGATTCCAGAGATCCTCCGGCTTCAGCTTCTCAAGTAGCTGGGACCAGGTGTGTGCCACCACACCAGCCCAGCTTTTAATATATGTTTTTCAGGACAGTTCCTGGCACCTGATAAGTGAGTTATTATTATTATAATGTTTGTCTTTTTTTAAATGACAAAGGACTGCTCTTCATGCCCCCCAGGGTTTCGGAGATGTTCCCTTGACATCATGAATAAAAAAGCAGGGAGGAATTCAGTAGTTATCTGATCTTTTCTAGCCGTTTTTTGTTTTAAAATCTGACAAGAAATTCCTTCTTTTTTCAGCAGTGCCAGCACCTAGTCACACTCCCCAGCTGACAGTTTTCCATGACAAAGGCAAGGCCGCCAGGTCTCTAGCCCAGGAGCCCCAAATCTCCAGCCTCAGGAAAACATAGGAGGTGGGGTGGGGTTATTTCTCATTAACAATCGCAAGGTTTTAACTACTAGAGCAGCTAAAAAAACCAAAAACCAGTTAGACCCTGAAGATTTAGGATCTTTCCAAGTTCTGGAAAATCTCTGGAAGAGAGGCACAGTTTAAGAGTTTGCTCTGAAGTTCAGCAATGCGGCCAAAGCTCCGCCCGGTCTGGGAGGAATTTGTGAGCACCCCTGGGGGGTGGAGGGAGGAGGAAGGGGTGCAAAGACACACAGGTTTTGAATCCTCTGGGCTTCCTCGGCTGCCCTTTTTTCCAGTAAGTTCAAGAATGGGTTGAAGGATCTAAAAGTGTCAAGAAGGAAATCTGAAACCTACTTATTAATTCCTCACCTTCTCCTTTGCCCCTGTCTTATTTTGAATGGCTCACTAGGTCCTAGAAGGCTGGAAGGCAACTGCATGAAATTATAAATGTGCCCATTTACCTTCAGCCTGGCCTGCAACTCAAACATCAACTCCCGCCCCCCAGGGAAACCCCAGAGAGAGAAAGTCCCCTAACTACGTATTACCAGACCACATCTTTTCCTCTCACTGTTCCAAGCAACAGAAAGTGAAATTTAGCTCAGATCCTGAATTTCTCAGATACCAAGTTTCTGACCTGGTTTCCCAGGCAGAAAATGTCATGGAGGTAGGAAATCTGTGCCTATTGGGTGCTGGTGCAGATTTTGACCTGGAAGCATCACTGGCCCCAGGAGCATCTTCCCCTTTCTTTTAAGCCAGTGCCCAGCAGCAGTGGGTTCTCTGCTGGGGACTTGCCATAGCACAGCCTCTCCAGTCCTGGGAGAGGGGACTGAGCCACTGGCTGCCCTTTGTCATTATTGGGGAGATCAGAAATGGATTGTTCTTCACTCTGTCATCTAGATGGCATTATTCTGGCATTTCAGGTCTATCAACTATCCAGATCTAGATACTTTGAAATACATTTTTTTTTTTTTTTGAGACAGAGTCTCACTTTGTTGCCCGGGCTAGAGTGAGTGCCATGGCGTCAGCCTAGCTCACAGCAACCTCAGACTCCTGGGCTTAAGCGATCCTACTGCCTCAGCCTCCCGAGTAGCTGGGACTACAGGCATGAGCCACCATGCCCGGCTAATTTTTTTTTTTGTATATATATTTTTAGTTGGCCAGATAATTTCTTTCTATTTTTAGTAGAGACGGGGTCTCACTCTTGCTCAGGCTGGTCTCGAACTCCTGACCTCGAGCGATCCACCCGCCTCGGCCTCCCAGAGCTAGGATTACAGGCGTGAGCCACCGCGCCCGGCCTCATTTTATTTTTTTAATATAAATTTAGGGGATACAAGTGCAGGTTTTGTTTTGTTTTGTTTTGTTTTGTTTTTGAGACAGAGTTTCACTTTGTTGCCCTGGCTAGAGTGCCGTGGCGTCAGCCTAGCTCACAGCAACCTCAAACTCCTAGGCTTAAGCAATCCTTCTGCCTCAGCCTCCTGCTCAAGCTGGTCTCAAACTCCTGACCTTGAGTGATCCTCCCACCTCAGCCTCCCAGAGTGCTAGGATTATAGGCGTGAGCCACCCCGCCCAGCCTGTTTTGTTTTGTTTTTTTTGAGACAGAGTCTGGCTCCTTTGCCCTGGCTAGAGTGCCATGGCATCAGCCTAGCTCATAGCAACCTCAAACTCCTGGGCTCAAGCAATCCTTCTGCCTCAGCCTCCTGAGTAGCTGGGACTACAGGCATGCACTACCATGCCCGGCTAATTTTTTTCTATATATATTTTTTTAGTTGTCCAGATAATTTCTTTCTATTTTTAGTAGAGACGGGGTCTCGCTCTTGCTCAGGCTGGTCTCGAACTCCTGACCTTGAGCGATCCTCCCGCCTCAGCCTCCCAGAGTACTAGGATTACAGGCGTGAGCCACCGCGACCAGTGCAGTTTTGATACATGGATACACTGTGTAGTGAAGTGTGGGCTCATAGTGTAACCATCACCCAAATAATGTGCATTGTATCCATCAAGTATTAATAGTTTCTTATCCCTCACCCCGTCCCACCCTTCCGAGCCTCCAATGTCTATTATCTACACTCTATGTCCATGTGTACACATTATCAAGTACACTTTAATCATGTTTTTTTCTTTCTTTCCAAGAAACCCTTATGCCTATGCCCTGCCCCTTCTCCCTGCAAAAGTTTATTATTGTTTGGTCAAAATTATTCCCAGCCCCAGGTCTCTATTAATACAAATAATTAGATGCCAAAAAGAAAGCTACCCTAAGAATTTACAATCAGGAACTAAAATATTGCTGGATTCTACCTCCAGTGTGACAGGGCAAACCAGTAGGTCTCAGTTCTGAGAAATGCCTCAATTATTGGGTTGCTGCTCCTGCTCATGACTGATTTTCTTTGGGAGAAAAGGCATTGCATTGGACAGAAACTGTCCTGTGCCAGAAGCCCAGAGGCCTGTTTATTTAGGGCTCAACTACTAGTTCTAGGACCTAGGACTTTGGTGGTTGGGGGAGGAGGTAGGTCATAGATCAGTGGTTCTTAACTGGGGATAATTTTGTACCACCCCTCCTCCCCCACCACCTGCTCAGGGGACATTTGGTGATCTCTGGAGATACTTTTGGTTTCGGCTGGGTGGGTGGGAGCTGTTTCTGACATCTGATAGGTAGAGATCAGGAATGCTGCTACACATCGTGTAACGCATAAGACAGATGCTACAGGGAAGAATCTCCCAGCTCCAAACATCAGTAGTGCTGATGTTGAGAAACCCTGGTCTAGATCATCATTTGGGTTCCTGTAGATGGGGCCAGTTTCCAGCTATTTCCTTGGCAAGGAAGGGCTGTCTGCAGGCCCCCTGAGGACCACACCCGAGGCTGCAGAGCTCTACCTGTGGCGTGAAGCCTCACAGCACCATTTCTTTCTGGAACAATGTTTGTCTGATACACTGAAATTCAGTTTAATCTAAATAACACAACCATTACTGTTAGAAATAAACAAAATGCTCATATACCTATAGATCCTCCCTAAAGAGTAGTTGTTTTATTCCAGCCCTTTCTGACATGGGTAAGTGGAATTAAAAAAACCAGTTGTCTACCCTCCACACAAAGTCCCTGGAGTGGTTTCGGTGCCATGCCACTCACATCTCTGTTCCTTTAGGACAAAGAAGCTGAAGACAAGAAAGTAGTAATGCCCAAGAGGCCAGAAGTTATCCCACTTGAAGTTTATTTCATGTGATTCTTCACAGCATGCAGTGCCCTTTCTTGGGAAAAAAATTTTTTTTTGCTGCCCTGGTTTACATTATAAATTAATTTACAAATATAGAATTGTGTTAGAAACAGTATTTATAAAAGTCCATACAGTTTCATATTTACAAAAATATCCATAGAAATTGTTTTTTTTTGTACACATAGTATGGGGGTAGGTAGTCTCTTTGGCTATCTTTCTGCATAATATTAAGTAATGGTGATGTAACTTGTACCTCAATAGCTGTTTAAAAAAATAATGTTCTGTATGTATATTTCAAAATAAAGTATTTTTTAAAGTAATGCTGAGAGAGTCTTGAAAAAGAATACACAGGGAAAAGTTTAAAAAATATATTTTTTCTTTTTACAATGTGCTTGTGTTCCTGTTTCTAAAAAAAAATTAAAACCACAAACCAGCCAGCTCACAACAAAGATTTAAAAGCATATCTTCTCTCATTGCTGCAGAAAAAAACCCAGAACACAGCACAAAGGCAACTCACAGGACATTTTCTTCATCTTAATAGAACACTTTCCATAAATTCAACAAGTATCCTCATTTTAATTAACTCTTTTAGAATAAATTCTGTCATTCAAACCAATAGTGGGTGACTTTACCATGTACGAGGCACTCTGCTGGGCACTGGAAGGATGACCAAAAAATTATTTAAATAGCTGGGTGGGAGGATTGCTTGAGGTCAGGAGTTTGAGATCAGCCTGAGCAAGAGCAAGACCTTGTCTCTACTAAAAATAGAAAAAAACAGCCAACTAAAAATAGAAACAAAAAATTAGTCTGGCGTGGTGGCGAGCACCTGTAGTCCCAGCTACTCGGGAGGCTGAGGCAGTAGGATCGCTTGAGCCCAGGAGCTGGAGGTTACTGTGAGCTAGGCTGAGCCACGGCACTATAGCCCCAGGACAGAGCAAGACTGTCTCAAAAAAAAAAAAAAGAAAGAAAAGAAATTATTCAAATGAAGATACCTCTGTGAAGTGAAGGAGAGGGCTAAAATAAATAAAATTCTTTTTTTAATTTTAAGACTAGTCAAGTGAAGTGAGGGGAGAAGGAACAAAGAAATCTGTAACTGGTTGTGATGGACTAGTTGTAAACACCACTGCACTCAGACCAGCCTCTTTTTAAAACATTTGACCACAAATGATTTATTGTATTAAAAACTATAAAACTCAATTTAAAAGGTATTTTTAATAAAATTTTTTCAATAATTTGTTAGAAAATGAAATATCCAGGACACAAGCTAAAAGGGACAGGATGCCAGGCTAACGACCATAAGCTAGGACAATGGTCACCCCAGACCCTGGACCGTGGCAAGAGTTAGAGATGATATCTACCTTTGCTGTTCAGGAGAACATATCAAATGACTTTTATTTCAATCACAATCTTTGGTCAAATGAGATCTAGCTCCATTCCTACCGCCTATATACTTATGTCTGCCTATGGAGGCTTGCTTCTTGGTTTTTCAGGAATTAGAACACAGAGGTTACAAGCACCAGCTCTGGAGCCAGACTGCCTGGATCCAATCCTGGGTTTACTGTTTATTGTTTGACCTTGGGTAAGCTACCTAACATCTTGGACTTTCACTTGCCTCATGTAATAACACCTCCCTCCCAAGGATGCTATGCAGATCAAATGAGTTAATACATGTCAAGCGTTTAGAACAGTGCCTGGCACACAGACTGGCTGTGTGCAGTTTTTTTTTTTTTTTTTGAGATAAGAGTCTGGCTCTGTTGCCCAGGCTAGAGTGCCGTGGCATCAGCCTAGCTCACAGCAACCTCAAACTCCTGGGCTCAAGCAATCCTTCTGCCTCAGCCTCCCGAGTCGCTGGGACTACAGGCATGCACCACCATGCCTGGCTAATTTTTCTATATATTTTTAGCTAATTTCTTTCTATTTTTTTAAATAGAGACAGGGGTCTTGCTCAGGCTAGTCTTGAACTCCTGAGCTCAAACGATCCACCTGCCTCGGCCTCCCAGAGTGCCAGGATTACAGGTGTGAGCCACCGCGCCCGGCCTTGTGTGCACAGTTTTACTGTTATTAGTATCTACCATGTACCAGACAGAGGAGACTTCTGAGCTAGATATAGCTTAAGGGTTTGTGGTGTTGCCTTATATGGTATGATAAAAACTTTAATTAGAGGCAAAAGATACAAAGTTGGAGGTTTCCTATAAAAATCCAGATATCTTCTGGGAGGCTGAGGCAGGAGGATCACTTGAGGTCCAGAGTTTGAGACCAGCCTGGGTAAGAGTAAGACCCTTTCTCTACTAAAAATAGAAAAATTAGCTGGGCATGGTGGTACACACCTGTAGCCCCAGCTACTGGGGAAGCTGAGGCAGGAGGATTGCTTGAGCCCAGGAGTTTGAGGCTACAGTGAGCTACGATGATGCCACTGCACTCTAGACTGGGTGACGGAGTGAGACTCTTGTCTCAAGAAAAAAAAAAAAATTAGAATGCTGTGATGTGAGAGATAACCAGTTGCTCACAGCAGCCTTTAGCTGATCGGTACCAACCATTGTCTACTGGCTCAGTTGCCAATTGCTGTTGGTTTTCTCAACCAGTAACTATTAGCTTATGGTTTTTAGTCACCTGTACACATCTGAGCTTGCCACCCTGGAATACAGTGATGAACAAAACAGACATGGTCCCTGCCCTCCCTGGGGTCACAGGCTACCTATCCCAGAACACAGTGAGGCGGCTTTCTCTCTAGAGAGGCCCATATCCAGAGAAACTTGTAAAAGCTCACTGGGTTGTACACAGAGTTGCCTACTACACACACCCTTGTTACTCCACATGTGGTCAAAGGACCATAAGGTCTCCAGGAGCTCCACAGAAATGCAGAACCTCAGGTCCTACCCCAGACCTACTGACTTGGACCCTGCATTCTAAGCAGAATGTGTGCATATCCCAGGCGTGCATGCTGAGTGAGGTATGAGAAGCACTCCTCTACACCTCAGAGCCCTCTCGGGGGTAGATGAGGCTGTTGACCATGCTGAAGTTGTAGAAGGGGCTGCCGAAAGGGCTGCTCTGGCCCCCGCTGGTGCTGGCAGGGAAAGGACTGTAATAGGAAGATCTCTGGCTGCCGCTGTTGCCGGTGCTGTTACCCAGCTGCAAGGCATCTGGTGAGGCCTCGGAGATGGAGGTGGGGGGGAATGTGCCGCTGGAGGGCAGCTGAGCCCCCTGGATTCCTAGGTGGCGGCTGCCAGGGAGAGCTCGCTGGGCATTCGCGCTGCCGCTGACACTCAAGGTGCTGAGACTGCTGAAGAATGTGTTGAGGCAAGGGGTGGAGGTGAGCATGGATCCTCCAGGAGAAGAGGCAGTACTCTTGGTGCCCTCGGGAGGCTCTGGGGACTGGGAAGGCCTCAGCAGAGAGGAGGGGCTGTCTCCACCTGGCTTCCCTGCTACTGCAGACCCCAATCCTGAGGAGAGCCCTTCTTCTGATTTTGATGTCCCGGAAGCCAGTGTGGAACTGCTGCTGGCCTCAGAGCGGCGCTTTCGCTTCCGACGAAAGTTCCCATTGTCAAACATTTTCTCACAGTTTGGATCCAGAGTCCAGTAATTACCTTTCCCTGAGAAGATGAGAAAGAAAGACAAGTTAGAGAAGACCTATTCTATGCCTGGGAGGACAGCAGACCCTCATTAAATGAGGACAAAGATGTTCAATCCACTCTACTATTTAAACTCACTCTCTTTGGGGGAAAATTTTAGTCTTTGCTTCAAGGAAAAATCTGGAACAAAGATGTTCTGCCAATTTCCCCTCCTCCTGGCAGTGTTTGCTACTTAAATCTTTAGACCTAACTCTATTTCCCTGGCACTTATGATTAAATCACCCAACCCTTTCACTTATTCTAGATCCAAACTGTGTAACCTTGCAAAATCATGTAATTCTGACGCTACCTAAACTTGAGCCTGTTTCTTTATTTATAAAACAGGGAAAAGAATACTATCCATCTAGTAGATAGACTGTGGAGATTAAATGATATTTCATCATAATAGCCAGCACACAATAAGCAGTGAAAAAACTGCTTTATATTTATTATAATTATTTATTATATTTATCATATTTATTATAATTATTTATATATTTATTATAATTTATTTATTTATTAGAAATTTATCATTGGCTAAAAATGCACAACTTCCCACCTCTGAAAAAAAAATATCCCACTGGAAAAAGGCAACATCAAAATCACAAAAATTATTATAGAGCAATCAATTGTTGTAACCATGCATTAGAGAGCATATATTTGAAGTATAAGGAAGCTCCTGCAGTCTACATTTCCTCATCTTGGGCAGGACCTGCCCTTGCAAATCTTGAAAGCCTTTCTTTTTTGTCCACTGGGCAAATGTTGAACACCAAGGTCTCATTTAATGCATGCAATGCTAGTTTTCTGCTTAGAAAATTTCCCTCACCATTCACCACAATTGAGGTAGAAAAGATCCATCTTCTTGGAGGTTTGTATCTCCCAACAGCTGTTTTACACTTTCGGCAAAAAGAATCTTTGAAGTTTGAAAGTACTATTAAGAACTTACCTTGTAGTGAGTGCTTACATGGATAACCTCAGCTACTCCTCACAGCTCTATGGAGAGAGGTGATATTACTGCCCCACTTTTCACATGCGGAAACTGAAGTACAGACCGGTTAGTAACTTGCCATATTTGTAGTTAGCCATAGTAGAGCAAGGATTTAAGCAGGCTGGCTCCAGAATCAGCATTCTTTTTTTCTTCTAATTTTTAAAAAACTTAAACATTTTTCAGGACTGATACGGCAGGTGAGATGTTAACACAGACTCAGCATTCCTTTTTTTTTTTTTAACCTTTTTTCTTAAAATTTTTTATTGATATATAATTTTTGTACATTTTTATGGGGTACATGTGGTATTTTGTTACATGTACAGAATGTGTAATGATCAAGTTAGGGTATTTGGGATAGCATCACCTCAAATATTTGTCATTTCCATGTGTTGGAAACTTTCAAGTCTTCTAACTATTTTAAAATATACAGTACATTGTTGTTAACTAGCGTCACCCTACTCTATCGAATATTGGAAAATCTCCCTCCTACCTAAGTGTATTTTTGTACCCATTAACCACCCTCTCTTCATCCCCCCCACCCAGGCTCTGGTAACCATCGTTCTACTCTCTACATCCATGAAATCAATTTTTTTAGCTCCCACATATGGAGGACAACATGCATTCTTAACTAACCACTGGCTTAAGCTGCCTCCAGAAACTATCATGCTCTTCCCTGCACCCATTATCTTCATTGAACCACTTTCTGCAAATAGTTGCAGAAAAAAAAATTATATAACTACCGTTTAAACAATAATACCTGTACCTATCTAGATATTTATATAGTTCCACCTTGGCACCACTACTTTGACAAGAAACTAGCCACAGGTCCTTGAACCCTTAGGGTAAAGTCCAGAGTTTACATGACAATTGACGTGATAATCTTGGGTAACTGAAAGGCCAAATCAGAGAGATGCATCTTCTAGAACGTATGCCAGTCCCATGTTTAACCACTAGCCACATGTGACTATCAGGCACTTGAAATGAAGCTAGTCCAAATTTAGATATGGTAAAATACACATGGGATTCTTAAGACTTAGTACAGAAAAAATAATGTAAAGCATCTCATTAGTAATTTTTTATATATTATATATGTGTTGAAACAATATTTTGGGTTACTTAAAAAATTAATAAATATAATGTCACCGATTTCTTTTTCAATGTGGCTACTAGAAAATTTACAATCATCTGTGGTTTGCACTGTATTTCTATTAGAAAGTGCTGCTCTAGAATGACTTTAGGGATGAGCTCATTATGAGCTTCAGAATATTTACATAATTTACAAAAATCCTAGATCTCTGCAGTGTGTGACTAAAATAGTTTCATTTCTCTCTCTCTTTTTTCTTAATTTTACCCTACTTGCAAGCTATCTTTTATTTATCGTAACGCAATCCCCTTCCCCTTGCCTTGTCCTGGGCTCCTTCTGAAAATCTCAATTAAGTGGGATTCAGTTTCTCTCTAGTTAAGCATTTCTCCACTTCCACCTCCCAGGGCCGGTGGGAGAGGACACTCCACTGTCTCCATAGCCCCCCTGACTCCTGGAGTTACTAGACCAGAACGAAGCAAATCTGGCATATTCATTTCTAAATTTCTAACCAGTTAAGGTACCAAAACCACAGTTTGCAGGACCAACCTAAAGCTCTCCCTACGTCCGTGCCCCTATCGTCAAAGCCAGGACACAGCGAGTCTCACGAACCTGACGGAGCAGGACGTGCACCTCTGGATGACTGGCCCGCCGTTTTCACCGCCTCTTTCGTGAAACGAGAAGGGATTCTCGGCTCACCTAAATCCCTTCATGACCATCCCTTATCTTGAGCGCTCACCGGTGTTCTTACTCCTAATCTTCCTACCTACTGGACCCTCCCTTCGGCGGCCTGATGAACACCACCTAGGGGTAGGCAGCCTTCTGTTAGGGGATACGGACTTCTCCCTTTTTCTCTGACTGGCCTGCCTGTGCGCGTCCGTGGGTCTAAGGGACGAACTCCTCCCTCCGAAGACCCTAGGACACTTCTTTGTCCTCTGGGTTCTCCACGGTCGGGGTGGCTGTTCCTCCACCTGCTCCCACCCCCAGCACGAGAGCAGACTCCTCGCAGACCTTCAAGCCGCACAGACACCCCCACGCCGGCTCTCGCGCCCCGCTCCCGTCCGAGCGCCGCCTCCCCGGCCGGGAAGCACCTGCCCGGCCGCCCTCACCTGGATCGTCCTCGTCGCGGGGCACCTTCTTGAAGCAGTCGTTGAGCGACAGGTTGTGGCGGATGGAGTTCTGCCAGCCGGCCTTGCTGCGCTGGTAGAAGGGGAAGCTGTCGGCCACGAACTGGTAGATGTGGCTGAGCGTGAGCTTGCGCTCGGGCGCGCTCTGGATGGCCATGGCGATGAGCGCCGAGTACGAGTAGGGCGGCCGCACCATCTTCATCAGGTCCTCGCGGCTGGCCATGGACAGCCAGCCCAGCTCGCCCGGCGCTGCGGACCCGGCGGGCGAGGCGGGCGCGGCGGGCGCGGGCTGCGCGAAGGGCCGCTGCGCGCAGCCGAAGGTGCCCGCGGTGGGAGGCGGCTGCAGGAAGGGCCCGGCTGCGGCCCCGGGGGGCGGCGGCGGCGGCGGGGCGCCCAGGTACGCAGCGGCTGCGGCAGCGGCGGCCGAGGGCGGGCCACCCACGCCGGGCCCGTTGAGCCACAGGTAGGGGTTGGCGGCCGCGGCCGGCGGCGCGCCGTAGTCAGCCAGCCCGTAGGGCGCCCTGGAGGCTGGGGGTGCGCCCGGGGCGGCGGCGGCGGCGGCGGGCGGGGGCAGGCCGGGCTGCGAGTACACGCCGAAGTTGTCGCCGCAGTAGAGAGCCATGTCGGAGGCCGGGGGCGGGTGCGGTGTGGCGGCGGCGAGGGGTGAGCGGGGCTGGTTTCGCCGCTCGGGCGAGAGCATCCCTTTGGGGGCCAACCCTGCGGCCCCGCCTCGGCCCTTGCTCGGCACCCGGTGCTCCGGGCGGGTCAGCTGGTGCTAGCGGAGCGCGTGCGAGCCAGCCTCTTATAACCGTGCCCGGCGCGGCTCCTCCCGGGCCGGCCCGGAGCTGGGCGGCGGCCCCGGGCCCCGGCTCTCCACGCCCCCGCCACGCCCCACCTGCCCGCGCACCGCGCGCAAACCCGCGCGGCCGCCCCGCCCCGCGCCTGCCGCCCCCCAGCGCCCGGCTGGGAGCCGGGGGAGGCCGGCGCCGGAAGGTTTCGGGCGAAAGCACCAGCCCCTTCCGAGCCCGCATACTGTTAACGCAATAATAAGATAAAATAACGAATATTAAAACAAAGAGAAAATAACCCAAACAGTAGGAACGATTTCTAAACAGTCCGTAAGTTAATTCTGGGTGGCTGTTGAGGCCACCTGCCCGGTCCCTTTTTACAAAGTTTCTCTACTTCAAGCCTGCAAACCTTTTCTGACCGAGTTGCGGGATTCACGTCCGATCTCAACTGATCGGCTCCCAGTCGAAAATAACAGATGGGGTTTACAACCCTTTTGGGTTATAGTCCGTTAACCGCGTGTGTCCCCTTCTCCTTGGAAGTTCTGTGACTGGAGCAATGGAAATCGATGTTTAATTTTTCTAAACCAAACTATTAATAGACGTTGGTTCGCTTTCGGGAAGCATTTCATTTTATGTCCGGTTTGTATGGTCTTTTAGTGTGACTTGTTACCTTCAAAAACAGAATGGTGAATGTTGTCAAAGACATTTAAATAAGTAGCTTCGAAATTACCATTTCAAAGACTAAAGCTTAAAAGTTTAACGTAATTTAGACTCGGCAAGAAGCTCTCATTTACGAAAAAAAAAACGATCTCATCTAACGGGAAAGTATATGACTTGCTCTCTGCTTTTGCTGTTTTCAAATGCGTCTCCCTGCCCGGAAAAAAACAAACAAAACCAGTGAAAGACTGTGGCCACTTCACATTCCACGCAATCGTTTATTGGCTCAAAACAACAACAAGGAAATAATTTATTTTACCACTAAAAGTTTTCCTAAATGTGTTCTTAATAAGTGACAGGTCTGAAGGTCTCATTTAAGCGAGAGGGAGAGAGAAAAATGTTTTTTTCTATTTGCCAATTGCAGACTGATAGTTTAAAATATTTAATCATTTGGATACCCCCGTCCCTGGAGAGATTTAATTTCATGGTAAAGTTAGTTATGTACTTTTGGGAGAAATTCTTGTCTTTTGGTATCTCACCTCTTAAATAAAATCCAGAGATATTTAATTAGCAAATTTGGGCACCTAAAATGCAAATCATACTTCAAATGTAACTATTTAGTTGTCTTTTCTGGAACCACAAAAGAATTATTGGTTTCTATCCAATACCCTGGCAAATGCTGTAGAAAAGAATGGTGTGTCTCCTAATTGTATTTTGGTTCTAGATCTACATGTTTTCTTAATTTAGATAAGCATGGTGCTTTTTTTTTTCTTCCTACATGGCCTAAAATGAAGTTGTTTGGTTTTGTTTTGAGGTTTCTCCTGGGATGTTAATAAGGATGACAACTATGACCCAAGAAATTGGAAAGCATTTTTAAATAAGTTATTATGCCCCAATTTAATGTGTTCTTAAGTTTAAAGATCTAAACTAAAAAGAGAAATTCGGAAAGAAAAGTTGGAAACCTAAAGATGGCAATAAATTATGAAAAACTTGAAGCCATCTCGCTTTATTAATTGATGTCTTTAAGAATATAATACTTTCTTTTATCTTTTAGCAAATTGCTCACCAGTACCTACTTTGTAGTTTTGCAGTTTTTCTTCAGAGTCTTAATTCTTAACTCAGTAGCTCCAAGTTATTATGAATGAGAGGCTATGACTGCAAATTATTGTTCCTTGTTTTTTTTTTAAAGTTCTACCTAGTAGGAATATTTTGTTCCTTAAATATAAGTTATCTTTTGCGGACCTTAGGTTTTATTTAAAAATGACAGAGCCACCTAGCGACTCTTTGCCTGGGTTACAGCATACATCTTAACGGGGATCTGTGGGGTGGACAACCCCCTCTAGGGGTTTGGAAGTTACATTTCCCTATCTATCTTCAATCACATTTTAGATAAACTTAAAATTATTATTGGTCACGGCATGGGTTATTGAATGTCAAAATTAAAATAATGGTTTTTAATCCCTGTTTTTTTTTAAAAAAAACTAAAGTTAAAATAATTTGATGAACTTAAAAAAACAGATAAAAATTTGGCTTAAAATGTAAGTTCTCTGTAATGTTTTATAAAATTGCCTTTTCACAAGATGATATAATTAAGGAAATTGATTAATGCACCTTTGCCAGTGTGAAATAAAAGTGGACAGTTTCATGTTTTCATCACTGAAAAGTAAAACATTTTGGGAAACTATACAACCCAGAGAAAATATCTCATTTATTTTCTTTCCACTGCCGTTTGGTAACATTCTTGTTACTTCTTTGAAATGGCTGAGCAACAACAATGAAGTATAATGGAATGTAGTCATTTTTAACAAATACTCTAATGGAATGTAAAACTTATTATACTTACTAATTTACAGGATCATAGAAACATTAGCACATTAGTGCTTGCTAGCATTTTTATTTTTTATGTATTTATTTTTAGAGACAAAGTCTCACTCTTGTCACACAGGCTGGAGGGCAGTGGTGTGATCATCAGTTACTGTAACCTTGAACTCTTGGGTTCAAGGGATCCTCCTCAGCCTCCTGAGTAGCTAGGACTATAGGCTTGTGCCACCATGCCCCAATAATTTTTTAAAATTTTTGTAGAGATGGGGATCTTGCTATGTTGCCTAGGCTGGTCTCAAACTCCTGGCCTCAAGCAATCCTCTTGCCTTGGCCTCCCAAAGTGCTGGGATTATAGGCGTGAGCCACCATGCCTGGCCTTTGCTAGCATTTTTATGTATTTCCAGAGGAAGAAAAAGGTAATATAAATTGGAAATATCCTCAGTGCTCTTAACTTCTAATGCCTGCCAACTTGGACCAACCTCATGCTGTGCATAGAGTCAGTCCTTCCTATTTCAGCACCATGGTTTACCTCACTCATATCACCTTTGAAAAAACCCACATGTAGCAATCTACCTATATCCCCTATCCGGTTTTCTACCTTGCACTATAGATGGTATACCTGTCTTACCTCTTCAAGTATGTAAATGGAAAGCTCTTTGAAGAGGAATCCTTATAGGTAATTCATTTTTTTTTTTTTTTTTTTTGAGACAGAGTCTCACTCTTCCCCAGGCTAGAGTGCCGTGGCGTCAGCTTGGCTCACAGCAACCTCAAACTCCTGGGCTCAAGCAATCCTCCTGCCTCAGCCTCCCTAGTAGCTGGGACTACAGGCATGCACCACCGTGCCCGGCTAATGTTTTTCTATATATTTTTTTAGTTGTCCAGCTAATTTCTTTCTATATTTAGTAGAGACAGGGGTCTCACTCTTGCTCAGGCTGGTCTCGAACTCCTGACCTTGAGCAATCCTCCCTCCTGGGCCTCCCAGAGTGCTAGGATTACAGGTGTGAGCCACCACACCCGGCCAGGTAATTCATTTTTAAAAACATCTTGCACACCATAGGATAAGTATTAAATAAATATTAATCTTTGAAAAATCAATATGTTGAATTAATGAATGGCTACTTAAAATGCCATATTGGAATATAAATAAGCCTATTGAAGGATGTGCTAACATACATACCCACAAAACAAACAAAAACCCCAAATGGGACCTGGGAAAAATTTGTATAGCAGTAAAACGTTGAAACATTACCCAAATGTGGAGAAAGAGTCCAACTCTGGAAATGATTTACTAGAATAATGGAAAGAAGATTTTAGAAAATGTCTTTTTTTGTTGTTTTTAGTAAGATGTAAGGAAGTTTGGACTTTATGATACAAGAAGTCAAAATAAGATGAAAAGCAGACCCTGGACAAGTGGAGGTGAGGGAAAAAATGCAAGAAAACTTTAATTATAACCAGAGAATACAGTTTTCAGAGTAAGAGCCGAGAGTAGCCCTACCACATAGGCCAAAATATGTTAAATTAACTAATACCTTTATCGTTTCCATGAGGAAAGGATGTTTATTTAAGAAAAGATGTTGAGACAACTGAAGCCAGACCCACAACCTGACTCCTTGCTCCTAACCCTAACCCTGTTATTTTTTTCCACCGTTCGGCCACTTCTTCCATTCTCATTGTAGAGTTGGTGGTGTCATTAGAGAGGGGCAAACTGGAGAGCATCTGTCCTTTTCCCAGGCCATCGATACCTCAAAGGCTGTGACTTGAAGACTGAAACACAACTCAGAGGGCCCGTTCATTTGTTCCTTTAACAAGTATTTACAGCTTTACTTACTGACTCTAAGTGTTGGTGGGAAACTGAGGCAGCCCTTTTCTTCCTCAGAGCAACCTTTGTCCCAATGTGGTATTTGTCTTCTGTTCCATGAATCTCTTTTCTTCCTAAGCTTTTTATGTTGATAGTAGCCAAATTCCCCTTCTGGTCACCCCACTCAGCCACCTTGGAGTCACAAATACAGAGTGGGGCCAAAATGAAACCTAAGGAGGCTCAGAAGTGGGGCGTAGCCCAGGGACTACCCAGCCACAAACCAGCTGACCCCGAGACCCATGACCCTCTTCCTACTGCAAACATTAGACACAGGAAGTCCAGCAAAACAAACAGAAGAATTCTGAGGATTCTAGAGGACTAAGCATCTGAGGACCCCACAGAAGTTCCATGTACTTAATTCAGAAAAATAAGAGAAAAAATTATTAGCCCAAATGGTGGTGCTCCAGCAATTCCTTTGACTGGGCAAAGATTATTGATCTGTAACTCCCCAGCTTGAACCTGAAGCCCCTGCCCTGGCATCACTCTCTCCTCCCTGTCTCTGGAATGCTTCCTGGCCTCTGGCTCTAGCTGATTAGCCCCATTCTTGAGCTTCCTCAGATAGCTTCTCACACTCTTCTTTTCGCTCCAGACCAGTGTCCCAGGAGTCTTCAGCTCTCCTTAGAGGATGGAGGACATGCCTTGCAGCGTTTCCCTGCAGGACTGGATCTTGGCTCCGGCAGGATCCTCCCAAGGTGTCCTCCCCCAAGGCGATGTCAACTGAAACCTGCCGGCTTTCCCCCTACTCCTCCCAGTCGGGGGACAGGAGCCGATTGGTATCCTCTTTGCTCACCATTGCCCCTGCCTACCATTCTTTCTCCCCTACCTCGCCCCGCCCCTTATTGAGAAGCTCCTTCAAGTCTTTCAGCTGTTCTTTCCTTCCTCCTTCTTTATGAGACTCCACTCTGTGATCCGTGGTCTTCCGGTCTCCCCCAAGCCCTGCCATCGTGCTGGGGGAGATGGGAAGACTCATCTGATGCTCTGGCCCTCCATTTCCAGTAACCAATTCCTCCTCCCCAGTCAGCCACCCACTATTCCGGGTGTTCTATGAGAATGGGGACTGTGTCTCTTACTGCTCACATTTTTTTGGAACTAACAATTTTGAAACATATGCTAAATACCTGGCACTGTGCTGAGCACCTTACATGCATTATCCTATTTAATTCTCCTAGCAATCCTGTGGGGTAAGAACTCTTATTCCATATTTTACAGATGAAGCAACAGGCACAGAGAGGTTAAGTAACTTAGCTGTGGTCTCCCAGCCTGTAAGTGTGCAGCTGGGGCTCAAACTCAGGCAGTCTAGCTGTGGAACCCGTGCTATCAGATCTCAGCTCGAACTGCTTCCTCCATTGTTTCCCCAGGGCCCAGTCCAATGCCTGACATTCATGCATGCTCAATCGTTGTTTGTTGCTTGAATGAATTAAAAAGCATTAAATGGTATAAAATAGAAACAAAACCTCACTCCTATAACCTCCTACCCCCTCTCTTTATTTCAGTCTCATGAAAAAAAAGGGGGCTACTTGCCATCCGTGTCTTATGCTTTTTCTCCGGAAAATGTTTTTGAGGTACATAACCTGCCCAGTAATATGCATTAAAAAATGTACACAAATGGGACCAGGCTCGATGGCTCATGCCTGTAATCTTAGCACTCTGGGAGGCTGATGATGGAGGATCGCTTGAACCCGGGAGTTCAAGACTAGCCTGAGCAAGAGTGAGACCCCATCTCTACTAAAAATAGAAAAATTAGCCAGGCATCATGGCACATGCCTGTAGTCCCAGCTACTTGGGAGGCTGAGGCAGGAGGATTGCTTGAGCCCAGGAGTTTGAGGTTGCTGTGAGCTAGGCTGACGCCACTGCACTCTACCAGGGCACCAGAGTGAGATGCTGTTTCAAAAAAAAAAAAAAAAAGTACACATATGGGATCCATGTTATTCAAATGGCTCTGAATCTTATACTTTCATTAATATATTTTGGTGAGCTTTCCAAAACAGCCTATGTCTACCCCATTTTGTCTACTTGGTATCCCTTCATGGGATATTCAGGGGGAACCTGCCAGTGGCCATGTATGGATGGTTTATGGCCAGTGTCCATTCTATTTTGTTGGTGTCTCTCCATACCTGTTGGGCAGTATTTTGGATTTAACCTATTTTTGATAGATTTTTGGGTTATTTCCTTTTTTTAAAAAAAAATATGTTTTAATTTACTTAGGATACTAAATTCCTAGCTAAGATTGGCTGGGTCAAAGACCATGTACCTATCAATGTTTGATTCTGAGAAATTGCCCTGCGACAAGGTGCCCAGTTTACACCCCCAGCAGGTTCCCTGCAGATGCCTGTTTCCCGTCATATTTGCTAGCACTGGATATGTTCATCTTTGGATTTTTCCCAATATTAAAAGCACAAAAGGATATCTCAGAAATGTTTTGGTTTGATTTCCTTTATGAATAAGTTTAAGTGCCCAGTCATACATCATTTAAATTCCTTTTTTTTGTGTGAACTACCTGTTCCGATCTTTTGCCCATTTTTAAAGTTGTGCATCTTTTTAAACAATTGTTGTGTATGAGCTCTTTACAATTAAGCATATTAACTTTTTTGCTCTGAGGTATTGCAAATCATGGTTTCATTGTTAAAACTGTCCCCTCTCTTGGTATATGTGATAACACATTGTCTGCTGTCTGCTTTTCTTCCTTTCTCTTCTGCATCTTTCTCAAGGATGTCCGTTTCTCATCTCGTCTTTTGAACATTGTTTTTTTCCCTCTGCTTCCTGACCTCACTCTCTTTTTTTCCACTCTATACATTTTTCATGGGGTGCCACAACCATTTCTGTGGCTTTAATAATTACAGTGGACATGGTTTGTTGTAGTTGTTGCTGCCTGTTTAATGACTCTATAAGGAAACACTTCCATTATCCCCAATTGATGAGATTTACATGGGATTAGCCATTGGGTGGGGCAGACTGGAGATTCAGACTTGGCCCTTGCCAGTGTCACTTTTCTCTCCAACAGTGATTTGTCTGAGGTGGCTGAGTGGAATTACCTATCTTGAGATAGGAAATTCAAGGTATTCCTCAGACTTCTGCTGGAATTATCAGTAAAAAGTTCCTTTCTTCACAGGAAGTGGTTTCTGTACACAGGTTGTCCTGAAATAGCATCTTTGGTACGATGAGAGAGAGCCTACCCAAGAATGTAGATAACACCAAGGAAATCTGAGTGACAGAAATAGAGACATATCCTGAGTTCAGGATATGTCTGGAGTTTTTTAAAATTATTTTTAATTTTTCTTTTTAGGAATGAGGTCTTACTTTGTTGCCCAGGCTGGAATTTAATGGTGCAATCATAGCTGACTATAACCTCGAACTCCTGGGCTCAAGTGATCCTCCCACTTCAGCCTTCAGAGTAGCTGGGACTACAGGCATGTGCCACCAAGCCTGGTTAATTTTTTTATTTTTGTACAGATGGGGCCTCACTATGTTGCCCAGTCTAGTCCCAAACTCCTGGCCTCAAGAATCCTCCCACCTCAGCTTCCCTAAGTGCTGAGATTAGAGGCATGAGCCACCATGCCCAGCTGGACCCAAGATTTGAATCCCTTCATCCAGGATCCTCCTTCACTGCCTTGAACTTCCTGGTTTCATTGGCCAACACATTTCATTTTTGACTTAACAAATTAGGGTGGGGTTATGGGTTCAACGTGTCCTCCCAAAATTCATATGTTGGATCTTAAGCCCAGTACCTTAGAGGTGACTGTGTTTGGAGACAGGGTCTTTAAAGAAGTAATTAAAGTAAAATGAGGACATTAGGATGGACCCTAATCCAATATGACTATTATCATTATGAGAAGAGGAAATTTGGACAAAGACGTGCAGACAGAAGACCATGTGGAGACAGGGGAAGAACACAGCCATCTGCAAGCCAGGGAGAGGCCCTCAGAGGAAACCAGCCCTGCCAGCCAGCAACTTGATCATGGACTTCTAGCCTCCAGAACTATGAGGAAATAAATTTCTGTCCTTTAAGCCTCCCAGCCTTTGGTATTTTGTTATGTTAGCCCTAGCAAATTATTGTAGGTGAGTTTTCATCCCTTTCAAAAGGACGTGCTGATGACTCTAATCCAGAATTCTCATGTGAGCTCCTGTTGGAACCAACTGTTGGACGTTTCCACTTCATTGCCTTAGAAATCATCTCAAATACAACATGTATGAGCAGGTCATCATAATTCTCTTAAAACCTGCCTCATATGTTCCTGATCTCTGAAGGGCCTCCCTGTTGACCCAGTTATTAATATCTAAGCCAGAGACTTGAGGGTCTTCTACATCAGTGACCAAGTCAGGACACGATAGCACTTTGCTCTCTCTCTTCCGCTGGCGACATTCAGCCCACCTTCATCTCCCTCCTGGATCGTGGCAGTCGGCTCCTCCCTGCCTTCCCTGCCTCCTCAAGCTCCTTCCGTTCCTCTCTCCACATTGCCTTCTTCATGATGTCCTGTCATGACACTCCTGTGATCTCCTGTCATGACAGTCCTGTGCTTTCAGATCATGAGTGGCTCCCGATGCTCTTGGGATAAAGTCCAGACTCCACAGGATGATGCACGTGCTCCTGGGAGAGCAGCTCATTTCCTCAGCCAGTCTTGTCCTCGCTCCGTGCTGGCTTCACACTCTCCTAAAACTCAGTGTTTCCCCAAACTGTCTTTCTGATATCCCCTTCATGATTTTTGCTGATTCTCTATACCGCTTATGTGCTACTAATTCTTAATCTTTTCTTTTGATTGATTCAACTTTTATTTTTTTATTTTGTATTTGTTTATTGATTTTGAGACAGAGTTTCACTCTGTTGCCTGGGCTAGAGTGCCATGGCGTCATCACAGCTCATGGTAACCTCAAACTCCTGGGCTCAAGAGATTCCCTTGCCTCAGCCTCCAGGAGTAGCTGGGGCTACAGGTGTGCACCACCACACCCAGCTAATTTTTCTAGTTTTTGTAGAGATGGGGTCTTGCTCTTGCTCAGGCTGGTCTTGAATTCCTGGCCTCAAGCAATCCTCCCACCTCGGCCTCCCAAAGTGCTAGGATTACAGGCGTGAGCCACTGTGTCCGGCCCTGATTCAGCTTCTAAACTTAAATTCCATTTGTTGAGAAGGAAACCATATAGCATTACTATAAGTTAAAAAAGAAAAGCAAAAAAAAAAAAAAGAACACTTGCAACAAATAGAAGGTAAACAATTTAAATAGATCATTAATATTACTGGTATTTATATAATGTTGGTAAATAGTCCTTTATATGATGTTAAATTTCAAAAAATTTTTAAAGCATAAATAATATATATGTTACAGTAAATTTAATTGATTAATCAAGATCCAAACCTAAAAATATTTTTCAATAAGAATAGAGATATTATGATCAGTTTGGTAACAAAGGGATTTCAGTTGAATGATGATCATTTTCAACTAAGGTCTACATTAGTCAAACAAATTCTGTTTTTTGAACTTTTAACCAAGTAGGAAGAATTGCAGCTCTAGTGTGCCTACATGGGAATGGAAAAAGGTATTTAATTGCCCCATTTGATAAGTTTGATTAAGTTTTTTTTTTATCTCCCCACCCTGCCTTTTGGTTAACTTTTATTTTGTCTATTTTTCAAGTTTGTATATATTTATTCAAAAACATTTGTTGAGTGTTTTCTCTGTTCCAGAATGTGCATTTCATATACAGGGAACAAAACAGGTATTAGGTTATTAAGTATGAAATGTCCGATCTCTATAAGTACTAAGTTTGACAGTTGATATCTCTGACATTTCACTTTGATACTTCTTATTTTATTTTATTTATTTTTTTTTTGAGACAGAGTCTCACTCTATTGCCCATGCTAGAGTTCCGTGGCGTCAGCCTAGCTCACAGCAACCTCAAACTCCTGGGCTCAAGCAATCCTTCTACCTCAGCCTCCCGAGTAGCTGGGACTACAGGCATGCACCACCATGCCCGGATAATTTTTCCTATATATATTTTTAGTTGTCCATATAATTTTTTTCTATTTTTAGTAGAGACGGGGTCTCACTCTTGCTCAGGCTGGTCTCAAACTCTTGAGCTCAAATGATCCACCCGCCTCAGCCTCCCAGAGTGCTAGGATTACAGGTGTCAGCCACCACACCTGGCCCTTATTTTATTTTTGTTGTGAAGGTACAGCCTCATTCTTTCCAACGCATGCTCTGGCTTGTAATTATCTTTCAAATTTTTTTAGAGCAATTTTTATGAAACCATGAATAAGTCAAAAATTTGTATTATTTTCAAATATGATTTCTGTCATGGAAACAATGCAGTGCAGACAGCTTGAAATATCAATGAAGTGTTTGGGAAGGATGTGGCTAATGAACACACAGTATGTCGATGGTTTGAGAAGTTCCATTCTGGTGATTTTAATCTTGAAAATGAGCCACATGGGTGACCTGAAACCAAGGCGGATAATCATGAGCTGAAAGCTGTAGCGGAAGCGAATCCGTCTCAACCTACATGGGAATTAGCAGCAAGGTTTGATGTTACTATTCCAACAATATTGGACCATTTGAAACAAATGGGCAAGATAAAGAAGCTGGATAGATGGGTTCCGCATGAATTAAACGAGCGTCAGAAGAGAAATTGTCTCAAAGCTTGCCTTTCTTTGCTGTCATGACATAAAAATGAATCATTTTCACACCATACTGTTATATGTGATGAAAAATGTATTCTTTCTGACAATAGCAAACATTCAGCACAATGGTTGAATAAAGATGAAGTGCGAAAACACAGTCCAAAACCAAATATTCATCAAAAAAAGCTAATGGTGTCTGTTTGGTGGTCCAGAGCTGGTATTACCTACTACAGCTTCATGAAACCTGGTCAATCCATTACAGCGGATGTCTACTGAAACCACTTGGATGAAATGATGAGGATGCTTGTGATTAAGCAGCTGAGATTGGTCAATAGAGACAGGGCAATTCTCTTGCAAGACAACGCTTGACGTCGTGTTGCGCAAACAATGCTGCTCAAACTACAGAGGCTGGACATGGAAACTCTCTGTCATCCACCACATTCACCAGACCTTGTGCCAACTGACTCAGGCTTTGGACCACTTCTGGCAAGGAAAAATATTCAATTCTTAACAAGCTGGGAAAACGCCTTTCACAATTTCATCACTACTCGCTCTCCAGGCTTCTTTGCCATTGGTATAAAGAAGCTACAGTTAAGATGGCAAAACTATGTCGAGGGTTTAGGTGCATACTTTGATTAATTGTACTGCTTCTTGTTTCAGATATAATAAAGTACACTTTTGATTCGAAATTGGACATTTCATATTTAATGACCTAATAACTATTCCCCTGGCTTTTGCATTCAGCAACCAACTTGAGGTTGCATCTGTTAATTGGGAATAATGATATCTACCCTATAAGGTTGTTGTGAGAATCCAATGGAATTTTACATGTAAAGCACTTAGAACTTACATGTAGTAAGTGCTCAGTAAATATTAGATTTTCTTAATAGGAACTCAACCGCTGCTGATATAAAAATAAACACCACTGGTGTTCATTTGAGCTCAATTTAGAAGGGCAGTAGGATGTCAAGTGCTAGGTAGGGGCTGGGCTCCCCCAGGCACATCTGCACTGCACTGTGCCTTGAGGAATTAAAAGAATTTCATCATGTGATGCAGTAATTATTCCAGCGAGTGCAAAGGATTGAAGGTGAGAGAGGTGATGCTCCAAGGGGCTGACTGCGGAGGTAGAGAAGGGAGACTGTGGGGGGAGGAGGGGCAAGTGGGTATTAAAGATTAATTAAAGCAGGTTGAGGGTACCAGTGGGACCAGATTAGTTACATTCGTGTATCCCATTCCAACAATTTAGGCTTTTTCCTTGTAGATAGTAGAATGTCTAGTGATTTTTCCCAGCTAATAAGCAAAATAGCAGACATCATCTCTGTGCATTAAGAAATTGCAAAAGCGTAAAAGACCCACTATCCAATTTAATGTTCAATGTTATACCCAAAGTAAGCCACAATAATCAGGGCGAAACCTGGGGAAGGGCCCAGAAAACAGCACAGCTTCCTACTGGACAAATAACAGCGAACACTTCGCTGAGAATAGCCGAAAGACGGAGGACAAGGGGACAAAGAGAAGACTGCCAAAGATGCGTGGGTGGAGTTTGGCTAACTTTTATTCAATAAATGTTTGCTTCAAGAAGCCATCCGAAGTAATCCTTAGAATCTGTGGTGAATTTATGAAGATATAATCCAAAATAATATCCAAAAAGGAATAGAGAAAAGATTTCTTGTCCCTGACTACTGTGATGGGACAATGCTTTAGGAAAACCTCTTATCAACCCTTCCAAGTGTTTCTTCATGCCCTGCAAAATATTCTCAGCAAGTATTTCAGGTCCGTTTATGAATACAGGTGATATCTATTGAGCATGCCGGACTCTGGCTCTGGCTTCAGGCATAGATGGTAAACAATGAGCTTCAGACAAAGAGCAGGTTCTCATTCCACATGACCCAGGGGACTTAGGGACACAGTGGGCCAGACCTCCCCAGGCCAGGCTTCCCCAAGGTCACTTTATCATGCCTGGAAAAATTGAAATAAGCTTGTCTTGTAAAGGTAAATTAGGCTTTTAAATGAGCAAAGCTTATCTGTAAGATATGCTAATTTGCAAATCCTCACCCAGGCACGCACATGATCTCTATGAAGATAGTTTTTTTCTAGGAAGACTGAATTCTTATAGGCAGGTATGCAGCTTCAGAATGAAGAAGTAGTCCCTCACTGCCCAGCACTTCACAAAGTTGAGGAAAGGTTAAGAACTCGATGACCTGCCCTTAAGATAATTGACAATATTAACAGCCTTCTGGAATCTTTGTGCCTATCTTCTGTGGCCAAGACTTCCCCTGTACACAACAATGGGTAGTCTTGGCTTCTGTGCAGCAGCCTGAATGAAGGTCAGGACGTCTGTCTGTTCTATTGACCCAGCAATGACCATAGCAACCCCCACGCTTTTCCTAACTCTGTGCTCCCAAGCCTTGTCTTGGTTTGTCATGAATGAATTCATAAGTTGAAAAAATGTTCTCTTCTTCAGATGTATGAATTGACAAGTCAAGATGTAACCATGGTCTCAGTTCAGCCTATGTCTGAGAAACACACTAAGATTAGCTGATTGTTTTCTATCATGGCTTCATCCATTTGCTGGCTTCTATTATATATAAAAGATTTGTATACATATCAGATATATGTTATTGACTTCCCACACCTCTTCTTAACCAACTTTCAACTAAACCCAGCTCATTCTTCTAATCCCAGTTCTCACAGCCTTTCATATATTTTTTTTAAACACAGGAGAATTATTTTATAATCTCAGAATGTGGAAGTCTTGACCATGAGGAAACAAAATCCAGAAGCCAGGGCCAGGCACAGTGGCTCACGCCTGTAATGCTAGCACTCTGGGAGGCCAAGGCGGCAGGATAGCTTGAGCTGAGATAAAGATTCAACTTTTTTCCCCAGAAAGCCACCTGGATATCTCACCATCATTCATTGAATAGTCCCCTTAATTTATTTAGGCTTGTAGACAATATAAAACAATTTGATGGTGTTTGTGTTCTGAGATGGTAGAGTAATTCATATTCCATAATGATTCCATAATGATGACTCTGAGTCTTTAATAAAAGATCAAATTATATGGCATAGTTTCTGTTAAGAGAGGAGAATGAATAATTTATATAGAATAATTTTAAACACTCATTGTTAACATTTTTTGTTTTGTTGCTTAAAGATAATTATTTGAAAGGTTTGCATCTCATTACCCAATAGCTAAGATAAATCTTTTTTTTTTTTTTTTTTGAGACAGAGTCTCGCTCTGTTGCCCGAGCTAGAGTGCCATGGCATCAGCCTAGCTCACAGCAACCTCAAACTCCTGGGTTCAAGCAATCCTTCTGCCTCAGCCTCCCGAGTAGCTGGGACTACAGGTATGTGCCACCATGCCCGGCTAATTCTTTTCTATATATATTTTTAGCTGTCCAGATCATTTTTTTCTATTTTTGGTAGAGACGGGGTCTTGCTGTTTCTCAGACTGGTCTTGAATTCCTGACCTTGAGCTATCCTCCCGCCTCAGCCTCCCAGAGTGCTAGGATTACAGGCGTGACCCACCGTGCCCAGTCCTAAGATAAATCTAATACAAAATATGAAATGAAGCACTTTTTTCCCTTATTTTTAAGCATTTTAATGAAGTAATAAGACTTTCTTTGTTACTACTATAGACTAAATTGTCCATCCCTCTGGCCCTCGCGAAATTCATATGTTGAGGCCTTAACCCCCCATGTGACTGTTTAGAGATGAGGCTGATAAGGAGGTAACTGAGGTGAAATGAGATCAGCCTTTCTTCCCCCGGCCCCGCTGCACATGCCAAGGAACAGCCATAGTGACAGGGTGCTGTCACCAGCCAGGAAGAGGGTCCTTACCAGAAACCTAATCTGCTGGAACCTTGACCATGGGCTTCCAGCCTTCAGAACTGTGAGAAAATACAGTTCTGTTGTTTAAGACACAGAATTTGTGGTATTTCATTACATCAGGCAGGCAGAATAATACAGTAACTAAAATAAAAATAAACATGTAAACCTCAGAGAAAACGTGTTTACAGCAATGAGCCACTGGCTAGCCAAAGGCTGCACCTGTCCGGGGGCTGCAGGCTAACTGCTCACACCATTGTGGTTATTCTAGATCAGAAATCCTGCACATCTGAGGCATTATTTCATTTGGAATTCCATGACAAGTTCTGGAACACCGTGCAGGAAGAAGCCTCATGCCAATTTATAGGGCTGTCAGCCCTATAGGACTGTTACCTCACACTCACACCCTTTTTCAAGACGGAATATAACCAAACTTTACTAGGCTGATAGATGAAAAATTTATTGTTTTAACTTTCACTTTCTTAGTTATGAGTTCGTATATCTTCTCATATATTTATTCTTTTTCTGGGAACAATGTCCTTTGCATGTTTTTGTTGGGTCGTTTGACGTTTTGTTAAGCATTTACAGGAATCTTTGCATTAGCCCTGTGACAGGCAAATTAATTGTATACAATTTTCTCATCTGGAGAATAAGAACAATAATGCTAATATTAATAGTAATTAATACCAATAGTAATTGCTAACTTGTATTGACCACTTACTGCAGGTACTTTTCTAAGCAATTATCTCATTTCAGGGCTGCTGGTCCACATGGGGTCTTTATGCAAAGTAAAAAGGCACCCCTTCCTCAGGTGGGCACCACCGTGCAGTAGGGCACAGGGCTTGGAGAGCAGGCACTAGATCTCTGCCCTATGTAGTGTAGTAATAGTTTGCCCTCGTCCAGCAGCCCTGTCTCATTTACTTTTCATAAACAATCCTGTGAAGAAGGTACCATTATCCTCATGTTAGGTCACCTTCACAGGGCCACGCAGTGAATTCAGAGCCCATAATTAATCACTGTGCTGTATAGTACCTGCCACAGAGGGTTGTAGTCAGTGTTAATCAAGACAGTCCTCATAAAGCAGCACAGAGCTTGACAGGTAGCAAATACTTAATAAAATATATGGGATATTAGCTTTTAGTGTGTCCTGTGTTGCAAATATTGTTTTTCAGTTTTGTTATTTGTCATTTGATTTTGTTTGTGGTGTTTGCTAACCTACAACATTTTTTTAAGAGACAAGTTCTCGATGTGTTGTCCAGGCTGGACTGCAGTGGCTATTCACAGTGTGATCGTTGTGTGCTATAGCCTCAAACTACTGGGCTCAAACCATCCTCCTGCCTCGGCCTCCCGAGTAGCTGGGACTATAGGCGCACACCACTATGCCTGGCTCAAACTATGAAATTTTTTTTTTTTTTTTTTGGAGACAGAGTCTCACTCTGTTGCCCGGGCTAGAGTGCCGTGGCATCAGCCTAGCTCACAGCAACCTCAGACTCCTGGGCTCAAGCCGTCCTCCTGCCTCAGCCTCCCAAGTAGCTGGGACTACAAGCGTGCACCACCATGCCTGGCTAATTTTTTCTATATATATTTTTAGTTGTCCATATGATTTCTTTCTATTTTTAGTAGAGACAGGGTCTTGCTCTTGCTCAGGCTGGTCTCGAACTCCTGAGCTCAAATGATCCACCCGCCTCGGCCTCCCAGAGTGCTAGGATTACAGGTGTGAGCCACCACGCCCGACCTTGAAATTTTTAAATAATCAAACTTCTTTATCTTTTCCCTTTTGACTTTGGCTATGGCCTTTGTTTTGGTTGACATTGTAAAAGCAAAATAATTGAAGAAGATAAATGCTGCTATGTTAATTAGGGAACAGGCTAATTTAGACCCCAAAATACAAGACTACAGAGGCCTTCTCTCATGGAACAGTCTAGATAGGGAGGTGGCTGTGCTTCACAAGGCTCCCAGGAAATCAGGCACCTTTTCTGTCATTGTCTCTCTCACCTCCTGTCCTCAACCGCACCACAGAAGTTGGTTCCTCAGTACCCTATCTAGGTCCTACCCCTGGAAAAGGGAAGAGAGAGGAAGTAAAAACCAAGCAATTTCCCTCAAAGAAAGTGACATGAGTTTCCCCTTAAATTCTAATGGAAATTTGGTCACATGGCCCCAGCACTTTGCAGAGGAAGCCAGAAGCATATGTGCCCTGCTGAAAGGCAGAGAGGGCATGAATTCCAGAGAAGCAGAGAATACCAGGGCACATGTGGAAGTCAGTAGCGTACCTTCCCAACCCTATGGATATGAATTCTTCCCTTCCGGAACTTAATTCTGGATAACTTTTCCTCAGCTGCAAGAATTTTAGTTCTTGTGGATGCAGTTTGTTTTTGTTTTTTATCTTTAAGCTCTTTTGTTTGGTGTAATTATAAGAGGTAACTTAGAGTTAGACAAAAGAAGAGAGAAAAAGAGAGGGGAGGGGAGAGGAAGGGGGAGAGAGAGAGTGACAATTCTCCTTGCCTCCGAGCATCTTGGCAAATTCTCCTTCCTTGTCCTGACCACCTTTGGAGCCTTTCAGCCAGGTAATTGCACCTGGTGCTCTGACCCGGCATCCTCAGAAAGGGGGCCCTGGCTCCTCACTACGCCTCCCTCCCACAGTAGCTGAGGGCTCCTTTATTGGTCTTTATTCGTAGCCCTTTTGCAGTTGGTAACCAGGAGGTATTTGTGTGACTGTTTGGCTGAGGCTTGCCCGGGTGGCCCTGGAGTGCACACACTTCGGGGCAGGGGCTGTGTCTGCTTTGATCACTTTCAAGGCAGGAGCACAGTGCTGGGCACAGAGTGGGTACTCAACAGATATTTCCTCCAGGAGTGAACGAATGTTGCGGGAGGAGGCAGAGGAGCACTGTGAGAATGAAGGAGGCAGAGACAAAAGTGGGGGGTGTCTTAGCATGCCTTGGGGGTCTGTCAGAGGGGAGGCGCTGAGTCTGGCCAGGCCTAGTGGAGGTCAGAAGCCGCCTGCAAACAGGGCTGAGAAGGTGGAACCCCTTCTGGGGCAGCGGGGGGCTGGTGAGAAATGCCTGCTCCAGTCTGGTGTCGGGATTGAGGCTTCTTCCCTTTAGAAGAGGCACGGACGCTTAAGAAATGATTGCTGAATTAATGAAATTGTTACGTGTCAGAATTTTCCTAGCCTTTTCTGGGAAATAAAATTACTGATTCCATGACTTAATTCATTTTTCTGGAATCAGGCTAAATCCTTTGTCATAGACTTATTTAGAAAATTTCCTGTTTAATCTAAAACTGACACTGACATTTAAGGAAAATCTATATTGGGGTGGTGGCAAAACGAAGGAATCAGGATGCCATCCTTTCCCTATTGTCAGTACACTTTTTGATATTGCAATTGACATTTGACAAGTGGCCTCGTCAATAAAGTATAGCATATTGACTATCTAAATTAAAGTGCTGAGATACTGTTTTATTTTGGACAGATGTGAGCTAATGTGATAGATATCCAATGCGTCTGTCTATTGATCAATTAATAATTTTGGCATTTATTCAATTTGGTACATTTGAGCACTTTACAATATTCCATCTTCCTGCTTGCTCTTTAGGTTTTCTCCTACTAAATGGTCTCAGCTTCAGGAAGGTGAAAGAAACACACACACACACACACACACACACACACACACACACACACACAATGGATGAGTCAGCAGTTTTTCCTTCCAGTCCTCAGTCTGTTCCATTGCGTAATCAATGTACTGTCGGCTCTTGCAAAAATTAATGGAAGAGTAAGATGTGATTCTAACTTTCCCATATGAATGCCCCTGTTAGATTTTATTGCTTAAAATTAGTCCATTTTTATCGTTGACATTCTTTACCAAGAGTACTTGGAGGAAAGTCATTTAAAAATAAGACTTGTAATATTCGTTATATCTGGTGACACTTTTGTACTGTTTGCTGAGTAGTAAGTCTCTGGCAGAACATTTGAAAGGCAGCCACCTCAGACTAGGTGAGGTGTCCCCACTAGCAACCGTGTGAAAATGCATCTCAGTGTCTCTGTATTTTCAAATCTTGTCTGGCAAAAGCATTAAAACTGAAAGGAGAAATAATTTCAAGTTTAAAAAGAGCATTGAGCAAAGACGAGGAGGACCCAGGCTAGCAGCACCAGCCTCAGATGATTTGCACATGAGAGGCGTCTTTCCACCGGCGGCTTTCTGCATTTCCACGACACTGAAACCAGGGGCTTGGCTCTAGACTTGAAGGAAGAGCGGAGATGACGTTTCCCACGCGCCTCTTCACAAAGAGAAGAGGAACCATATAGCATTAGCCCAACACCTTTGTCAGGTGTGTTTTTTATATTGTTCGCCAAACATTGAGGATTTAGATGAGGGGCTCGGAGTGGCAATTTTTTAATGATTCTTCCTAAGCCAGAACAGACACTTTTCTCAGAGAGCTGTGGAAAGGAATACAGGCTGCCGAGTGCTGTGGGAAACGTGTTTCCAAACACCTGGAGTGTGTGTTGACTTCTGCTTCCTCAAAGCCAACTCCCCAGCCCAGCCCCTGCCCCTTCCCCTTCTCACTGTTATTCCTCTGGCCCCCACAGCCTTGGTCTTCTCATCTTAAGAATAAAAGGAGTCCCACCACCCTCAGCTGTCAGGGACATGCAGTCACTACGTTCATGTGAATGGGGAAGCTCTGCCCCCTCGACCCCCAGCAGCGATGTTCCTGTCGGGGAGAGTTAGATTTGCAAAATGATCTGTGCATAGCCTCTCACACTGACGTGGTCTGCAGTTGTGACTGTTTATGCAAATGTGGGCCCCGAGCTCCTGGGGTGTTAGGATACCTGTAGTCTCTTTGGCACATGGGGTGTTAGGATACCTGTAGTCTCTTTGGCACAGTTGTTGGTTATTCTTCAGCACCTTTGAGAAAGCGCCTGTAGAAATACAAGGAATCGAAGCCTGCTCCTCTGACTGTGCCTGTTGCCATTTATTGGTCAATTGACTCCCTCAGAAATCCTGTGAGCCAGATAGAAATGGCTGTATTACACAATGTATAATTTTAAATTTTAAAAATGGGTAGGATCTGGGGAATTTCTCCCCTCAATTTGAGGTTGGTGGACTAGGCACACAAATAAATCCCCTGTGCATCGGGCTTCTCTGTAAACTCTAAGAAATGGTAGCTGCCAATAGGCTGCTCGGAGATTTAAGGCTGCATAAAAGGGTTTGAACTCCTCAAAAACAAAACTGATACCTTCTGTAAGCAGTATGCAAGGGATGAGAATCAGTCCTGCCTCAGAGAGGATGAACAAGGAAGCAAGATAACATCAGGCTGGTCATCTCTGCTCTGTCCACAATGTGCAAAGACCCCGGTGCTTAGGGCCTCGTTTTATGTGCCTTGCAAAGTCCCACTTCCCATATCCCAAGAGATGCCTGGTGCCCAGGCAGCAGTCCTGGGTGGTGACCTGTCCACCATGGGAGGACTTCTTTCCATGATGGTCACGGTGACTACCCCCCTTCAGTCAAGTCCTGGAGGATGGGGGCTGTGACATAGTCGGTCACTGCTGTGTCCCCTGCTCTAACACTGAGCCTAACACATAATCGGCCAGTGGGGATTGCTTTTGTCAAATCCTTGCTGCTGTGCTCTATTATTAATCAATCAGAGGGTCTGATGACACTGTGCCACCTCAGGTACGTTAATTTAGGTTCCTAAAAGTCTGTTTCTATAAAAGGTAAGGGGTATTTATTTTTAATCTCAGGCTTATCCTTGAAGGAGCCTGTAATTGATAACATCACTGAAGGTTGCAATCTGCTTTTATTCAACTATTTTCACCACAAAATATGCATTGTGCCTTATTAGATGATGGCCCCTCCTTTGGCAGATTGCTGGCTTTCTGCAGGAAGCAGACTTGTTCAGATGTGTGAGAAAACTGTATATTCTCGACCTGTTCTCCACACTTGATCCTCCCTTACAAATCCTACATCTTTTTTACTATAAAGTATTTATATAAAAGGGGGAATATAGAAGCCATTTTCCTGCTGAGGTCATTCCAGGTTTAAATTTAAAATAATTTTCTAAATAAATACTTTCAACAGGCTGGGTGCAGTGGCTCATGCTTGTAATCCTAGCACTCTGGGAGGCCAGGGCGGGAGGATCGCTCGAGGTCAGGAGTTCGAGACCAGCCTGAGCAAAAGCCAGACCCCGTCTCTACTAAAAATAGAAAGAAATTAGCTGGACAACTAAAAATATATAGAAAAAATTATCCAGGCATGGTGGCGCATGCCTGTAGTCCCAGCTACTTGAGAGGCTGAGGTAGAAGGATCATTTGAGCCCAGGAGTTTGAGGTTGCTGTGAGCTAGGCTGACGCCATGGCACTCTAGCCTGGGCAACAGAGTGAGACTCTGTCTCAAAAAAAAAAAAAAAATACTTTCAACAAAATGAATAAGCAGTACTCTGTTAACTCAGTACTTTGTAACATATTCCAGTGCATAAATAAGTCTAATCCTAGATAATGAATTTAAAATTGCATAGAAAGAAGTTATTTAAATTTAAGTAATGCAGGACTTTGTCCTGGTTTAGCTTTGGAGTTCCTAGAATTCTAGGAGCTGGATAAAGTTAGATTATAGAATTGAAATCTAATTATTAATTGAATTGGAGAAACAGCTGCTTGGATCCCCTTTGTGGAAAAAGGGAAAATACCATTGCTAGAAAGAATAGCATCTATTTTAGAAACTAGGAAAATACAATCCAGTGACTTTCTCTTACCAAGCAAATCAATTGTGAGTGTATTTCAACTGACCCTGTATCTCTAGACTGCATAGAAATTTAGGGAGGAGTTATCAGAGATAGTAACCAGTTTGCTGTTTATGCAAAACCTGAGCAATAGCCCCGAGCACTGGGCACTTCTAACTCTGCAGCACCCAAGGGAGAAGTAGTGGGGAAAGCCAGCGGGCTTTCTCTATAAGGACAAGAGCATCTCTTTAGAGACATCCGAAAAAACAATTGCCTTCATGAAGCACCATCTCTACACCCTAAAAAGAGAGAGAAAAGCAAACTAAGTAAATTAACAGCGTTTGACCGGTTAAGATGTAATGATCTCCACGAGGCCACCTCAGCAGGAAAATGTCAAAGAAAATCCAAAAGTAATGGAGAAACAGTTGGAGGAGCCACCATCCCCAGGTAGAAATATTGATTTCTTACAAATGCTGAGGAGAAGTCTCTTGTAAGAGCCACAGGAACATTTTCTGCCCCAAGCTCTGAGAATTAGGCAGCCAGTATTTGAGTGTGGCCTTTTCATGGGCTATGCTACTGGACAGGGAGGAGACTCGGGCTTGATGAAGGGCTTGTCTTTTATTACGAGAATAAAAATAATAATGACAAAAAGTAAATCAAACTAGCAGTTCTAAAGGCAAAATTCATAACATGGAAAAATATAACTGGTACTTCTGGGCTGATCACATCTCAGGAGTGGGGAATGCCAAATACTAAGACATATTTTATTTACTACTTTGTTTTTCCACTCATAGGAGCTTGTGGCAAAGGGTGCCACAGAGTCTCTTGAAATGACAGTAGTATCTGCGGTAGTATCTGTCAAATCCACTGCCGTGGTGCGAGCTAGAACAGGGCCTGACTCTTACTGCAGCGGTGCAGCCCTGACGAAGTGGGAATAGTCTTTTTCCTGCAAAGTGTCCAGGCAGAATCACCATGGAGACGGTGATGGGGACTCTGGGGATGAAACCCACCCTTGGTCATCACAGAGCTCTGTTGGGGAAAGCTTGAGTCCGCTGCTCAGCGTAATCATACGATCAACAGGAAAATGTCAGCAGGATCCACCACTATCCTTATCACTGCTGCAAACATTTACACGTTTCACAGCAGGGGAAAATTTTACTATCCCATTTGAACCTCCAAAGAGATTTGCTTAAGGAATCAGGGCCAGTGACTGGCAGAGCTGGGCCTCGCAATGAGGCCTCCCATCTCCAAGCCCAGTGGGATCGTGCCTGGGGGAGACTCGAGATTTTAGATGTTTCGATGTTTCGATGTTTCAATTTTAGATGTTGCATGTGCTTTCTTCTTGCTCCTGCTGCCTCTCCTTTCATTGTTCCTCCCTCTCCTCTGACTTCTCCTCCCTATCTCTCTTTTATTCTTTCATTCAAGTATAATGGACATAAAATCAGCAGCACATATTTAAAGTGCACAGTTTGATAAGGTTTGCCATATATATGCACGTGTGGAACTATTGCCACAATCAAGATAGTGGACATTTCAGTCACTCCCAAAATTGTCTGGGTGGGCACAATGTAATCACAAGAGTGCTTGTGGCCAGGAGGGTCAGAGCCAGAGAAGGGGATATGACAGCAGAGGCAGAGGCTGGAGTGATGCACTTTGAAGACAGAGGAAGGGGCCATGAGCCAGAGAACACAGGGAACCTCTAGAAGCTGGAAAAGGCAAGGAAATGGTGTCTCACCTGAAACCTCCAGAAGAAACATGGCCCTGCCCACACCTTGGTTTTAGGAATTCTAATTCCAGAACTGTAAGATAATAAGTTTGTGTTGTTAAACTACGAAGTTTATGGCATTTGTTACAGCAGGAATAGGAACCTAATAAAAGAGGATGGGGTAGCAGCAGCCTTGCTTATCGCTTGCCTGGCTAGGCCCTGTTCCAACGGCTTTTCACATGTCAGCACATCTAACTCACAGCCAACCACAACATGAGTGGCTTGTGTTATTAGTAATAACTGCATTTTATAGATGAGGAAACTAAGGTAGAAGGAGGCAAGGATGAAGGTCCCCAGCTTGTAAGAGCAGAGTCAGGATTTGAAGCGAGTCCTTCTGCTTCAGATTGTGTACACTAAACCACCTCACTCCACGGCCTCCCGGATAAAGTGAGAGCCCTCAGGCATGGTCAGCCAGAGGGAAGGTGTAAGCCGCATGTTACTCCTAAAGGACATTTTACTCTATAGCTTTACCACCATCTTCCACAAATACTGGGCAAGACAGGACAAAGATGGTAGCAACTTTCTCACAGCGTCTTTCTGCCCTCTGCCGAAGGAGCCCTCTTACCCAAGGAACAGTGTGGCCCGTGTGAAAGAGCAAAGCACGCTGGGAACTGATACACACGAAATGGACTGTGAGCTGTTATCCAGCAGAAGGTGCCTATGATTTCACCTGCAATAAGAGATCCTTTAGAAGTACAAATTAGCTTTTAACTATCCTTTAAAATCTTACTTCAAAACTTTAGACAGTGATGTTCACCTTTTACTGTTAGAGCAAAATATTCAAACATACCACTTAGAATACATTTTTTTAGAGACAGGGTCTCACTCTGTCACCCAGGCTGGATTGCAGTGTTATCATCATAGTTCATTGTAACCTTGAATTCCTGGGCTCAAGTGATCCTCCTGCCGCAGCCTCCCAAGTAGCTGGGACTCTAGGCATGTGCGACTGCACCTGGCTGATATTTTAAATTTTTTGTTTTGCCCAGGCTGCTCTCGAACTCTTGGCCTCAAGCAATCCTCCCACCTCAGCTTCCCAAAGTGCTGGGGTTATAGGTATGAGCCACCATGCCCAACCCTAATCACTATTTTAATATCAAAATACATTGTAAAAATAGCCAAGAAAATAGAAAGAAGGAAAGTATTAAAAAATACAAGAAAATTTCCCAATTTTGAAGTTTCAAGTATCTAAATTAAAAGAGTCTCTTGAGAGGCCAGCACACTGAATGATAAACAACCCACCAAGGCATGTCATGAAATTTCAGGTCTAGGAATGGAGAGAATATTCTGAAAGATAATAGAGAAAGTAAAAATCAAATGTCACACATGAAGGACTACATCAGACCACAGTAACTCTGGATAGTAGGGAGAGAAACACAGAAACATTTTCAAAATTCAGAGGGATGGTCCCAAAGGGGAAACAACCCAAGCGTTCATCAACTGATCAATGGATAAATAAAAGGGGCATAGTCAAGCAAAGGAATATTATTTTGCAGTAAAAAGGGATGACATGCTGGTACATGCTACAACATGGATGGACCTTGAAAACACGATGCTAAGAAGCCAGTCACAAAAGACCACATATTGTAGGACTGACTCCATTTGTATGTAATGTCCAGAATAGGCAAATCCATAGAGAGAGAAAATAGATTAGTGTTGCCAGAGGGCATCAGTGATTAGCGGGTGGTAGAGGGAGTGGGTGGTAACTGCTAATGGGTGCAGAGTTTCTTCCTGAGGAGATGATAACGTTCTCAACTGGATTATAGGGTCCATTCACTGTTCCAAAATATTACTTCTACTCATTTGACCATTATAACCTTTGTTGTTTTGGGTGCTAAAATCTCCTGTTTTCAAGAGTCATCAGACTAAATGCAAAGATCTTTTGGAATGGGTATGCTTTATTTCTAACACATCGGTTATACCTGACTCAGGATTAGCAGGCTGATAGTATGTGAGAATCTCACCTCGCCAAGCTTGCCAGTCAGGGACGCATGTACCTCCTCACCTGTCCTTCAAAGGCCGTCGACAGGTGGTGGAAACAAGTCTTTTCAGGTGGCTGAGGAGTAAGGGGGCTTGGAAAACACACACCTCTCCCCGCAGGGGAAGTAACAGAGAAGGGTGAGCTCTGATGTTGTGCCTGCAAACATTAATGCACATTCATAAGAAGCGAGGCTTTCACAAAGCTGCAGGCTCTCCGTCTGTCATCAGCCCGGCCCGGAGATGGGGATCCCGCCTGAACCATCCCTCTTCCTCATGACGCTTCACAAGCCGGGCCTCTGAGAACCATAAATAAAGACCACTGCTAGTGGCTTCTCTGTCTGACCCTTTAACCTGAAATAAAAATAAAGCTTGGAGAATGTAATCCTGACTCAAGGCTCCTTCATGGGCTTCTCCTTCCCTTACCTGTTGACAGGTGCCTGCCAGACCTCACAGTTACCTTTGATTTAGCTGTAATGGCATAATCCTCTCCGAAGCTTAAGTCAATTTAAATGGTAACCTGAGAGCCACTTCCTGCCTCCAGATGATGTCACTGTCTGTTAACACGTACTGGAATGACCACTAAACTCACGCTTAGGGCGACAGAGCCGTAGATCACTCTCAAACCCAGAGCCGGGTTAAAGCAAATATCATACGAATTTTCAAACTAAAAAGGAAGCTTTTTCCCATACACCTTTTTATAAATCCCTAAGATATTTTAATACTTGTTTTCAGAGAACTAAGAGTGGAGTTTCTGGAACAAAAATCTGCACCTGAGAAGTGGAAGTGTATTTAAGGAGATAACAGTGGCAAATTTGAAATTGGGGCAGAAAAATCACAGACATAATCATTTCAAACTTCCAACTGAATTTTAAATCATATATTTTTCTCAATTCAGTGTCTTCTCCCCTGAAATATGTTTGCATTAATAAAAGTTACTCTCTGCAATTTGTTGGTTTCAGTATGGTTCTGGGTAAAAAAGGGTTCTAAGTATCTTTGTTCCCAATTTATTTGGGGTTCTGGAATGTTATAGTAGCTCTTTGTGTTAACAGCTCTCCTAAACAGTCTCTCCTAAACACAGCGAAATTATGATCATTTTGTTATAGGACAGATGGACTCTATGGATTATGCCATGGACAAAGGTTTGTGTGTGTGTAAATTTTCCTTGGTTTTATTTCTTTATTCTTTTTAGAGACAGGGTCTCACTCTGTTGCTCAGGCTGGAGTGCAGCGGCACAATCATAGCTCACTGGAACCTGTAACTCCTGGGCTTATTTGCTTGGTTTTACATGTGGAAAAATAATTAAAGGAATCTTTGGCTTACATTTTCTGAATATACCTAATTCCAGAATGTCTGTGATCTTCTTCCCAACCGTATTAGTTTCCTATTGCTGCTGTGATAAATTACCACATACTTAGTGGCTTAAGCAACACAAATGTATCCTCTTACAGTGCTGGAGGCCAGAAGTCTGAAATCAGGGTGTCAAAAGTGCTGCATTCCTTTTGAAGGTATCAGGGAAAATCCATTTCCTTACCTTTTCCAGCGTGTAGAGGCTGCCTGTGTTTTTAGGCTTGTGGCCCCTCCTCCATCTTCAAAGCACATCACCCCAACCTCTGCTTCTGTCCCCACAGCTTTTTCTGACCATCACTGTCCTGCCTCCCTCTTAGAATGACACTGATTACACTGGGCTCACCCAGATAATCCAGGATCATCTTCCATCTCAAGATGCTTAACTTTATCCCATCTGCAAAATCTGCTTGCAACGTGAGGTAGCATATTCACAGCTTCTTGGATCAGGATGGAGACATCTTTGGGGGTTCCATGGTTCCTACCACATCTACTACCACAAATATTTAAAAACCTGTTAACTGGAAGTGGGGCCTCTGTAATCAATCGCTGAGATGCAGAGGAAGAAGTGTTTGCACACCTGGAGCATTCTCACTGCAGCTCTTTTTAGGAATGAGTTTTTCTGTCTGACCCTGGGTCCTAAGCCTTTCCTTCAGTGGGTCATCCCTGGGTCTGGTCCTAGAAAAAGAAGGAGCTGCCCTGCCTCTTGCTGTGGAATGATTGAAAGGGCACTGGACTCGAGTCACTTTACCCAAGACGAATTAACCTCTTTGAGGCACAGTTTCCTCTTGTGTATAAAAGGAATAAAACAGTCCACACTGGCCTATGTAGCTGATGCTTAATAAGTATTAAGAAAATAGGTCAGGTATGGTGGCTTGCATCTATAATCCTAGCACTTTGGGAAGCCAAGTTGAGAGAATCGCTTGAGGCCAGGAATTTGAGACCACCCCGGGCAACGTAGCGAGATCCCATCTCTATAAAAAATAGAAAAATTAGCTGACATGGTGGTGTGTGCCTTTCCAGCTATTCAGGAGGCTGGGGCAGGAGGATCGGATCGTTTGAGCCCAGGAGTTGGAGCCTGCAGGGAGCTATAATCATGCCACTGCACTCTAGTCCAGGCAACAGAGTGAGACCCTATCTCAAAACCCAACCCCCCCAAAAAAACAAAACAAAACAAAACAGTCCACACTGCCTTGAGAACTGAATGAGCCTGGTACTGAGAGTGCTTTATAAACTGAGAAATACTGCGTGAATGTATATTCCAGAGGACTCCTTGTAAGGTATAACTTAGGTAACCAACCAAGAGATAGTTAGCGGTAGAAGAGACTTGAGACCCCATTCTTTTAAGCCTTCATGTCAGACGTGGTGTCTGAGGCTTGTCTGGTTTCACAGCTCACACAGCTCGTCACTGGCTGGGTGGTGTCCTGGAACCCAGATATCCCAATTCCTGGTTCCATATTCTTTCCGTTGCATCCAACCATAATGGTAAGGTATTGGACTCAGCACACAGTGATCTATTCGTTGGGCTTCTCTCCCCAGGTCTGCCCTCAGTAATCCTCCACCACCACCACCAACCTACCGTGCCCTTCTGCGGTGCTGATCAATGAGTAGCTAAGGCTGGTGTGGCAGCCTCACCATTTCTGATCTCAAGGTTGTGCCTCTCTCTTCTCTGTTTCTCATAAAACCAGGTAACTGTCCAAATAGTCTCTTCCCCAGCTCCCACTTTGACTGGTTTAAACCTTTACTAATTTCTTGTTTTTCCCTTTTTTCAGCAGCTCTCAGTTGTCTTTGCCTCCAAACCCAGCCAGTGCCATTCCATTTGTCACCTTTAAGATGATCAGTTCCTGATCAACTTGGCATTTGCTTCTTTTTTCATTAATTTAAATAAAGTGTATTAAATTACATACATTACATTCATCATCTTAGTGTCTATTTCCATGAGTTTTAGCAAACACATTCAGATGTGTAACCACTGTCACAGTCAAGCAGTCAAGATATAAAACAATTCCTTCAAGAAGTGTGCTTTTGGTATCACATCTAATAAATCTTTGCCATCCCAAAGTCATAAAGATTTTCTCCTGTATTTTTTCTACAAGTTTTATAGCGTTAGATTTGATGATCCATTCTGAGTTAATTTGTGCATAGGGTGTGAAGTATAGTTTGCGATTCATTTCTCTCTCTCTCCTTTTTTTTCTTTTTTGCATTAGAATGTCCAATGGTTTCAGCATCATTTGTTGCAAAGTCTTTTCTTTCTCCATTTAATTGCCTTTGCACCTTTGTAGAAAATCAATGGACTATATATGTGTGTAGTCTACTTCTATATTTGCTATTTTGTTCCTTGATCTGTCTTGATTACTATAGCTTTATAATGAGACCTTTGAAATCAGGTAGTGTGAGCCCTCCCACTTTGTTATTTTAAAAAATTTTTTGATTATTTTAGTTTCTTTGCCTTTCTATATAAATTTTAGAATTAGCTTATTGGATTTTACAAAAACTTGCTGGAATTTTCATGGAGGTGGAAATAAAGCTATAAATCAGTTTAGAGAGAACTGGCATTTTAACAATATTGAGTCTTCTAATCTATGAACATAGAGTTCTCTATTTATTTCAATCTTCCTTGATTTTTTTCATTAGTGTTTTGTAATTTTCAGCAAATAGATGCTCCACATATTTTGTTAAATTTTTACCTATTTGATGTTTTTTAATGCTGTTGTAAATGGCACTTTTCAAAATTTCAATTTTGAGTTGTTCATTGCTAAAATATAAAAATGTGATTGACTTTGGTATGTTAACCTTATATCCTGTAATCTTACTAAGAGCTCCTTTGTGTATTCTTTGGATTTTCTACATAGGTAATCATGTTGTCTGGAAAGAGCAACAGTTTTGTTTCTTGTTTTCCAATGTATATGCTTTTTATTTCTTTTCCTTTCCTTATTATACCAGATAGGCCCTCCAGTATATATTGAATAGGAGAGGGGAGAGTGGACACCCTTGTCTGGTTTCCAGTCTTAGGGAGCGGTCATGCAGTCTTGCACCATTGAAGAGGATGTTGGCTATAGGTTTTCTGTTGATGCCTTTTACAGAATGAGGAAGTTCGTTTATATTTCTAGTTTGTTGAGACATTTCTTTTTAAATCATGAATGCATATTTACTTTTATCAGTTGTTTTTTCTGCATCTATTGAAATGATAAAATGGGCTATAGGTTTTCTGTTGATGCCTTTTACAGAATGAGGAAGTTCGTTTATATTTCTAGTTTGTTGAGACTTTTTTTAAAATCATGAATGCATATTTAATTTTATCAGCTGTTTTTTCTGCATCTATTGAAATGATAAAATGGGTTTTTTCCTTTAGTCTATTGTTATGGTGAATCACAGTAACTGATTTTCAAATGCTATTCTTTGCATTCCTGGGATAAAAGTACAAGTACATCTAGTCCCCTGAAATATTTGTTACATATTTTTGGGATTTGATTTTCCAAAATTTTGGTAAGAATTTTTGTGTACATGTTCATGAGGAATATCAGCAAGTTTTCTTTTCCTATAAGGGCTTTATCTATAAAGGTAACGTGACCTCACAGAATAGAATAAATTGGGATGCATCCCCTCCTGTTCAATTTTCTGGAAGATTTTGTGTAGAATGGTATTATTTCCTCCTTAAATATTTGGTAGACTTCACCAGTGAAGACATCTGGGCCTGGAATTTGTGTGTGTGTGTGTGTGTGTGTGTGTGTGTGTGTGAGAGAGAGAGAGAGAGAGAGAGAGAGAGAGAGAGAGAGAAAGTTTTTAATTAGAAATTCAATTTCTTTAAATATAAAGGTATTTGAGTCATTTATTTCTTCTTGAATGGATTTTAGTAGTTGTATCTTTCAAGGAATTTGTCTATTTTATCTAAGTTGTCAAATTTACTGGCATAAAGTTGTCATGTTCTCTTGCTATCTTGTAATATTTCTAGGATCTCTAGTGCTGTTTCCTCTCTCATTCGTGATATTCTTGATATTTGTCATTTTCTTTTGTTTCTTTCTTTTTTTCACAGAGTCTCTCTCTGTCACCCTGGGTAGAGTGCAGTGGCATGATCATAGCTCACTGCAACTTCAAACTCCTGGGCTCAAGCAATTCTCCTGTGTCAGCTTCCCAAGTAGCTGGGACTACAGTCGTGCACCAGCACTCCTGGCTAATTTTTCTGTTTTTTGTAGAGATGGGGTCTCGCTCTCGCTCAAGCCAGTCTTGAACTCCTGGCCTCAAGCGATCCTCCTGTCTCAGCCTCCCAAAGTGCTAAGATTATAGGTATGAGCCACTGTGCCAAGCCCAACACACAAATTTTGACATTATATTTTATTCTGTTCTAAAAGCTCTTTTAGAAAAAAAATTTTTGATGTTATAGTTTAATTTTTGTTCACTTTAAAATACTTTCCATTTTCTCTTTTGATTTCTTCTTGAGTTATTTAGAAGTGTATTATTTAGTTTTCAAATATTTGGGGATTTTACAGAGGTGTTTGATTTTTTTTCTAATTTAATTCCATTGTGATCAAAGAGGATGTTTTGTATAATTTGAGTCCTTTAAAATTTATTGAAATTTGTTTTATGGCCCACAACATGGTTTATCTTGGTAAATGTTCCATATGGATTTGAAAAAATACATATATTCTGGGGCTGTTGAATGGAGTGTTCTATAAATGTCAATTCGGTCAAGTTGTTTGATCAAGTCTTCTATGTCCTAACTGATTTTACTTGTTCTATCCAATATTAATAGAAGAATATTGAAAACTCCAACTTTAATGTAGGTGTGACTATTTCTATTCATAGTTCTCTTAATTTTTGCTTTGTATATTTTCAAGTTCCATTATTAGGTGCATAAACATTTAGGGTCATAAAGTCTTAATGAATTCACCCTTTCAAAATTACGTAATGACCTTCTTTATCACTAGTGATAGTCTTTGCTCTGAAATCTACCTTGATAGTAATATGAATACATCCATTATAGCTTTTTTTTAGTGTCAGCATGGTATATATTTCCCCATATTTTTACTTTGAATTTATTGCATCTTTATATTTAAAGTGGTTTTCTTATCAGCAACGTGTAGTTGCTTTTTATTGAATCTGATAATCTCTGACTTTTAATAGTGGTGTTTAGATGTTTATTTCTGTATTTACATGTCAGACATTTAAAGTATCTCTTTTGCCTGAAAGAATGAATACCAAGATAGATATATTGAGCAGAAGGGCTAGTCTTGAGTACCATAAAAAAAACAAAATGTTTCAAAAGCCGCATTTCATTCTTGGTATATTTACTTATTTGCATTTGTTCTCAAATTTGAATGAATACAAAAATCACCACGTTTTAAAATTCAGGTCCCTAGGCCCCACCCCCAAAGAGTCTGATGCGATAGGCCTGGGTCTGGTCCTGGAACTCACATTTTATGACATCCATGACCCTCCCTCCACCATCACTGCAGTCACAGCACCTATGCAGGAGGTTCTCAGATCACGGCTGGAGGAACACCTGGGTGTTTCTCAACCGGTGAAAATCACCAGGTCCACTGGATGTACCATCATCTTCTTTTTTTTCTCGTTTGAAGCTACCAATAATACTGAGCAAATAAATATACTGGGGTTTGCTGTTCCACTTCCAGCTATGTGACAGCATGAGCCAATTTCCATCAAACTCAAGCCAATTGATGTAGGTTGGGCCCTTTAGGGAGGCAAATTTGTTCTCCAGGGCTAGATAGATCTCCATTCTTTAGCAGAACCTATGTTACCAGGAAATGGGAGAAAAGAAGGCAGCTACTCAAATGAAGTCTAAAGCGAATGAAGACAGAAGCTTCTGAAGATTTATGCAATTGCAGCAATAAGCGCATATGTAACCACAGAAAAGTATCCAGTAATGGCCGGGCGTTGTGCCTCATGCTTGTAATCCTAGCACTCTGGGAGGCCAAGGCGGGTGGATGGTTTGAGCTTAGGAGTTCTAGACCAGCTTGAGCAAGAGCAAGACCCTGTCTCTACTAAAAAAATGGAAAGAAATTAGCCAGACAACTAAACATATATATAGAAAAAATTAGCTAGGCACGGTGGCGCATGCCTGTAGTCCCAGCTACTCAGGAGGCTGAGGCAGGAGGATCACTTGAGCCCAGGAGTTTGAGGTTGCTGTGAGCTAGATTTTCGCCACGGCAGTCTAGCCCAGGTAACAGAGTGAGACTCTGCCTCAAAAAAAAAGAAAAAGAAAATTATCCAGTATTTACCAATCATCTATTTTGAGTCTATTTTTTCTTCTTTTGTGGGGGAGGGGTTAGAAATGCCAAGAAAAAAAAATCCTTTCTCCCTGCCTCCCCCCATGCAGTTGTCTCTCTTGGAATGTCCCTTCCTGCCTCTCTCCTGTAATGGCTTATCCAAATCTTTGAGACCCACAAGTCTACCTCTTTAGACTTACTATAGAACTAGAATTGATTCAGCAAATTGGTCATTTGATAAACTGATTTTCAGCCAATTGGCCTTCTGGGGACATAACATTACAACAAATCAACCTTGGAAGTCAGATGTCAAATGAGGAGGAGAAATTACATCCTGGGCCCATAAAGGGAAAAAACAATTCTCAAATATTGGTCCCCTGGCTGCTGGGATGGGTGAGAAATCTCACCTACCAAAGCAGGCACTGAGAAGGAGAAACAGGCAAGAGGTAAAAGTACCACCCAAAGCAGAAACACTAAAGATTTTTAAAAAATTGCCTTGTGCTATTAAACCTATGTGTAAATAATTTCAGTGAGCTTTTATACAACATTCTAGAATCAAGGAATCATTTAGCATCCCCCACACCAGGAGCTCTCTAGGAGAGTGTCAGCCTTCTGGGGACATGAGTCAAGCACATACATAGACTGTGCAGTAAAACTCTGGTGCACTCAGAGAAGGCTGCTGGGGGAGGTGCAATGTGAGCAGGGTGGCCTCTCACGAAGGAAGGATGGGCGTTTTGGACAGAATGAACAGCATGGAGGTAAAAAGAGATGACAGCAGTGAAGGAAAAAAAATATTTGTGGGGATGGATGGAGGTGGCAGATAAGGCTGGAAGGATGGGAGGTTGGGTTCAGGGGTTGGGAAGGTTTAAAAGCCATAAGAAGCCAGGGTCTTTCTGGTCGGCAGTGGAACCCCATGAACTCATCCAGGGTCTACAGGAGCTTGCATAGGCACCTGGACAGTATTTTGCATTGTACTGCAATTAAATCAGCATTTGATTCATTTTTCAAAAGCCCGTTGAGGTTTCTAGGTCATTTCACCAGGGGTGGGCAGTGATCCGTGCACAGATCGAGCAGTGTGAGAAGATAGATCACCGAGAGAAGGGGCTCTGTTTATCCACAAACATCTTGACAACTTGCGGTAATGGAAAAGGAGACACAGGTAAAGTGTCAGGTGGAACAGGCAACAGCACATCGCAGTGCCTCTCTTAACTCTCTCAACCTTATTTGCTCTTTTCCTTGTCATGTTTCTGCAGTTCTGGGACTGCTCAGTTTTCAGTGTGAATAACGCTAAGGCAGAGATCATTTCAAAGTATTCCTTTGGACAGATGTTTACATGCTACTAAGCATAATCCAGACAGTTTCAAATCCAGGAACAAACACAGGAAGAGAAATAGGGATATCAGACTTTCTGGTATGTGCCTCTCTGTAGTGTCTCCCTGGCGGTCATTCAAAACTATGCCTGGGTCCTTTTTTTTTGGTTTTCATATAATTCAATATATCTCAAAAATAGGATAGACACTCAATGGTCAATAAAAACAGGCTTCTCATGGTGGTTATTTGAATCCATATCTGGCATTAGGATACTCTATGGAAATATAAAATGAGAAAGACTATGGAAGAAAGAACTAAACAGAATGGAGGCTTGAATATTTTATATACTCAATTAACATTGATTCAAATCATCAGTGAATTGTTTCTCTTAAATTTATAAAATAAACTACTATAAAAATACATGGATATTATAGAAATATCACACATAATTTCATCAATCTTATACAATTGTTAATATTTTGGTGACTTCTCTTCAGACTATTTTTTCCTACAGATAGTTTTATTTATTTATTTATTTATTTTTGAGACAGAGTCTTACTCTGTTGCCTGGGCTAGAGTGCCATGGCATCAGCCTAGCTCACAGCAACCTCAAACTCCTGGGCTCAAGCAATCTTCTGCCTCAGCCTCCCAAGTAGCTCGGACTACAGGCATGCACCACCATGCCCAGCTAATTTTTTCTGTATATATTTTAGTTGTTCATATAATTTCTTTCTATTTTTAGTAGAGATGGGGGGTCTCACTCTTGCTCAGGCTGATCTTGAACTCCTGAGCTCAAACGATCCTCCCACCTCAGCCTCCTAGAGTGCTAAGATTACAGGTGTGAGCCATTGCGCCCAGCCCAGATAGTTTTGAAATTTATCTTAAGAAGAAAGCAAGCTTCTGTCAAAAGTGTCAAAAGGATCAGTCGGGATCTCTGAGAATTACTTTTCTTTTCTTTTCTTTTTTTTTGAGACAGAGTCTTGCTCTGTCACCTCAGGTAGAGTTCAATGGCATCATCATAGCTCACTGCAACCTCATACTCCTGGGTTCAAAGGATCCTTCTGCCTCAGCCTCCCGGGTAGCAGGGACTACAAGTGCATGCCATCATACCCAGGTAAGTTTTTTTATTTATTTCTTTTTTGTAGAGACGGGGTCTCACTCTTGCTCAGGCTGGTCTCAAACTCCTGTCCTCAAGCCATCCTCTCACCTTGGCTTCCCAGAGTGCTAGGAGTACAGGCATGAGCCACCGCACTGGGCTGAGAATTACTCTTAAAGTGAGTGAAAACCCTCTTGGCCTGATGTCATCCAACTTCTGGATACATCTATAGAAACTCTATGATATCAAAATCCTTAAAATAAAAATGGATCTTGGCTTTTATTCAGGCAGCATTTATTGAACCCTTCCTTTGGGATTTGCAGTGCTAATTGCAAGGCAACAGAGCAGTCAACACATGTTCTAGGTCAGCGAATGTGAAATCTAGAAGACACATGGAGTCAAGCTTGCAAGCACTAGAATTCAGGGTGTTCATTAGTCAAAGCCATCAGTTGACAGAGAATTTGAGTGAGGACAGGGACAGTGACCAAGTCTGGAAGATAAGTGAAAAACACATGGAGAGAAATTAAATACTTTTCTCAATTTCCAAAAAAATAACAATGTGTGGTTAATGCTCAAAGATATAACAGGATTGCATGTTATAAGGGCCCTTGGTATAGCCAGACTGCCCCCTTAGGTCCACTGCTTCCAGCCTCCGGCGAAAGTGAGTGGCAGAGGGAAGCCTTAGGGGAGTGGATTTCCTTCTGAGTAGCCTGCTGCTTCTCCTGAAGAGGGGACAGTGTCCATTGTCCATTCTTTTACCTCTTGCCACAGGTACTCTGGACATGGATAATATCTCCCTCATTTACTGAGGGCAGCTGAAGTCCAGAGAAGTCCAGAAACCTCTGCAAGCCCACATAGTCCAGTCAGTGTTGAAGCCAGGGTTCAAACACGTCCTCTCTGCTTTTGGCAAAAGAAATGCCTCCACTCTCAGTATTGGCAGGGCAGGGGAAAATATCAATCACACTGTCAGATTCTCCACAACTGTATCTACAAATCAAAGAGCAGTATCTCCACGTTTTAGTCAGTTAGATGGATCTACAATGAGTAGCTAATTGCTTGAATCAGTGTCACTTTCAAATCGAATTGGCAAATATTTTACTTCTGGTTGTGCAAGGTGAGCAACAGAAGGCTGGAGTCCTAGAAAACCAATGCTGCTACAGGCTGCCACTTTTGGAAGGATACTAGAGACATCTCTGCTCCCTTCTAGGATTTCTGATTTAGGATAAATTAGGATAAGAGTTCTTTTGACTTGACCAAGTCAACAAGGGTGGGGTGAGGATTCCTTGGATACTGGCTCCCATTCCCAGGGGCTTATCTCCACTCTGCCTAATCATTTTGAAATTAATGGGGCCTCAGGGCCTTGCAGGTGGGGGTGGCACAAAGATGCACAAACAGAGAATTTCAAATTTTACTGCATTGCCAATGGTATGAAGTCATGGGAGGGAACAAAAGAAAAGATAAGAAGGAAGATTTAAGACTAGGAAAAGTCATAGAAATCATCTCCATCAACCTTTCCCCTCAGCCTCCCAAATCAGATAAAAGCCCTGTTTTTGCATACATGTGATCTGTAGTGTCTCTAATTTGCAGTGATGTTCATGAGTAAGGAACAAAGAGGGAAGTTGCAACTGGGGATTAAACAAAATGCTGCGACTTTTAATTAATATTATTATGATGGTTATTTTCATTAGTATAAAGATGTTGCATTTAGATTCTGGTACCAAAAGACTGGAATTTTACCACATTAGAAAAAAATTGCAGGGGCCTCTACAAAGCCCACAGCATGTCTCAGAGCCACAGATTTCATGGTATATGTTACCAGAAGCTTTTCAGAAAGCAATGACTTCATTGTGAGCTTCCTAAAGTTTTGGGAAGGGCAGCTGAAGAATGCCAGGGTGGTTTCATTAAGGAATATGGAGGGTAGATTTTCACTGAGAGGAAGTGAGACGAGATGTCTGGGGAAAAGCAAACACTTCACACTTCAAGGTGGACTGAAATTTCTCTCTTGCCCTTCCCCTCTTCTCCCATGACCCCTAAGGTCTGTGATGCACCTTAGCTGAAGTACACATCAAAGGGAGAGGGTGACTTCTGACACAAACTGAAACAGTCCATTTGTTTAATTATCTCTTCATGTGAAAGGCCAGGTTTTACTTTGCCTGTCTGTCAGTCTAGGCAGGTGGTTATTTAGCACCGTGGCTTTTATTTTTCCGGGACAGGTTTATGTTACCTAATAGCAAAAGTAAGCCAATGGCAGGAAATCTTGGAATTAATTATCCATTTTGGAATAATTCTTGTTTACAAAAATGTTTTTAGGAATATGGAATGTTGGCCCAACACTTTCAATTTAGGATCTGATGCTAACTGCATGCTTAGGTTTTTTTTAAAAAAATTTCTACAATTAAATTGGTAAATACCTTGCTTACCATAAAATAGATTACACGGCAATGTTAAAGATATTAATCTACAAACTTCCCTGCTAGTTCTGCTTGGGCATCCCCTTTGTCAGTTTTAGGCTTTAAGGACATGAGGAATTTTGGCAAATGCACCCCTAATCAAGGATGAAGCAAATGTTTCCACTTACAGTGGGGACATTCTATAAACACCAGTCTAAAGCGAAATTGAGGCCCAAACCAGGAAAGCAACATTGTAGCTGAAAAAGTGTGAGCTTCTAAGCTAAACAGATCATGGGCCACTTCCTAACTGGGTGACCTTGGGCAAGGTAAATTCTCTTGTCCTCAGTTTCCTCATCTGCAAAATTGGTGTTCTGATTCAGCATAGGATTGTCATGAGGATTATTGGTAATAAACATGGAGAAGTAGTGCATGCCCACTTTTTAATTGATTCTGAATAAAGAAAATTGCAATAATAGCGTATTCTCAGGGCGTGTTCATCAATGAGCGCCCTAATTTTAGAAGCAAGTCCAGTGAATTTGAGGTTCATAGAGTTGTGGCTTCTGATCCAATTTTGACCCAACAGTTAGATATTATACTGTAAGTGAAGTTATACGAAGCACTGGAAGAAGTAACTGAAAGACGTAACTATATTGTCAACAGTTTGTATTTTTCTTAGGTGAACAAATAGACTGCTTTTGTACTAAGGGTGTCACCTATCCCTACTGCTCCCTCAAATCGATCTGGTTTTGTAGCCCTAGACCATAGTGTTGCTGAGCACGTTCTGTAGGAAATATGCAAATCAGGTTAGGAGCAAGTTCAGGCTTGAAAATAAAAGGTTTGCACATTAGCTGCAGTATCAGATTAGCCAAATGATATAGCTAAAATTGTGTTTAGAAGACTGAGGGTTTGTTATGGTGACATTTGTTTGAAATATAGAATATTTAAAAACAAAAAACTACTCTAATAAATAAAGGTGATGGGTGACAGTTCTTAAGAGAATTTACCTGCAGGTATGTGTGTATGAGAGGGAGAAAGAGAGAAGGGGAGGGAGATAGTTATAAAATGCAAATTGAGGGAGGAACTTGCTTCACAAAGAATCTCACTATTTGTAAATCTGTAGAACTTCTTATCACTGGGGTCAATGAATGTGCCTCAGGGGCTCTGGGAACTCCTTGAAAGTACAGGTATGATTTTGTTTTGTTTTGTTTTGTTTTTTCCCCCTCCAATGCAGATAAGGTATGATTTTTTTGCATGTAAAATATCTACATTTCTGGAGAAAATCCATGGCTTGTCAAAAAAAAGTGTGGGGGTGGACAGCAACTTTTGCTTTAAATATTGACCTTTTAAAAACATTTCAAGTAGGTTTCTGTTACTTATTAATGAATAGCTCTTGTATGATAGTTCATCAATGAGCACTCTAATTTTAAATGCAAGTCCAGTGAATTTTGGGATCATAGGAATTGTGCCTCCTGGTCAAATTTCAACCCACCCGTTGAATATAATACTGTAAGAGAAAAGAGAGAGAAATAGCATAATAGTGGTTTATATTGTTGCTGACGATAAGTAAGATGATATATGCAAAACAAACACTCTTTCCTCCGGTAAAGGAGGAAGTACAATGAAATGGGGCAGTGCATGTGGATTCTTAGAACAGTTTCTAGTTCAGAGTACTCATAGATATCTGCCATGGTCCCTGTAAAGCGGGAGACAGGCAGAACCTACTGCAGGAAGTCCCCAGGAGAAACAGCAGGACATTTTCCTCTTGATCTCTCCTGCAATCTTGGGGCCTGTCGAGGTGGGCATTGTCAGTTGCTTTAGGTAGAACAAATAAAACTCGCTAAGTATGGGCACCACCGTCAGCAGGCTTGGACGCGTGCCTCCCAGCTGGCCAGCCTTCTCAGCTGCAGCTCCCATGGATTCTGACCAACCAGGGCAGGGCCGTGCCCTGGACCAGCACAGACGTGGTTATTGACACTGGCTGTCAGAACCCAGCAACTGAACTGCACTCACTGACGATGCTGAATGTCACAACACAGGGTGACTAAATCAGCTGGGTTAGACCTGCAGCGCAGCAGTTTGCTAGCTATGTAGCTTAGGGCAAGTCAGCTAACCCTCTGAGCCTCCACATCCTCACCTGCAGGATGGGGTTGATAATGGGCCCCCCTTGGTGCTGTCATGAGAATGAAAGGAGGCAATCCTTGCACAGCGTTTTGCACAGTGTCTGTCACCTAAAGTTAAATGGCAGGTATTTAGTGGCATGAGTTAATATGTGCTTACTGCCTTGTGCTGAGTTTTTTTATTTTTTTAAATCTGCACAGTTCTTGTAAAGTACCTCTGAGGTAGATGTGAGAACGTCTCTCCTTTACAGATGAGGAATCTGAGTCACGAAGACTTTGACAAAGTTGCCCAAGGTCAGGCAGCTAGAGAGGGATGATTTGCCTCCAAGGATCCTCATTGTACCTACTGCACTCCCAGGCCATCGTGTTAGATTAAAAGAGTCCTGAGTGCCTACCAGTGGCCTTGGGGATCCCAAGTCCCTCTATATTCAAGGTGGAGGGAAGAGAGGAAGCAAATTTCTTGGCCCCAGAAACTGCCCCTGGATCACCCAGATCTCAACAGGTACAAAATGGACATGAAACACTGATATCTTAGGTTCATCTAGCATCTTCCATGTGTGGGCACATAGAAATACATGCAAAGGATATTTGCACACATGTATCATGATTAATTGGCAAAATAACTGAAGATTCAATGTTTTGGCATCAAGTTATTGTTGAGGGGGGCTCTTGTACTATGCAGGTTCAAGCCTGTGCACCAAGAAATATCCCCCTGTGCAGGGGACTCTGTGCTGCAGTGTGACAGTGGTGAAGGATTACACGTGCAGGAGGGTTCCTAGAGGCAGAGCAGGTTGGAGGAATGTGGAGGAGAACGATGCTTTCAACAGCTGTGCTAGTGAGGGGGCCAGAGCACTCACTCTGGGACAAAACCCACCTGTGACATTCTGACCTGGGCTTCCACAGGTGGTACAGTTTGCCTAAGGCACTGTTTGAAGGAAGTTTCAAAGGAGTAGCCTCTGAATTGAAGGGCTCCCCACCCTTTCTGCGGCCAGATATGCCCGGCTTTGCCTCCTCCTCCCAATCAGTGCTCTCTGAGTTCGAGACAACTTCCAGCCCAACAATACTATCTCCAGGGTTATTAGTGGCAATATCAGTGTAAATGACTTAGCTTAGATGGTGGTGCTCACTGGAGAAGGAGCCCTTTCTTTGGCACATGAGTGGACCTTGTCATTCCAAAGAGATCAATGCTGTGAGAACTCGGAAGGGCTCAGGGCAGGCAGGGCAGAAACAGCATTCCATTTTAGCTGTTTCCATCCCTGGTCCTGAGAAGCAAAAGGACACACAGGTCTGCAGAAATAGATGCCCTGTGTACCCTCTGATCTATTGCATTATTCTCAAAAGGTATTGTTCTGGAAATATGTGTAGGAATAAACTCAACATTTAAGACTCCATGAGGCCGGGCGTGGTGGCTCACGCCTGTAATCCTAGCACTCTGGGAGGCCGAGGCGGGTGGATCGTTTGAGCTCAGGAGTTCGAGACCAGCCTGAGCAAGAGCGAGATCACGTCTCTACTAAAAATAGAAAGAATTATATGGACAACTAAAAATATGTACAGAAAAAATTAGCCGGGCATGGTGGCACATGTCTGTAGTCCCAGCTACTTGGGAGGCTGAGGCAGGAGGATTGCTTGAGCCCGGGAGTTTGAGGTTGCTGTGAGTGAGGCTGATGCCATGGCACTCTAGCCTGGCCAACAGAGTGAGACTCTGTCTCAAAAAAAAAAAAAAAAAAGACTTCATGAATACTCACGCCTGTAATCCTAGCACTCTGGGAGGCTGAGATGGGAGGATTGCTCTAGGTCAGGAGTTTGAGACCAGCCTGAGCAAGACACCTGTCTCTACTAGAAAATAGAAGGAAATTATCTGGACAACTAAAAATATATAGAAAAAATTAGGCAGGCATGGTGGCACATGCCTGTAGTGCCAGCTACTCAGAAGGCTGAGGCAGAAGGATTGCTTAAGCCCAGGAGTTTGAGGTTACTGTGAGCTAAAGTGACACCAGGGCACTCTAGCCCAGGCAACAGAGCAAGACTCTGTCTCAAAAAAAAAAAAACAAAAAAAAAGACTTCATGAATAACAGGATGAAGAGAAGGAAATAGCAAGGCACATAGGACATCTTGCAGCAAGCCCCAAGCTTTGACCATCATGTTCAAATGTCTGTGATATTGCAGTGTACGTCATGTTGTCATGGGTGTCTCTTCATCCAGCCTCAAGAAGGGAATGCCTACAGGATGTGAAGAATTGGCAGTATTTGAAAGCCTGCTGAGCGGATTAGAAAGAAGTTTAGAGCTCTTTGAACTCAAACATCCACTTGGATATTCCTGGGCAGTGAAACTAGACAGGAAATCAAGGATGCAATGACTCGAAAAATTGGGGCAGTGGTTACCTCCATGGGATATTTGTGATCAGGCGGAACCATGAGTGATGTGAGTGATTGGCAGGGTTCTATTTCTTGACCTGGGTAGTGGTTGCATACATAGAGAGCTTTAGCGTATGTCATTAAACTGCATTTGGATATTTTAAGCCTGGTTTCTTTATGTGAAGTTTTTCACAATGAACAACAACAAAAGGGTCTGTCACCCCCGACAAGTCTAGTCCTCCTCTGTTGTTCACCTCTTCAGTGACCAGTGCCACCACCCCTCCAGTGCCTAAGGTCCAGGGCCTGGGACCCCCCTTTCCCTCCATCCATCTCATCGGCAGCCCCCAAAGCTCTCCCCTCCCTCCAGGCCTTACCACCTCCACTGCCACCTCTCTGTCATCCTCTAGGCTCCCACATCCACTCTTCCTCTCTACATAAAGACGGGGAACTTTTGAAAAAGCTTTTTATTTTGAAAATGATTATAGATTCAAAGACAACTGCAATAATAGTCACCTCCTCGGAGAGGCCTTTCCTGCACCATCCTACGGAAACACGGCAGCCCACCTGTTTTCCTGTTTATTTTCTCCCTTGCACGAATTGTACCTCATAGGAATTTTCTTTATTTCTTTGTCTACTTGTTTAGCATCTGCCACCCTGACCCAAGCACAGTGACCAGTGTGCAACAGACACTGACAAAGGGGTGAGTTGAATAAAGGAATTAATTCATCACTGTAAGAGGATTCTGTGGATTAATAATGTACTTGTTTATGCCTAGCCTCCTTCCAAACAAAGATTTGGAGTGGCTTGCAAAAATACATATGATGCAATAAGATGAAGAATAATAAAGAGGGAAAATAAGAACAGGAAAAGATGAAGCAGGCTGAAGATGGCCCACAGCGAGCCGTGGGGTGCAGCTGGCTGGACTCCTGGTTCCCTGCTCCTTGGCGGTCCGAGATCTACCGGTGGTGGCTGGACGCAGACAAATAAAGACACAAGCAAGGCGACTCCAGTTGTGATGAAGGACATGAAGAAAAAAAGGTAAACACGGTCCCATGATTGTCAATATCCATGAAATTAAAAACAAGGGCATTTTTTTTTTTTGAAGAAAGAGTTATTCCTGATTCTGAGAATTGAGAGAAAAGAATTGAAAGATTTACCATGGGTCTTAATATGTTTATTTTTTAATTTTTTTGGACACCTATTATGGTTGGATCCTAAGGAAATAATAGAGAAGAAAATGACAGGCCCCCTCTGCCCTCTAGAACTTTCTGTGTCCCGGGGAAGACGGGTCTCAGCTGCTGTGATGATCTTTACCTCCCTCTCTCTCCGTCTCTCTTACCCCAGGAACACCAGGTCCTTTTGCTTCTACTTCTGTCCTGCCCTCTGGTTAAATGAGCTGCCCACAGTAACACCAGGTTAGCAGAAAGCTGGACCAAGCAAACGTTGCCAACTTTCTTTCCACAACATCCGTTTCATTACCTCTGGGAAATCAAGTGTTAGAATCTAGCTGTTACAGGCACTGCCGAAGGCCCCTGTGGACCGCCCACAGCCTTTGCTTATCAGTTAAATCCAGTTCAAATGAATATCAAAGGCAGCCTCCAATGAGGGGGTGAGTCAGCAAAGTGCAGCTTGTCTGATGGGAGTGGAGGCTCTGTCTCTGATTCTGGCCTTCCTCTCCTTCAGCATCCCCCCCAGACCCTCCCCGGGGTCCCCCCAGCACCTTATTCTCCTGTATTGGGATTGCCTCTTGAAGGTGACTCCTCAATGTCATGGCTTCAGTAAGTGCATTCAGGAAACAGCTGGAACAGAGGGTGTTCCAGGAGGGGCTGCCAGGCAGTGGGTGTTTAATGGTGTCACTCAGGGCAGTGGGGGAATGTGTTTTTTGGCAAGTCCCCTCGTTTAAAGGGATGTGGTTGAATAGGGTCCACTCAAAATTCATGTCCACCTGGAACCTCAGATCATGACCTTATTTGGAAATAGGGTTTTTGCAGATGTAATTAAAGTAACAGTCAAGATGAGATCATACTGGATTAGGGTGGGCTGTAAATCCAGTGAGAGCATCCTAAGAGACAGAAAGGACCCCACAGAGGCACAGAGGAGACCGCCATGTGAAGACTGAGGTAGGCAGAGAATGAAGCTATGCTGCCCCAAGCCAAAGAACATCTGGGAACACCAGAAGGTGAAAGAGACAAGGAGGAGACAAGGAAGGCTCTTCTAGAACCTTCGGAGGGAGCATGACTTGACTGCTAGCCTCCAGAACTGTGAGTGAATACATTTTCTGTTGTTTTAAGCCACCAAGTCTGGTAATTTGTTCTGGCAGCCCTAGGAAATGAATGCAAGGGACTTCCTGCTCCAGGGGTTTTAACTGCACAGACCTTCACCACCATGCACAGACTGCTGGTTATGGTAGAAGAAATGAATTTGATAGAGAGCTCCACGAGTGAGTGAGTGCCCAGGGCAGGCGGGGGACAGAGTATTACAGAACACATGCTTCTGTCCATTAATAATTGAAGCAAGAAGCCTCACTTTGCAAAGATTATTGGCAGAAAGCAAAACTTTCTATGGAAATCCAATGATCAACACCATTACTAGAAGTGAACTTGGAGTATTTGCAAGTGAACCGTGGAGTATTTGCAAGCAAGTAGCCTAAGATGGGGGTGCTCAGGGCCTGAAATAAGCCAGGCACATTTCAGCCCAGGGGAGGAGGAATGGGATGCAGGACAGAGCCCAGGCAAGAAACAGACCCAGGCAGCTCCACGACTGCTGCCCCAGCTAAGGCTATCACCCACTCCTCCGTGAGAAGAGAGCAGGCATCCTTGCATGGACTAACATCTGTTTGCTGAGCACCTACTTTGTGCCAGGCTCAGACCCAGCAGGGAATATTGAGGGGACAAATGCAGTTCTTACCCTCACAGAGCTAGTGATAATGTACCAGGAATATTTTGATTACAAGTAATAGAAAACTCAACATATATTGACTTAAACAAAAAAAAAAGAACTTATTCTCAGTAACTAACCAGGGATTGGGGCTTCCAGCACCATTCAGCTGGGATTCTGCTTTGTTTCTCTGTGATTCTCTTGGGCCTTCCCTGTTGCATGTACCAATTTCAGCCTAGGGGAGACTTTTCTTTTGTTCATGGTTGCAGGATGGCTACCAGCAGTATTGGCAGCTACTTGCTTTACATTGACGTGTGTGTGTGTCTATTTGTCTGTCTGTCTGTGTGTGTGTGGAGGGGGAGGGAACATTCTCCTGCAATCATGGACCCAGGCGATTGGACCCACAGATACAAGCCCATCCCTGACTCAATCATAAAGCAAAGGAAATAAAATACCCTGATTGGTTTTGACCAGTGTTACTCAAAGTGTGGCTTCTGGGCCAGCAGTATCAGCATCTCCTGAGAATTTGCTAGAAATGCAAATCCTAGGATAAGAAACTGAATCAGCGACTTGGGATAGGGCTCAGCAATCTGTGCTTAACAAGCTCTCCAGGTGATTCTGTTCCACGCTGTAGTTTACTCTTGGACTAATCAGGTGGTGAAGGTTATTTTACTCTTGGAGCTGGTGGTGAAGGTTATTTTACCCAAATTGCATAACAGCCTTGCAATGGTGGAAGGATGGGATGGATATTGGGGAGGTGATCACAACCGCCACTACCCTTGCTGATTAAGACAACTATCATAATTTATTATATTCTTTATTGAATTCTATTACACACCGTGTTCACTGTGCTGAACACTTCACATGCATATTCTCATCTAATTCTCACCACAAACCTGTGAGGTAGGTATTATTATCCACAACAGTTGAGGAAACAGAGGCCCATGCAGTTAAGTAATTTATTTAAGGCTTTGCAGCTTAACCGTCAGGACTGGAATTTGACCTCCAGCAAACTGACCCCAGAGGCTGCCAGCTACCAGGACACGTGATAAGCATCATGACAGCAGGGGCACTCAACATGCTCTAGTGGGGATCAAGGAGAGCTTCCTGGAGGAAGTGACAAGATGGGGAGGAGTTTGCTAGTGGGTGAAGAGGAGGAGGAAGAAGGTGCGAAGGCCTGGCACCCAGAGATGGCTTAGCATGCCTGAGGGCTGTGACTTGAATGGGATGCTGGGAGTGGGAGGAAGTGAAGAGTGACCGAGAGGTGGGCAGGGCTGGACCTAGAAGGGCCCTGCAGACTAAGTGAGGAGGTTCAACTTTATTCAAAGGGCAGTGGGGAGCACAGGGGTTCTGACCCAGGGCATGAATACATCGGACTTGGCCTTTAGAGAGATGATCGTGAGGGCAGGGTGGAGAATTGAGCAGAGGCTAAACAGCTAATTAGAAACCCACCGCAGGGGTCCATCTCACTAGAAATGTTGGTGCCTGGGAAAAGGGCAGAGATATTGGGCATGGAGAAAAACACATTTGAGGGCTTGGTGATTAATTGGGTGGCTCCTTGATTTTCTGGTTTGGGCTGATGTGTGCCCACCTCCCCTTCACAAAGATGAGGAAGCACAAGTTTTGGGGGAGTGAAGTTCAGTTTTTGACTTGATAGATTTATCAAGAATTACAATGAACTGTAGATGTGATTTTTTTTTTAAATAGATTTGGTTTAGGTGGGTGAGGGTGGCTACAATTTTTTAAGCTTCTCCTGTGTATCAGGTGCTTTAAATGTATTAATTCTAATCCATTCAACTATACTCCAAGGTAAGCATTTTTATCTGCATTTTCTGTAAGAGGATGCAGAACTAAATAACTTACCCAGGAGTCACACTAAGAAATGGTAGAGCCCTGAGTTTAAACCTAAGTCTGTGTTTCCTACACAGAGTCACCATTAAGAATGACTGTGGGTCAGGGGGTTTTATGCATTATTTCTAATTCTTTATATAGTTATACTTATGTGATTATATATATATATACATATATATCTCATTCCAGAAGATAAGGCCCTGTCCTTTGTTCACTAATATATCCCCAATGCTGGCATATAGCAGGTGCTCAATAGATATCAGGTGGAAGGAAGGAAAGAAAGAAGGAAATGGGAAAAGCTTGCACGTGTTGTTACACATAGGTGATCAGTTGGTTTTAAGCAATGACACAGTTACACTCAAGATCTTGCTAAGAAGAGTAGGGAAAATAAAATTTTACCTGTGTATACTACCTGTTACAAATGAATACAAATAGGGAAGAACTCTCTGGGAGCTAAAGACAAATTTTTATATGTATATCTCTGATCTATGTAGTAAATGTTTGCTAATAAAGTAAATCAGTAAAAGGCATGTATCTTTTTTTATTTTTATTTTTTAAAATTAAAAAAAAATTTTTTTTTTTGAGACAGAGTCTCAATCTGTTGCCTGGCTAGAGTGCCGTGGCATCAGCCTAGCTCACAGCAACCTCAAATTCCTGGGCTCAAGAGATCCTCCTGCCTCAGCCTCCTGAGTAGCTGGGACTACAGGCATGCGCCACCATGCGTGGCTAATTTTTTCTATATATTGTTAGTTGTCCGGTTAATTTCTTTCTATTTTTTAGTAGAGACAGGTGTCTTGCTCAGGCTGGTCTCGAACTCCTGAGCTCAAATGATCCGCCCACCTCAGCCTCCCAGAGTGCTAGGATTACAGGCAAGAGCCACCCACCCAGCCTAAATGGCATGTATCTATGTAATTTGTCTTGAAGTTTTCTTATTTCTTTTCCTAATTTTATTATTATTGTTCTTGGTGTTACCTTATGTCTGATATTGCTGGAATATACACAGAGGAGCCCATTTAAAATCAACCTTCATTTGTTTCTAATTATTTTCTGTACCGGCATAATGCAATAGATATAGGGTCACTTGACGGCTTGCAAAAATACTTCACACAAAGGTATAATCAGACATAATGGGATCCCAAAAGACTCATCCATGGGCGATACATCACCAAGGTCTTCCTCATTTGTTCCCAAACTTCAAGGTACAAAAGAATTCTCTTGAAAACTTGTTGAAAATGCTCATTCCTGTGCCTCACTCCAGCTTCCTCATCAAATTCTGATTCAGAAGATACGAAGTGGGGACTTGAGCATCTGTATTCTTAGCACTCGCCCCTGGAGGTCCAAGGACCTTACCTTAAGATCCACCAACTTCTCTTGAAAGTGTTTGTGACTCAAAAAGTCAGTCTTTTTCTCAACTTCTTGCTGCCAGATTTGCATTGAGGTATAAGGGGGCTGACCTCAAAATGACTGACGGATCTGTCAACGCGATTCCTGGGGAAGATGCTCCTCTCTGCACTTCATTCCAATGTGATGGCATGAAGGGAGATTCTCTCACAGATTACGCCTCCAGTGCCAGGTCAGACAGGGAGAGAATGGGGGTGTGACTTACTGATCACCTTGCCCTTTCAACATCTAAATGGCCTGACCCAGCACTGACCCTGGACTCATGTCCCAAAAAGCATTTGCAAGAACTTAGGAAAGTTGACAGAGGCACAAGGAGACAAAATAAGCTCTGCTAATATGTTGCAGTAACTGTTAGGCAGAGTAAGATCTTCTAGGGGCAATACCCTTCTTCCAATCCTTTTGGGCATAGAATCTTCATCATCATCATCATTACCATTAGCAGCAGGAACAGCAATCAATAACAAGCACTCCCAGGATGCATCTTAGGTTTATTATAAGAAAGAGACCCTAAGGGCTACCATTTGTCATTCCGTTTCCAGGCCTTTGGGCAAAACGATTTTATCCAGCTATCCCCAAGGGTATAAAAAAATTTTTAATATCTTCACAGAAATGGTTTCTTCCTCTCATGGACATGGAGATCTTTCCATTTCAGTTCATCTGAAGATCTACCTTATTTTTTTTTAAAGACATACTAGAAGCCTCGCATGGTGGCTTACGCCTGCAATCCTAGTGCTCTGGGAGACCAAAGTGGGAGGCCAGGAGTTTGAGACCAGCCTGAGCAATATAGCTAGGCTGTCTCTACAGAAAATAGAAAAATCACCCAGGTGCAGTGGTGTGCACCTGTAGTCCTAGCAACTTGGGAGGCTGAGGCAGGAGGATTGCTTGAGCCCAGGAGTTTGAGGTTGCAGTGAGCTATGATGATGCCACTGTACTCTAGCTTGGGCAACAGAGCAACATGCTGTCTCAAAGAAAAGAAAAAAAAAAGGCATAGCTTGTATGCACCCATATGTTTTCTTAGCCAATTTATGTTGATTTAAGTTGTCCTGTAGATTTACGTTGTTGCAGGTTTTTGCTATTTCAAGCAGTGACATGATGAACTGTCTTTGCACAAGTGAGTGATCATTGATGTAAGATCAACACCTAGAAGTGTAATTGCTAAGTCAAAGCGTATAGCCATTTAAATTTTTGGCAGGTGCTTTCAAAAAGGTTACAATAGTGTATAAACAAGTGGCTGTTGCCTCATGTCAGTACTGGAAATTATAATTTAAACTATTTTTGGCACTCTGATAGGCGGAAAATTGCATCTTATGTTTATTTGCATGCCTTTCATTTGCAGTGATGTGTTTATTGGCTATCTGTGTATTTTTATTCTGTGAAATGCCTAACCCTTTGCTAAACATATGAAAATATTGAGATTATTTTAAACAGAGGTTAATTTTTTTCATATATAACTTTCAAAATAGTAAGCTTCCTTTATCGGAAAATGTATGGGGACACTGCACACCTCATTTCTCACTTATGTCACATAATTATAGCCTTACGGTCATGGAATAGAAAGAAGCTGATAATCTGGATGAATTTTTAAAAAGGTTTTCGAGCATTGCTGAAAGAACTGAAGCTTTTCTGAACACTAAAATAAAACAAATTAAGAATTGCAGTCTCTCAGCCTGTTACCATGACAGACATGGCGACTATTCTATTCTTGAGTCTTCTCAACAATTCTTTGGTGTTGGTGTGATTCTCACTTTTACAGAGAATTCTTTCCCCTTTCTGCTGAGGAGATCTGACAGACACAAAAATGAAGCAAAGACGATACTAGTAACCCTTTCTGAGGCTCCAACCAGGACATAGCCTGACAAAGGACTTAAATGCAGCTTCCGACTGGGAGAGGCAGTCTGGGAGACAGATTAGATACTGAAACCTCTGTTTAAAAGACTCTTAATATTTTCGTATATTTAGCAAAGGATTGAGTGTTTTCTTTTTTAAAATTTAAATTTTTTTGTTTTAATAGATTTAGGGGGTACAAGTTGAATTCTGTTACATGTATATATTGTAGAGTGGTGGAGTTTGGGCTTTGGTGTACCCATCACCCAAGTAGTGTACATTGTACCCCATAAGTAATTTTTCATTCCTCATCCCCTCCTACTCTTCCTCCTTGTGAGTCTCCCATGTCCATTATATCACTCTGTGTGCCCTTGTGTAGCCATAGTTTAGCTCCCAATCATAAGTGAGAACATGTGGCATTTATTTTTCTGTTCCTGAGTCACTTTACTTAGTATAATGGCTTCCAGTTCCCTCTAAGTTGCTGCAAAAGACATTATTTCATTCTTTCTTATTGCTGACTAGTACTCTGTGGTGTGTGTGTGTGTGTGTGTGTGTATCATATTTTCTTTATCCGTTCATCAGTTGATATGCACTTAGGTTGGTTCCATATCTTTGCAATTGTGAATTGTGCTGCAGGAAACATATGAGTATGTTTTTGACATAATGGTTTCTTTCCCTCTGGGTAGATACCCAGTAATGAGATTGTGGGATGAAATGGTAGATCTGCTTTTAGTTCTTCGAGAAATCTCTATACTGATCGCCATAGAGGCTGTACTAACTTACATTCCCACCAACACTGTGTAAGGGTTCACTTTTCACTATGCCAACATCTGTTTTCTTGTTTGTTTTTTTTTGAGACAGAGTCTCACTCTGTTGCCTGGGCTAGAGTGAGTGCCGTGGCGTCAGCCTAGCTCACAGCAACCTCAAACTCCAGGGCTCAAGTGATCCTTCTGCCTCAGCCTCCGGAGTAGCTGGAACTACAGGTGCTCACCACCACGCCTGGCTAATTTTTTGTTTTTATTTTTAGTTGCCCAACTAATTTTTTCTATTTTTAGTAGAGACAGGGTCTCGCTATTGCTCAGGCTGGTCTCAGACTCCTGAGCTCAAGCGATCCTCCCGCCTCGACCTCCCAGAGTGCTAGGATTACAGGCATGAACCACTGTGCCTGGCCCACTTTTAAAGAAATTGAAAAGAGAATATAAGTAGCTTACCCAAAGACACACAGTTTCTAAGTTGTAGAACTGAGATAAAATGCAAAATCATCTGACTCTAAAACTATTTCCCATCTGCACTCAGCCTCCCCTGTGAAAGTCCCACTTCTTGTGACCGTATTGAAGGTCTTCATTGCCCAGCCCCAGCCTGTCTTTCCAGCCTGATCTTTAAAAATCCCCCATACAACCAAAGAGCATTATTGAGGGTTTAGCATGTACAGATCTAGTCTGGTAGTCTCAGAAAAAGTCAAGAGGAAAAAGGCAGTTCAAATCTTTTTTTGGGAATTAAAAAAATGCATACCCAAATAAAGACATGGAAATGTCATATATGTTCAGAGAAAAGGAATGTGGGGAGCCTGAGCAGGAAGTCGTTCCCACTGGAGGGCAGGGAGTGGCTGAGCCTTCAGGGAAGAGCCAGGTTTGGACAAGAGAAGGAAGCTTCTCCTTTAAGACTTGATTTCCTCACCGCCCGTCCCCTGCCATTTCTCCAGTCCCCCTCAATACCAGACGGCCCTCCCCTGCCTGTCTGCTCTTGCCTCCCTTTGAGCATTTCCTTCTCCCTCTCCCTCACCAGTGTGTAAAGTGCTGGATGGCAGGAACCTTGTGTTTTCCATCTTTTGTTATCATCCCACAATCGCCCTCCTTTCGACTACACATACACACAGCATCTAGCACCATGCCTTGCTCACCTAAGGCAGTCAACGCACGTTGTGTTGAACAAATGAAGCAAAAGGCCCCTGGCTCTCATCCCAGTTTAACAATCTCACGGGCTCTTTTGGTATCACTTCTCAGGCACTGTGCACATCCACCACCCTGCACCGCCCCCACCGGGCCCTGATTGGCTGTCTGTCTCTGTCTATCACAGTCCCGGGCCTCCGCTTCCCGCTCTGTAAACCGTGGATGGTCCAGCCACGGTTTCTTCTTATCCGTGTACTAGAATAGTAAGAATCACCAACGAAGCATATTAAAAGGTGGATTCCAGGGTTGGCTCATCTCCCAGAGATTCTGACACAGAAAGGTGGCAGCAGGAATCTGGATTTCAATCCCAGGGGACTCTGAAACAGAGGGTCATTGGCCTGCACGTGGAGAAACCCAGCGCTAGGTGCACCAGCTAGTCTCTCTGAATGGGGAATGGGAAGGGAGGACAGACCCTGTGTGTGGGGCTCGGGAGGGTATCCGTTTGGGGACAGACCTCTCTGAAGCACAAACAGGTATTAATTTTCAGAGCGGTCCACTTGAAACCTAATGAGCCAGTGTGCTCACGGCGGTGGGACGATCCGCGCCCCCCATCCTCCTGGAGATGTGGTAATTCTGCGAGGCCCCTTAACGGGGTGGATTCCTCTCGCCTGCCCTGCTGTGCGCAGGGGCTGATCCTGAATTAACTCGGGATCTGTTTTTTGTTTGTTTGTTTGTTCTTCACATGAAGAGGGTTCTATTTCTGCACTTCATTTGAGAAAGGCGGTGTTTGCTAAACCCTTGGAGGCTCCAGGCTCCTGGAAAGGGAGCAATATCCCCACTGTGCCGGGGAGGAGGCCTTTGTAGTGTCGCCTGGCTGTTTGTGTTTCAGCCTCTAAGGGAAGGGTTGCTCCTAATTAAAGGCGTAAATGCTTTAATCCCTGGCCTGAGGGCTTCCCATAGCGCATTAGCCGTATTAGGAAGGAAATGGATTGTAATCCCTTTAATATAAGCCTGGAGGAACTCGAGGGCTTCTGGTTGGGGAGAAGAATTTCCTCCTGTGATTTAACAATATTAACATGCTGAATTTGCATAGACAGAAACTGGGGGCCCAGCTCTCTCCAGGCTACAGTGGGAGAAGGAAGCGGGAGCAGCTCTCAGACGGGCTCTGGGAACGTTCTTGCTCTTGTGTACATCCGATGAATGACGGTTACAATAAGTAAGCTCCTACAGCATACAAGACCAGGTGCTATGCAATCGATTATACATATTTTTTTTTCCTTTAGTTTTCACACCCAACCCTGTTGCATATGTATTGGGCTGTTTTATCAATAAGGAAATGTAGATTTAGAAGGTAAATATCCTCACTGGAGGAAGGAGAGATGAGGAATGATGCTTGTATACCCTGTTTGTTGGGCCTTGTCACATCTTTTAAATAACGTTCTTTTCAACACAACCATGCTTCTAGAAGTACACTCAAATTGTTTTCTATAATGCAATTTAGCTTATCTTACCCCACACAATTTGAACCCCAAATTTGTATATGATTTACATTTAAAGAAACAAAAAAAGGATTTGCTTTCTGGTTTATTTTTCATCCTTTACAAATGTAGGAAAGATTTCCCCTCTCACATGCTGCTAAAGCAGACAAGAACCATGAAAAATTTACCTGTGTTTTTTACTGCAGAAAAATCACAAGTATTCCAGTGTGAAAACTTAAAAATTGGCACAATGTGACATTTTGCAATGTTTCAGCGAGAGCTTACCGAAGTTCCGTATCTATGTTGTAGTCTGCGGTGGAGTAAGTCTGTGCAGGCACAACAGGATTTCAGTCCTCAGCAAAGAGGACAGTGAGCTGCTCCAAGTGAAGTGACTTGTCCACACTGCATAACAAGTGGGTGGCCCAGCTGAGGGCCCAGCCAGTCCTGCTGGTTGTTGCACTAACATTGCTGCATTGACACTGAAGCTGAGAGATTCTGCAGAAACGCAACTACGGTGAAGGTGGCCAACAAAAGGGACCAAAGAGAGGCCTGAGTACATGGACCCAGAGACCTTATCACCTTCTGGCCTGATTTCCCTCCCTCCTTTTGGGAGACAGCAGAATGCCCGTTGGTGTTGGGACAGTGTTGCTCTGCAGGGCCAATCCGGAGACTACAGTACCTAGATGAGGGGTATCGCCCATCCTTCCTGATAGCTTCAAGCACCACCTATATGACCAGCAATTCCAGAGTGTGTATAACACGTTTAAAACTTTCCCCTCTGAGCTACAGGTCCTTCTGCCCATCCTTCACCTTCTCCACTTGGAAGCTCCTCAGCTGGAATATGACCCCAACTGCACTTATGGTCTGACTCCCTATTTTAGTCCATTTTTTGTTGCTTATAACAAAATAACTGAAACTGAGTAATTTATAAAGAAAAATGATTTATTTCTTATAGTTATGGAGGCTGAGAAATCCAAGGTCAAAGCGTTGCATCTAGTGAGAGCTTTCTTACTGGCAGGGACTCTCTGCAGAGTTCTGAGGGAGCAGAGGGTATTGCATGGTGAGGGGCTGAGTGTGCTAATGTGTGATCTCAGGTCTCTCTTCTTAAAAATTCACCAGTCACACTCCCATGATAACCCATTGATCCACTAATCCATGAATGGATTAATCCATTCATGAGGGCTCTTAAAGGCCCCACCTCTCAATACTGCCACATTGGGGATTAAATTTCAACTTGAGTTTTGGAGAGGACAAATATTCAAACCATAGCAGCACCTCCTTCTGCATTTCCCACCTCATCAAAGGACCACCAACTCCAATGGCTCATTCCAGAAATCTGGGAATCTTTTTGACAACTCTCTGCCTTGCCCCAGCCACTTCCTGATAATGATGAAATCCTGTGGAGTCTACTTCCAAATGCCCCTTGAGACTCTCCACTTCTTATATCCACTGCCATCTTTTCTAGCCTGTCCCAGCCACTGTCATCCTCCAGTGGCCTGCAAAGGATGAAGTCAGGATCCTCCTGCATCCTATCTGATGAGGTCCTACCCCGAGCTCCAGCCTCATCTGGAGCTGCACTGTCCCTCCTCTCACTGCTCCAGCGCAGCAGCATCTGCCCCACGTGGGCAGTCTCTCTCCAGCCCTAGGGCAGCGAGCAGAATTCTCCTTCCCCCTTAGGACTACTAGAGGCGTCTTCTCTGACCACCCCCAATACTGGCTCAGCCCCCCACACTCTGTATTTCTCCTTCATGGCACTTGTCACAATTGTAATGAAAGACTCACTGTGTGTTTATTTACATATTTGTCTACCTTTATACTGTAACTTCATGAGGGCAGAGACCATGTCTGTTTTATTTCATTACTATAATTCCAGGCCTTGCACAATGCCTGGCATAGAGCAGGAACTCAGAACAGGCAAATATTGGTATCAAGAACACCAAGTACCTTCACAGACATATCCGTTTAACATCCTCTTTCCTATACCCTTTCCAGGTAGATATCACATCTTTGTTCCATAGATGATCAAACTGCCTTTTATTGAGCTTATACGGTTTACCAAAGGACATGAGGATAATTAAGTATCAGGATTTAAATTCAGGAAAGCAAAGTCTACTTGGTAATATTTTCCTGAAAAACATATGCTTGGGGCACAAAAATCACTTGTTATGCCCCCACTGTTGCCCCCCAGTCCCTTTCCTGTGGCTGTGCTGTTCTTTGTGCTAGTCTTTGCCATCTATTTCAGTTTTATTAAATTCGCAAGCACTGTTTAAATTTCTACACCTAAGTGACAGTGCATTGAGGTATAAAAAGGTGAGTAAAACCCAGTTCTTTTCCTCAATAATCCCACAGTCTGTTAGGAGAAATAACTTACTTTAGCTCTTCAACCTTGAGTTTGTTGGGACTGTTTCAACTGGAAGTTATAGAAATGCAACTGAAATTGGCTTTAGTAAGAAATGTATCGGCTCACAACAACTGCAAAGTGTAGATGCAGGACAAGCTTCAGGTATGGTTGTATCCAGGAGCTCAGTGTTGTCCTGATGTTCTTACTCTCTGTCTCTATCTCTTGAGTGTTCTTTTCAATGTGCTGATTTTATTATTGGCCAGGTTCTGTCCACACAGTGGCCCCCAGGCAGCTCAGGATTCACATGGTTCTCAGTGCCTGCTATCTCAGAGACAGCCTCCTTCTGGCCAATGTGCATCAGCCCAGCTTGGTTAATGAACCTTTCCTTGACTCAATCACAGTGGCCCAGAGGGTGGAATATTCTGGTGCCAAAATGCCCATTTAGAGTTGGAGTGGAGTCAGCACAACCCATACCACATGATCCCTATTGGGGGATGTCTTAGCCTGTTCTGTTGCTATAACAGAATACCATGGAGTGGGTGCTATAGTTTGGATATTTGTCTCTTCCAAATCTCATGTTGAAATTTGATCCCCAGTGTTGGAGATGGGACCTAGTAGGGGTGGTTTGGTTCATGGCAGGGCAGATCCTTCATGAATGGCTTTGTGCCATTCTCATGGTAGTGAGTGAGTTCTTGCTCTATTAGTTCCTGTGAGAGTTGGTTGTTTAAAAAAGAGAATGGCACTTCCCCACTCTCTCTTACTTTCTCTCTCACCATGTGATCTCTACACACACCAGCTCTCCTTCACCTTCCACCATGGGAACAGCCTAAGGTCCTCACCAGATGCAAACACTGGCACCATGCTTCTTGTACGGTCTGCAGAACTGTGAGTCAAATAAACCTCTTTTCTCTATAAATTACCCAGCCTCAGGTATTCCTTTATAGCAAAACAAAGTGGACTAAGACACTGGGTGATTTATGAAAAAGAGTTTACTTGGCTTATGGTTTTGGAGCCTGGGATGTCCAAGACATGGCAGCAGCTTCTGGCAAGGGCTTTTGTACCGCATCTTAACGTGGCAGAAACATGGAAGGGCCAGGGAGCTCGTGCGAAAGAGGCAAAACATGAGGAACAGCCTCACTTTGTAATAGGCCACTCTCCCTGCAACTAATCCAGTCCTGACAGAGAGAACTCACTCCCAAGCAGGGCAGGAAAGGCATTAATGCCTCTTAATTACTTAATCACCTCTTAAAGACCCCACCTCCCAAAAATGGTATGCTGAGGACCTAGTTTCTGACACATGAATTCTGGGGACACACTCAAACAAAAGCAGGGAGAGAAACATTTCTCTGAGGGGAAACTGGCAAACCATTGTGAAAAGATGGTGAGAGCCAGGTGTTCACAAAAGACGGACTCTCGGCCTCACTCCTCACTCGCTGCTCTCTAGGCACTCTGGCTGGCCCTCCCTGTTAGCAGTGGGCTCTGTCTTCAGGACTTGCAGCTGCTGATGCCTGTGCCAGGAACCCCTTTTTTCCAGATCTTGGCATGGCTGCTTCTTCTCAGAGGGGCCTTCTTGGACCCCCCATCTGAAGTGCCTGCTTATATATCACAGATTTGCTGTATCTCATGGAGGCTGACGTGCTTATCACTTTCTTGGCTCTGTGTTTCCCTCTCAGCAGAATGTAAGCTCTGTGCAAAGAGGGGTTTCTATCTATTTGGGTCACTCTTGAATCTGTAAGTTTAGCACCATGCCCACACCCAAAATAAGTGCTCAGGAAATATTGGTTGGATAAATAAAAGGATTCTAAGGTGGCATCTAGTGAGATGAAGGAAAGCTTCATGGAGGAGGTGTCCCTTAAAGAGGGTAGATTTTTTAATTGTGATAAATATATATATATATATGACATAAAATGTACCATTTTAACCTTTCTTTTAGCTACATGTAGGAAGACAACTAATAACCATTTTTAAGTGTATTGATTCAGTGGCTTAAGTACATTCACAATGTTTTGCAACCATCACCATCATCCATCTCCAGAACTTTCTCATCTTCCCAAAGTGGATCTCCACACCTATTAAACAATAACTCCCCATTACTTCCTCCCCCCCAGCCTCTGGAAACCACCATTGTACTCTCTGTGTCTACGAATTTGACTCGTCTGTATAAGTAGAATCATATGATATTTGTCTTTTTTTGACTGGTTTATTTCACTTAGCAGAATGTCCTCAAAGTTCATCCATGTTGTAACATGTATCAGAATTTCCTTCCTTTTAATGGCTGGATGCTATTCTATTTATGTATAGACCACATTTTGATCATCTGTGCATTTGATGATGGACAGCTGGGTCATTTCCACCTTTTGGCTATTGTGAACAATGCTGCTATGAACACTGGAGTACAGGTATCTGTTTGAGTCCTGCTTTCAATTCTTTTCGACTTATTTTTGAAGTGGAATTCTGGATCACATGGAAACTTTGGATCATATGGTTTTAATTTCTCCACATCCTCATCGACACTTATTGTTTTCTGTTTTTTGATTGTCATCACCAATGAGTATGAAAGAGGGTAGAATTTCGACAATTTTGAGCCAGGCTTTCAGGCAGCAGAGGCCTGGAGGGGCTGTGGCATCAGGTGGATTCAGTCACACACAGTCTGATGTCATAAACCACGTGGGGTTCTGTCTGCCTCCCTCTCCTGAAAACAGATCGATTCTATGGAGTATTGGAAAGCGCCTGCCTCCAGTACCTTCCAGTGCTGCCAGGGCTCATGTTGGCTCCAGTGTGCTGGGACACCAGCAGCTCACTGAAAGGGAGGGAGCCAGGGACAGGGGAAGTGGCACGCAGGCAGCCTGACCTGCCACCACCTCACAATGATGGGGGCCTGTGACCACGACAGCCTCCAACACCCAGGTCAGGGCTCATCTCAAAGACAGGTGTGGCGGTGGGACATGGCAACAGGACTTTCCATGTGGCAGGAGCACCTGGAGGTGGGAAGGCAGGAGTGTTGTCTTGCCTTGGCAAAAGGAGGGGTAGGCTCTGTCTGCACTGAAGCTGGTCTCTAGTCCTAAGAGAGAAGCTGTCTATGCACAAAAAGGAGACACAGGGGCTGGTTGAGGTTTGGTCACCACCCTGCTGGGCCACAGCCCACTGAAGGGAGTTGGGCTCAGGGGACGGTTTCCCGGGAATATAGTGGAGTACCCATTGGTAACCTGGGAGTCCATGCACACAAGGGCAGTGAGGCCTCCCCTAGGACTTCAGGGCTGGGGATGAGGAGTGGGGTTGAACCTACAAGGTGCTATTGTTCAACTGAGAATGCAGAGCCTTGCAACTTTCTTCACCTTGGATACCTCACCATTATGTTGATAGTTTGAATGGGTCATGATGGGAGCATTTGCACCACAGAAATTGGCAGATGCTATAAACCCAGGGCTTATTTTTCCCCCCAAAGTGGTTGTTAAACATTTTCCAGTATATCACTTGCCCTGAGATCAGATTTACCTGTTTGAGAGGTAAATCTGATCTTCCAAACAGCCCTAATTCCTCCTGAGTCCTGCTCCAGCCCGCTTGTCCCAGGGCCCGTGACTGCTAGCCTGTTCATCCCTGGTGTCACCACCAGCCCCTGGATGATGGAGTGATGTGCAGGGTGGGAGCCCAGGGAAGGTGGGAATGGGTTAGGGGGCTTGCTTGGCACAGCTGTGGGGGTAGTGGCTATTTCCCCAGTCTGTGGCAGAGCAGGGCTAAGCAACTTGTCTGTGTCTAGGTCCTTTGCCATGTCAGGTGTGGTGTACCCCGGACAGGTGAGTGATGTGGGTTTCTGTGCCCTGTGGCCATCTCAGGGTGGGGTAGCCTCAGCAAGCAGCCATAGGGGAGGGCCGGGCTCTTTGGGACTCCTGGTCATCAGTCTGGAATGACATTTTTTTGGTTTTTGTTTTTGCGACAGAGTAGAACTAAGTGTTTATAATTTTCTGGGGTTTGGGTATTTATTCAGCATGCATTTATTAGGCACCCACAGTGTGCTGGGCGCTATCCTGGGCATTGGGGCCTCAGAGATGCTTAAGATAAGATCTTGATGTATTGTGCTTCATTAAATCAATTACAGCACACCTGGGTAAGTGCCATAGAGAGGGATGTAAAACGTGCTATGAAAGCAGAGGAGAAAGGACTTAACTTTAGGGAGGTGGAGAATAAAAGGGAGGTAAAGATGTTTTGGGGAAGTGACGTTATTCTGGGTCTTGGAGGATACCCAGAGTTTGCTAGTCTGTGAGGAGGGCAACCAGTGTTTCCATCAGGTAAGAGCAGGTGCCAGGCCTGTGCGAGTGGGAAGGAGCGAGGCTGGAGTACAGAGGGCAGGGAGGGGGTGGGATGGTAAAGGCAGTAGGAGCCAGATCAGTAAAGGCCCTGAATTTCAGGCCCAAAAGTTGGGTTTTTGTCCAACAAACAACGAGAAGCCATTGAATGGCTTTAAAATGGAAGAATGATAAGGCAAGATCTCTTGCTTTGTATTGTCCTTTGTCTTTTAGGCCCCAGTGGATTTAGACATATACCAAAGCTCCTACATGATTGACTATAAACCCTACGGGAAGTACAAATACTCCAGGGTTACACCGCAAGAGGTAGGAAGGCAGGCAAGTCCTGTCATCTAATCAGTGGTCCACTGAAATCATCTTTATTATGAGTGTGGACATTGGGCACTTATTTGGAACAATATCCAAAGCCAGGAGACCTGACTTGGAGGTCTTTTGAGTGTGTGTTTGCATGCGTGTATATATGTGTATTTTTAAGTTACATCAAATATGTTGTGCATACAAGAGATTGTAAATAATATACATTTACAGTTGAAATAAAACTGATAAAACAAACACCAGTGTACCATTATCAGCCAGCTGAAAGCATAGCACATTAACAGTGCCTTAGGGGCTCGTGTGCACCCCCAAGCTTCTCTCTCCCCTCACCTCCAGAGGTAGCCAATATTCTGAATTTAGGGTTAATTATTCCCCCAAATGTTAATATGTTTAATATATTTTTCTAAAAAGTCATTTCATCCCACACGAATGTATCCCTTTAAACAAATTGTTTAGTCTTACCTTCTTAAACTTTATTATGTATTAAATTTGTACTATTCCATAACTTTCACTTTTTGCTAAGCATTATGGCATATTATTCATTTCCTGCCATATTGTATGACATTGCATGAATATTCATCAATGCATTTGTCCCTTCTCCTATTGGTGGACATTCGGGTTACTTACTTTTTCCTACTCTTCCCCACTCCCAAATGCTGCAATGAGGATGGAACACATCCACATCCTAATGTGCAAGAATTCATCCATCCCTGGAGTGGAATTGCTTGTCACAGGGTATTAGATAAAATCACTGTTTTCCAAAGTGGTAAGACCAAGTTACATTACCACCAGCAATAGATGGTCACTTCTGTTGCACTGTAATCTTTTTGATGGTCACTTCTGTTGCTCTGTAATCTTTTTTTTTTTTTTTGAGACAGAGTCTCACTCTGTTGCCTGGGCTAGAGTGCTGTGGCATCAGCCTAGCTCGCAGCAACCTCAAACTCCTGGGCTCAAGCAATCCTTCTGCCTCAGCCTCCCGAGTAGCTGGGACTACAGGCATGTGCCACCATGCCCGGCTAACTTTATATATATATATTTTTAGTTGTCCATATAATTTCTTTCTATTTTTTAGTAGAGACGGGGGTCTTGCTCTTGCTCAGGCTGGTCTCGAACTCCTGAGCTCAAATGATCCTCCCGCCTCAGCCTCCCAGAATGCTAGGATTACAGGCGTGAGCCACCACACCTGGCCAGATTTTTTTTTTTTTTTTTTTTTTTTTTTTGAGACAGGGTCTCACTTTGTTGCCAAGGTTAGACTGCTGTGGTGTGATCACAGTTCACTGCAACTTCAAACTCCTGGACTCAATCAATCCTCTTGCTTCAGCCTCTGGAGTAGCTGGGACTACAGGTGTGAGCCACCACATCTGGCTAATTTTTCTATTTTTTGTAGAGTTGGAGTCTCACTTTGTTGCCTAGGCTGATCTCAAACTCCTTGCCTCAAGTGATTCTCCTACCTTGGCCTCCCAGCGACCAGCTGTTCATATCTTTTGCCCCTTTTTCTAGTGGGTTGTCTTTTTCTTATTACTTTGTAGGGGTTCTTTAAATATTCTGGGCATCTTCATTTGTCAGTTATATATGTGGCAAAACTCTTCTTTGATTTGTGGTTTGTCTTTGCACTCTATCTTTCAGTGAATATAAATTCTCATTTTTAGGCCAGGCATGGTGGCTCATGCCTGTAATCCCTGCACTTTGGGAGATCACTGGAGGCCAGAAGTTCAATCCAGACCGAGCAACATAGTGAGACCTTGTCTCTACAAAAAATATAAATATAATAGTTGGGCATGGTGATGTGTCCCTGTAGTCCCTACTATTCAGGAGGCTGAGGTGGGAGGATTGCTTGAGTCCAAGAGTTTAAGGCTTCAGTGAGCTGTGATCATGCCACTGCCCTTCAGCCTAGGTGACAGAGCAGGACTCTGTTTCTAAAAGATAAAGAAATAAATAAATAAGTTCTTATTTTTAACATAGTCAGATTTATCAGTCTTTTCCTTTATCGTTTTCTCTTTTCAAGTCCAAGGAATCTTTTCCTATCCTACAGTATTCCCACTAAAAATAAGAAGATCTATGCAAAGAAAGATAGGGCAGTTTCTAAGATACATCATTTAATGGAATGGAAAGTGCAGAAGGAAATACAATAATGTGCATCATTTGTGTACAAACCAGGGGAAGGAGATAGACACGTATGTTTATATGTACATAAAATATTTGAGAAAGATACAAAAAACACTGATAACGGTGGTTGCCCCTGGAGATGGGATTCCAGGGAGGAGGAGAGTGGGAAAGAGACTTTACTATAAACCCTTTTGTATTATTTCAGTGTTTCCCTCTGCTGTATATATTACCATTCAAAGACTAATTTAAAGTTTTAAAAAATAAAGTTGTGCTGTCTTGGATGCTTCCAAAAAGAGCTACAGTGTCTGTCCCCTCTCTGAGCCCTGCAGTCATGTGTGACTTGTTTCCACAGCAGGTGAAGCTCGAGGCCCAACTGCGGCAGAAAGAGTTTTATAGGCCCACCCCCAGCCCCAACCCTAAGCTAGCGGGTGGCTACCCTGCCTTCAAAAGGATCCACATGACTGCCAAAGACCTGGGAGTCCCTGGCTTCTTCCCACCACAGGACCATGTAGCCACAGGGGAGGACGAGTGCAAGTTCACCAGCATCTGCCCTCTCACGTACCCGGCTTCCCACCACCCGTACGTGGCCCACGACGATCCCAACCATGTCCACCAGAATGCCGACTTTCCGTGCCTCCTGGAGCCCGAGCGACAACCTGCTGCAAAGGAGGGCAAAGGCTATCTTCTACTGCCCGGCTGCCCCTGTCTTCGTCACCATACAGTCAAGGTCCCCATCTTGTACCGATGGGGACCCTTGATGCCATTTTACCAGTAGGAAGGATGAGAACACCTTCCAAGGGGTGTTCCAAGGGCATGTGGAAGTGCTATGCCCTGTGCTCTGCCCTTAGAGTGCAGAGAGGAGAACTGAAAATAAAACCAGAAAGATGTTCCCACAGCACTGGGACTGCTTGTTCTACCTTACTCCGCTGCCTGCACTGGGACACGGCATCCTCACTGCAGAGGGAGGGAGGGAAAATCCATGTGTATGGAGGACTGAAATTTGTGTCATGTTTTGCTACAATTAAGAGTCCTGGCCAGCCGTGGTGGCTCACTCCTGTAATCCTAGCATGTTGGGAGACAAAGGCAGGAGGATTGCTTGAGGCCAGGAGTTTGAGACCAGCCGGGCAATACTGTGACACACACCCCTCCCCCATCTCTACAAAAAATACAAAAATTTAGCTAGGCATGGTGTCATGCACCTGTAGTCCCAATTACTCGGAAGGCTGAGGCAGGAGAATCGCTGGAGCCCAGGAGTTTGAGGCTGCAATGAGCTGTGATGACACCACTGCACTCTAGCCAGGGCAACAGAGCGAGACCCCGTCCCTGCCCCCCCCCCCCCAAGAAAAAATGGCCGGGCAAGGTGGATCACATCTGGAATCCTAGCACTCTGGGAGGCCCAGGTGGGAGGATCACTTGAGCTCATGGGTTCAAAACCAGCCTGAGCCAGAGTGAGACCCCATTGCTACTAAATTTTTTTTTTTTTTTTTTTTGAGACAGAGTCTCACTTTGTTGCCCAGGCTAGAGTGAGTGCCATGGCATCAGCCTAGCTCACAGCAACCTCAAACTCCTGGGCTTAAGCGATCCTACCGCCTCAGCCTCCCGAGTAGCTGGGACTACAGGCATGTGCCACCATGCCCGGCTAATTTTTTCTATATATATATTTTTAGTTGTCCAGATAATTTATTTGTATTTTTAGTAGAGACGAGATCTCGCTCAGTCTGGTCTCGAACTCTCGACCTTGAGCAATCCACCCGCCTTGGCCTCCCAGAGGGCTAGGATTACAGGCGTGAGCCACCGGGCCCGGCCTAAATTTTTTTTTTAAAAACAGGCTGACCTAGAGATTCACTAGGTCTGGAGTGAACTCCAGGAATCTGCACTTTTATCCAGTTCACTGGAGGCTGAGTCTCTGGTAATCTGCAGAAGAGGACGCAGAGCTCCTGGAAGTTTCAGACAGACAACAGTAAATCCCTGCTAGAGATAAGCTTCTAACTGGGGGAGTGGAATGGGGGAGTGGATCAGAGCATGCACGTACTGAAGTATCTTGTATTAGTCTGTTCTGTTTCTATAAAAGAATACCTGAGACTGGGTAGTTTATAAAGAAAAGAGATTGATTTAGCTCACGGTTCTGCAGGCTGAGAAGATCAGGGGCATGGCCCTGGCTTCTGGAGAGGGCTTTCGTGCTGCATCACAACATGGCAGAGACAATCCAAGGGGGCCAGCAGACTCGTGGGAAGAGAGGAAAAGCTAAGGGGCATCCTGGCTTTATAACAACCCGCTCCTGCAGGCATTCCCATGAGAGAATCCAGTCTCTCGAGAGCTAGAACTCACTGACTATGTCTGGAACAGCACCAAGCCATCCATGAAGGATCTGCCCCCATGACCCAAACACCTCCCACTATGCCTTACCTCCCAGTACTGCCACATTGGGGACCACATTTCAACGAGTTTTGGTGGGGTCAAACAAACTACATCCAAACCATAGTATGCCTCAAGGACGTTTTGGCTGAGCAACACGCCAGAATGTGTCTATTAATTTCCAAACATTAAAAAAGATATACTTATATTCCACTTATATGAGGTGCCTAGAGTAGTCAAACTTATAGAGACAGAAAGTAGAATCCTGGTTGCCAGGGGCTGGTGGGAAGGAGGAACACGGAGTTAGTGTTTAACATACAGAGTTTCAGTTTGGGAGGCTGGAAAAGTTCTGGAGATGGATGGTGGTGATAGTTGCACAACAATGTGAATGTACTTAATGCCATAGAACTGTACATTTAAAAATGGTTAAAATGGTAAATTTTATGTTGTGGGTATATTTTACCACAATAAAAAATACATACACATACACACAGATTATAAAAAAGGAAAGTTTCTCTCCATATGACATAAAACCCAGAAACTATAAATTAAAAAATTAAGTTACTACATTGCTTACATAATAATCAAACTTTCTACATTGAGAAAAATTATCACGAACAAAATCAAAAAACAAAGAACAAACTAGGAAAACATAACTGACGAAATCATCTGGGTCCCATCTACACTTTGAAGAAAAAGACCAACAGGACTGGATAAAAGTGATTTATTTTTTAAAATTCAATCATTCATTCATTTAGCACATATGTATTTAACACTTATGTACCAGGCTGTGAATTCTAAGTGCTGTGAATACAGCAAAAATAATAATAAGGCAAGGAGATTCCATTCCTGTTGGGATAAACAACAACAAACTAAATAAGGGAAACATAGAATGTTGGAAGGTGCTAAGTTAAATGGAGAAAAACAGAGCAGGCGAGGAAGCTCACAGAGCTGTGACACCAGGCAGAGGTTCCAGAGGTTCCCCAGAGTAGGTGGCATTCGAGCAAAGCCTTGATGAAGGGAAGCCTTTCTTGTGGGGAGGACTGGGACCTAATGGCCAGGGAGTGCAGACCCTGAGCAGGGGCCCGGGAGGCAGTGTCACACAGAAGAGTGAGGTCCGAGGGGTGACAGGGGTCCCTCCTCAGGATTGTCTAGCGACAGGTGAGCCATCATAAAGGCTGTGACTTTTATTTTGAGTGAGCTGGGAGCCACTGGAAAGCAATGAGCAAAGGGGTGACATAACCTGGTTTCTGCTTTAGAAGAATCACTTTGGTCACTGGGTAGAGACTGAGGGGACAAAGGGAAAAGTGACGAAGTCAACTGGCATCACCCAGGCAAGAGGTGGCGATGGCGTGGACCAGAGTGGTCACTATGGAGGCCAAGAAGGTGGAGAAGCGGTTGGATTTGGGGAGTGTCTGGAAGCAGAGCCCAGGGAATTTCCCGACAGATGGGCTGAGGGGGCATGTGGCATTGACAATGACTCTGTTTTTTGGTTTGTTCAAAGAGGAAAGGTGAGCTGCTTTTTGTTGAGATGGAGAGGACAACAGTTCGAATGGGTTTGGAGGGAAGATCAGTTTGGTTTTAGAAATATTAAGATTGAAATGCCGCTAGGCATTGAGGAGGCAGTTGGCCACCCAGGGCAGAGTTTAGGAGAGAGGTCAGGGCCCGCTGGAGACATACCCATGGCAGGTAACAGCATAGGGATGGTACTGAAAATGAGGAGACCTGGCCCCTTGCTGTCCAAGGACTGAGGTCTAGGGAAGGTCAAGGTTGAAAGATAAGGAAGGTGGGAGGAAAACCAGGAGTGTGGTGTTCTGGAGACCAAGTGAAGAGAGGTGTCGGAAGGCGAGTGATCAATAGGTCAGGGGGTCAGATGCTGTTGCTGGGCCTGGAAGGATGGGCCTGAGGACTTGGCATCAATGTAGCAAGACTACTGGTGACTTCAGGGTGCCTAGGGGCTAAAGCCTGAATGGGGGAGGGAAGAGGGTGATCTAGAGAAAATGAGAGAAGAACTGTTGAGAAGTTTACAGTAAGAGGGGCATAAACATGGACAAAAGCGTGGAAAGTTAACAGAAAAGGAAATACACATGGTGTTTAAACATATGGAAAGATGCTGAACTTCGTAATCATGTACATGCATGTGTAGACAAAAAAGAGATATCATTTTACACCCATCAGATTAGGAGAGATTGAAGAATTGATACTATAGTGTTGGCAAAGGCAGAGAAGCCAACTCTCACCCACTGTTGTCAGGATGTTAAAGTGGTACAACCTTTCTGGATGGTAAAAATGCACTTACACTTCAGCCCGGCAGTTCTTCTTCCAGGAATTTGTCCCCATGGATAGAGTCACTTGAGGACTCTGTACAAGCACATTCACAGTACTGTTAATTGTACTACAATTGCAAAGTACTGGAAGCAAACCAAATGTCCATCAACTGGCATTACTGTGCAGCCATAAATAGGACACAGCCACCCATGTGTACAGACGTGGAATGGTCGTTATGAGTTAGAAAATGAAGAAGGTGTGGCACAGAGCCGAGCATATCATCTCCTCTCGTTTGTGGCAAAACTGGACACCTACAGGTCTGGAAGATTTCTGGGAGCTCACACAAGAAACTGAAAATAGGGATTGCCCCAGGAGGAGGACTGGGGCTCAAAGGTGGGAGAGGCACTTTTTACTTCCTATCCTTTTGTACTATTTGAAATTTTAACCATGTACATGTACTGTCTGAAGAATTAAATTAAAAATAAAAACTTACACAGTGGAGTTGTAGAATGCAGAGTTGGAGAGGACTTTCAGGTCATCTAACTGAGTGGCACCCACACCCAGTCCCTGGCTGGGCTGCGTCAGCATCACCTGGGGGCTTGTTAAGGCACAGATTCCCAGCCCCTGCATTGATGGGCCGAGTCACCCGCTGGCGGCCCTGTTGCTATCTGGATTACAGCTCCACAGGGCTGTTCAGAAACACAAACAGGAGAATGCAATGGGCACTGTGTTCTCCGCTATGTACAATTCCCTGGAGAGATTGAGGGCCTTCCCATAGCCATTTTCTCTTCCATATTAACAGAATCCCTAAGTTTTTTGGCTGGGCATGGCCACTTGGAATAAAGACTACATTTCCCAGCATCCGTTGCATACAATATGGCCATCTGACTAAATTCCAGCCAATGGGCCATAAGCAAAAGTGATGTGTGCAACCTTACCCAGATTGTGCCACCCCCCATCCTCCTCATGCTGCTTGGACCAGTTGTGAGCCACGTTGGACCTTGTGGGTAAGTGCCATGCCCTAGGGATGGTGACATGGCAGACAGAAGGATGCTGGATTCCTGAGTGGTACACAGCAGTTACATCAGCTCTGGAATGTCTCATGGAATAGAAATAAACCACAAGTGGTTTAAGCTAATGTTTTTTAACCTTGGCTGTACATTAGAATCACCTGGGAAGCTTTAAAAACTATACTGATGGCTGTTCTCTCTTTCTAAATTCCTGATTTAATTGGTCTGGTGTATAGCCTGGGCATTGGATGTTTAAAAAGCTCCCCAGTCAGGGCTGAGAACCACTGGCGTATGCCACTGGTAATTTGCATTTCTGTTATACACACTTAAACTTGTATCCTGATGTGTCCAAGCTGAGATGGTCTTGGCTCTTAAAAGCTGTGTCTCAGGGAACAGAGTCACACTACTCTCATGGACAGGTATTCAACTCTGAAGTCAGGTGACAAGCCTCTTCCTAAGGACCTGTTGTTCAGCTCTTCATTGGGATGAGGGAGGAGATTCACTGAGACTCTAATCCTGAGGCTTAACCTGGAAGGAGCAGTTTCCAGGGAGTTAGGGTTAATGTGGTAGAGGGAGCAGAGGAAGTCACAGACAGAGAAGCTAGGGAGCATGGCAGCTTGCAGAAAGGCCAGGGGTTCTTCATTACTCCTGAACAGTAGAATGGGCACATGGAGATTCTCAGAATAAACTTGGGGCACATGAGCCTCAGCTGGGTCAGTCGGTGGAGGGCCTTGTAACGCCAAGCCCATAGCTTTGAACCTGAGGATGACCAGGCGCTTTCAGAGGATGTTAAGCAGGGAATAAATACAATGACCAGATTTATGCTGTGTAACAGTCTGTCAGTCAGCATGAGTGGGTTCAAGACTGACTGGAGGTGGGAAGACCAGTTCCGAGGTCCCACGAGAGGCGGTGGGGACCACTGAAAGCAACCTGCGTGCATCTGAAGTTTTGCTAGACGTCTCATGTGGATTTAAGTTTTTAATCAACCTAGAATTCTGATTGTTTGCACTCATACTGCGCTTGAAGCCAGTTCCTGCCCAGCCTGTGCTGTCCAGACTTTAGGAGTCTGGAGGAAGAATTACAGGTCCCTCTAGAACAGCTCCTTCCCCTTAGGAGTTGCTCAGGAGATATTAGTAGAATGAACCATGGCCCAGGTGCATTTTATCTTGTTAGTGCCAGCCTGTCCCCTAATCAGTCAGGTTAGGGCAGTACAAGAGGAGGGTTAAAATAAATCTTAAACCTCACCACAATCTAGCACAAACCTTGATGTACATATGAATCCTTGGGGCTCCTGTTAAAACGTGAGTTCTGATCCAGCAGATCTGGGTGGAACCTGAGATTCTGCATTTCTGCTGATGCTCCTGGTCCTATAGTCACTATGAAAAGCAAGGCCTGTGGTTCTCAGCTGCACTTTGGAAACACTTGGGGGCTTTAAAATATCCTGATGCCTAGGCCCCATATTGGCCTGGAGGTTGGCTTTTTCTGTTTGTTTCTTTTCCTTTCCCCTTTAACAATACAAGATGAAGCAGTTTTTAAAAAGTTCTCAGTATTTTAATGTGCTGTCAAGACTGAAAAGTGGTACCTTAGAATCACCTAAGAAATGTCTTTAAAATGTATCTTCTAGATTCTTAAAGTTTTTGATTCTCTAAGTTTTGGAAATAGCAGGGTGCTTTGCAGTGCGCCTGTAGTCCTAGCTACTAGGGAGGCTGAGGCAGGAGGATCACTTGAGCCCAGGGGTTCGAGCCTACAGTGAGCTATGATCATGGCTATAAATAGCCCCTGAATTCCAGCCTGGGCAACAGAGTGAGCCCATCTCTAAAAGTAGCCCTGGAAGTTCTGTTGCAGGTAGCACTCACTTGGAAAAGGGGTCCTGGGTCCTGAAGATGCGAGAGTACAGTGATTATGGACAAGATGCCTGAGGGTTGTGATTATTGGGATTGGATGGAGCCAGTTGGATCTCCAGGCTCCTATTTCCTGGCAGCCCTATAACAGTGAGTAAATCACATTAAAAAACAAAAACAAAAACTTCAAAACAATTCCTTTATTTGCCTTTCCCATAAGGTTAACATACACCTGTGTGATTATTTCTAGATTCCCAAAGTAGAATTGCTTCTTCTAGGGAAATTAGCTTTCAAATTTAGACAGATACTGATGGGAAAATTCATAAAACTGCATTCCAGTTTGTATTCCCAACAGTGTATTAAAGAATTGTTTCATCACACTTTCGCTCCGGTAAATCTTTAAAATTGTTGCCATTTATTATAATAATAGAAAAAATGGGATTCATTGTTGCTTTCATTTTTATTTCCCTGTCGAGTAGCCAGATTGAGTTCTTTTCATTTTATTTTAACTAGTTACAATTCACCTAAGATTTGCCTGATTATAACTATTGGAGATAAATCCGTAGACTGGGTAAGCCTCAGCTTCCTCTTCTGTAAAATGCGGGCCACAGTATCTCCCAAAGTTGTTGGGATTAAATGAGATTCTGTGACTCGGTATGCATCAGGCGTTCCAGAAACGTTTGCCTTTGAAACCCACCCTGGAACCCACCCTCTGGCCGCCCAGCGGGGTCCGCGCCCAGGGCGGATCCGTGCGACACGAGGGCCGGGCGGGGTGGGCAGTAATCACCGGCCGGGGGTGGGCCCGCTCCCCCGCCCCCTCCCCTTCCTCCGCGCACCTCCGCTCGCCGGTGGTACTTGTGTCCAGCCCGCCCTCCCGCGTCTGTCCCACGGAAGGGCCGGTCACCCGCACCGGACTGACTCGGTGACACCTAGTTCTCCTCCCACCCCAAGGTCCTTGCGGGGAACCCAGGGCGCTGCGGGCCCGCGGAGCCCTGGCCTTGCCTCGGTGTCTGTCGTCCCCACGTGGCCGCCTGAGCCCTTCTTCCTCCCAGGCTGGATCTTTGCACCAACAATTCCTGCAGCAGCTGCGGGCTGCGCCCGAACGGAGAACCGATTTGGCATCCCCTTATCTTTCATCTCCAAACCCCAGGGCTACGCTGCGCCCGGGCTCCCCGCCGAGTCAAAGGAGGGAAGACTCGCTGGCTAAGTTCCCCGTTGACGGCAGCCTAGGGTCAAAGGCCTGGAAGAAAGGAGGCATTCCCAGCTCTGCAGCCCCAAGCCCCTCAGATAACAAAGGTCACGTCTTGACTACTTGAATAATAATCATGCTTTCATATTTGCATGACACCTTATCCTCACCCAATCAAATGCCGGCCCCTAGTCCTTGTCATAGGCGTATTCAATGTCTATATTTTTTCAGAAACATAATACCAACGTTTTATATACTGCATATTTTACTATGCACTTGTTCTTCCTTCTTCCTTCACCTCCTGTTTTCTTCACTCCTTGAGTAACCTTGAGTTACACACCCAGAAGTTCTTTCTCTACCTTTCTCTCTGACCATATAATCATAGATTTGCATATATGGACAGATTTGGATGACTCTTTAGCCCGTAGTTTTGTGTCATTTAATCCTCACAGTAACCCTACCACTGGATTGTGTCCGTTTTAGAGCTGAGGAAACTGAAGTTGTGATTTTGTTTTGTCTCTATTTATTGAATTCTGACTACTTACCGGACTCTATACTAAACGTTATATATGTTATTGCTTAATCTTCATATTATGCTTTTTGCAGTTGAGGAAACAGATTAGAGAGCTGAAGGAAAATTGTAAACAAGTAAGAAGTAATGTGGCAGGCTGTGATTTCAAAGCCCAGCGGGTCTTGTCACCTGTCACTTCTCTAAAATGCCCTCAGATTGGAGAGAATTCAGAGAAGTGGGAATTGTTATGCTAATAAGGGTGGTCAAGTGGATTATTACAAACTTCCTGTTATGTTACTGTAATTATTCTAATTATTGCCTTCTGTTTCCTCATATGTAAAATAGCAATGAAAATACCTGCTTTGCAGAGGTTCCAGTAAATTAAATGAGACCATATCAAATAAACTATAAAGCAGAATACAAATGTGAACTCGAGTAAGATATTATAAATGTTTATTGGTTTGCTTTTTATTTTATTAATTTAATATTATTAATCACAAAGTCTTAACTTCTGTTGGAAAGAAGTCAAACAATACTGAGATGCATAGTGAAGTTAATAATCTCCTCCCTCCCTCCCCCAGCTCTAGTGTAGCCTTTGGTGTGAATCCTTCCAAAACTTTATGCCCATGAAAAAATTCCATTGAAACAGGCATAGACGCTATTTTGCTTCGTTTCAATTGTACGATTCACACTTCTCTGCAACTTGGATTTGTCACTTACCTGCTTAATAAATCATTTAATAATTCCACTTATGCTACTGACTCATTTGCTTTAATAGTTGCATAACATTTGTAGTATGAATGCATCTTCGTTTATTCCGCCACTTTCCTGAATATGTCTTTGAAAGATCCCTTCAGAGAGAGAACACCCTTTCTCCTTCATTACTTCTCAGTCAAACCCACTCACTGCCTCTGGGCAGGTGTGACCTTTCTGGGTGGGTTTGTGACCTTTCTGGGTAGTGAAAATTTTCTGGGCTCCTCCTGGCTGGCTGCAGAGCTCTTTGCCGGTAAACTTGCAGTTTCCTCCTCTCTTCCTACCCACATTCTGCTAGCAAGAGAGAAGCTGGTCCCAGAGTTGTTATCATTTATGACAGCATTCTCTGGGTACTCTCTTTAAAAGCTAACATCACTTAAGGAAAGCAGCAGGTCCTTCCCAAACAGGGAGCCACTCACTACGGCACCCCCTGAAGTCTTTCAAAACTCAGCACTGAAGAACAGTGATAGAGGATTCTCCTCTGGTTGTTGGGAACCAGCACATGGTCAGTTGCTGGGCAGGGAAAGGATGTCTTGCAGCTCCCACTGCTCTGGCTTAGGCCCTCTGACCTCTTGCTGGATAAAGGCTACAGCCTCCTGCCTAGTTCCCTGTCTCCAGCTCTTTCTTTCTCTAGTCAACTCTCTTCCTCACTTGCCATGTGATCTTTTTTTTATTTTTCTTTTGGAGACAGTCTCCCCCTGTTGCCTGCGTTAGAGTGCCGTGGCGTCAGCCTAGCTCACAGCAACCTCAAACTCCTGGGCTGAAGCGATCCTACTGCCTCAGCCTCCCGAGTAGCTGGGACTACAGGTGCATGCCACCAAACCCAGCTATTTTTTTTCTATTTTTAGTAGAGACAGGGTCTCACTCTTGCTCAGGCTGGTATCCAACTCCTGAGCTCAAGCGATCCTCCGGCCTCAGCCTCCCATAGTGCTAGGATTACAGGTGTGAGCGACTGTGTCTGGCTGCCATGTGATTTTAAAACCTCTCATGTATTTCCTCAGTTCAGAAAATTTCTATGGCTTCTGATGTTTTCATAATGTCCTAACATTTTTTTACCACAGAGTACTGGGAAACTCATTATCTGCAAAAGGAAACACTTGCCATTTCTGCTGTACCCAAACCACAGCCTCCTTCTTCTGGAGTCTACTGAAGTTTCCACACCAGAAACTTGGGAGCCATCTTCGCTTTCACCTACATTCAGTTAATTCCAGTGTCCTGGACTTTGTGCCTCAAAAATAATTCTTTTTTTTTTAATTTATTTTTTTTGAGACAGAGTCTCGCTCTTTTGCCTGGGCTAGAGTGCCATGGCGTCAGCCTAGCTCACAACAACCTCAAACTCCTGGGCTCAAGCAATCCTGCCTCAGGCTCCCAAATAGCTGGGACTACAGGCATGTGCCGCCATGCCCGGCTAATTTTTTCTATATATTTTTTAGCTGTCCAGATCATTTCCTTCTATTTTTAGTAGAGATGGGGTCTCGCTCTTGCTCAGGCTGGTCTCGAACTTCTGACCTCCAGCGATCCTCCCGCCTCGGCCTCCCAGAGTGCTAGGATTACCTGTGTGAACCGCCGCACCTGGCTCAAAAATAATTCTTGAATTGGTCTCCTTCTCCCCACCCTCACCACTGAGAGCTCTCTTCCTTATCCTCCCTCCAAGCCTTCACGTGGGCTGTTCCCTCCATTCCCTCTCCCTTCCCCAATCTTTTCTTAGTTCCCAGAGTATAAAGACGAATCAGAAAAGAAAGCTGCTCTGCCGCTCCAGAGAGGGAGACACTGAAGAAGGGATGAGGGATGCTAAGGATTGTTGGAAGCAGACTTATTGGGAGTAGCCGGGCACATACTGTTCCTATATTTAGTTTCAAGCCATGGTCCACATGAGAAATTTAAAGGAGTTCATGACAGAAGCATTTTGGGACTTTGTATGGTTGAATTTTGTAAATTTGGCATGTTTATGTCAGTTACCTGTTGACATGTTTGTTGTTCTCATGATGCGTGGGACGTTTGGGGGAGGGGAATACCTTTATAGGTTGAAGAATGTTCTTTATCTCAGCCCTCACCTACCACCCACAGGCATGCACTGCATAACGAAGTTTTGGACCATGCGGGACCACATATGTGGCAGTAGTGCCATAAGATTATAATATCATATTTTTACTGTCCCTTTTCTATGTTTAGATATGTAACCCAAATAGTATTGTTACAATTGCCTATTCAGTACAGTCACGCGCTTTATATGTTTGTAGCCTGGGAGTAAGGATCTATGCCACACAGCCTAGATGTGCAGTAGGCTATACTGTCTAGGTTTGTGTAAACATACCTTATGATGTTCACACAACAAAATTGCCTAAGGAGGCATTTCTCTGAATGTATTCCCTCCTTAAATGACTCAGGGTTGTACTTGGGGAAAAAGGTAGAAATGAGCCACCTGGTGGCAGTTGCTGTAGTTGCAGGGCTAGAATCTCCAGGGGGAAATCTTTGTTCAGTACTGCTGCCTCCCTGAAGAACCCAGACCAGTGTGTGCTCTCTTGTGGCATGGTGTCAACAGGCATGCGTGGCTCTCCCCTCGGTATCTCTCCCAAGATAAAGGACGGGGAGTTAGACTAAAGGAGGACAGTACCAGGTGGAGTGCTGTGGGTGCTAACAAGTGTCCGAGTTCATTTCTCCTGTCCTTTAAAGCATGAGGTCCCCTTCCTTTAGAAAACTTCCAAGATTTGAGATATTTATGTTTTTAGCATCAGGATTCTTAAACTATCTTTCCTTCTTCACTTTTGCCAAATTTTTATTCCAGTGACTGGTACATTTCTTGTCTTCCCATTTGGCTATTTATTTCCAGAGGGCTGCACCTATGTTCCTCAAATTCAATTCTACAAATGTAATCATGTACTGGGCTTTATGCTAGATGTTGCTGGATTACAGGAAGAAGCTGTGCCCCTACCCTCTGGGACCTTAGAAATGAACAAGGGAGACTGACTTGAAATCAGAGTTGCTGGCTTATCTGTAGCCTGAGAATGATAAGTGCTATTAAGTACAAAGTGCTAAAAGCAGAGGCAAGTTTGGGGGGTGGGTAGGGGGTGGAAAGATGCCAGAAAAGCAATAGCACTTGAAGGGCCTTAGGGTTTGGAGTCAGTAGAAAGGGCTCCATCCTAACTGCCGCTGTGGACTTGCTAAGTGTTGCCAGCCCAGCCCCATAACCTCCCCATCCTCATACCTGCTTCCCTGTTGCAACCAGCAAAGGCAGATCCGGGATTAAAATGAAAGAAAGCCTGATTATATCCTGTAAGAATTTACAAATCCTTAGACAGCTTGGTACAAGGGAGCAGAAAAAACACTGACTAGGAATCGGAATACCTCGGTTTCAGTCTCGGTTCCGCCCTTGCAGGCTTTGTGACCTTGGGCAAGTCATAGCACTTTCTGGGCCTGGGCTTGACCATAAGTAGAGTGGTAATATTAATAGTAGTGCCTGCCACGGTTAGCTCCTAGGCGGGTTGTGGAGGTCCAAGGATCTTTATGGGACTGAGTGGGGTGTGCTGGGAAGAAATCAACAAATCTTTGCTGTAAGGATGGCCTTGTTAATAAACTGGTTAACAGAGAAAGAGAAATTATCAAACAAAAAGAGGAATAAACTCACAACACAACTGCCTTTTGTTTTGTTTGAATAAACACCTGGGATTCAACTCATTGTCTTTAACTCATTATCTCTAGGAGTTTGTTTTCATAGCCTTGAAGAGCCCTAAGTGGACAGCAGGGGTGTCTGTACTGCCTGCTCCTGTTCCTGCCAGACCAGGTTCCAAGGACTCACAGAGAAAAGAAAAAAGAAAAAAACAGATACAGCTGCTTCACAGCTTTTTGCCATCAGCTGGCAGCGATCACTTTTTTACTTTTTTCCTTTACCCCCTAATAAAAACCCCACACCTCTTACCCTCTCTGCTGACACTTCTCCTTTCTTTTCATGTCGTGCCCTTCTCACCCTTTGAGAAGTAAACTTTCTTTCTTTAAAACTATTCTAATCTTTAATTCTTTCTTATCCCGTGACTAGAGTGCCCCCCCGACTAACATTCGCCCCTTCCTGGCTAGCCAAGAGATGAAGCCAGTGGGGTTGGGCTGGCCAGGAGCCAAGCAGAACTTGGGGAAGGAAGACAATGTGTGAGTCTGGATAGATAGTCGGCCACAAATGTCTGGGAAGTGTTTTTCCAGCTCACAAATTGCTTGTAACTTTGCGTGGCAGCCATTATCTATGTATAAGATGGAGATACTCATGCACTTTGACCCTTACAGGTTGTGTCTGGCTGGTTCGTACCTAGTCAGTCCAGCATGCCACATGACTCCACGGGGCACCCACTGGATGAACCATGATATCAACACAATGAGCATCACCACAGCCCCTTTTCTCTGCGAGGTCTCCCTTTAGGGCAGAGTCCTCCTTATATTCCCAGTCCCTGGCACAGAGTAGGAATGGAGCAAATGTCTGTTGATTACGGATCCTGTGAATTCTGAATAGGTCCTGCCAAGACTTTGGGAAATAATGGAAAAGACATCTGTCTGGAACAGGTTAGGAATAAGTTTGCTTGAGGATAGGGTTAAAACTCTTCCTACACCTCTGATCCCATTTTATAAATATGAAAATCTACCATTTTGGGACTAACTCCTAAAAATAAGAGTCAACTGCAAATAATTGAAAAAAGTTTTATTAAATCATTTAGACTTGAAAGAAGTCACAATAGTTAACACACTTAAGTGTGTTCTGTACACCACCAACCCAAATGGATTGATTTCAGAATTTTTATAAATAAAAAATAAACATATTTACAGTGAAAATGTTAGCAAGTTAGATGATTAAGGTGTTATCTATAATCAGTTTGGGGGAAGTATCAACCTACAGGATTACATATAAGACATTTAAGATTTCATTAGGTTTAAAAAGTCCAAAATTAAAGAAGTTAGTTGTAATATATAATCCATTTCTTACTACGGCTTCTTTTCCTCCCCAAACCAGAACTTTTGACCAATTTACATAAAAAGCTTCATTTTCCCTTTATTGGCGGTAAAAGTACAAAAAGCTCTACACTCTCCCTAGAACCATCTAAGGAATAAAGCGATTTACTACTACAAATATGACTATAAAACTATGGACATAAACCATTATACAATTTGTGCTACTTGTCCTCCAAAATAGTGCAGATTCCTAATTTACCCACCAGGGACAAAATGGAGTCAGCTTTTTTGGAAATCAGTTTCAAAATCATATCTCTTTTTTGGAAATCAGTTTCAAAATCATATCTCTAGAAAGCATATTTCTAGAGCAATATAGTCTACCACATGGGTAGACTTTCATTCTTCTGCATTATAAAAATATTTCCATTTTAATTCTCTCTATATATTTTACGGATTACTTCTACCTCCCTAGGCAAAAGGGGGGGGCTATAAAGCTTGGCCAGCCAGTGTCAAAAACAAAGAACAAGGACCACATGTGATTTAGACAGGCCTCTCCCAAGTATAGCAAAAATCAGGAGTTGGCTCAAATTAGGTTATGCTCCTAAATCCAGTTTAAATTTGACTTAGGAAAAGTTGTCCAAAATAAAATTGAGCAACAAACAAAATTTTCAAGTCCGCAATTGTGGAAAGTCACATTCCTAAGAGGTGGGTTATTCTGTGTTACCTATGGGGGTTGCTAGCACAACTTAAGGCTAATTGCTTGGCAAAGGGCTATGGGAGTTGCTGGACTGTCTTGAATGTTTTGTTCCTGATGAACTCATGGAGCGAGACCTCTGTCTGAGCACTGTTTTTCCTGGAAACTCCAAGTCCTCAAATACAGCATTTTCAATAATGTTTGTAGCTTCTGGCCGTTCCATGGGAGATGGAGAGAGCATGTCTTGAACCATCACATACTGGAATACAAAAATTGTTTCATGACAAAAGGGCCAGGTTTACATCACTAAACAATCTTTTAAATTAGGGGCCAGCAAAATTTTTCTGTACATATTTTATGAGTCATACAGTCTCTGATGCAACTACTCAATCTGGCCATTGATGCACAAAAGCAGCCAAAGCAATATGTAAACTAAGGGATATGGCTGTGTTCCAATAAAACTTTATTGCAAAAATAGGCAGCAGGCTGGATTTGACCTCTGGGGCTTAGTTTGCCAACCCCTGCTCCAAACAAATATGGAACATTTTTGGGCAATTGGTGATTTTCTAACATACAATAAAGGGTTATAAAAATCACATCTTTGAAATACAGACATTATCAGATTTTTAAAAATAAATTCATCTTACAGTTGCATATATCTCAAGAAAAATTTCAATTAAAAAAAAAAAATCATGCCAGAGATCAGTAACCAACACTTTTTCTTGATTTTTAAAAATTCTTTTTAATGTAATATATGCTTTTATGAACCCTCCTGGGAATACATTCAACAACTTTGCAAAAGTATAACAATTTTTAGTAAAAGATGTTTCATTTAAACATATCTAAGGATATTATTATAAAGTTGATTTTTAATGCAATCCTTCATTACACTTATAATACTGAAAGATACATTTTGACTTTTTCCAATTTGATAATTAATACATATTATCTATTTACCTCAACTTAATTATTTAAGAAAATTCTATATTTATCAATGTATAAATTTCACAGGAGGTCATGCAGCACGAAGCACAGGACACTGGGCTGAGGAAGCCAGACCTGCGCTCCAGTCTTCGGTTTTAACACATCGCATGCTCTTGGGAGCAGGTCCCTTTCCTCTCTAGACCTTTGGCTTCCTCATCTGTAAAATGGGGAGACTGAGTGGACTGCTGAGGACTCTTTAAGTTCTAAATATGATTAGAAAAAAAATAAAAGATAAGGATTATACATACCTCACGAGGATATTTCTGAATAAACAGTGGTGGAAATTTGAGATTTCTTACATCAGTTAAGGTCTAAAAAGAAAGAAAAGGGTTACTTATCTTTAAATTTATCTTGACATATGAATCTATTTAAATACAAAAATATTTTTTGATATTCAAACAGAATGACTAAGAAGAAAGGTTGTATATTCACCAGACGGAAAACTTCTCCGTAGTTTTTCCTAACTAGGTAATCTATATACAAGTGCTTCCTGTGCACAGATGTTCACTTCATCAAATCATCAAAGTATAGGGGAGATATGTAAACACACACACACACACAGTTGGCCCTCCGTGTCCACGGGTTTTGTGGGAGAAGATTCAACCAACCACGTATCAAAAATATTTGGAAAAAAAATGGACAATTGCATCTGTACTGAACAGGTACAGACTTTTTTCCTTCTCATTATTCCATAAACAATACAGTATAACAGCTATTTACATAGCATTTACATTGTATTAGTTATTATATGTAATCTAGAGATGATTTAAAGTATATGGAAGAATGTTCATAGGTTATATACAAATACTACAACCTTTTATATAAGGGACTTGAGCATCCGCAGATTTTGGTAACCGTGGGGGATCCTAGACCGAATCCTCTGCAGATACTAAGGAACAATTGTATATATGTGTGTGTATATACACATTTACATACATATATGTGTATATATGGATATATACATTTACATACATATATGTGTATATATGGATATATACATAGAGAACAGCTATGCTGAAGCACAGAGAAAACATTGGCAACTACTAATCTTTGTCTCTATGCATTTTCCTATTCTGGACATTTCATAAAAATGGAATTATACACATGTGGACTTTTGTGTCTGGCTTCTTTCACTTAGCATAATGGTCTCAAGGTTCACCTATATTGTAGCATGTATTAGTGCTTCACTTCTTTTATGGCTGAATAGTATTTCTTTGTACGGATATACCACAATTTGTTTTTCCACTCATTAGATGATGGGCAGTTGGGTTATTTCAACTTTTGGCTATTATAAATAATGCTGCTATGAACATTTGTGTACATGTTTGTGTTCATATTTTCATTTCCCTGGAACATATATCTAGGAGTGGGATCACTGAATCATATGGTAATTCTACGTTTAACTTTTTCAGGAAATGCCAAACTATTTTCCACAGCAGTTGCTCCATTTTACATTCCCACCAGCAAAGTACAAGGGTTCTAATTCCTCCACATCCTAGCCAACACTTGCTATTTTTTTTTTGTTGTTGTTGTTGCTGAGACACAGTCTTGCTTTGTCACCCTGAGTAGAATGCAATGGTGCCATGGTAGCTCACCACAACCTTAAACTCCTGGGCTCAAGTGATCCTCCTGCCTCAGCCTCCCTAGTAGCTGGGACTACAGGTTTGCGCCATGACACCCGGCTAATTTTTCTTTCTTTCTTTCTTTTTTTTTTTTTTGAGACAGAGTCTCACTCTGTTGCCCAGGCTAGAGTGCCGTGGTGTCAGCCTAGTTCACAGCAACCTCAAATTCCTGGGCTCAAGCGATCCTCCTGCCTCAGCCTCCCGAGTAGCTGGGACTACAGGCATGCACCACCATGCCCGGCTAATTTTTCTATATATTTTTAGTTGTCCCACTAATTTCTTTCTATTTCTTTAGTAGAGCTGGGGTCTCGAACTCCTGAGCTCAAACGATCCTCCCACCTTGGCCTCCCAGAGTGCTAGGATTACAGGTGTGACCACCGCACCCGGCCTAATTTTTCTATTTTTAGTAGAGACAGGGTCTCACTCTTGCTCAGGCCGGTCTTGAACTCCTAAGCTCAAGTAATCCTGCCACCTCAGCCTCCCCGAGTGCTAGGATTACAGGTGTGAGCCACCACGCCCAGCCAACACTTGCTAGTTTTCATTTTTTTTATTACATTGTAGATTCTGTAAAGTGCTATCTCATTGTGGTTTTGATTTGCATTTCCCCAATGCCTAATGATGTTTAACATCTTTTCATGTGCCTATTGGCCATTTGTGTGTCTTCTTTAGAGAAATTTCTATTGCTTTGTCCATTTTTTAATTGAATTGTCTTTTTATTGAGTTGTAATAGTTCTTTATATATTTTGGATACTAGACACTTTTCAGATATAGGATTTATAAATATTTTCCCCCATTCTGTGGGCTGTCTTTTCACTTTATTTTATTTTTAGAGACAAGGTCTTGCTATGTTGCCCAAGCTGGAGTGCAGTGGCTATTCACAGTCACGATCGTAGTGCACTCCAGTCTTGAACTTCGTGGCTCAAGTGATCCTCCTGCCTCAGCCTCCCAAGTAGTTGGGACTATAAAGCACATGGCATCACACCTGGCTTATCTTTTCACATTCTTGATGGTGTTCTTTAACTTGTAACTATATACATTTTGATGCCATCTGATTCCTGATCCTTTACTTAGGTTGGACTTGTTTTATTTTCCTTTCTGGAAGTTTTCAGGGCCTTTATTTCTGGTGTTCTGGAATTTAGTTATTTTGGTTGCTTTTATCATTTTTTTCCATTTATTGTACAAAACATTTGGTAGGTCCTTTTAGTTATTAGAAGATATGAGTCCTTTGGTTCTATGTGAGAACTATATCCTCTTCTACCATGGCCAGAAATCAATAGGTAAGATCTAAAATTGATAAATTAAGAAATGGTGATTAAGAACATAAACTTGGGAAACGTGGAGTTAAATACCAGGATACCAGGGACAACCACCAGAAGAGCTAGGGTAACCACTTATGAAGGATAGGGAAACATGACAGAAGCCTACTTTACAAAGACTTTCAGTGTTATCTGCCTTAAAAGCTAGGGTTATGGTTTATTTTGAGAGAAAAAAACTAATTTTGCTTAATTTGTCAGCTTTTAAATACATGAGTGTGTGGCCACCTGTCCTCTGGAAACATCTTCTCCAGCCAACTACCACCACCACTCCCTTCTCTTGCACTCCCCACTCCCCTGCCCCTGCTCCCTTACCCTGGGGGCCCCCTAGCTTTTTTCTTATTATAAACTTATTGCGTGTAAGATAGTGTTAAATTATGATGAACTTAAGCAAAAATTAGGAAGAAATAATCTAAGCAATTTTTTGAAGACTGAGTTTTATTTATTATTTTTTATTTTTTTAAATTTTTTTATCATGTTTTTATTTTTATTTTTTTTTATTCTTATTTCAGCACATTGTAGGGGTACAAAAGTTTAGGTTACGTATATTGCCCTTGCCCCCCCACCCCCAAGACTGAGTTTTAAATGGAAGCAAATAGTCTAGAAATCCTCCCTGTGTTGCTCACATGACATCTTCTAGTTAACTAGGTTGCTGGTATTAAGAATAATATTCTTTCAAAACTCTTCACTTTGTAAATTTCAGATTATTTTCTTTTTCAACCTTTAAACAAAATTTTTTTTTGAGGATGGGAGTACTTACCCTGACTCTCTCCATCTGAGTGCTGAATGGGTACAGCAATTCAAATAGAATCAGGCCTAAAGAAAAGATGTCCACTTTATGAGAATAGTTGTTCCCATGAATCTGAAATTCCATATAAAGAAAAAATATTAAGAAAAAAATAACACTGAGATAGTACAATTGATATTACAGTCTTACTGAATTCCAGAGTTAACTTAGTCACTTCTTGGTTCAAATGTATGTGTAAAAATGCTAGCAAAGAGTTAATCTCTCAAGCCTCTTTTCTTCAAGGTACCACACTAAGAGTAATTAAAGTACTCAGCATTACAGAAGGAAAGCCCAGGTACAGCTCTGAGATATGCATCAGTGAAACAGGCCCAGCAGAAACCTGGAGCCTTGTGATGATGCTAGAAAAAAGAAAAAGTTGGTGGGAGCCAGTAAAAGCTGCTCAACTACCCCTGAGGTGAAGTTTTTCAAAGCAAACACTATCTAAAGCAAATCTCTCATTTCTAATCATCTTAGCCCTCACCCATTTTTATGAGAAAATCTTCATTACTCCAAACCACTAATCAACTGTGATTAGCCTTCCTTACAGCACTTAATTATGGACTACTTTGCATTCTTGGTTGTATTTTTCATGTGTATATTTCTTATTCTTCACAACTAGATTATAAAGTCCTGGAGGGGAGAGAGCTGCTGCTTTTGTGTTGCCATCCTCTAGCACTGGGATAAGTATAGAGAAGGGCCTCAATAAATACTCATTTGTTAAAATGAACAAATGAATTACAACTGAACTACCCTGCTAAACAAAGCTTCATTCAAATTGAAAGTGACCTCCTGGAGGCTCAGAAGAGCCCTTTCATTTGTGAAAATTTCTTTAGGCATATAACTTGACATTTGGCAAACAGCCCAAGAAGGGGGCATCACTTTGGAAATGCTCCACGCTGGTATTTCTTAATTGGGGGATGGAGGGTCACAGGGCACTTGCCAGGTTTTACGAGCCCTTCACAACCTTCCTTCTAGCTGTACTTGGCATCTGTCTCCCTGGCTCCTGCCTCTATGCTGACAGAAAACCAGAGGAAAAGCTCAGTGGCCACATCAGCTGCATCACTCTCCTTCCTTCTAAGTGACTGTAGGGACCTGAATCTTCCCTTCCCTCTCATCCCTGGGGTTTGGGAAGTATTCAAAGAAAATACATTTGAAAACAATGCTTGCAAGGGAAGACTGAAAAGGACAGCCTCACACTACTTGGAGAATATAAATTGACACAAATTCATGTGAAATAACTTGGTGATAAATGTTTACTCCTACTTTATAATCCCATCTAATTTCATCCATCCTAGGGTGGATGGAAATGTGGACAGAGATTTGGGTACAGGGATAGTTACTTACCCAGGTGATATTTTTAACAGCGAAATTTACAAGTAACTAAAATGTCCAAAACAAACATTGAATAAATTGGTGAACAGAACATATGCAATGTAGCCATAAGTATTTTCTAAGAATAATTAAAAATATAAGAAATGCTTACATTTTAATATTGTATCCAAAATCCCAATTTTGTTCTCCAAAATAAAGTAAAAAAATTAAAGATGTGTATGTGTCTATCTACATACATAGACACATAGAAGGAAATAACTGCTGTTAAATTTTAGAGATTTTTAGTAGTGATTTGTACTTTTTTTAATACATCCCTATAATTTCCCACATTCTCTACATAGAGGACAGATTAATATATAATGTATTACTAAATTTATTATTAAAAATATTATTAAATATATTTTAAAAAGAAATATAGCCTCATGAGCACATGAAGTCATCTTTGCAAAATATCTAAAAAATAAGGAATTAAGTACAAAGTCTCAAGGGAGGTATAATATAATAGAATATATCATTTCAGAGTTTAAGTTGTTTTATCACCATGCAACACTAGAAGTTGGTTTTTGGTAACTACAACCAAGAACAAAGTAACTGTGGGCCCTGCTCATTTACTGTAAGGATAAGAAAATTAAGAGTTTTGATAATAAATATTGTAAAACAATGTCTTAGTGTAGCTTCTGAGCCTTGGGTAAGACAATTCACACAGCCAAAGTATTTTGAGAGACTCGAGACACTTTAAAGGGGCATTTTATAAAACGATAGTTTTTATATTTAAAGAGGATTATTAAGAATAGAATAAACACTGTCCGTTTTAACTAACATATTTTACCTACTATACATTTCATGACAAAAGAGTACAAATGGGATAGACTCTGACAGGGAGTAGAGAGTGGGTCATCTATGTTAAACAGGGGTTTCTATGTAGTGAGCTCTTCATTAATAAGCATCCAGACAGAATCATTTTTATTTATTCATTTTTGTTTTACTTTCACAATACTTAAAATGTAAAAGTATTATTTCCAGCCTCTTAAATAATGAATTTTTAAAAAATGCTATTAAAAACCTTTTTAGTATCAATTCTGATATATGCCTATGTAGGGAAATTGGAAAATACAGAAAAGTCCAAAATAGATTAAAATTCATTCAAAGTCCCCCTACTCAGGAGCAATGACTGTTGATATTTTATGGCTCTTTCAGTCTTTTTTTCCTATGGATAGAAATATGTATTTATAGTATTTTGATATTTCATATAGTTTTAAGTTTTCCTTTCACCAGGTCCAGGACATATATCATTTGATCAGGATGATTCAGTTACTTGGGCCAATAGATTTTCTTTCCTACTTTTTGGTTGCAAGTAATTGTTTATGTGTAATAATCTCTCTATAAATTAAAGTCTCTGCTGTATCCTTTCTAATTTCTAAATTTATTTGTGTTTTTTCGCCCCTTAAGTAGATTTGCTGGAGAGAATTATCTTTTTTATTTAAAATTATTAAAATCAACCGTGGTGATGTTGTTTTACTGTTTCACCAGTATCAGTTCTTATGCTTGTTCTCCATTTTCCTAGCTCCTCTCCGCCTCCTACTGGACAGAATATGAAATCACTTATGCAGTAATGTGCTTATGTAATGAAGGCCTGTAGAATGAATACATTTATCTCTCAATGGAACTTTGATAACTTGGATTTCAATATTTTTCATTCCTTTATTTTCTTAATACTTTGCATAAGTATTTTCACTTCATTATTGACTTGATAGTTATTTAGAAGGGTTTTTAAATTCCCAGCTAGCCAAAACAGAAGCAAAAACAAAAATAAAAAATAAACAAAAAAGCCAAAATCAAAACAAACCACTATAACCTTTTTTTATTGCACTGTGATCATAAAAAGACATTTACAACTTCTTTTTTTTTTTGAAGGGGTGGGGGGTGGTGAGGAGGGGTGCTCAGTTTCCTTGTTTTCTTTTTTGTTGAGACAGAGACTCACTCTGTTACCGTGGATAGAGGGCAGTGGCGTCACTGTAGCTTACTGCAATTTGCTGGGCTATAAGTGATCCTTCTGCCTCAGCCTTATGAGTAGCTGGGACAACAGGTGTGCGCCACAATGCCTGGCTGGCTGCTTTGGTTTTGGTTTTTTTTGAGACTACAGGCATGTGCCACCATGCCCGGCTAATTTTTTCTATATATTTTTAGTTGTCCAGCTAATTCCTTTCTATTTTTAGTAGAGACGGGGTCTCACTCTTGCTCAGGCTGGTCTCGAACTCTTGACCTTGAGTGATCCCCCTGCCTCGGCCTCCCAGAGTGATAGGGTTACAGGTGTGAGCCACCGCGCCCGGCCAACAGATATTTTCTTAAAGAGGAACAATGTGAGAATGGTACTTCAAGGAAAACTGACAGTATTTGTTACCAATAATAAAAGTTGAACTTTCAAGTGAAAATTCAAATTTTGAAAAATTTGTATCCATCAGTGGGAATTTGACAACATCCTTATACTTAAAGCCGTTTCTGGTGAGATGGGTGTTGCTATTCACCAAAACGATTTTTTATATTGTATAATGAACTGTGACAATTTTTAGAAAAGTTGCCTAACTTAAGGGAACCAATAACAGTTTCCAAATGACCAATACACAATGCAAAATCATGCATGGGTAAAAAGAACCATTCAAAGTGCAAAATGGACCAAGGGATGTTAAAGTAACAGAGTACAAAATATTCACTTATACAGTTTTAGATTCCACAGTGTAAATGACTTCAATAAGTGATAGAAACTACCACTTATTGAGTTTTGATATACTATTGAAGAATATCCACAATTACTTGAAATGAAATATTCCTCCCTTTTCCAACTACATATATCTGTGTGGGGCTGTATTTTCTTCATGTACTTCAGCCAAAATAACATACTGCAACGGACTGAATACAAAAGCAGATATGAGAATCTAGCTCTTCTATAAGTCAGACACTAAAGAGACTGGCAAAAATGTAAACAAATGCCTCTCTTCTAATTTTTTTTGTTTTAGAAAATATTTTTTGTAAAAATATCTTAAGATATGATAGGTTTAATATTGTTATTTTGATTGATTTAATAAAGCTTTGTAAATTTCTGTTTTAATTTCTAATGTGACAAATATTGATAGACAAAATTTTATAAGAAAAACTTTTGGGTTCCCAATCATTTTTACAAGTGTAAATAAGTACTGAGACCAAGAAGTTTGAGACCTGCTGCTCTAAGCACAAAGAAGCTTGTAAAGATCATTCACTTGTTGGTGGCTGAGCATGATGATCCTCTGAAGCTCCCAGGATGCCATGTTTCCACTACTCTTCCAGTCCCTGCCTTGATTATAGTAGTGCTTGTCCTCTGAGGACAAAGCATTCCACAAGGCAACACAACCCAGCCTATGTACCTCTACTTCCCGCCATGGTACATGCTGGAAGCTGCCTGTGAATTACCACAGATACTCAGTACAGTAACCCTAGCTCTAGCTCGCTCTGAAAACAGTGTCTAGATAGTCTACACAAGGCAAACTGGAGGTAGGTTTCGGAGGGTGGAATTCAAAGTCTCTTTCTAAATTTCTGGTTGCTGTCATGGTCTGGTTCAGAGGGTGAACACATTTTATGTGTTCTAACTTAATCCACCCTCAATTCAGGTTGTAGAAGTTGCACCCTTGCTGTGTCGCCTGTGGAACATTATTGCCAGTTTTCATAATTTTCAGACTTTATGTTACTGGGTATTTTAATGAGAATGTAGGTGGAGATTCATCAGGCACGTACAGCTTGCTGCCATGCTAACTAAGTAGAAGTCTGAAAACTCACCTGCTCTGGGCTCATGTATAGTTTGGTCCCTACTTGTCCTGTGTGTCTGGCATAAGCTGGCATTGGGGTCAGAACCATCTGTTCTTCCTCATCCTGGTCCATTGCAGTCACTAATCCAAAGTCTCCAACCTTGACCACATCATCCATTGTAAAGAATATGTTGGAAGGCTGGAAAAAATAAAACAGACAAAAGTACAGTCTTGGACATGGAGAAGGAGAGAAAGTAAAGAATTATTTAAATGACTATATAGAGAAAGAAATATAAGAAACCAGATATTCTCAAGCATACCTCTCTCTCTTTTTTTTTTTTGAGACAGAGTCTCACTCTGTTGCCCGGGCTAGAGTGCCGAGGCATTAGCCTAGCTCACAGCAACCTCAAACTCCTGGGCTCAAGCAATCCTTCTGCCCCAGCCTCCCAGGTACATGGGACTACAGGCATGCACCACCATGCCTGGCTAATTTTTTCTATTTTTAGTAGAGATGGGGTCTCACTCTTGCTCAGGCTGATCTTGAACTCCTGATCTCAAGCAATCCTCCCACTTTGGCCTCCTAGAGTGCTAGGATACAGGCATGAGCCACCACGCCCGGCCCATACTTCTCTTTAAAATGGGCTAATGTGAAAATAAAAACAATTCTTCTATGCTAGACAGGCACTGTTAGTAAAGAAAAGGGAAGAGAAGCAGAGAAAGCTAGCATTTATTGAACATCTACTTAAACCATGAGAGATCCACATTCCCTAGGGGCCACAGTACTTAATCTTCAATATTATTTTTTTATATATTCCTCCAAGTTACCCTATATTTATGACTTAAGCCATAGTAATGATAATGATAATAGTAACAATAATAGCAAATGCATATACAGCGCTTACCATGTGCCAGGCACTGTTCAAAGCAGCTTGCTACTATTAGCTCATAATACAACCCTATTAGATGAGTACTAGTAGTCCCCCATTTTACAGATGTGGAAACTGAGGCCTAGAAGTTACACGAATTGCTTAAGGTTACCCAGCTAGCAATTAGGCAAGCAGGGATTCAAACTCAAGTCGTCTAGTTCTATGAAAAAAGGATCTTAGAATTCACTGTCATGTGCCCAACACTGAGTATAGTTCTTGCTCTATGGTAGCTAATCACTACTGATGAATGATTGAAAAAGACTGAGCATTTGGTTTGCATCAGAGAGGGGGAAATAGACTATCAAGAGGAATAAGAGTTCTTAACTACCCTATGCTGCCTCTTCTAAAACTCATATGCTCTCAAGACTACAATCTACTCTTAGACCTCTGTCCCGAGTTCTAAACTTTCATGTGAAACTGTTTACAGGATACATCTAACCAAATGTCTCAGGGCTCCTTAACCCCAAAGTACCCTGTATGAAATACATCATCTTTCCCTTAGAGTCTACTCTACCCTGCAGGTAATATGACCACCATTTGCAGCCCTTGAAATAAGGAAAAAGGCAGCCATTTAGCTCATGTAATTGAATTTCATCATGCTTCAAATACTACCAGAAATTACATTTTGTTCCCAAACTCTAAAATACCAATATACAATGTTGACCTTGAAGCAAAGAAGTTATTGTGTATAACTTAATCCATGTAATAATCTGCAGCTTCCCCACAAATAACCTTGTACCACAGACAATAATAGGCTATGTGGCCTCAAATGTTATCTTTCCTCCCCATCCGCACCTTCTGAGGGCAGCTGGCATTTACTGAACCCTGTAATAGACACGGGTTTGGCTCTCCAGCATCTACCCTCCGTGCTTCCACCAGAACTATCTCACTTGACTTGGAAACTCCCTTCTTCCTAACTGTGCAACAACCCCATTGTTTGTGCGGAAGTCATGCTGGCTCTACAGGTTGCCTAAACCAATTTGTATAATCCCATTCCCTGGCCAGGAGACTGGTTTAGGGGTGGGTGGGTATCTTTGGTTTATCAAGTAGAAATGAAACCCAGGACTTCTGATCAACACTGAGGGAAAGCAATACTCTTCTCCCCACCCTCACATCTAAAGGCTTAAAAGAAAAACATGTGGCCCTAAGAATCTCTGGCAACCATCCTGAGATTATGAGGGGACAGCCTGCTTGAAAATACAAGTAAGAAGTGGGGAGGAGAGAAACCAGGTTCTGGCCAAATCACTTGATCCCAGCTGAAACTTTACCTGAATCCTCAACAGTTTAGTCATATGGGCCAAGAGATTTCCTTTTTTGGTTAAATTAGTATAATGCTTTTGGTTGCAAACAAGAGAAAATTCAAAATAAAATGATATGAGCATCTAGAACATGTCAGGCATTGTCCTGAGGCTATAGTCAATGGTTTGTATCCCCATGGAAACCACAGGATAAATAATCCAGGTGTGCTGAGAATGATGAAGGAGAAAGAGAAGGTTCTATGAGAACACTGTGTATTAGAGGAACTGAGAAAAGCCCAGACTGGAGAGAATAAAAGACTAGAAGTCAGTCTGAAGAGGCAGGTGCCAGAGAGTCCTGATGACAAAAATATAACCAAAATACAAAAGGGGGAGAGGTCCTAGAAGGTTGTAGTACAATGTAAAGCTTTTTCAACAAAGAACACAAATCTTGCTGGTAGTTTCTTTTTAGTACACTAGAAATCTTTAAAAGGAATTGTGTTTTAGAAAGGAATAAAACCTTTTTGATTTCTAGAAAAAGAAAAGAGGAAATTAACTTCCTCCTTGGAATTTTTCTAACGTATAGACAAATATAGAAAAATCTTTAGATAACATTGTAGCATTAAACAGATATCTATCAATATCTCATTTATATTTTAAATTAGCAGGCAGATATTCATTATTAGTGAAAACATAAATTTGTTGCCTTTCGACTTGACATCTGTGTGTATAGCAAGTGTTATAGCAAGCGGTGGCTCACGCCTGTAATCCTAGTACTTAGGAGGCCGAGGCGGAAGGATTGCTTGAGGTCAGGAGTTCGAGACCAACCTGAGCAAGAGTGAGACCCCGTCTCTACTAAAAATAGAAAGAAATTATCTGGACAACTAAAGAAATATATATATATTTTTTATTAGCCGGGCATAGTGGCGCATGCCTGTAGTCCCAGCTACTCAGGAGGCTGGGGCAGAAGGATTGCTTGAGCCTGGGAGTTTGAGGTTGCTGTGAGCTAGGTTGACGCCACGGCACTCTAGCCTGGGGAACAGAATGAGACTCTGTCTCAAAAAAAAAAAAAAGAAAAAAAGGAGAATGTGTTTATCAGCAAGTTGTTTTCCATCAAATGATAAGCCTTTACCATATTCAAACCTAAACAGCTAGTATTCTCTCAAGTTAGGGGTGTCTGGTCTCCTGTAAGTTGTCTGCTCCGTTCCAACAAAAATAATTCATCTCTGAACTTTTCATTCAGTGCATAACAATTCCTGGCAATCAGTTTGGGCCTACATCAAAATCACTGAGACATAGTGATTATATGTAACTAAATAACAATTATATGGGAAATAGGAGTTATTTCTAATTCTTGTTCCTGTTATCCCAAAACTCTCAAAATATATTCCAGAATTTAGAAACCTACTGCTGATTTTAGAAGAAAATAACCTCTGTCCAAATAGCTAAGTTTGTGGTTACATAAAACAAAACTGAAAATACCTAAAATGGATCCACATCTGTGAAGAAGTTAGGCTAATTTCATCAGAAAAAGTATTTATAAATTCATTGCACATCTACTGGTGACTGCTATGAGTATATGGAATATGGCAGAAATTAGTAGAACAAAAGTTCCATATACTTATTTGCAGAAATACATACTACTAAGGAATGCCATGTTTTAGTAAGAATCTTATGTAGAATCACCTGGTGAACCATTTGTTTATTTATTTTATATATACATACATACATATGTGTGTGTGTGTGTGTGTGTGTGTGTATATCTATTTCTTTTATTTATTTATTTTTGAGACAGAGTCTAACTGTTGCCCGGGCTAGAGTGCCGTGGTGTCAGCCTAGCTCACAGCAACCTCAAACTCCTGAGCTCAAGCAATCCTTCTGCCTCAGCCTCCCGAGTAGCTGGGACTACAGGCATGCACCACCATGCCCGGCTAATTTTTTCTATATATTTTTAGTTGTCCAGCTAATTTCTTTCTATTTTTAGTAGAGACGGGGTCTCACTCTTGCTCAGGCTGGTCTCGAACTCCTGAGCTCAAATGATCCACCCGCCTCAGCTTATCAGCATGCTAGGATTACTGGTGTGAGCCACCGCGCCCGGCCTATATATATATTTCTTATTATTTGGACTGTATTTCCTGGAGACAACTGGTTAACCATTTACAACATTTTTCCATCCAACTTCTCACCTCTTCCCCCAAAGTCCAAAGAGTTCAGAAGTAGGGGCAAAAGTATAGAGATCTGCTCCAATTCAGAACTGGCTAATAATGAAGGAACTAACGTCTCTCCTTCCATTTGGGTCCCTTTCACCATGCTGCTTCAGGGCCCTAGGGGTGCCTGTGGCAGAGCACTCAAAGCCATAGGAGAAACAGGGTGTATCTCCTTATGGTGGATTTTACCTAAAGATTCTTTTTTTTTTTCTCATCTAGACTACTGGGAATAAATAACCTTCCCAGTAAAATGAACAGAAAAACATTATAGAGGAGAATGCATGGTTCGCCTGATGTTTTCCAACATGAGACTTCTTATTCCTGCAGCAGGCCCCTTCAGGCTACTTTCTCAGACCTCTGCTCCCAGATGCCTCTGCTCTTAAGGGTCCTTCAGTTAAAAACTGATGAGTACTGCAAGTAATGCTCTGAATCATAAAATATCAGATTGAAACCCTCGTGTGATGTTCCACAGATACAGACCTTGAGGTCCCTGTGCATGAGTCCTTTACTGTGCAGAAACTCCACCGCCTCTGCGATCTGCAGGAAGATGTGCAGGCACACGCTCCTCTCTCTCTCCTCTATGGTACATCGTCCATTCATCCAGTCTTTGAGGTTTTCCTTTCTGCATAGCTGCATCTGAATGTAAAGATACACTTTCGGTGAACTGGGCTGGAGTTTTTCTGTGGTGTTTTTAGTGAGATCTAAACTCAAAGTGGTTGGTCTCGGAGGAGAAATAGATAAAGTAGCTTCAGAAGAGGATTTGCTACTGGTGTGCTTGAAAGCAGTTAGTTTATTAGCATAATGGTTGCCAATGTGCAGTCGGTTAGTTTTGGGCTCTTCTTTACTGGATGCATTATCACAACCAGAATCTTCAAATACAATAGAAGAAGAGGTTCTCTCCCTTGACCTTACATAAGGAGAAGCTTCAGAAGGACAGAGTTCAAAGGAGTGCCCCTCATCATTGCCATCCATAGTACCATCTTCCACATCACAGTCTGTAAGACAACTGTCCTGGAGGTTGTATGCTGCATCCTCTGACCCACTGATGTCTCCATGGTCCGTTCCTGAGAATTCCAGTGGAGAGAAATGGCTCTCAGATGAACTTGTCTGGCCACAGGAAATCCCTACTGAAAAAGACCTACTTCCTTGTGGTGAAGGAGCTATGATTTCAATATGTTCTTTTGTAGAGAAAGGATCCATTGTGCATATTTTAACTGACGGTGCATCCATTGGGCTAGGAGAGCTGAGTTGCCAGTCTGTGCTAAAAGTAGGAGAAAGACAAAGGGGTGAGAATGAATATATACTGATAAAAGTATTGGAACGGAATCCTTTGTTTAAAAAGTTTCAACTATAATAAAGCCAGTTATCAATGATAAACAACAAAACAACATATAGACTAAATAAAAACATGCTATGTGAAGTAGAGAACATCACATTCCATCCATTTCTTCTAAAAAGCTTAACTTAAAAGCTTAATTTTATACATGAAACAATTGTCTGGGACTGTCATGCCAGAGTGGCCAAAGCCTTTTATGCAAAACAAGGACAGGATTCCTCCAGAATCACTATTCTGAAGCCCCTGTCCAAATTAGGACAGGAGCGCACAGGGTCTTGAGACAGGGGCCACTTCACTTGGTCCTTCCATGGTTTCGCTATTGGTTAAGTCTATAATTAGCGACACTTTAACAAGGTACTTCACTTGGATCTAATGCTGCTTAGGTACCTGTAGGCAGGAGCTTACTCCAGTTATTTACTCCACACATGCTTCTTTTTTGTTTTTCTTTAGTAGTTTTGTTTGCTTGTTTTTGAGACAGAGTCTCGCTCTGTAACTTGAGCTAGAGTGCCGTGTTGTCAGCCTAGCCCACAGCAACCTCAAACTCCTGGGCTCAAGTGATTCTCCTGCCTCAGTCTCCTGGGTAGCTAGGACTACAGGTGCGTGCCACCATGCCCGGCTAAGTTTTTCTATTTTTAGTAAAGATGCGTTCTCATTCTTTCCTTCAGTAGTTTTTAAAGGGCCTTTCTTCCTTTAGCACACCATAGTTAACATGAGAAATGTCTTCAGGGTACCTACATTTATGTATTTTTAACTGAAAATAGTTTAAAACTACTTAAAAGGAGTTGTAAATTGTTAACTGGTAAGAGAAGAGCTAAATAAAAAGTATTTTTTAAAAGAACAGAGACAAACAGAAGCAGATAATACCTGATATTAAGAAAAGTCACTATAAAGGCTCAATCACAATTCTTAGAGCCCTTTTTTAAAAAAATTAAAAATTATATTTCCAAAAACTAAATAAGAATTTCACTTAGCAAGGGGCTTGAGAATTTTCTAAAACATGACATAGAATAGAACTCTGCTGTTCTTTTTCTTTAAAAAAATCCCTAAATTTATAGAAATGATATTGTGTTCACATCAGCAAAAAACTAGCCTAAAGAAAATATTAATTTTTAAGTCTATGTCTAACAAAGTTACCTTTCATCTTTCAGCCAAATTTCATCCATCTTTTCTTGCCACTTCTCTGGTGGTGCTTCCAGCCAGGCATTGAAATATCTAACTATTCCTGGGTGTTCCAGCTTGGCTAAGGCTTTCACTTCTCGCATTACCTTCTCCCGAGCCAATTCCCTGAAAGAGAGAAAACAAGTATTTAACAATTATGCCGATTTGATCTTTACAAATTATATGAATGTGTTAAATTATCACACGTACCCTCAAAATATCATCTATTATGTATCAATAAAAAAAATTAAAAAAGAAAATTAGCCTGAAAAAAAGAGAAGAAAAAACAAGATTACATTGAAGGTTGTTTATATCTGAAGAAACACTCAGATCCAATGGTGAAAATAGAAAAATAATAAAATAGAATTCTCCCTTGAATCTAAAATTAGGAACAGAAGAGTTAGCCTAGGTATAATTATAAAAAGCCACATGTATTTGAAAAAATACATATATTTTAGTATTTTTTTTCCTTCTGGAAATAAGTGCTATAAGCACATATTGCCTGTTCAAATAAAGCTTTCTTGGCTGACTAAAAAGGAATCACCACAGACTCTTAAAGATTATTGCTTAATGTTTGTTTTCAATAGGAGGACAAATAGGTATGAGTGAATTCAGAGAAGACAGTTTAGCATCTCAGCTCAGGAGGACAGAGAAAGACCACCCCACAGGGTAAATATTACAACCCCAACCTCTGACAGCTTTTCTAAGGGATCCAATCCCACATTTCTAGGGACCTCATGATCAACTTTAATAACAAACAGAACAGCCCAAGAATATCAGCCACTCTGATTTTTTCCCTGTTTTGTTGTTGTTAATGTTCCCCACTCTCTTAATCTAAGAATCCTGGTACGTTTTTTAATTCTCCAACATCTAGGTCCCCACATTCAGTTATCAAATCCTATCAGTCCTCCTTTTCAATACCTTACACTCATTCCTTATCTTTGGACTCAATTGTTGCCAAAAAATCTCCTACAGAACAATCCTGCCCTCCTATCCTTTCATTGTATCAGCCATGTACACACTGCTACCAGTCATCTCCACTTTGTCAGTCACGTTTCTACTCACAGACTCAACCGTCTACAGAATAAAATCTCAGCTTCTTTGCTTGGCATTTAAAGTACTATGACCTAGCTTTTCCATCCTCTCTTCCATATGCCCCTGTTCTTACCCTTTGCTCCACCCATTCCAGAACGTTCACCATTCTCCATGCCATCTCTGCGTATTTGCTGAGAGCCTTTGCCATCCGCCATCCCTCCCCTACATGTTTGCCTACTGAGGGAAAGGCTACTCTTGAGCACCCAGAGCAAACGTCACCATCTCCACAAAGCTTGATTTCCTTTCCATTACATCTGCTGCTTCTTCATGGGATACTACTTACTAAGATAAGGTACAGGTCACTATCTTTCTTGCATTGTAATCATTTGAGTATGTATACAAAAGCACCAAAAAATTACAGGCTTCTTGAGGGCAGAAACCTTAATGTTTATAGCCTTTGTGGTACCTGGCACACATAAATACTTAAACTTCACAGAAGTTTTTTACCAAAAGAAAAAACTTAGCTCCACAGTACCCAAACCATCAAATTTCTGTGTCCCTCTAAACTGTAACTTCCCTGAGACTTGGCAGAGTTAAAAAAAAAAAAATGTAACTATCAGATATGAGTACAGCACAGTAATTAGTGCACATTTAATCAAGAATCAATAAGAACCTTCTACGTAAATGGAAAAAAAATATTGCTGAAAGCCCATGAAGCATCACTCTGTTCTGAGCCAGAAATTACACTTCTAGGAATCCATCCTAAGGAAATAGATGTGGTCAAAAATTTATATAAAAGACAAACGCTGCAAAGTTATTTCTATTAGCAAAAAATCAGAAACCAAATTAACAATAAGAAATGATTAAACAAAATAAGGCACATGTATTAAATGGACTATTACCAAGCCATAAAATGCTTTTAATGTATTTTAGTATTTTAATGAAATATTCTTAATAGTATGGAAAATGTTGAAGATACAAGGAGGGAAGCAACAGACAAAACTGTACAGCATTGGCAACTGTGCTACCAATTAGGTAAATTTATGACCAGAAAAAAAAAAAATCAAAAGGAAATACTGTAAAGTGTTAACAGTAGTTATTACTAGGTAGAGAAAATATAATTCAAATGTTTTTTAATACTTTTCCTTATTTAACACAATAAATATAGATTATTTTTAAATACTGTTATTTATTAATATTAAAGTCTGTTGTAAGTCACTAAAGTCAGGTCTTAGGTCGTTAAGAATCAAAAACAAGGGCATATTTTTTAAGTAGATATAAAGCAATCTATACAGATCACAACTTTTAGACAGCTAGTCATCTCGTAGCACTTAGAACCTAAGACTTGGATGGTCAGAAACTATGCTTTTTATAGTGTCTATGGAGTACAGCAAGAAAGACATTCCGCTCATGAGATTAGATCATACAGTGTTCAATCCAAGTTTACTGAAAGTACCATCTATTACCTATTGGGGAGACGGATCCTCTTGATAGCATAATTGCAGTCATCTACCTTGTTTTTAGCTTCAAAGACAACTCCAAAGCCGCCACGACCCATGCATTGAATTGGTTCAAAATCTGTCAGATATCTAAAAAGAAAAAATACATTTTTAAAAAGTTTACAATAGTTTAAATTTTGTTGTAAGGTAAAAAATCAGTTCAATCTAACATTATGATATATAAAAATGTATAAACTCAGTAAGCTCATAGAACTCATTTTCATTAAGAGCATCATTTGAATTCTACTAACAGCATTCTTAGTTCTTTTGCTTGTATAATAAATAAAGCAAACACATTTTTATAGGTTTCCTAGGAAAAATAAAAACAAAAAAGCTTTGTTTAATGGGGAATCACTTGTTATCACTTGTTCTTACAGCAACTGTACCACTGATGTGTCTTATCCAACATGTCCTATCATCTACCAAAATACCATATTCTTAATTCTCTAACTTTTTACTTTTTGTGACATTTAGTACTTAATTAGAAAAGGTATTTTAATCTTACCCCATTGCCAGTAAATTTTATGAAAACAATTTAGGCAATCCTATTATACTCAAGTACTTTTTTGGCCATAGACCTTCCTAGGAACCAAAGCTGACACCAGCTCAGTCGCCTCCCTGGTCTGCACTCACTGCTGAAGGTGTTCAGTCAGACAGAAGCCAGCTCGCCACCTGTCACTCACAATGGGGCCTCCACCCTGCAGCCTGTTTCTCCCTTAGTGCCTGACCTTGCTGACCTGCACTGTACATTCCAGTCAATTAGCACCATGCTCTCTAATAACTTCAAGCTTCTGCTATTTGCTCTGCTGCGACAGCCTTCCTCTTTGCACTTAATGAACCCTATTCTTCCTTTATTCTGCTCATCTCACCACCCCTGTAAAGCTTTCTTAGACCCCATAGCACTCTGCACATAATGCTTTGAACTATTTAGACTTAATATTTCTCAGTTATTTGGTTCCCTTGTCCCACTGCCACTGTATTGTGGGGGCCATAAACGCAGGAAGGAAAGCATTCTTGTTTCTCTCTGTGTTTCCAAAACTTGGGCACTACCTGGCAAATTGAAGGTCTAACAAATGTCTTTGAATAAATGCATGAATTAATAAATGAATAAATTAGATGTTTGGTGTCCCTTATAAGTAAGTTAATTACTTTATGACTTATACACTTGTATTAATTAAGTAGTTGCCTCAGCTGGTTAGAGCATGGAGTTAAGGAGGGGAAGCAATAAATCCCAACCCTCCATGGGCCAATTACCTACAGAGTAATAATCTGTATTCCTAAAAATAGCTAGTTAAGAGACCTCAGTACAAATCCATCTCCTCAAATGCAAAAGCTCACAAAATTCAGGTCCTACTCCTGGAAGACCAACTGAATTATCTTTCTATATTAAGAAAAACATCTATATAAAAATGGATATATCTTCTAGAAAGAGTTTATATATGATTATAGACCCTATAAATATAAGTATCATCTTGGCTAAGTTCCCAGCTGATAAATGACAAAGTGGAGATTTTAACTCATGGCTGAATCCAGCATTCATGCTCTTGTCTGAACTTCTGACCTCAAGCGATCTTCCAGCCTTGGCCTCCCAGAGTGCTAGGATTATAGGCTTGAGCCACCACGTCCAGCCTTATATAAAAACCAATAGAGCAAATCTTTGTTTTCTTCCCTCTCTTATTCTCTATCATATAACATAAGATGCATTGACTTTATATCATAGTATTTAAGTATTGTTAATTTTTTTTTTTTTTTTTGGAGACAGAGTTTCGCTCTGTTGCCTGGGCTAGAGTGCCGTGGCATTAGCCTAGCTCACAGCAACCTCAAACTCCTGGGCTTAAGCAATCCTTCTGCCTCAGCCTCCTGAGAAACATGTGGAGATTTAGATCATACTCTAATACACATAATAATTATTATTTGATACTATTAATGTCAATCCCTGTACATGGTAGATCCTAAATACCTAAGTTACCTGTATAAGAACTTAATTTGGTATTGAATTTCTTAACTCCTATAACACTCTATTTTTATCCCTCTTAGGGTATACATCATTTTAAATAAATTTAAGTTACTTGAGGGTTAAGTCTATGTTTTATTTATCCAGATATCCACACATTAAAAAAACAGTTAAACAAGATCTTGGTTTAGATGTCATCTTTTCTTTGATTCAAATGGTTACTATCAGAAGCTGTAACACACATTTATATTTTATAGGACTCTTACCGTGATATATATCCTGAGTTTTTTATGTCATTCCAGCTACTGTCATTGGCTTCACCACTTGGAGAATCATATTTATTTTCAGTTTGACACTGAGTTTCGGACTCCTTCCTTTGCTGATAAGGTAGAAAAACAAAATCACTACCAGTACAGGGCTGAACTGAAGTTAGATAACAATCTTAGGCTATAAAGTAACATAGAAAAATAAATAGTATTGAGAAAAATAAAAGCATTATAAAAACACAAAGTAAAGAATTTTGCGTTATTAAAGAAAAAGAGTTTATCTTCCTATTGCCATCCCTCTAATCTTTGAGGGGATTTTGTTTCTTTATAATGTGGGTATTTTATACGTACAGTATAATACAAAACTAGACATAACGAGAAAGACAGCATACACAGGTAAGTATTAATGCAAACCTCTGGGCAAGATTTGGGTCATTTCTTTCCCAACCAACTTTGCAGATGCTTTAAAAATGCTTTCAATAATAGGAAATTAAATTTGGTAATCTCTCATTTGCAATGTCTCTTCACCAACATCTCCTAAAAGATTTTCCAGAGGATGTTAATAATTGTTACGGTCAAATGGGGTACTCTGGGTCATCTGTTAAGTCATTGATTATTTCAATAAATCTTTACTGAGCTCTGATTATGTGCCAGGCACCATGTAAGGGGCTGGGAAGATTGCAGTAAATAATGTAGACTGGTCCTTGTCCTTAAGAATGTATAGTATGGCGGCAGAGAGAGAAATTAGGAATGACCTAGCATATACTTTAGTAAGGGGAGTACAGGGTATTCTAAGATACAGACAGGGAATCTAACTCAGAAACAGGAGGTTAAGGAAGACTTCCCAGAGGACATGACAACTAATTTCAAACTAAAAGATATCAAGGAGTTAAGTACATGAGAGGGAAGGGAGAGGAAGTAGGGAACTCAGTTCAGAGGCAAGGTCAGAGGGATGAGTGCTTTCAGGCTCAGCGACAGTGTCACCTACACAGGAAGAGCTGACAGAGCTCAGTGAATTCTCGGGAGGGGAAGGAAGGGATTACGGTAACGGTGAAGGATGGGTCATGAGCAGGCAGGGTACAAATCATTCAGAACTGTGCATGTTCTAAGAAGGTTGGATGTTAGCCAGCCACAACATGGAGTTAGCTATTAAAGGTTTTTAAGCCAGGAAATGCAGCTAGAGCTAGGGTGTGGAGAATGGATCGGAGACAGCCTGAGAACTAGGAGCAGGAGACCAGTTAGAGGCTACTTTATCAACTCAGGAGAGGTGTGATGGTGTTTGTGCCAGGGAAACAAAAATTGAGATGTAGAGAAGATGACAAATTTGAAGATATTTAGGATGAAGAATTTGACAGAACTTAGTCTGACTAGAGACAGAAGAATGATTTCTGGCTTTGGTGACTGAATATGGCAGTACATTCCATTGAAAGAGAAAAATGCCAGTGGAACAGGCTGGGGATGGGAATAGGAGTGGAAATGAGGACAGTCTGGAGATATGGCTCATTTGAGGTACCTGCATAGCACCTACTAGATGGTTGGTCCAGAGAAACAGATTTGGGAACCCTTAGTATATAAGATGATTGGAGCTGGGAAAGCAGCGGAAACCATCCAAGGAGAGTTTGTGAGACGGATAAAGAAAAGAGTGAGCCCTGAGGAATATCATTGTTATCGGAAGAGGCTAAGGAAGAACATGAGGTCCCGAGGCATCCATACCACACCCAAGAAGGAGAACAGGAGAGTGTGGTGTCAAGGAAGCCAGGTAAGAAAGGTCAAGGAGAGGTGTGTGACAGTGTCAAATATGGAGAGGTTCAGTTAGATAAGAACTAGAAACTGTCCATTATATTTAACAAAAGGAAGATCATTGAAAACTTTGGCAAAAGCAGCTGCAGTGGCCTGGTAGAGGTGGAAGCCAGACTGCAATGGACTGAGTAGTGAATGGGAGGTGAGGAAGTGGAAACACGAGTATAAGCAACAATGATTTTATGGTAAAACTCAAGTACATTTAACCCCCTAGACAGACAGACAGACAGATACACGCGCGTGCGTGTATACTTCCAACAGTTTGAAATACATTAGAAATACATTAGATTCTAAAAAAGTCTTACTCTGTGAAGATGAGGATGGAAAAGTCTACGCACAATAAAAGTTGTTGCTATGATACAAAACAAAATCGTTCCAACTATTTCTTTCCACCAGTGTAAGAGGAGAACAGGATCCTTTTTCCGGATATTCTTGTTGTAATTTGGGTTGTCGTGGAATCTGACAGTGATCTGTGTGCTCCGTTTGTTCCTTTCCCTCTTGTAGTATGGTAGATAATAACCGTTATCTTCAAAAACAGACATTAAAAGGTTTTTTTTTAAAAAAAGATAAACCAAAATAGGGCCATCTTTAATTGCTAAAAATTATCTATTTTCTTATATAACACTAATTCCTAAGGTTTAGCTCCTTTTTAAAAAAAACACATTTCAAACACCTTCATTTGCCTTACTTTTTTTGTTAAATATAGACATTTTCTTTTATTCCATAAGCATTTTAAATTTTCTTTACATTACATAATAAGACGGGAAAAAATCATAAGGGCCTCCCCATTCATGACTTCATTAATAGTTCAATTCTTTTTTTTTGTTTGTTTTTTGAGACAGAGTCTCACTTTGTTGCCCGGGCTAGAGTGAGTGCCGTGGCGTCTGCCTAGCTCACAGCAACCTCAAACTCCTGGGCTTAAGCAATCCTACTGCCTCAGCCTCCCCAGTAGCTGGGACTACAGGCATGCACCACCATGCCTGGCTAATTTTTTCTATATATATTTTTAGTCGGCCAGATAATTTATTTCTATTTTCAGCAGAGATGGGGTCTTGCTCAGGCTGGTCTCGAACTCCTGACCTCGAGCGATCCACCCGCCTTGGCCTCCCAGACGGCCAGGATTACAGGCGTGAGCCGGTTCAATTCTTTAAATACAAGAATTACTACTCAATCTTCCTTCAAGATATTTCAAGCTTTCCTTTTACTTGGTATCAATAAAATACCAAATTTACCACTAGTCATTCTTCATAAGATGAATGAAAAACATCCCATCATGCTCTTTGGTTCAGTTTGGACTGTCAAAATGAGTTTGTCCCAGCAAAGAGCCTGTCTTTTTTGTCTTCTATTTTACTCTACGAGGGCAGACAACACAAATCTCTCTTACCTTGTTTTATGATCAATCTCAGATAAAAGCTGCTGTTTCTAGTTCAGAGTCTTCTGGGTTTTTTTTATTAATTTAAGTTATAAAGTAATTTTCCAGTTCTAGCATCTAGGGTAACTGATGGGGAATCTATGTTTCTGTTGGACGCAGATTTGAGGACTTTTTAAATACTTAACTGTTTAAAAGACTTTTACATCTGAATATATCCTAACTTTAAAAAACTGCTGCTTACTACAGGAATGCATTCATGTCAAATTTCACCTGTTCTTGACTTGCATACTAATTTCCCTTATCTTAGGACAAAATTAAAATAACTTCACTTTAAAAATTTTTCTTTTCTTTTTTATTTTTTTGCACCAACTAGATGATAAAAAATAATCTCATTTTACAGCATTTTCATGTAGCTTTATGGGAAACACCTGCTTTCTTCATTATACAGGCAATTATATAATACACACGCTGACAAATGAGAGCTAACAAGAACTAATGTTTACTGACACTTACTATATGCCAGTCACAGTGTTAATTAAAACTTTACATGCATTATCTCATTTAGACCTCACAACAACTCAACCAACAGATATTAGAATTATCATCCCTGTTTTACAGATCACGGAACTGAGACACAGAGAAGTAGGGTGTGCTCAACCTAGTACATGGCACAACTGGGATTTGAATCCTGGCAATCTGACCCGGAGTTTGTGTGCTTGTTCATCATTCACAATATTGCCTCCTGAGACGTTTTATTTTCTATACTTCGATCAACTTTCCTTCATTTGAATTCTATTAATTTCAAATAAATAAATAAATAAAATGCACTATTTTTTAATCCAAGAATAATCACACTTACCGTATGGATACTGCAAGATTGAAAGTGCACCGTTACTGTATTCTTCGTGGGAAAACTTATCATTACTAAGACATTTGTCAAATTCATCAGACCCCACCAAGATAGGAGTTCTGGAAGGAGAATCTAAAAGAAAATGATAAAATATTAACTGTTATGTCTTTAATGAAATTGCACGTTCGCATTCCTTGAATAAACTGATAGTCAACCACAGTCCAGTTCAAACATGTAAGTCAAACAAATGATCCAAAGTTCTTGCCTTTGAAAAGCAACCACTATTACAGAGAAGATGAGTCATTTAAACAAGCAATTAGAATATGATATGAAATGTGTAGTTAAAAACACATACAAGGTATAGAAAGATAATTAGAGAAGTAGGTGGCCCAGTATTTGATTTCAATTAATTTATGTGTCTCAAAGAATATGATGTGATAACCAGATAATTTTTAATGTAAATATTCTTAATATAAATATTAAATATGTTAAGAGCTAAATGTTACTTTGGCATGGTCAGTGAATGGTTAAGAGTTTTTCTAAGTTCCATAGACAAATATTTTATTAACCTTTATTTTTACAGAAGCAACTGCTGCTTCCAAAAAATAATGCTCTAAATAATAATTCATTATTAACATCTGAAATACCTTCATGGTTTATGTGTAAAATATAAAGTATATAATAGTTCCTATCTCTGCAATATTCAAAAGTAGGGCAAAGCCAGCCAGGATTAGGTCTCTGAATACTTTAACAATATTTATAAAAGTTTATAATTCACTTACGAATTAAGGGTTTCCATTTGATTGTTGGCAAAGGAATGATTGCATTTTCATTATTGACAGATTCCAAGGCCTTGGGACTTGTAGGAAACTTTTCCGAAATTCTGACTGATGACTGCAGATACAGCTGGCCTCTATACATTCCTGAATCAACCATAATTATATCATGTCAATTATGTCAATTATGCAATGATTTTTTTAAAAAGGTTTTTTGATTTATTAAAATTAGATTAATTCCAGTTATTTCTTCATGTGCTACTTAGCTCTTTTCAAAGAAAAAACATGCCTGAAGCACTCAAAAATAAACTCAATGGTTATTCAACAAAAACAGGGAGAAAAAGTTACACACAAGGTCCCTATGATTTTTCTCATAAATAGCACATTTTTAATAATTGCAGGAAAACTACTCCAATAGGAAAACTCAAAGATAGAAAGTCATTATATTGTCATGAAACAAATAGCTTAGATGAAGTAACTTTCTTTTTAATTTTTAAAACTTTTAATATGAAGGGGTGAGAGGTTGTAAGGAGGGGTGTTCAGTTGTCTTGTTTGTTTTTGTTGAGACAGAGTCTCACTCTGCCACCCTGGATAGAGTGCAGTGGCGTCACTGTAGCTCACTGCAACCTCCAACTCCTGGGCTCTAAGCAATCCTTCTGCCTCAGCCTCCCAGGTAGTTGGGGCTACAGGCATGTGCCACAATGCCCACCTGGGTTTTTTTTTCTTTCTTTTTGGTAGAGACAGGGTCTCACTCTTGCTCAGGCTAGTCTCGAATTTCTGAGCTCAAGAAATCCTCGTGCCCAGCAGAAGTAACTTTTTCCTTAAAGAAGGTTACCTGGGCCAGGCACAGTGGCTCACACCTGTAATCCTAGCACTCTGGGAGCCCAAGGTGGGCGGATCGCTCGAGGTCAGAAGTTCGAGACCAGCCTGAGCAAGAGTGAGACCCCATCTCTACTAAAACAGAAAGAAATTATCTGGCCAACTAAAATATATATAGAAAAAAAAAATTAGCTGGGCATGGTGGTGCATGTCTGTAGTCCCAGCTACTCGGGAGGCTGAGGCAGGAGGATCGCTTAAGCCCAGGAGTTTGAGGTTGCTGTGAGCTAGGCTGATGCCACGGCACTCACTCTAGCCCAGGCAACAAAGCGACACTCTGTCTCAAAAAAAAAAAAAAAAAAGAAAGTTACCTGAACACTTAAAAGGCTAGAAATATTGTTAACAATTCAGTCAAATACTATCATAACACACTTACGATATGTTATTTCTTCAAAAATTCTTGCTTTTCATTCAGACTGACAGGTGGGTGGCGTATGGATGGAGCTTACAGAATTTTATGAGTATTTGATGACCCAAACTAGTTCACATAATTAGACTTGAGAGTTTTCAAAATTTATTACATATTTTTGTTTTATTTTGCTTTTTAGAGATGGGAGTCTTGCTGTGTTGCCCAGGTTGGTCTCAACTCCTAGCCTCAAGTGATCCTCCTGTCTCAGCCTTCCAAGTAGCTGTGATTACAGACATAAGCAATTGTGCCTTGCTCCCCCAATTTATCATATGAAAGGCTTTCAATTGCTCATAAGCACATCAGAATTTTGTTTTTCAGATTGGTTTTATAGATGTACAGAAAAAATAATAAACCTAATCTTAAAGGGAGGGTGCAAATTGATATGGATGAAAATATAAATACAACTGTAAATGCAAATATAAAGAGTTGTAGACTTTGAAGATATATAAGTAATTTTAAACCATGCTATATCATGAGAACATTTCTAAGCCTTTCTAATATAGGTCTCAGAGAAAAAGAACATGTTATAGTAATCAAAAGTTTCAGAACTGAACAAATGGAAAAATAGCAGGAATGGAAATCAAAGTATAAACCTTAAAGGCAATCTAAATCAGAGAATGTTTTAGGAATTAAAACTACTATAAGCTGGGTGAAGGGGCTCATGCCTATAATCCTAGCAGTCTGGGAGGCTGAGACAGGATCCCTTGAGCTCAGAAGTTCGAGACCAGCCTGAGCAAGAGTGAGACCCCATCTCTACCAAAAATACAAAAATTAGTCGGGTGTCGTGGCATGTGCCTGTAGTCCCAGCTACTTGGGAGGCTAAGGCAGGAGGATCACTTGAGCCCAGGAGTTTGAGGTTGCAGTAAGCTATGATGATGCCACTGTACTCTATCCCGGGCAACAGAGCAAGACTCTGTCTCAAAACAACAACAACAACAACAACAACAACAACAACAACAACAAAAAGCCCCCAAAACTACTATAGATACTCCTGAAGTAGGAAGGCACAATGTAAGAATACAATGTAGATGTCAATGTGTACTCTCACTAGATATGACACATTTACTTACCCAAGTAAACACTGTTTTCTGTGGCTCCCCGGGCAGCTTCTACAATGTCTTCTTCATCTTCTAAAACTTCATTATTAGATGTATAACTTGTATCATCAAAAAGACTGATGGGAATGACTTTCCCATCCTTGACTAACCAGGCAGATGCAATTGGAGTACAAAACTAAACAAAAACAAAAGAAAGATCTTAAATAATTTAAGCAGCAGTTATGTAGTTTTGACTAATTAAATACCACTTAAAATCACAAATTTATTAAGGCACAGAGAACAAGTTGAGAAACCAAAATGGCAGTTATTTCCCTTCACCCAATAAGTTCAGTCAAAATGGGAGAGGAAGAAACATATTTACGAATCCTCAGTGGTTTTACGTACCTGGTATTCCCACTCCAGATGTCCTCCCTTCTTACTAAATGCCATAACCTTCCAATCAGCAACTGAGACCTTTATCACTATGTCCATCATGGCGGTTTCATGTTCTTCCACATCTGAAATAATTTTAGATTCTTCTTTGTTCTCACTGGGCTTAAAGGTGCTTTCAATAAATCCGGCTCTAGTTTCCATGTCTGGAATATACCGAAGTTCAAAGTGGCCAACACTGAAATTCCACCTTAAATTTATAAAGGTGTGTTTTAGAAATTTAAATTTAAATAAAGGGATCAAATAGTTTAGAAGTCTTTTAGATTGAAGAAGCAAATACTAAAATTATTTTAGTGATGAGAAAAACAACTCAACATAATCTTCTAGAAAAGAGTGCCCTGCTGATTCATGCCACAAGAGGGCCCACAAGAACTTTGTCCTGATCCTTCAGAAACAATGGTTCTAAGAGTTGTGGACTGACAACAGTAAGGGACAGATTTTCTCTCAAAAGATAACAAATGTTCATACTTCCATATCAGAGTGATTTTCTCAAAACACATGAAAGTCACCTTAAAATGAGGTAGCATGCAGTCTGCCTTACCTCTTAATTAAAGGCTGGGCACACTGCATTCAAGTGCAGAAAAATTAATATATCCCAATAAACCAATGTAAAAGGCAAGATGAATGCAACTATTTTAGATTCAAATGACAACATGGCCTCAAGAAGACAATATGATCTAGTATACTAAACCGGAAGGTCCTATCACCTCAGCTCCAATCTTGGATCTCCACCGACCAAGATGTGGCAAGTCATTTACCCTTTCTTAAGTAAGTTTCACTGGCCTTATCCATAAAATGGCAGTAATAATGTTTCCTTTATAATTGTAAATAGAAAATCATTCAACTATCAACAGTATAGTGTCTTTATCACTTAGATATAAAATGGCGTAGCTATGAATTTTGACATCTGTTGAAAAAAAACTCATACTTAAAGAGCGTAGTTCTTAGAACCCCAGATCCTTCCTATTCTGGTAACTCAAAATTCTGTTAAGTTGAACACCAGCTCCTATGGAGGCTGAGCTCCCAGTGAGCACTCCGCACTTAAGGAAGCAAACTCCCATCGGGATAAAGAAGGTCATCTTGTCAGCAGATGCCCTGTTCACAGTCCAGGGAAAGTTGAAAGAATAAATACATTCTTAACTGAGTTTGAGAAAACAGTTTTCAGAAAAGGAAATATTGCATCAGATGAACAAAATCTGAAAGTCTGGTTCATTTTCAAAAGATAAAGATGGGATCTAAAGTTACTTTTACTACACAGGCAATTTAAAACTTAAATATTAGGTTTAAAAAAAATCAAGCACATGACAGGATCAGCATATCTAATCTAGGTATCTTACTTTTTAATCACATATTTAAATGTAAAAATTACATAAAGGGTTCATTATTTGAAGAAGGAAACAGAAAAGTATTAAACCAAATAAATATTTTAATACTTTAAGAAAATAGAGCAAAATTATTATTATTTTAAAATTAGGGTAATAAGACAAACTATGAAACTACCTACTAGACAGAATAAGAGTCAAATAGGCTTAAGCTCAAAGCAAACACATTAAATTTGTCTTAAGAGCATTCTGCCGGGGGGGGCGGGGGGGGGGGCGGAGCGGCATGGGCAATATATATAACCTGTACCCCCATGATAAGCTGAAATAAAAAATATAAAAAAAAAAGAAAATTATAAATCAAAAAAAAAAAAAGAGCATTCTGTATTCAAAGAACTTCAAGCTGCGAGGCTGCTATGAAAAGTATCTTTAACCTGAGACTAAACTAATACATAGTCATCATATGGGACTCCCTCTGGTTACATATCCTGAAGCATATGGTGAGTAGTTTAGGTCAGGATTTGTTAATAACCACGAGGACATTTTTAATTTAGGACCCACATTTCTCTTAAAAAACTAGTATGATTTTAGAGCAACAAAATAGTTCACAAAAATCTCCACAAATAAAAATCTAACGAATTTTAGTCTTAGGTGTACTTCTAAATAATATAAACAGAAACATTATCTGAATACACACTTCTCATTGCCACTACGAGGTCCCACAGCTCTCACGGTTTTCTGAGTGCGTTGCAGAAGGAGTATGTCTTCTTCTTCTTCCATTTCATCACTGTCCCACTGGCGACAACCCAAAGCAGAACAGATATACCTCACCTGAAAAGACAAATATAAAATTAGTAAAGGATACAATTCACAAGAGTTCAGAGACATTAAGAGAATCTCCGTAATTTTTAAAAAGTAAAAGGAAATTAAGGAAATGTATAAGAAGTACCCAAGTAATAAGAAGCATCAGTTAGATTACTAATTCCTATAATGAGTTATTTAGAACCAGAAAAGTATCAATGAATATTTATTTCAGGGAATGCTTTTAAGGATTTAGATAATTTTAGTCTTACTTTGGGGATTTCCGTGGAATATACAAGAAGAAATGGATAGCCAGTTGTGATACATTAGCAACAATATCATTAAAATTCTAGATGAGTTAAAAAAAAAATCAACCCCAGAGTTTCCATATAACAAAAGTATACGGTTTTTAAAAACCTAGACCTTTTCTAATAGCTTTTTGTATTTAAAAGTACCACTTTCAAATCTTTTTTTTTTTTCTTTTTTTTGAGACAGAGTCTCACTCTGCTGCCCAGGGTAGAGTGCCATGGCGTCAGCCTAGCTCACAGCAACCTCAAACTCCTGGGCTCAAGCAATCCTACTGCCTCAGCCTCCCGAGTAGCTGGGACTACAGACATGCGCCACCATGCCCGGCTAATTTTTTTTTTTCTATATATATTTTTAGTTGTCTAGCTAATTTCTTTCTATATTTTTTTTAGTAGAGACGGGGTCCCGCTCTTGCTCAGGCTGGTCTCAGACTCCTGAGCTCAAACGATCCTCCTGCCTCAGGCTCCCGGAGTGCTAGGATTACAGGCGTGAGCCACCATGCCCGGCCCACTTTCACATCTTTATTAAAAGAAAAAGGAAGACTCTTACTATGATTCAAACTAAAATCCTCAGAAAAAGAAGCATACCTTCTAGAGTATCAGAATTTTGTAGCAGCACATCAAATCAGAGAACAAGATGATCAGGTTCAATCCTATTGTTTTACAGCGAGAGTATTGAAATAAACATAAATTGAAGTGCTTGCTCAAAAAATGGCCAGACAGGCTATGGCCTCCCCAATACAATGCAGATGCAGGCTGGTGGAGAAGGCAGAGAAAAGCATCTGCAAGAGCAAGAAGGTGCTATGGACCTAACACTTAGATAAGAAATCATTAGAGTTTGCAAAACTCAAGGGTAAAAAAAAAACATGTTCCTATTTTTCCTTATTTTAGTTTAAGTCTATATATAAAATGTTCACATAGCAAGGTATTAAGGGGTTAAAAAAAGATTTTTTACATTTTTAGAAAGGATGTTTTTAGTTACTCCTAATAATGGATGTATATTACAAGAGACAATCTTAGAGGCAGATTATATCCCAAGAGTTAATAATATTGGAGAAAGTCTAGGTCATTAACAGCATGACTTTGTTGTCAGATAGATCTAAGTCAAATCTGACTTTGAAAGTTTCTGAACCTTTTATTTATTTATTTATTTATTTTGAGACAGAGTCTTGCTCTGTTGCCCTGGCTAGAGTGAGTGCCGTGGCGTCAGCCTAGCTCACAGCAACCTCAGACTCCTGGGCTTAAGCGATCCTACTGCCTCAGCCTCCCCGGTAGCTGGGACTACAGGCATGTGCCACCATGCCCGGCTAATTTTTTTTGTATATATATATTTTTAGTTGGCCAGATAATTTCTTTCTATTTTTAGTAGAGATGGGGTCTCACTCTTGCTCAGGCTGGTCTCGAACTCCTGACCTCGAGCGATCCACCCACCTCGGCCTCCCAGAGTGCTAGGATTACAGGCATGAGCCACCGCGCCCGGCCTGAACCTTTTAATGTCTCATTTTCTCATCTGTAAAATGAGTATAAACTTTCCTCTTCAATTGTCTTATTATAGAATCAAACTAGATAAGTGAGTAGCAGCAATTATTCTTATCAGGATTGTTATTAATCTTTGGAAGGTTCCTCATCTGTCAAAATGTGGGGGAAAAATTGTTACCCTTAGAAATATTGTGAAGATTTCAAAACAATGTACGAAAAAATCACCTGAGACACTATAGACCATATTTATTAATTCTCTTCCTCCTGCTATTCCTGGCTCTGCTATTTATTCTGTTACTTTAGATAAATTTAGTTTCCTCTTTCTACTTCACAGTTCTCTTATTAAAACAAATGATACCCTCAGGGGAAAATAATAATAAACCTCTCCTAGTAATCGTATGGTTTAAGAAATTATTTCTTTTTCTTTTTTTTAAATTTCAGTAGATTTAGGAAGTACAGGTGTTTTTTGTTTGTTTGTTTGTTACATGGATGAATTGTATCATGCTGAAGTCAGGGCTTTCAGTGTACCCATCACCAGAATAGTGTATATTGTAACCAATAGGTAGATTTTTATCCCTCACTCCCCTCCCACTCTCCATCCTTCTTAGTTTCTATTACACCTCTTTATGAGTATATATATCCCTCATTTAAGCTCCCACTTGTAAGGGAGAACATATATCACTTGTTTTTCCATTCTTGAGATACTTCACTTAGGATAATAGTCTCTAGTTCCATCTAATTTGCTGCAAAAGGCATTATTTCATTCCTTTTTATGGCTGAGTAGTATTCCATGGTGTGTGTGTTTGTGTGTGTATGTATGTGTGTTTGTGTATATCTATATATTATAAATATCTCTAATATATACACAAAAACACACCACATTTTCTTTATCCACTCATCAGTTAATGGGCACTTAGGTTGATTCTACATCTTTGCAATTGTGAATTATGCTTCAAAAGAAATTATTTCTTCTACCCCCAATTTATTCTGATTTTCCCCAAATAAATTCAACATTTTCACTCACCTTTCCACTATATGCACTGAGTCCATATGTAGTGAGAGATTTTCCTCCAACCAAAACAACGTCATCTCCAAATTTATAGGAAGACTCAAGAAGTGATTCAACTGTGAAAGGAACTGTTTCCATGCTCTCACGGTCTCGGTCCCACTGGAAGAGGTCTCCATCCAGGGAAGGAATAATCATCTTATTCCCAAATACCTAAAACAGAAGCTGACTTTTAAAAGGGTAATAACTTTAAAAGAAGAGTAGTAATTAAGAGCTGGAGTATTGAGCCTGGTATACTCCAGCCTCCTTCTAAGTAGCACATGAAGCAGCACAGTCCATCAACCAAAAGTAGTTTCAAAGAACTGCCAGTCACTCCCAGGGCCCATACATAATATTCCAGTAAGGTTTTTCTCAAACTTTCTTTGCTGTGGGCCAAGAGGGTGATAGATGAGTTATCAAAATAGAGTTTTATGATCAAATGAGGTCAAGAAAAGGTTACTTACTACAGGAGTTCTTACAGACATTAATTTGTCAATGTAAAATGTGATTTTTCTAGTACAGAATGTAGGCCTATTTCATCCAGGCCAATTACCATCATAGACTCCGATCCAAAGAACACAGGTTTGGAGATGTTGATTCAAGGAGTATCATGTCCCTTCTTTTATTTGCTTTCTCAAATCTGCTATGAAGTAGAAGCCTGGTAACTACGCTTAGTGGTTTATGTTCTCGGTTGCTCTTCTTTCTCTAACAAGGGCCTAACTATGTGCCAGGAGTATTCTGGTGGTTAGGATAGACCAGCGAGCAAAACACACTAAAAAGCTCTCTTGTGGAGCTTAAACAATGGTGTCGGGAGGCAAACAACATAATAAATAAGAAATATATCGGGGGCGGGAAAAAAGAAAAAAAAAAAGAAATATAGTATGTTAGGTGATAAATGCCATCAGGAAAAAAATGGAACAAGATAAAGGAGGACTGGAAAATATGTGTGGGGTGGAGGGGGTTTATCAATAAAGAACTCAGGGTAGAACCACTGAGAAAGTAACATTTGAGCAAAGACCTAAACATGAGAGAGTTAGCCATGCTTTGCAAAGATGTGCAAAGGCCCTTAGGTGGAAGTGTATCCATCACATTCGAGAGACCACAAGGAAAGTGAACAGGCTGAGAGGCAAGGGTGGAGGCAGGGAAAGCAGGCAAGAGATTAGTTGATGGCAGCGGAGGTGTTGAAGGAGGTCAGGTTTGGTATATAATTGGAAGGTAAAGCTAAAAAGGATTACATAGTGGAGTTCCTGCATGGCATGAGCAAAGAAAGTAGTCCAGGGCAATTCCAAGGTTTTGGGCCAAGAGTATCTTGTCTCTTGAATAAGAGTTTTAGTACATGTCTTTGTGACATTGACCTTAGGCATTAAGAAAATATATAACTTGATCTACTTTAATTAATGACACAACTCTTTTCCTGATCATCTAGGCTCAAAACCTTGGGAAAAGGCAATAATGAAAGAGGTATGAGTTTCAAAAAAACTCTAAACAAATGTTGGTCTTAATTTTTTTTTAAAACAAGATTTCTCTACACACTTTTTTGTTCCTTAAGCAGCAGAATGCTTTCTTTAAAGGGATGCTTACTTGAAAACTCCCATACAGTCACTGAGAGAACTAGGTGTTCAACTCATATACCCTCCCCTTTGCCCTTTGGGGTTCTGAATGATAAGTTAAAAATTACTATTCTAATTCACTCTTTCTTTCATTTTCTAGTTCAAATCCTTATTATCTCATGCCTGAACTAGTATAATAGCCTCTTTACAATTCTTAACTGGAAATTTCCTCAACCTAAGCTCTACGTATCTTCTAGATTAATCTCCCTTAGTTGGAGTTAAGCTTGTTATGACATTATTCAAAAATCTTCAACAGCTCTCTATTATCTTCTTATTAAAGACCCCAAAACCTAAATACCCAAAATCCTGTAGAGGACATTCAAAGTCCTCTAAATCTGACCTCAAACAACATTTTCACCCCCATCTTTTACTTTTCCCCACATGGGTAGAAAGCAGGCATGGTTACTTGAACATAACATTTAATGTCACTGCTATTGTTCAGTTATGTCATTGTCAAGGTCATTCTTTTCCTTGAAACACTCTCCTATGCCAACTCCACCCACTGAAATCCTATCTGTGGGTTTCATGGCATTATTTATGTCTTTGCTTTGAAATCCAAGAAAATTCTGGCAGTATAAGTTTGCTAACAAAAATCTTCCCAAGCCTTAATAATGTACTGTACTTTTTGCTATAAGCTGAGACACTATCACATTCTCAAAAATTGTTTATTTATTTCCAAGAAATATTTACCAGGTATGCTAATGTTTATACATTTATGTTTATAAATTGGCTGTTAAAGTAGTGCACTCACACCTGGTGCCCAGATTCTGTTATCTGATTCCATTCCACACTAAAAAGAACGAGGGTTCCTTGGAGAAATGGTTGATTCCAGGGCTGAGGCAAGGTAGATACAAGATAAGCTTTTACTATCTTATTATTCAAAGAGTAAGGCTGTGCTCAAAAAGGATGGGGGCATGCTACTGGCCAAATCTGGGACAATTTAAGCACTAAAATAATAGTACTGAATTAAAAAAATAGGAATTCATGAGTCTATACTAATGGATAAAATCATATATGGGGGAGAAGAGAGGGCTAGAGTTGGAAAAATTAGCATTTTGTAACCATTAAAGATTGGATCAGACAAGAATCAGTAATCATGCTAAATAGGTGGAAATTTTGATAAAGAGTAGGCTATTTGCATGGTCTTAAAGTGTCCCCCTACAGACTACTTATTAGTTACAAGAATAAAGAGTAGGCTATTTGCATGGTCTTAAAGTGTCCCCCTACAGACTACTTATTAGTTAGAAGAAATTTTTTAAAAAAGCACAAAATAGTAATATACTGGAGAACTTAGATTAATACCTTGATTGGGTGATCAAAATTAAAATCACCAATAAGTGTTAGATGTGATACCCTGAGAGAGGACACATTACCTATGTAATATTCCAGCCAAGAATGCATAACCCAAATCTCATCATAAAGAAACATCAGACAAGCACAAAGTGAGGACATTTCAATTTTTTTAAAAATAAAAGGATGAAGAGACTGTATTTTTCAAAAATATCAATGTCATAAAAGACAAAAAAAGGCAGTGAAAAAAAAATCCAAATTAAAAGAGGCTAACATGACAAATAAATGCAATACCTGACCCTAGACTAGATGCTATCCCAGGGGTGGAGGATGCTAGAAAGGACATTATTAGCTCAACTGACAAAACTCAAATATGGATGATAAAGTATTGTATCAATATAAATTGATGACATTAATAACTGTTCTGGATTATGTAAGAGAATATCTCTATTAGGAAATACACACGGATGTATTTAGGAGTAAAGGGCCATGATGTATATTTAACTTATCCTCAAATATTAAAAAAAAAAAGTGTATATGAGGGGTAAAGGAGAAGAAAGAGGAAAAGAGTGAGCAAAAGAACACAGGCAAGTACATTTGAATGACAATGGAAATGACCAGGTTGGGGTAGGTAAAATCTGGGTATATGAGAGTTTTTGGTACCACTTTTATTTGTGCAGTTTGATTATTATTGATATTTATTTTTATAGCTTGAAATTATTTTCAAGTAAGAGGTTAAAAGAAAAGAAAGGGCCAGGTGTGGTGGCTCATGCCTGTAATCCTAGTACTTGGGAGGCTGAGGTGGGCAGATCGTTTGAGCTCAGGAGTTCAAGACCAGCCTGAGTAAGAGTGAGACCCCGTCTCTACTAAAAATTAGAAAGAAATTAGGTGGACAACTAAAAATATATAGAAAAAATTAGCCGGGCATGGTGGCGCATGCCTGTAATCCCAGCTACTCGGGAGGCTGAGGCAGAAGGATTGCTTGAGCCCAGGAGTTTGAGGTTGCTGTGAGCTGGGCTGACGCCATGGCACTCTAGCCCTAGGCAACAGAGTGAGATTCTGTCTCAAAAAAAAAAAAAAAAAGAAAGGTAATCCTTGCAGGAGCTCTACAATTAAACTCAGAAGACTATACCATTCAGTTGAATGTTCACTGTAATTCTGGACATTTAAAGATTTCCAACTATTACTCTTTATCAAAAAACATTTGATTTTTAATAAATTCTCAAATGACATTGGTATACGAGGGCTGTCCGGAAAGTATCCAGCCATAATTTTCATAATTTTTCATATTACATGGCTGGATACTTTCCCGACAGTCCTTGTATATCCCACTCAATATTACCTGAGAGTTTTACCATTACCATTTTATTCTTTCCTGTTTTCTATTTCTTGATAACAAATAACAGATTTTATTTTCAAAAAATTAAAATTTTTCTTTTTATCTTTTGCAGAATGTCCAACTTGAAGTTGTCGTTAGAACAAATTTAGGTCACAGTATGCATACCCTATTAATACAATGACAGTATGTATTTAGTCAATATTATCTCCCATTTTGAGCTACATATCAGATAGAAAACTAAGTATTTACTGCTCTCTACCTTACAAATTATGTTAGGTATTCTATATTCTATTAACAGTAGATTCAAATTATGATAAAGTTAAAAAATAGGTATTTCAATTGCCCGGCCATCTCAACAATAGTAGCAGCTTAAAGTACAAACAGGGAAAGCAGGTGTGCATCACTAAAAGAAAGAGGAAGAGAAGTTAGTGGGTCTGTAGTAAACAGACAGCATTTATTTTGACTTGTTTCCTCTTCCATTAACAACCTCTTTTGTCCTAAAGCAGCAGCAGGTCCTTAGAGAATACAATGGCTCCTAAGTGCAAAAAGCAACTGTCAAACTAACATAAACTAAACTTCATTTTTGCTTTAAGGATGCTCTATGCACCTCCAAAAGTAAAAGAAAACTTACCTCTCTTCAATTAAAAATATGGTTTCAACAACCAAGATGATTTGATATGATTGATCATACTAAGAAAACTGCCTTATTTTAAAAGTTAAATCTTCAATAGCATAAACGCAGTAAAGTGCAAAACACAAAACAACAACAAAAAAGCATTATGATTCAATACTGAATCATCATGACATATTTCTGGACTGCGATTTTAAAAGTTCACTTTGAAATAGCTGCACTTCACTAATTGGCTGCTTATGAGTCATACTCATGGCTGATGACCTTTCCGCCAATCTCTGTCACGTCTTTCAGGCTGCATATGTGAAAGCAGATGGAGCTTTTCCTTGATAGCCTCAGAAGTGATAGATATATGCATGCAGTTCAGGTAAAGAGATGACATCACCCCTCACAATAGCATTACCTCACCCCCTAAGCATAGGAATGAGTCACTCGGATAGTCAGCTGCAAATCTCTTGGTAGAAAAAAATGTAGGTTACGGTGATGTATTTTCACATTCTACTGATTTGTCCGTGTAAGCTGCTATTTGTTCTGATTCACTGCTCTGCATCTCAAACTAATTGAGTAGTGACTAGTTTTCTCACTTCAGTCATTTTAAAAAGTATAAATTCTTGTTATCTTGTGTTTATTTCCTCTCTTTGTTTTCCCCTGTTTGTAATTATACAATAAAAGTTTGTCATGGCTAGCAAACTCAGCATCAATAATCAAGTCAGAGTCTTTATCTGTATAATCACAGAGCAGTTTAGTAAAGTAATTCAGTTTTGGTTTCTGAACAAAATCTAAATGGCATAATGAATACCAGTGGCACATGTAATTAAGGACTCCTATCTGAAATTAAAATGTGAAAATAATAACTCTCAATTGAGAAAATAAAGGAAGTACTACTACTATAATGAATACTCCTAGTAATAAAAAACAAAAATTCCTTTAACTATATAAAAAATATTTTTCCATTTGATTCTTTGTTATTTTTCTATGCAGCCAACCTTTCCTTCCCCATTGACACACACACTTTTTGGTGGTACATTCCACTTTATTTTAACTTACTATGAAAATCGCAAACATACAAAATATAAAGATAATTGTATAATTATATAATAAATGTAATATTATAAATACCCAAGTATCTACCATCCAGTTTCAATAATTATCAACATTTTGCCAAGTGTTTCATCTATTTCCATTTACCCACTACATACTTGTGTATTAGAGTAAAATCAGCTATTATACTCTTCAAATTTCCCTGATTGTTTCAAAGATCTACTTTATGATGATATATAATTCCAAGTCTACATATTACATTTGATTCTTTTTCCCCCCATAAGAGCCCCTTTCATTCCCTTTTTCATGCATTGATTTACTTCAGAAACCAGATTATCTGTCCTAGATACAATGTCCCACACTCAAGATTTTGCACATCATTTAACTCTCATATTTCCTGGAAAATATGATTAGACTTGGAGCTTTGATCTGATGCAGGTTCAATTTTTTGACAGGAATACTTCATATCTGGTGCTATGTACTTCCTATCATATTAGTGGTCTGCAAACTACAGCCCATGGGCCAAATCCAGCCTGGTGATGCCTATTTTCGTAAGTCAAGTTCTATCGGAACACAGCCACACACTCATTCATTTACATATTGTCTGTGACTGCTTTTTAGCTGCACCTAGACACCATATGGCCCTCAAAGCCTAAGATATTTACTAGCTGGCCCTTTACAGACAAAGTTTGCTGATCTCTGTATTATATCATATTAGGAGGCCATAGTGTTTGGTTGTCCCATTTTTAATGGTGTCACTCTCAATCCATGGATTTGAGGGAGTCAGCCTGATCCCTCCATTTAAAGTGTCCCATCAACTTTTCACCATTTTAGTAATACTTGATGACCTACTATTTCAATAGGGGAATAAAATAGTAATTTCTAATTTTACCATTCTTTCTGCATTTATTAGCTAGAATTTTTGTATAAAGAACTGTCTCTCATTTGGCTCTGGAAGCCAGAGTTACATACACTAGCATTTTCTCAGTTAGTGACTCAGACATTAAACACTCTCAAATCCCAAAAGTTGTATCCAGAAGTAACTCATTCAAAATTAAGATTGAAAATTTTAAATGGCTCAGGAGACTTAATGAGACCAATATGTTCCCTAACCAGGAAAGAGAGAAAAGGAACACAATGACTCTGATAGTTACAAAAGCCAAATTTCATGTATAAGCTATGATGCAATAAGATTTAAAAAGGAGAAGAGAGGGTAAGGAAAAGAGGAAGAAAAAGAGTATGGCAAGATGTCAGGCTCACCGAGTGTAGAGATGAGGAAGAATAAACATCCGCCAAGAAGAAAAATGGTAGTAAACAACACCAACGATCCTAAAATGTTTATTAAAGGGGTACAAATTCCTGCCCCACCTCAAGAACTCCAGGGAACATCTCTAGGACAGTTCAGTAACTGATGCTTACAACGATGATCTCAAGGAATTAATAAAAAGATAAAACTCACTGAGATCTGGAAGATGTAAAATACATGAAAAATATTCCATTAAAAGTGCTTAATCGTTGACTCATTTATTATCTGGAAATCCCCTTTGCCCAGGACAATGACTTTCTAGCCATGCTAGTAGTTTTGCAATTCAAGGTGGTGAGGCAACAACACACATTCGTCGTACAAAATCAAGACAAGTATCCACAGGAAGCTTACTGCACTTCATCCAGCCCCATTCCCTGGGGCCCTGGCTTTGCCACTCACTCACTCACTATGTGAACTTGGATAAAAATTGACACTTTACTGTTTTGTTTTGTTTTTGGAGACAGGGTCTCGCTTTGTCACCTGGGGCTAGCGTGCAATGGCATGATCATAGCTCAATGCAATCTCAAACTCCTGGGCTCAAGCAGTCCTTCTGCCTCTGCCTCCTAAGTAGCTGGGACTACAGGCGAGCACCGCCATGCCCAGCTAATTTTTCTATTTTTTTTGTAGAGACAGGGGCTTGCTCAAGCTGGTTTCAAACTCCTGGCCTCAAGCAATTCTTCTGCTCTGCCTCCCCAAGTGCTAGGATTACAGGCGTGAGCCACTGCACCCAGCTAACACTTTACTGTTTTATACAATTTCTCACATCAACTTATTTCAATTAATTCTCAAAATCACGCTCCACAGCTATCTTAAAAAAGTATGCCTTTTTGGTACCCAAACTATTGGTTAATGTTTTTACCACTTCAAGTATCCATGGGCTTCCTTCCTTTCCCCACTCCTTTCCAAGTTCCCCCTTATTCCTCCACAATCCAAATGGAAAGGGTTTGACATTCTCTTTTGCTGTGAGACTTTCAATGAGACTCTAACAAATAAAAGGGCTGTCTCAGGGAGGCATGTACACTGTAAGACAGGTATCTCTAATTGTGGAAGTATTTATATTTATAAAATTCATGAAGTGTTCATACCAAGTAGCAGATGTAGAATCCTGATAAAAAGCAGGAAAATTCTTAAAATCCTACTAAAATCAATCTATCTCTGAAACACTTTTTTCTCTCTGTTTTCTCTGACACATCATTCTCTCTCAATTTTAAAATGTTAGATTCTAAAAGTTTGGTCATAGGTCTTCTTCTCACCCTACTATCTTTCAAGCTGATTGACCTTCTGAGTTTCCATGACAATAACAATTTTAATTTTAACTTCAGCCCAGACTTTTCCTCTGTGAGCACAAGACCTATATAGTAAAATGCCTCCTTAGCATCTCTGCTTGGAGAGCTTCACAGTCTCTCCAAACTCATCTCTAAACAAATTCATGTTCTACCTGTTCTTAATTTACTACTAAGTTCTCCTTTGGTCTTGTAGTTTCATAAAGTTCTTCCTCCTTAAACTTCTCTTAAACCCATCACTTTATTTCACTCCACTTCCCCTGTTACTACCCCAGTCCATTTTTTTTTTTTTTTCCTTTTGAAACAGAGTCTCACTCTGTTCCCTGGGCTAGAGTTCCGTGGTGTCAGCCTAGCTCACAGCAACCTCAAACTCCTGGGCTCAAGCGATCCTCCTGCTTCAGCCTCCAAAGTAGCTGGGACTACAGGTGTGTGCCACCACGTCCGGCTAATTTTTTCTATTTTTAGTAGAGGCAGGGTCTCACTTTTGCTCAGGCTGGTCTCAAATTCCTGAACTCAAACAGTCGTCCCGCCTCGGCCTCCTAGAGTGCTAGGATTACAGGCATGAGCCACCACGCCTGGCCAACCCCAGTCCAAATTATCATTCCTGTCTGGACTACTGTTATGTAGTCTCTTAACTATTCTAGGAAACTAGAAAGTAGTCTTCCAATTTCTGCTCTTGTTCCAGTCCATTCTCTACAGTAAGAGTGATCTCTCCCACTTAAAACCCTTCCATGGTTTCCCAAGGCTCAGGATAAAATCCACAATTCCCAACATAGCTTACTGGACGCTGCATAACCTGGCCCTGGCCTACCTCAATGGCTCATCTCTGCTACTCTCTCCCAACCCTCATTCTCATTACTATCCTCAACTTCTTTTAGTTCCCTGAGCATGCCATGGTGACTCTCATCACAAGGCCTTCACACAGTCTATTTCCTCTCCCAGAGCTGTCCTTCGCCTCTTCTCTACCCATCTCTTGCCTAAGCAGCTCTTTCTCATCCATTGTATAATCTTCTGAGAGAAGATTCTGACCGCCAGACCAGGTAAGCAGTTATCCTTGATAGAGTTTCTCTTAATTTCCACCCTGCCTTGTGGCAGTTACTACACTCAATTACATTATTTACACTCTAATTTTTTTCACATCTGTCTCCCTAGCTGGCTGTGCACAGTGCCATGTAAGTTCTATGAGGTCAGGAATCACATCTGGCCTGGGCATTGCACAACCCTGCACGCCCCCCAACTTGCAATCCCAAAATAATGTATTTGGTTTTGGATGTGTTAAGTTTGGGTACCTGTGGCTATCTCACTGGGGTTGTCTAAGAGGCAGATAAGTACTTACAATATGCTGAGTGGTATGGTAAGTATGCTATACACATGATTTCTTTGAGTAATTAATCTTGATAAAGCAATGAAGATTATAATTATTAGTAGAGAAAATATGAGGTATTTTAAAAAGCATGAACTGTTGGAAAGAGGGAAATAAATAAATACAAAGAAATAGGGTTGAGTCTCAGCTTTACTACATCAGACAAATCTGAACTTAAGAAGTTAAAGCCTAATTTTCTCATATGGAAAAACAGTTAATAAGAATACTTACTATACAGGGCTACATTAATGATTAAATAAGAACAGATTTGATATCACTTTGCAAACCATAAAATGCTAATCAAACAAAAGTTTATGTAGGTGTAATGATCCAGGGCTGCTTATGTGAACTTCTAACAAAATTCATGTGTGTGTATGTATATGTATACATACATGTATACTTTTTTCTTTTTTTTTTGAGATAGGGTCTCCCTCTGTCACCCAGGATGGAGTGAAGTAACCTCATCATAGCTCACTGCAACCTCAGAGTCTTGAGCTCAAGTGATTCTCCTGCTTCAGTCTCCCAAGTAACTAGGACTATAGGCGCACACCACCATGCCCAGCTAGTTTTTCTATGTTTTGTAGAGATAGGCTAGCTATGTTGCTCAGGCTGTTCTCAAACTCCTGGCCTCAAATGATCCTCCAGCCTCAGCCTCCCAAAATGTTGAGATTACAGGCATGAGCCACCATGCCCAGCATGTATGTACTTATTAAAGAAAAAATTTAAAAACAAAAATATAAATTCTTACTCCAGAAAGTTCTGACTACCTATAAATTCACCACGAGCCTTGTTTTATTCTCTATAAGGAAACTTCAGAAAAGAACTATGGCTTATTAATACAAAACTTCAAAAATAATAAAAGCTTTTAGAATTCAAATAGCTGCTCCAGAAGTAAATTCAAGGGAAAAGCAGACAGAAAGATTAATTACGCCAGGTTAGTTATTTCCTTCCCAACCATGGATTCATAACATCCATTTAAAAACAAAAACAAAGTCTCAAAACCAAGTAAAGATTAATTCAATTTAGAATGAAATATATCAAACTGCTATCAGCTTTTGATTTATCAGAAATCTCTATCAAGGCTAAAATTCTTCTTTGACTATAACATAAATGATCTAAAGGATTATAAAGCACTTTATCAATCATTAAAGAAAAGCAACATTAAAGAAAAGTGTATTTTTGCATATTTTAATTCTTCAAAAATGATACACTATGTATGGAACATAAAATGGTAACTCTTAATTAAACAAAATGAGCAACTGACTACACTACCAGATGCCGAATTGACTTTTTTTTTCTTTTTTGAGACAGAGGCTCACTCTGTTGCTTGGGTAGAGTACAGTGGCGTCATCATAGCTCACTGCAACCTCAAACTCGTGGGCTCAAGTGATCTTCCTGCCTCAGCCTCCTAAGTAGCTGGGACCACAGGCGAGCGCCACCACACCTGGCTAATTTTTCTGGTTTTTGTAGAGACAGGGTCTTGTTCTTTCTCAGGCTCACAGAAGTGACTATTTGTGACTTAAAAAAAAAAAATGCTCTCACATTGTATTATGGAAATACCTTTTCTTATTTCCCTGAAAATAAAAGGAAGATTGTTTGCTAAAAGTCGAGGGTCCCTGGGAATCATATCTCAAAGAATAGGAAAGGGGCATCACCATTAGATGACCTAACAGGAGGGGTAATGAAATCAGTCAACAGATCTGGGTTATTAGTCAGAATGCATCCCCAGTGACATGCTTAAAAGGAAATGTAGAAGGAAAAAAACCCGAAATGATTTGGTATTTATTATCTTCAAAGATTGCAAATTAATACTGAAGAGCAGAGAAATACAAAGTATTTCATTTCATTCTTTTCTTCACTTAGTTAACCTACAAAACAAAATGCCTAAAAGAAAACTACCAGACTAGCTTTTTAAGCCTACTTCTCATGTTCATGATAAAAGAATACTGATTTTAATAACTATCTCTGCCTTTACCTAGATTAATATACAGTCAGGAAGTAGATAAACAATGCTCATGAATAATCAATTTCTTTATAAAATAGTGTCAAATCAGTTTCTCATTTGGCAATATGCATGCTGGAATAAATTAGTTCACAGCATTGCTTTCAGCCATGCTAAGGGATTAATAAAACAAAATTAAATCAAAGCATTATTTCCTTCCTATAATTAAAAGAAAGGCAATTAACCTAAGCAATTATTTAAATATTGGCTTGCTACATAATTTACAGTCACTCTTCAAAATAAACCACCATCTTAGATGACATAGCCAGACTCAAAATGTGCTAGTTTATGTTCAAATGAAAAATTGCAAAATGACTTGGACAACTTTCAGGATAAGTTAGAGAATCTTTAAAAGAGATTACAGATCCTCTTTTAATAAAGCAATACTCAAAAAGGTCTACTAATGGACTCTGAGAACCAATCAGTAATAAGTAAAGGTGTACCCTTTCCAAAGGCACGCCCCCCTTTTAAGGCCCTTGTGCTAGTCAGGATGAATGCCGTCTGAGACAGGGGGTGGGGGGACGGTGCAGAGCACCAGCATCATAGCTGTCTGTTTCTGCACCTGTCTGAAACAGAAAGCAGCGCCCTTGGGGGGAAACATGCCTAAAATAAAACAAAACCCCAAACTCTAAGTATAGACTCGTAATAGAGTTGTTTGCTCTTTTTAAGAGGAAAAAAAGTGCATTTGAACAGAAAACAAATATGGTTTCTCTAAATAAAGAAAAGATAAAGGTATTCAACTAAGTACCAACTAGTTATATATAAACAATTACAATATGCCATTGTAAATAAAGATAAGGAAGTTCTTTGTATTTATAAATGTGTTCCAAGACATAAAGGAGCATACAGTTCAAAGATATTATATCTACTCAGATTTGGTCAAGTGTGATCCAAATGCCAGCCAGAGACCAGAAGAAAAAACTAAGCTAATATGCTACAGAACAAAATTTTAATCAGTGAGGAATAGCAGTCAAATCTCCTTAGTGCTTTTTCAAGGTTGAATCTGCACATAAATTACCAGAGGAAAGCAAATCAGATTTTACCTCAGGTGGCCCATCTGAAAATTAAAAATGAGATTCTTAGCTACTATTAACTGTCAAAAATGTTAGGCTTAGAACCCAGGGCACATCTGTTAAAGCTAACAGAGTGAGCCTTGGGTTCATCATTTATTCTAACACACACATGCACAAACACACACAGACATGCACATACGCACACTCCTGGTTTCAGTTTGGTTTTACATCATTATTCTTTTCAGGAAGTTTGTAAATACCTCATCAACAGGAAAGAGCAGCAAAAGGGATGTGTGTCCCAAGGTACATCAACCTTCCTGCAGCATACAGTTCATTCTAAATATTATGTAAATCACTTGTTCTAAATGAAACTGTTAATCTCCCTTATCCTCCAGGAACTTATTTTTCATTGACATAATCAAAACACCACTAAAGCAATATAATACACTATTTTATATGCCTTTTGGACCAGAAAAGGTTAAGGACAACATCAGAGCAAGCCAGGAGGCAATGAGATATTCACCTAATGGTAATTTCTAATAATTTGTGCTTACTTTTAAAAGAATCCTGAAATGTAGTAAAAGGGGAAGTTCAAAAATTCCTCTAGATAATTTGTTTGAGTGTTTCATGTATTTGACTGTACCTGATTCCTGAAGTTAGAACAATCTTTAGAGAGGTCATCCAATCTCATAATTTTACACAGAAGGGAATTAAAGCTCTACTGGATTAAATAATTTAGCCAGTTCATACAGCAAGTTAATGGAAGAATCATGACTAGAACTGAAGCTTCTGAATCCTAGTCCCTTCTCCACAATACCACATGGCCTAAAAAGTTCCTGTGCTGCTTTTTTGTTATTCCAGAAAAAGTACATGTGATCCATAATCAATTCATCTATCAATAATAACTTAAAAATTATTATACAGTCTATTGAATCCTTTATCCTTCAGCTTCTCCTCATTAGATTAATAAGTAACTTTGATAATTGCTACACAGAGAGAATATATCTTCTCTGGTATTCTGAGTTTAATCTCATATCACTTTCTTTTTTCTTTTAGAGACAGGGTTGCACTATGTTGCCCAGACTGGCCTCAAACTCCGAGGCTCAACTGGCCTCAAGCAATCCTCCTGCCTCAGCCTCCCTAGTAGGTGGGTCTATAGGTGTGTGCCATCATGCCCGCTTTCATATCACTCTTGATGAAAGCTTGGAGAAAACTGACATTCTAATGTCGGGGTCCCCACATGAAGGTATGGATCTATTTACCATCACCTGGGAGGCACCTGCTATATTTCCATGCCAGTTCTTTCTGCCTGCTGCACCTAGCCCTCTTCCCTATACTATCCTGTCCAAGCAAACACACTGAGTTTCAGACAGAGAAAATTAACTATTTCTCACAAAATTAACTATCATGAACGTTAAGGACCTTCAGAAAATATTGTACCAGATGTGTTTAGAAAGGTGTTATTACTCTGTGGATCCAATTCAGAGCATTTCAAATGGCAGCTTTTTATCTTCTTATTGTGGTGTTTTCCCAGCTTTTTTTTTCTAACACTGAATTGCACAGATATCCAACTTTGGAACATAACTTCTAGATGCTGAGCAGCATATACCTTGCTGAATGACAGATGACTCAAGCTCACAGTACATTCGTCTCTCTCCTTGCTACTATGTTTACAAACTCACAAATATTCTTTCTCTTTCTGAGATAGAATCTTGCTCTGTTGCCTGGGCTAGAGTGCTGTGGTGTCAGCCTAGCTCACAGCAACCTCAAACTCCTGGGCTCAAGCAATTGTTCTGCCTCAGCCTCCCGAGTAGCTGGGAGTACAGGTGTGCACCACCACACCCAGCTAATTTTTTCTATATATTTTTAGTTGTCTGGCTAATTTCTTTCTATTTTTTAGTAGGGATGGGGTCTCACTCTTGCTCAGGCTGGTCTCAAACTCCTGAGGTGAAACGATCATCCCACCTCGGCCTCCCAGAGTGCTAGGATTACAGGCGTGAGCCATCGTGCCCAGCCACAAATATTCTTATAATATTTCTATGATATATTAGATCAGCAATTCCCAGAGTGTGGTCTGTGTACTCTTTTCAGGGGTACAGAAAGTCAGTTTGCATAATAAGGTGTGACTCGCCTTTTCACGGAGTTGCTATTTTCACTGATGGTCTAAAAGCAATCTGACTAAAACTGCTGGTGCCTTGGCATGAATCAAGCAGCAAATCAGCAGTCACTGTATTCATCATTATCACACACTTGCAGCAAAAGAAGAAAAGAGACAGTTGCACTTAGGAGTGTTCTTGATGAAACAATAAAATGATTAACTTTATTAAATCTTGACCCTGAGCACACATCTTTTTGTTATTCTGTGTGACCAATTAGGAAGTATGTATCAAGCCCTTTTCCACACACTGAAGTATGGCTCGAGGAAAAGCACTTGTGGAACTGAGCTGTGAGCTGTTTTGCTCATGGGAGTCCAATTTTACTTGAAAATTAACTGAGAAAAACTATGGTTGAAACAGGTATTTGACAGACATTGTTTCAAAAATAAACAAAGTGGACTTCTTACTTCAAACAACACAACTCACAGTATTTGTGAAAAAATTCAAGTTTTCAAGAGAAGTTTAGAATACTGAAAGATGTGTATCTGCCGCTGTGTGCTTGATAGCTTCCCAGGACTTACAGACTTCTGATGAGATCAGCGGTGATAGGTACAAATTTGATTTTTTTGATATTCTATAAGGAAATATGTCAACATTTGGAAGATCTGTGTAACTCAGTGAGTCAATATTTTCTAAATGACAGAAATGAGTAAAAGGCAAGACAGACCAGTGGATGTTAATGTAACAGAGTACAAAATGTTCACTGATATGGTTTCAGAGTCCACAGCGCAACTAACCTTTAAGAAACTTCCACTTGTTTAATATCAAAAAAGAATGATCGCAATTATTTGAAAGGCTCCTAAAATACTCCTCCCTTTTCCAACTACATATGTATGTGGCTGGATTTTCTTCTTTATATAATTAAAATGACAATGCAATATATTTAATGAAGAAGTAGATAAAAAAATCCAATTGTCTTCTTTTAAGCCAGAAATTTAAGAGACTTGCAAAAATGTGAAACACTACCTTTCTCATTGCATATTTTTTCTATTGGGAAATATAGTTATTCTTCATAAAAATGTTACTTATGTTACCATGCAATGGACTTATTGTTATTTCTTTAATGAATAAATAAGTCTTTTAAACTCTTGTTTTAATTTTTAATTTTATAAGTATAGATAGTTATAACCCACGGGGAGAAAATCTCTTTGGAGCCTTCAATAATTTTTAAGAGTATAGAACGGTCCTGAGACCAGAGTCTGAGACCCACTGTACTCGATGAACAGCCTGAGTTTGTAAAGGGGAGGTATCTATGAGATGTGGAAAGGGCTCCAGAGCAGGCAGAATGGGGTACAGTCAGTCAAGCCTGGGTTTAGTCCCAGCTTTATTATATAGTTGGTCTGCAACTTCAAGCAAATAACTTCTTCGAGCTTCAGTTTCCTCTTCTACAAAATGAGACCAACATATCAACCTCAGAAGGCTTACTGTGTGTAAGGAACAGCAGACATCCATTATAATGGTGGAAACAATGTTACTGTCATTAGCATATCTACATACTAAACATACACTCTCAAGAAATGGTTCCAAGAACTTGGAGTAGCAGCAAAATCTAGTAAGCTTATCATGTTATCACAGATGGTTCAATGCTTTTGGATTTTATACATTTTCTTCTATAAAGTAGAATATTTAAACCTAGATAATGCAAGCAGGCCTTAGGATTCTTCTATGTGCAAAGTGACCAGTGAACTTCTTTCATTTATTGCTGTAAAGGTGCACGGTGAACTTTTTGAATACGCTGTGATTCAACATTTCAAAGCATTCTATCCAAAGAATCTAGGATTAGAGGAGGGTGGGAGGGAGGACACTTAAAACAAGAGAGCCCTAATAAACCACAGAAAATGGTAAGGACCAGGGACAGTAAGAAAGTTGAACTGTAGTTTAACAAACAGCTAATATAATTGCTATTTATAAGAAAACCAAGTATGACTAGCTGCTTATAACTTAAACATACTTACTATAACTCAGGTTATTATAATGATATACATTCTACTTTGCCATATCATGCAATTTATCTATTTGTGCCTGTGTATATTTCATTTTGAAAACATACACATGCTTTGCACCACAACACACTGTAATATTACCTCAGATGCAAGCAGCTTACAGTCTTCTCATTTTGTTTATCATCTTTTACGTCTAGTTTAAAAACAAAGCAAAACGTGCATACCCAACCAAGCATAATCCCAGCAGAACAGAAATTAGTAAAATAAGTAAGTTTAACTGGAGTAGACACTGTACTCAATTCGAAACTTTTATTGTAATTTACAAGCAAATTTCTATCTGCATTAATAATTCACAATACAGTAGAAGTTCACTATTCTCAAAAGATATTTTCAATATACTGTCTGACAAATAGTAGACACTCTGAAAGTCTAGTCAGGGCTTGGCACACAGCAAATATGGAAATTTAGCAGTGCTGTTTCCCTAAATACCAGCCTGGGTGCACCAGAAAAGATTCAGGCTGGGTTTACTGGAGAGCAGAGGGAAGTTTGTTATTATAGATTGGTTGGCAGGAGCAGTTTTCCCATTAGAAAGTTCTATCACCAATATTCAGGTCATTCTCCAGCTCATGTTAAATTTTGTCTTTTCCAAACTTAATGCCAGCTAGGAAGTTTTTTTAAAGGAAAAGACCAATGACAAAAGAAAAAAGACTACTTTAGGGAGTGTCCTGCAGGAACAACTTGATATGGTAGAAGGCTGAGGGCATATTGGAAAACAAAGGTGAATGCTTCAATGTTAGTGGTCACAACTCAAAAGATAGATTTATTTGTAATTATTTGAACAATAGAATAAAGCTCTGGAAAAGGAGAGAGACATAATGTAATCCAACTGAGTCAAGACTAAAGGTGAGGAAAATAGGCTTCCCTCATTTAATCTCCCCCATCTCCACCCCATCAAGGTAGTCAGGGTCCTTCAAACACTAAAGCTCTGTGGGGCTAAGTCACTTGCCCAAGTCTTGAAGTCAGATGCCAGTGTAGTTTTGGAATCAAGGTCTCTTTGAATCTGTGCGCTTTCCCCTCTATCATTCTAGAGCTCAGAATTATTAAGTATAAATTTTCTACAAATAATCAAGTTTGCCTACAACTACATTCCAAAAAAATTACAGGTGAATAATGCTCACAATTAGGATATACACTTGAGGGAAATGTAGGGAATAATAATTACAGTATTTTGTAGCATGGATTTCTAACTACCAAAACTCAATGAAGTATTTATTTGTATTTATCTTATTATTCCTAGGGACCTTGTAATAAGAAGAAATCATGACCATTTATAACTCAGATAATGTGATATATTGATATGGCAGAAAGTATCCTCAGCTACTCATTTACATGATTAATTCATTTAATGTTCAGAACAATCCTAAGAAGTAGATGCTATTTTCTATCCCATTTTACAGGAGGGGAACTGAGGAATAGAAAAGTTAAGTGATTCCTCTAAGACGACACAGCTTGTAAGAGGCAGACAGGCCTCAAACCTAGGCACTCGGGCCCTGAGCCTATTAATATTAGAAATTACTCATTATAACTAAGCTTTCTAGTTACCATTTCATAGAAAAATCTTACCTCTGGTTTGCTAAGGCTAGATGAAACCAAGGAGCCGGATCCCACATCCAAATCCCACTGCTTTTTACCATGATTTTCAGGGTCCAAGGCAGCAATTCGCCCATCTAAAGTGCTGATAATTACTAATGACCTGTAATTTAAAAAAAAAAAAAAAAGGAAAAAATTTAAAAGATATCTAAGATACTGGGCACTTGTTCCATATACCAGTGCCCAGGTCTCTACTGGTAGGAGGGAAGAGGGGGCCTACCTCACCCCAACACTCAGTCTTGCCACCACTGTCTTTAGACCAGGACAACTTCAATATGCCCTTTATCTCTTTATGTTGCTTATGAAAAGCCCCAGACTGCTAGGTCACCCTCCACTCCACACTCTAATCCCTATAAGGAATTCGACATCCTCTACTCTGTCCTCTTCTCTTACCTTTCCCCACGTCCTCAAAGCCTTTCCCCTGAAACAGTCTTCCTTGAACATTCGCTCATCTTCTTGCTCTCACAGAAACCTGGCTTCCCTGAGGATATTACTTCCCTACAGAAGCAAATTTCTTTTCTCCCATAACCCTTGCCCAGTGATCAGCAGGTGCACTTCTTGTATCTTGTTGCCATTTCCAGACCATTTTCTTCCTCTCCTCTTTGAAAATTCTCCGAGATCAGACTGTTCCATCCATCACCCCTTGTCGTCCACTGATCCATTCTGGAGGACGTTAGCTGCCGGTTTACCGTCACTACCTGAAACATGCAACATACTTCTACCTCATTTCTTTGGGTTTTCATTTTCTTCCTTGTCTTCATTTCTTCCTTGTCTCAGCCACTCCTGTGGTCAGACACTAGACCTTGTCATTGTCTATCACTGCAACCCCCCAGCTATCAACCCCTCTCTTTCCAGCTCACTTCCTCTACTTCCCTAACTCCAATAAACCCCTGACCCCACCAGTACCTACAAGCCATTGATTCTATGACCTTCATTACCACCATACCCTCATGTCTCTCTTAACCAGTTACAATCCCTCAGTCCTTCATCTTAGGCACTACCTTACAAACACCCTCAACTCCCTACCCCCTCTCTCACATGTCACACTCGACTGGAAGAACCCCAACCTGCTTAAATCCAATTTTCTCTCCTTTCTTATCCCTGCATCTGTGCAGTTGAATGTAACTGAAGAAAAACATAACCACGCTGACTGGTCTCACTTTAATTCATGACCATCAACCTCAAAAAGGCTATTAATGATGCCCAACAACCATAACACACTTCCCTAGTCCATGCCCTATGCCACTGAACTAGGTTAACTATTTCATTCCATTCGTCCCTGAATGTTGGCAACTAGGTCAACTATTTCATTTCTCCTCTCTTCTCAAACTTTTGATACCAGCTCTTCTCAGTTCACACATCTCAGTGACTATGCTTCCTATTTTACTGAGGAAAAGAGAAGTAATCAAAGGATTACCACCTCTATCCACTTATCAGCACCTGGACCCATGAATTCCACCTTCCCTCGTGATCAGTGCAGATGATTGTCCATACTCCCGTCCACCACCAACACCTCCACTTAAGAACTAGAACTCTCCCTCATGCGTATGTGAGAACTCGCTCCTGCAATGTCTCCTCTCACTCCCATATCAATTATTCTCTCTCTACTAGAACATTCCCATCAGCATTTGCTATAGACTAAATGTGTGTGACCCCCTCACCAAATTCATATGTTGAAACCTAATCCCCAGTATGATGATGATGATGGTATTAGGAGATGGGGCCTTTGGGAGGTGATTAGGGCATGAAGGTAGGGCTCTCGCTTACGATATTAGTGCCACTATAGAAGCAGCACCACAGGTCCCCTCACCCCTTCCACCACATGAGGACACAGCTAGAAGGTGCCATCTGTGAGAAACAGGCCTTCACCAGACACCGAATCTGCTGGTGCCTTGATCTTGGATTTCACAGCCTCCAGAATTGTGAGAAATAAATGCCTGTTCTCTATAAGCTACCCAGTCTATGGTATGTTGTTATATTTATAGCAGCATGAAAATATGCTATTATTTTCCCCAATTTAAAAACCAAATCAGATCAAACAAAATGAATCCCTCTCCCCCTTCCAAATTTCAATCTATTTCGTGCCCCTCTTTGCAACAAAACTCCTTGAAAAAGTTGTTACGTACTCTGTCTCCAAATCCTCTCCTCCCCTCTGTCCAACTATTTCTAATCAAGTTTTTGCCTCTACCTCTCCACTGAATGGTTCTTGTCAGAGTCACCAATGACCTTCACATTGATGACTCTCATGGTAAGGTCTCAGTTCACTTGACCATCCGGCAGCACCTGATCAGCTACTTCTGCCCTCCATGAAACTTCCAGGACACCATACTCCTCATTTTTTTTTTTCCTTTTTTTTGGTACTCGGTTCTATGCTATTCTTTCTCAGTTTCATTTTCTGTTTCCTCATCTTTCCTATCTCTTAAAATAGTCTCTACCTACATGTAATTTTTTTTTGGTGATCTCATCCAGTCTCACAGCTTTAAATACCATCTATATGCTGGCAACTCCCAAATTTATATTTCTGGTTCCAGTCCTCTTCCCTAAACTCTGAACATACATATCTAACTACCTACCAGATTTAGATCATCTAACAGGCTTATCAAAGTTCACATATCCAAGATCAATACTCCCAGACATACTTCCTCTATTCTTCAAACATATCATGCATGATTTTCCCTGAGCGCCTTTGTAGCTACTGTTCCTTCTTTACGGAACATACACTCCCAGATACACAGCAGGCTCTCCATAAATATTTATTGAATGAAAGGATGAGTTGTACAGGTGTTCTAAGAATCTGTTAGGTATAATATTTCTGCTTTAAAGACCTTGTAAATTCTAAGCATGTACAGTTATATTCCTGGTTAGGATTATAAGATACAACTTTTATCTCTTCTACTTCACTTGATGCACAATGTATAAAAATTCAAAGTAAAGTCACAAGTTGACCAAGAAAAACTTTTCAAAGAACAATTAAATGAATAAATAATATCACTAATTTAGTTTCCAAACTATACACTAATTCTAATTTTCAATTTCTCAAATGGTAACTCTTAGTCCAATTTGTGAAAATAAAGAGTTTGCCATGCTACAAACTCAAGTAATTTTAAACAATAAAACAAACGAAAGGAGACCACCTAACTCCCCTCCTTACATGGTCTTCTTCTGCTTTCTAAAGAAATCTACTGGGAGTTGGTAGAGAAGGATAATTTGAGTAAGAAAATTATTTTACAATAAATAAGAATCTAATTAAATTAGAGATCCAGGTTAAGTTAGAGATCAAGGGTTAAAAGCTAAGTTAACTCTTTCCTAGTCCCACTGTAGAAATGTCTCATTTTTCTATTCAGTAATCATTAAGCACAAATAAATGGTTGAATGAAAAACTCTAATTGAAACAAAACTTAGTGTAAGCAGTGTTAACCCATGAAAAATTAAGGCCATCAAACACTTCAGATATTATATTTTTTTTAATTAAGAACCAACATTGTTTGTTTATTCCCCTAGGCATTCTATTTACAATGACAAAAAAACCTATGCTTTTCCTAAATACATGGCTGCTACTTGTGTGCTAGAGGTATATTCAGAGAAGAATAACAAAATTCTAGCTCTCATCTTCACAACAAAGAAAAATTCAATAATAAAATATGCATATTTCTGTCATATGTATATGTAAGAATGTATTTTAATAGGTAATTTGGAGTTTAATATTTAACTACTGTTCACTGAAAACCTACCATGGGGGTATATGTAACTGAGTCAAACAACCTTTTTGGCCAATCTATTCTGCTTTTTAAAGATTTAGAGTTAGAAAACCTGAATTTCTGCTCCTGTTCAAAACTTATTTGGTGCATGACCTTAGGCAAGTCACATCTTTTTATACCTTTCTCAGCCTCTTTTTTTGTTTTATATGGATATGACAAGATCAGTTGTACAAACACTGACTTACCTCAGAGGGCTATTTCCATAGAGAAAAAATAATAACTTATGACTTGGATGAAGAAGGCATATTGAACAACTCATCATCAGTAAGTGCTTTTGAAACGTCTATTGCTCACTTAGTTTTAGTTTTACAAAGGCATTTGTTTGGATGATTCTACAGCAAACACTGTTCTCTCACTCATGATCCAATTCTTTGAAGTTTTGTGTGTGTGTGTGTGTGTGTGTGTGTGTGTAGAGGCAGAGTCTTGCTCTCTTACCCAGGATGGACTACAGTGGCATGATCATAGCTTACTGTTGTCTGGAACTCTTGGGCTCAGGGCATCCTTCTGCCCCAGCCTCCTGATTAGCTGTGACTACAGGCATGTGCCACCACACTCAGCAATTTTTTTTTTTTACTTTTTGTAGAGAGAGGGTCTTGCTATGGTGCCCAGGCTGGCCTCAAACTTCTGGCCTTAAGCAGTCCTCCTGCACAGACATCCAAAACTGTTGGTGTTACAGGCATGAGCCACTGCACCCAGCCTTGAAGCTACTTTCAAGAAAGTTTCCAATGGCCTTCTAACAGCCAGATCCATTCCCCTCATCAGGTCTGTCCTCACAGAAGCCACTGTCAGGGTTAGTTCCTCATTCCTGGACATTCTTCTTCCCTGGTTTTCTACAGGATCAGTCCCTTCTGGGTCCTCATTTATCATTCTTATAGCTCTCAGTTGCTCCAGAACAGGTACGTTTCCCTCTTTGTACTACATGTTCTACCTAGATGGTCAGTGTCCATGGCTTCTTCTCTCTACAGTAAGTACAACAGCCTCCAAACCTATATAGAATTTATATAGCTCGCCATCTCTCTCTCCCTACACTAGTTCTACATCTTCAACAGGATCTACTTGTTATCACCGTAACATACTCAGAGAACTTAACTTCTCCCACATCCTATTCTTCCCACTTTTTTCTCCCTTAACAGCATAACCATCCATCCCCTCACCGAACATGTGAATCAGACACCAACTCTACCTGCTCCCTCACCCTCTACAGTCATGTACTCTTGATTCTATTTCTAAAGCTTCTGTTAAATCTTTTTCTTCATAATTACCACTGTCCTTGCCCTAGAACAGATTCCCAGTTCTCATCAGAACACCTTAAAAGGCTTCCTGACATATTTTCCTGCCTCAGGTCTCTTTCCCCTCCACTCTTCCAAAAATGTTGTTTCCACAATAGAAATCTGATAAACTTTCAAGGCTCCCTGTGCCCACTGAAGGCCACACTGCTTGGTAGGGCACATAAAGCCTTTCACAATCTGGCTTCAATGTACTTTCCTAATCTCACTTTCTCCCTCTCCTGCCAACCCCAATCCCCTCTTCCTTCACCTCCTCCATCTTGCAGCCACAAACACACACACACTCTGGAGGTTTCTAACCTTTTCAACAAAATTCCCTTGTTCATTTACATTTTGCCCCACCTCTTAAATTATTTCATCTGCCAAATGAACATTGCATATAATTAATTTACTCATCTTTAGAGGAAATAAGAACCAATAAAAACATTCAAGATTTCTGGAAAGAAATAACTATCATTACCATATAAGGTTTGATATAATTCTAATTCAAAACAAAGAAACTTGATTTTTTAATTAACCTTCTCCCCACTAAACGTCCAATTTCCATTAGGTTATTTTAAAATACCAACAGCCTCATGGATCCCCACTGTTATCTCTGCAGATCCATAGGGGTCCAGCAGCCCAAGGTTAGGGATCACTGCGCTATGCTCATTGTACACACTCCCCCCTCTGTGCTCCTGCTCACAGGACTTGCATTCTCTTGACACTTGCATTCTCTTCACTCACACAGAACTTGTATGTCAATTATTATCCATTCTAGGAGAGTTAATTCTTTATCACAATTGTCTCCCTGTCAGGCTTGGAGCTTCCTAAGAAAAAGACATTTATCTACTCTCAGGACCTAACAGTCCCTAGCCTCTAATAAAATACAATAAATGTTTATTGAATGAATAAACCCTAGTATGACATAAAACAAAAAAAGCTCAGAAAGGTGTAAAAAGATATGACTTGCCTAAGGTCATGCACCAAATAAGTTTTGAGCAGGAGCAGAAGTTCAGGTTTTCTAACTCTAAATCTATTATTCTGTTAACTATAAGTCTGCATACGTGGCAACTACTATAAAACTATAATGTGCAGCTTTTTATTCCTCCCAGAAATCTCATCAAGATGTCATTTATCCTGTAATTACTGATTATGACCTCAATTTAGCAGGAATGACTTTATGCCACAACAAATACACAATTTTTAAAAAAGTGTTTGCTCTGACTTAAGTTACCCAGAATATCTGCCTATTTATAGTCAAGTTTATCAAATTCTGACAAATATATGCTAAATTTCTTCATAAAGTAATTTTAAGGGAGCCTTATCTCCTATGGAAATTTCCCATATGAAAGAAGAGAAGCAGATGACAGGAGAACATTGTATAGATTTGAACAGTTTCTACATTAACAACTGCCTATTTTAAAATTTCAAGTTTCCTTCTTGCGGGGGAAGAAAACTTCAGAAAGTCAAAAATGTGATTTGGTTCAATCTGGTTTTTTTTTTTTTCTTTTGGTGTAGCCAAGAATCCTCTACTCAAATATATGCTCTCACTAACGGAAGCATATGTTCTTGTTTAGAAACTAGTACCAATTGGACTTTACTTCCTAGTCCTCACCTACTAAGTAAATCTTCAAGACAAACCTCCTTTATTTAAACATATCACAAGACTAGCCATGCCCCAAATCGAAACAAATACTGCCCCAAATTACCAATTATACTTTATAACTCTGACATATTAGTTAGACCTTAAAGACATACAATCTAAGGTTTCGATGTTACAGGTAACATGAGAGTGACAGATATCCTTTCCTTGTTAGATTAAAACATTTTTGGAAGCACTTTTTCTACTTTATTCTATGAAACATTTTTAATTAAATGGCAATTTACAAAGAGAATGGAGTTAAAAAACAAACACCCACATTTAATCTCCTTTCCTACATTTACCTCTGTAACAAGTTCTCTCTGTATTTTAAAACAATTTATAATAAAAATATAGAAGCAACTTCTTTCTTACAAAAAAGGAGAAAAGCAAATGGAGTTCCCAGGCAATATTTAGAGATGGAAGAGCCACACTAAAGCGGTAGCTCACAGCAACTGATAAAGACAGGTCCCCTCTGGAAAATGCCTAGGAGCACAGAAAGCTGAGCTCCAATAAAGAGCACAGTCTCCCATCCCTGTCACATATCCTACCCAGAGCCCAACTGTCAATAAAGCTAAAGACAATTGTAGACAGGAAGGATGGTTCATTACTTGCCCAAAGTATATTTACTCTGGCTTATGACTTGCTTTGAAAGTTCTGTATAAATTTTTCTTTAAATGTGAAGTTTTTAGTCAACTCTAAGAGTGGAGTTGGAAGAGTAATGATAGGATTAGACGACTGAGCTTCCTATCAACATGGTATTCTGAGATGCTACTATTCAAGGGTCCTAGTAGTTAAAAAAAACAAACAAAAAAACATGATTATGAATCTGAAAATCTGAGGAAAACAGAATTTCTGTACCATTGCTTCATATCTGATTACTTTGTGAAAGGACAGGAAAGAGAAAGACGAATTAAATAATCTTACATTTGCAAATGTTTCCAAGTTATCTCATTTAATCCAAAAATTCAGTTTACAAATGAACAAATTAAAGAAGCACCAGAGATTAATGTCAAATTTAGTAATATTTTTCTTAGAGAGGAACTAGAGGCAGAGGAAAAAAGAATATATACTTTGCAAATTAGCATGATAGTTAAAATTAGTTTTTCAGGAGGGGGTGAAAAAAAAAAAAGACTAGTTCTCCATAACTTCTGAGGTTGTCAGAACATCCTCCTAACCTATAGAAAGAATCCCAAATGACACTTTGCAATTTGCTATTTGTGTTGGCGTCAGAAAACCAGTAACTCGTATATTATGCCAACGTTCATAAAACCTAATAGTGAGGTGAGATTGAGACTTTCTTTCCAACTTTCTGCAGTGACCATCGCATTTAAATTTCAGCTAAATGTAATGTTTAACAGAAGAAACATGGACAACAAGATTTCTACCAATAAAACAAGTTTATTTCAGCTACTTTTTCTTTTCTTTTTCTTTCTTTCTTTCTTTCTTTTTTTTTTGGAGACAGAGTCTCACTTCTCTGTCTCCCTAGGAGGATCTACTTGGCATCATCATAGCTCACTGCAACCTCCAACTCCTGGGCTCAAGTGATCCTCCGGCCTTAGCCTCCTGAGTAGCTCGGACTACAGGCATGTGACACCACACCTGGCCTACTTAGCCACTTTTTAAAGAAAAAAATAGCTTATTTTCTCATTCACTGCTTGATATGCAGAGTAACATTTAGAATGAAACCAATGAAAAGCTGAAAATTCTCTCAAGAGAAAAAAAATAGTGAACTAGCGAGTCTCATATTGCTTCTTGAGCATCAAAAGACAATATGCAAAAATAAAGATCTTAATTCCCCACCTCCCTCCTTTTAAAAGTTTTGCAAATACCACAGTTCTTCACAGCTGTTTGTGATAAACGCTTGGTTAATTAAAGTCTGTTCCCCTAATCCTACTTCTTGAAACAGACTATTGGTCTATTATTATGGAACTGACATTCTCTGGGCTTTGACTTTTTTTAAAGAGTACTTAAAAAAACTTTTATATACTTTGCACATTTATCTCCTGTTGACTATCAGCTTACCCAAGGTTTCTCAAACATTCCACACTATCTCAAGTTCACACTACCAGGCAGACCCCAAAACTGTGCCCTAACTCTTCCTAGCCAATTCTGTTTGCCAGAGATCACTCTCTTCCAGGCAAAATTCCCATTTTCAAGACTCTATTAATAGTTTCTGAGAAAGAAGTGATCCTCTTGCTTGCCCGGTAGATCCTCTCCAATTACCTTCACCTCCTTGTCCATTCCTTTCATTTTCAACCTGTCTACACAGCCTCCCTTCTCAGTCTATAAACAAGTTCAGAAGTTTCTTCTAAAAATTACTTCCTGTCAGTGAGGAAAGGAGGGAGTGGGGCAGAAAAGGATGAATCTTTAACCTCTTGCCATCTGAGTATTGTCTCTGCTGCTTTACTTACAAGTGTGATCCCCAGATCTTTCATTCTTCCCAGTCCACATCCTACATCTCCAAACTACTCAGTCTCCTTTGCTGGCTCATCTTCCTCCCTAAAATACAAAGTATTTCCTGAGGGTTTCTCATGAGCCTCCTCTTTCTCACAAGTTCAGTTATTTAACCTGCCCTCTCCCCAGCTCCATGTCACTCATTTCCACCTGCATACCAAATGTCTCCCTCTGGATGTCCTGTCTACACCTCTAAGTCACTATGTCCAGCACCAAACCCCTTGTCTTTTCTTCCCTGCTCCCCTAAACCTCTCTATTTTCCTATGTGTACTCTCATCTTTTGGCTACCCAGTCTTAATCTTTGGACAGGGGTATCAAGGGTGGAAGAATGAATTCATTTGCCAGGAACCAAGATTTTGCCTCTAATATCTCTCAACTCTGTCCCCTCTGTTCTATACCACTTAACACTCTACCTCTTATCTACACTGCTATAACTCTCCTTTTTGTATTCTTAACTCAAGTTTTCAGTACACACTATTGGTAGAGAAATATCCCTTAGGCATAATTTTGATCAAGCCTGGCATTTCAGAATACTCTACCCAACATTTCTCAAACTGTAATGTGCATGGCAATCACATGGTGGCCTTGTTAAAATGCAGATACTCATTCAGTGGGTCTGTGGTGGTCCCTGATTCAGGATTTTTAACATACTCCCAGGTGATGCTGCTGCTACTAGAGTAAGGCTGTATACACACATAATATGGCCCCAACCTATTTTTCTAGCCTCATCTTCTACTTCTCCCTGCCCAGCATACATATGTGCACATCTGTATCTCTAACATACACACAGGTCACACACACACACACACAGGTCACAAACATACAAACACACACACACACACACACACCCCACACACATAGATGTATACAGAGGCAAAATGTTCTCTAAACATAATCTCCAGCCTCTGCACCTCTTGCTGTTTCCTCAAGTACAGGTATCTGTCCATCACAATTTTACCCATTTTTCAGGAACCAATTCATTCTGCCACAGAATTTTCTTACCTCCTCGCCTACCTTACCCCCATACCCCACCCAGTGAGCACCACAAAAACCCCAGGACACCCATGAACCTTAATTTGCACTGCTTCTGCTCTATAATGCCATTATCGAGCTCCTCATTTCATCCTCACTGCTAGACTGCACACTCCTCCTGGAGGGCAGGGACTATCTGCCTGACCTCCATCACCCCAGGGCACCTTGGGCCCCTGTCAGTGGGTAAGTACTTGCTGAAGTGGATTTGAAGTCTAAGAAAAAGAAAACATCTTACTCCATGTAATTTACTTTTAGCAGGTGTTTCAGAAGTTTCTTTAAGATAACACTCTTCCAGTGCAGTTGATTCATTAGCAAACCTAAGAAAATTTTGCTATATATTTGTTACTCAAAACAAAATTTTTTATATATAAATATTCAAATGGTGCCTAGAGAATTTTAGTATTTATCCTATATAGTAGTCTCCAGGTATATAGATCAAAGTTCTGATATTTAATTGAAAACTATGCCTAACTTGTTATGATTTAGTAAGTACTATAAGTTTAAAATACTTTCCAATCCAGATTCTAGCCCTCCGTGGTCTAATTTACCTAATGCTTCTGTTATCATTCCATTTGTTAAGTGGGACATCACTTTCTCCCCAAGTGTGCTAAGATTGGCTGCCTGCAAAATACCTTACCAATAATATGCCTTACATTTGTGTCTAGCTAGACTTTGAAAAGTGCTTCAAAACATGTACCTTGAAATAACATTTTTAAGAAAGCTAAGAAATTCAACCAAGATAACCTTACATTAAATGTTTATATAGTAAAACCCTTGTTCAAGAACCTAAGCAATATTCAAGAACCTAACCACAGCTCTTAGGTTCAAGAACTTAACTATAGCTCTTAAACTCTAGTGTGTTCAAGGATTGTCTGGAGTGCTCGTTAAACATGTAGATTCCAGGTTCTTACTCAGAGAAAGTCTGATTCAGTAAAATTGGGGTGGGGCCTAAAAAAACGGTAACTTTAACCAGCATGACTGAAGTGATTACTCTGATGCGGCTGTTCTGCAGATCTCAACTACAGAAATACCGATCTCAATCCTCGTCTGGGAGCTACAATTGTGTTTGAAGGAAGACGTAGACATCTCTTTTGAAAGCCCTTTCTCAAAACAGCTGTCACACCAGCACAGACATGGGGTGATGCACGTAAGGAAAAAGAGGGCGAAAGGTTCTTGGAGGTTGAATAAAGCCCGGAAACAACTAAAGAGGGAAAGTGACGTTTCTTTGCAACCCGGTGCTCCGTTCTCCGAGCATCCCCTCACACCTGCAAGGATGCTGCTATCGCCCGCGAGCAAGGACCAGGCGCCCGAGAGCTGAGCCCAGTGCCATCAGTGGCCAGGGGATGGGAGAGCGTCGCGGCCCCGCGCTCGCCCCCTGATCACCAGCTGTCCTTCGCCAGCAAGAGGCCGCCACCGAGGGAAGACGCCTGCCCCAGGTCCCGGGTCTCCGTCCCCACCTCCCCCCGACCCTGAGATCCTCCGCTGCTCGTGCACGTAAACAAATCGCATCCCAGCATCTGCAGCCCCTCACCTGCCGCGCGGCCGCAGCTCGGCCTCGTCGTTGGGCTCCGGCCCCCGCGGCTCCTGCTCGCCCGCGGCCGCCGGCAGTGCCTCAGCATCCTCCACCGTCACTTCGGCCGCCGCCACGGGCCCCGCCACCGGTACCCGCGCAGCTGAGGTGGGAGCGGCCGCGGCCCCCAGGCCGAATGCCGCCTCCGCCGTCGGCGCGGGGAGGTCGCGGGCACGCCCCGCGGCCACTGTCCCCGCGGCGAGCTCCAGCAGCAGCCCCAGCAGCAGCGCCCGCACTAGCAGCCCTGGGCGGATGGCGCGCTCCATCAGCGGCCCGCCCCGCGCGCGAGCATGGAGGCGCAGCCACCGGCGCCCGCCTCTCCCGCCGCTCGGAGCCCCCACCAGGGCGAGGACGCGCTAGGGACTCTGCCGCCGCCCGGATGGCCTGGACAGCCAGCAGCGTTCCCGGGGCCACGTCTCAGCCCTGCCTCCGCCGCCGCCACCTGAGTGACAGCCTCTCTCGGACATCGCCCATTGAGCAAACTTTCTGCGCGTCTGCTCTGCAATTGGCTGTGGCCACTGCCACTCCGTGGCCCCAGGCTGGCCTTGCTGGGGAAGGCGGACTTTTCCCGGTTGTCAACATCACGCTTACCAATTAAATCGTACTTTCGTCTATGGAGCCCGTCCCTCTTCCGGAGGCAGTTACCAATGAGAAATCTCCTTCCCTGCAGCCTGCTTACCCGATTGGTGGGCTCTGCAGTTCCCGGTCTACCCTTTCTGGAACAGATTGGCCATAGAGGTGGTTGGCCTCGCCCCTCAAACCGAGGCGCTGGAGAAGACTTGAAGATCATTGGCAGAAGTTGATGCCTCTCAAAGATCTGAGATAACTGTTTCTTGATTGGTTGGAAGCGGTACTTAATACGTGGCGGTTTCTGACTGTGAAGACGGTCCCAAGAGGAAGGGAAGGTGGGAGGCAAGTCCCTGGTGGCTGGGAGGCGGAAGATCTTAAAGGAGCTGCTGCTGTAGCTCTTCTAAAGTCTAGTCTATTTGGCAAGGCAAAAGCAGAGCTTGAAAACTAAGGGACCACACAATTCGTATAGTCCCCAGAAGTGGAAGCGGTAAGGCGGGTTCAGATGATCCTATTTGTGGCGGTGACAGTGCTGAGAAGTACACTTTGCTAGAGATGACAGTGACCTACAGATAATCTAATCTGCCCGACACGCCTCCTACCTCCTTATTAACAGGAAGGAGCACAGCCCCGGTGCACTGACGTAGTTTGCATTGATATAGCTAGTCACAGAATCATAACTTTAATTCGTGCCTTCTGACTCTGAACTGGCATGCTTTGTGTACCTCACTAAAGGGCTCTATCAAAGGGAGTGACGAAACTGCAAAAGGCCTAAGTGAAGAAGATTTGAGTGTTCTGCTAAGGCATTTGATACATTTAATACAGCAATTAAGGACACCCTGGAGATTTTTGAGCAGATAAGTGAAACAATGAGAAGATACATCCCTCAGCAGTGTAGTCAGAAGAACAGTATCAAAGATGAGAAGACTAACTGGGAGGCTATTACTCCATCAATCCGGTGAAGATTTTTTAAGATTTTGGCAGTTCCTCCATCTACATACAAACGTCCTAATTTCTCTCCAAACAAAACAGGCCAGGCATGGTGGCTCACACTTGTAATCCTATCACTCTGGGAGGCTGAGGTGAGAGGATTGCTTAAGCTCAGGAGTTCGAGACTAGCCTGAGCAAGAGCGAGACCTCTGTCTCTACTAAAAATAGAAAAAATTAGCTGGGCTTAGTTGTGCACGCCTGCAATCCCAGCTCCCCGGAAGCCCAGAAGTTGGAGGTTACATTGAGCTACAATAACGCCACTGCACTCTACCCAGGGCAGCACAGTGAAACTCTGTCTCAAGAAAAAAAACCACAAGGAAACTGAGCACCCCTCCTCACAACGCCCTCAATCTTAAAACAAAACAAAACACCACTTCCCCTTCTAGTTCCTACCACATTTCTTTGCTCTTCTGTGTAGCAAAACTTAACAATATTCAAAACTCCTCGTCTTCGTCTTCTCCCATTCTCAACTATAGTACAGTGAGGCATTCATACCCTTAAGTCCACCAAAACTGTTCTTGCTGAGGTCACCGTTGCTAAATTCAAAGGACAATTCTTAGTCTTCATTTTATCAGCTATATTAGCTCCAGCAACTCAAGGCTTTCCTGTGTGAAATACTTTTCACACAGGTTTTCCTACTTACCTATAGTGCAGGTTATTACCCTCAAATGGTCCCCCAGTTCACTCAGGATAAAAGCCACAGTCCTTACAATAGACTACAAGGTGCCACAGTATCTGGCTCCTGTGACTTTTCTGATCTCGTTTCCCGCTGTGTTCTGTGCTCATTCCATCCTGGTGACACTGGCCTCCTTGCTGTGATAAAGCTGGCGAAGCAAGTCGCACCTGGGGGGTTTTCATTTGCTGGTTTCCCTGGCGAGGCAACTCTTCCCAGGTAGATTAGTTTGCGAGGACTGCCATAACAACTACCACAGACTGGGTAGCGTACACAACAGGAGTTTATTTTCTCACAGTTCTGGAGGCTAGCAGTCCAAATTCAAGGTGTGGGCAGGGCTGAGTTCTTCTGAGGCCTCTCTCCTTGGCTTGTGGATGGCCACCCTCTTACTGCCTCTTCACATGGCTGTCCCTCTGTGCACACCTGCTCCTGGGGTCTCTTCCTGTTCTTATAAGGACACCGATTGGATTATGGCCCCACCTTAATGGTCTCATTTAAACTTAATCACTTCTTTAAAGATCTTAGCTCCAAATACAGTTGTATCCTGAGGTATTGAGGGTTAGGGCTTCAAAATATAAATTTTGGAAGGACACAATTAAGCACATAATACCCAGATACCCACAGATGTTATTCAAGGCTTTGTTACCTTCCCAGTGAAGTCCCTCCTGATCACTTTATTTAAAATTAAAACCTTTGGTGAAAGAACTGATAGGAAATGAAAAAAAAAGAAAAAAGAAAATTAAAACCCCCACCACCTCCCTTCCTATACTACTCTCCTGCTTTATTTGTCTAAGTCCTTAAATACTATAATTTACATATTTGTTTTGTTTATTGTCTGCCTCCCTACACTTGTAAATTCTGTGCGGATTTGCTCATTGATATATCCTAGAAGCCTAATAAATATTTGTTGAATGAATACCTGAGGGGGACAGACAAAAGTGGAGGGGAAGAGATCATAGTTGCTGTAGACAAAGGGGGGGTGATTAAGAATGCAAGATCCCAGAAGTTTCTGGAGGAAAGGGAGCAGAAAATTAACACGGGATGAAAAATGATTGTTGACTAGCTGTAATGGCTCATTTGAAATTAGCTAATATATATATTCTAGTGGCCTTAGTCTTCATGGTTTTATAACTTTTTCAAAATATGATCATGGCATGAACAAGGCTATTACTCTAAGGTAATGAAGGAGGAGTCTGCTTACCACCTGTAAATAAGGTAGAAGTTTTGTTCATTCATTTATTCATTTAATATTCAGGGAGTACCACATGGCCACCTGCAAGTAATGGGACTAAAGATGGCAACAAAACAGACATGGTCCCTGCCCTTTTGAAGCTTAATGTCTCTATAGTTAGGGAGACAGACATTAATAATCACACATATATTATTAAAATAAGATAAATGCTATGATGAAAAAGGCACAGGCCGAAGAGCACAGTAGTGGAAAATGCTAGCAAGGAGAGTCTAACTTTATGCTCAGCAAAAAACACACAAATATTTCCATTTTGGAAAAAGAAAAAATGCCCGAGTCAAGCCAGCTGACTGGGAAAATAACTTGAAGGAGGGAAAAGAAGTCTACCTACATTCATGATAACTTCGTGGGAGCTCTGGAATCCAAGTGCATCAGGGAAGTGTAAGAAAGTGGGGACCGGGCATGAGACCTGGCCAGTGAGTCTGTGCCATGAAAAGAAGCTGGCACTTAGGTACTCTGAATCGGGGCTGCCCCAAACAACTAAGCCTCTAAAACCAAGCTTAGCGCAGAAGGGCAGCAAAAGGTCTGAGATTTAGAAACAGTAGGTTCAACCCCTTAAGAGCCTGTGTCTGTTGAGATTGTATTTTATTATAAATAAGAAAAAACCTGCTGTGTAGTGGCTGAAACAAGTAGGAGGTTTATTTTTCTTACTGACACAACAGCTCCACAGTGTTATTTAGACTCATGCTCCTTTTGTTTTTCCAGGCTTCATGTATGACTTTTGTTCCTCGTGCCTGTCATCTCACAGTCTTGGGATGGCAACTCCAGCATCATTTCTTTATTACAGGTAAGGAAAAGGGGAAGGACAAAAGGCATGCAACCACCTGAATTTGCCCCTCTCAAAGAGCTTTCCCGGAAGCCCCACCAGGAGATCTCCATGGACATTTCATAGGCCAGACCATGTCAAATAGCCACTCCGAACTGCAAGGTAAGCGCACTGCCACTTGAAACAAAATGGGAGTTCTGCTAGTGAGGATGAAAGAGAGAATGTGTAATCAGTTTTTATTGAAGTGTAATACATGTGCAATAAACTGTACCTATTGAAAGTGTACACCTGGATGAGTTTTGACAGATGTATACACCACAGGCAAGATATAGAACATTCCCTTCACCCCAAGAGCTTCCTCATGGCTCTTTGTAGTCAATCCTTCCTTCCACCCTTGGCCCCTAGGTAATTGCTGATCTGTTTTCTGTCACAATAGATTCATTTAAATTTTCTAGAATATTTAATAAATGTAATCATACGATACATACTCTTTGTATCTGGCTTCTTTCATGCAATATAATGTTTTTGAGTTCATGCATGTTGTTGCATGTAGCAATACTTCGTTCCTTTGTACTGTAAGTAGTATTCTATTGTATACGTGACACATTAGTTTATCCATTCACTTGGTGGTGTACATTTAGGATAGTTCCAATTTTTGGCTATTACAGATAAAGCTGCTGTGAACATTAATGTACAAGTCTTTGTGTAGATGTAGGTTTTTATTAATACTTCTCTTGGGTAAATACCTAGAAGTGGAATAATTGGCTCATATGGTAGATGCATGTTTAACTTTCTAAGAATCTGCCAAGCATTTTCCCAAAATAAGGTACCATTTTACACTCCCATCAGTGGTGTATGAGAGTTCAAATTGTTCTGTGTCCTCACCAACATTTGGTAAATGTCAGTCTTTTTAATTTTAGCTGTTTTAGTAGGTATGTGAAGGCAGGTGTGGTGGCTCACATTTGTAATCCCAGCAACTTTGGGAGGCTGAGGCAGGAGGATGGCTTGAGGCCAGGAATTTGAGACCAGCCTGGGTAACATAGGGAGATGCTGTTTGTACAAATAATAATAATAACAATAATAATAAAACTAGGTACATGATGGTACCTCATTGTGGTTTTGGTTTGCATTTCCCTGATGTCTACTGATTTTGAGCATCTTTTAATATGCTTCTTGGACGTTTGTATATCTTCTTTTGTGAAATGGCTATTCAAAGTGTTTATAAAGAGGAATTTCTATGGGAAGGCACTCTGAAGAGTTTGCCACACAGTGAAATTTGTAGTGTTGTATCAGTTAGCCATTGGCATTACAGTGTTATGTAAGAAACCATCCCAAAATTCAGTGGCTTAAACAACAAAAATGTACACTCTCACACCCTTCACCTGGGAGTTGCCTGATCTAGCCAGAGCATGATTTTTTATGGCAATGGCAGAAACACAAGAAAGCTGAGTAGAAACATACAGGGCCTCTTAAGACTATGATCACAACTGGGGTACTTATTGCTGGAGCACTATTGACTAAAGCTAGGCACATGACCAGCAAGCACCAACATTAGTGAGGCAGGAAAGCATGCCCTGCCTCTAGTGAAAGAAACTGCAAAGTCACATGACAAAGGGCATGGAACAAAAATGTAATCTACCACAGTGCTATGAGAGTAATCAGTTGTATCTGTGCCTGAATCTAGCATGAACAATTGCTTCAAGGCAATACACACAATGAAACACCACTCCATAACTATTAGAATATATCAAGTGCTGGTGAGGATATAGTAGAGCAGTTGGAATTCTCATATATTGCTGGTGGGAAGGTAAAATGGTACAACATACATGTCCAAAATACAAATGATATTTTGGAAAGAGTTTGGCAATCTCTATTACAGTTAAACATACACTTATCATATGACCCAACAATCCCACTCCTAGATTTTTCCCTAAGAGAAATTAGAATATATATACTTGCATAACCACCACAAAGGCCTGTATGCAAATGTTCATAGCAGCTTTTTTCATAATTGACAAAAACTAGAGATACTATAACAAATATCTATCAACTAGTGAATAGAGAAATTGTGGTACATCCATATGCTGGAATACTAGTCAGCAATAGGAAGGAACAAGCTACTGATAACATGAATGATGTGGGCACGTTTCAAAAGCATTGCACTAAGTGAAAGAAGCCAGAAACAAAAGACTATATACCGTATGATTCCATCTATATGACATCTGGAAGAAACTCTAGTGATGGATGACAAAAAACAAAAACAAAAAAGAGAAACAAAACTAAAAAAAAAAAGAAACAACCCTCCCCAAAACAAAACAACCAAACCAAACAAAAAATAAAAAAAATAAACTATAGTGATGAAGGGGATGAGATTAACCTGTAGGACATAAGGAGCCTTTTTTAGGGTGACGGAGATGTTCTAAATCTTGTTTGTTGTGGTGGTTACACAAGTATATAAGTTTGTAAAAACTCTTAGAACTCTAAAACTAAAAAGGGTGACTTTTACTGTGTATAAATCATACCTTAGTAAACCTGACTCAAAACAAACAAGCAAAAAGCAATACAGACTTTCTCTCCTCCACTTTGCCCTGGAAACGTCAAGAGGATGTGAAAAGTGAGATTTTGTTTGCAAACTGAAATATCAAAGAATCTTAGCCAGTGAAGTGACAAGACAGAGACACAACATTATATGTGGCTTGGTTTGATGTGACATATGACATGTAAATAAAAAGTTTGGGGACACAATTTTCTTTCTTTCTTTCTTTCTTTTTTTTTTTTTTTTGAGACAGAGTCTCACAGTGTTGCCTGGGCTAGACTGCTGTGGCGTCAGCCCAGATCACAGCAACCTCAAACTCCTGGGCTCAAGCGATCCTTCTGCCTCAGCCTCCCAAGTAGCTGGGACCACAGGCATGCACCACCATGCCCAGCTAATTTTTTCTATATATTTTTAGTTGTCCAGCTAATTTCTTTCTATTTTCAGTAGAGATGAGGTCTCCCTCTTGCTCAGGCTGGTCTTGAACTCCTGAGCTCAAAGGATCCTCCGGCCTCGGCCTCCCAGAGTGTTAGGATTACAGACGTGAGCCACTTTGCCCGGCCATAATAACTCTTCGTAACAAAGAACCGTCAAACTCAGTGGCTTGACAATAGTAATGTATTCGTCTTCACACATCTGCGTGTCAGTTGGCGCTAAGCTCCAAACTAAAGTGGATCCAAGTCTACTCCACTGGTCTTTCATCCTCTTTAGAAGAATGGGCCACCTGGGCATATTCTTCTCATGGCACTAATAGAAACACAAGAGGGAAGGCCCACCACACATGCATATTTCAAGTCTCTGTTTTTATATGTCTGCTAGGATCCCCATTGCCAAAATACACCACAAAGCAAAGTCCAAAGTGCAAGAGTTGGAAAGCACACTCCACACACCATGAGGACACAATAGAGTGTGAATGTGCATTACTACCCCAGGGGAGAGAAGCGTTGTGACCATTCACTCAGTCTGCCACACCCATGTGAGTATTTATTCACCGTCTGAGTGACTAAGACTAGGGAAGTGCGTTGGTGCTTCACCAGGACAGTAACTGATAATTATCAACTTCTCAATTTACAGTCTGGTTCAGTCCTGGGCCAATGTGGATGATCCATTCTGGTCCTTTTGGTGAGTGCTCCAAAAGGGGGATTTGCAAGCATTTATGCATAAATGTAGAAGCAAATGCCAGCATGGATGCCCACGACCTTGTGTACATGTGTACATCTATAATCATACAAGCCCTTCTTCCAAGAATAAAAGTTTAGTTTCAGTAATTTTCATAGGCTGAACTCTTAAGTAGAAAGAAGATTTTCCTAACTGCTTTATAAATTGCAAAGAATCCTATTTCATAATGATATCAGGACTTTACATGATGCTGAGAAACATCAGTGCCTTTTCTTCAACCTTACCTTTAATGTCTTTATGATTGAACCCCGTGGGCCTGCCAAGAATAAGAAAGCAGCCAGGAGCTGGATCTCTGGATCTTGGTTCATTTCCTTCAGTGCACCAAGACTCTTACAAAGCCTTGAGAATGTCACTGGAAAATTCTTACCCATCATCTTCATTGCTTTCATTTTCTATCCAGGGGAAAGGGAGGGGGTAATTTTATTCTTCCAATTCAGGAAGAAGTAGAGGCAATGTGGCACTAACCTTGGAATTTTCAAGTAACATGCTGTGTGCTTTGGGACAATCTGCTTCTGCTTCTCCTGCGTCTCACAATGCCTAATGCAGTACCTTGTGCCAGGCACTGTCTTAGTCACTTACACCAGGGACGCTCAGTGGCCATTTGTATCAGGCGTACTTTGACATCACCTTCTCCCGATGCTTTCAGTGGGCACTTACACCAAGAGCTTTCTTTGATTACTTCAGTTCCATTTTTCTATAATGTTATGTCTCTTTTCTCTATTAGAGAAAGTTCACATAATTTTATAATCAGAAAAATCTAAACAACCAGGTAGTAGCAAGTAAGCACAAATGCAAAGTATCACTTTATATCACTAACATTAGACAAAATTATTTCTCACATTGGGACCACTAGTATTAATATATTATTAATGGTCAGCAAGTATAGAATAAATTTTCTAAAATTTTTGTGTTTTTATTTGGATTATAATTTTTCTTAATTTAATGTAATCATGTAATCATCTGGCTAAACCTTTTTGGCATTTCAGGGCCCAAACTTGCATTTGTGTCTATCAAACTGGCACCAAGTAATGTTATTTAATTTTTTTTTTTTTTTTTGAGACAAAGTCTCACTATTTCTTGGACTAGAATACTATGGCGTCAACCTAGCTCACAGCAACCTCAAACTCCTGGGCTCAAGCGATCCTCCTGCCTCCGCCTCCCAAGTGGCTGGGACTACAGATGTGCATCACCATGCCCAGCTAATTTTTCTATTTTTAGTGGAGATAGAGTCTCACTCTTGCTCAGTCTGGTCTTCAACTCTTGAGCTCAAGTGATCCTCCCACCTCGGCCTCCCAGAGTGCTAGGATTACAGGCATGAGCTAACATGCCCGGCCAAGTAATGCTATTTTAATTGTCACAGGCAGCTGAGAAAAAATAAGCTACATATTTATGTATAAAAGATTCATTCTTACCTAATAAATACTAAAAGACTGGTGTCCTCTAAAAGGAAGTGTTCCACAGTGGTTCAAATAAAGAAAAGTGGTGGGAGAATAAAGTCCTCACACAGCATTTAGTTGTGTAAGTGGGGCAGATTGAAAACAACCTGTGTCTTAGCTGTCAATGTTCTATTTGCTTTCAGAGTAGTCTTGTATTTTCATTAAATTATGATCTGTTGGGCATCTGCTCCCAATTCTGACATAGTACCTTGTTTTAGACCAAATACCCACTGAGCTTGAGTATAAAGTTAGATTAAAATAAAAACTCTTTGAAAGTGTCAGAAAGCAGCTGGGCACAGTGGCTCACACCTGTAATCCTAGCACTCAGGGAAGTCGAGGTGGGAGTATCACTTGAAGTCAGGAGTTCGAGATCAGCCTCAGCAAGAGCGAGACCTCCGTTTCTACTAAAAATAGAAAAAAAATAGCTGGGCCACTAAAATAGAAAAAAAATTAGCTGGATGTGGTGGCACATACCTGTATTCCCAGTTACTTGGGAGGCTGAGGCAGGAGGATTGCTTGAGCCCAGGAGTTTGAGGTTGCTGTGAGCTAGGCTGATGCCACAGCACTCTAGCCTGGGCAACAGAGCGAGACTCTGTCTCAAAAGAAAAAAAAAGTGTCAGAAAGCAACCAAAGCATCCAGGACTTGAGGGGCTAAGAATGAGAAAGAAAGAAAAAGCAATAAGACCATTTTCCCCTTGAGACATTTGCTGAATTACAAACAAGAAGTGCAGGGTCTAGAGACCATGTAAGAAGGTGTAACTTAGCGTTTAGAAGTCTCACAAGGCTGCAATAACAAAATGTAGAGTTCAAGGCTAGCTAGAAAGCCAGGATTGGAAGGGCTAAGATACCAGAGAAAAGAGAATTGCTGAAAAGTAAGGCTGATATTCCACCCTACTTTTCCCATCAAGGCATTTGCTGATTCCTAAGTCATGCAGGTTAGAAATCAAAAACTCAAGCAGAAAGAGTCAGATAAAAGGCTTCCTGTGCTGAGGAGTAAAAATTTGGAGGTCAAACCTAGCACGGAGTCAGAGCTCTGAAAAATATCTCCAGGCTTTCAGTTGAGATTCCTGATGGACTACAGATAGAAGTAAGGGAAAAGTGGAAAAACCCCAAATCCAGCGTCAAAGTGCCACATTTCATAATTGGATTAGAGTGACCTGGCCCTACTCTGTCTACCAGAAGAAAATTAAAAATTATCTCTGGAGGCCGGGCGTGGTGGCTCACGCCTGTAATCCTAGCACTCTGGGAGGCCGAGGCAGGTGGATCGCTCGAGGTCAGGAGTTCGAGACCAGCCTGAGCAAGAGTGAGACCCCCGTCTCTACTAAAAATAGAAAGAAATCATCTGGCCAACTAAAAATATGCATAGAAAAAATTAGCCGGGCATGGTGACGCATGCCTGTAGTCCCAGCTACTCGGGAAGCTGGGGCAGTAGGATCACTTAAGCCCAGGAGTTTGAGGTTGCTGTGAGCTAGGCTGACGCCACGGCACTCTAGCCGGGCAACAGAGCGAGACTCTGTCTCAAAAAAAAAAAAAAAAAAAAAATTATCTCTGGAGAAGGAAAACATCACATAGAACATAGGCAATTTTTTATACACAATGTCTAGCAGTCAAACAAAAGCCTATAAGTTATGTCAATCAAGTGACAGAAAATCAAAACAAAAAGCAGAAACAGATCAGATCCACAAGAGATAGAAATGTTGGTGTTCTCAGACATAGCCTATAAAATAATGATTTATATCCTTAAAAAATGACAAAATGGAGAATTTTATCAAAGACCTGGAATCTATTTTAAAAAAATAAAAGTGAAAAATTTCGAACTTAAAGATAAAATAATTGACATACCAATGGCCCATAAGAACATGAGAAAATGCTCAACATCATTAGTCATTGTGGAAATGCAAATCAAAACCACAATGAGGTACCACTTTATACCCATCAGTATGTCTAAAATAGATAGGCAATGACAAATGTTGGCCAAGATGTAGAAAACTTTAAACACTCATACATTACTGAGGATGTAAAATTGTGAAGGAACTTTGGAAAACAGTTTAGAAGTTCCGCAAAATGTTACACATAAGTTACCAAATTACCCAGCAATTCCACTCCTAGGTATATAACCAAGAAAACTGAAAGCATATGTCCACAGAGAACCTATACACAAATGTTCATAGCAACATTATTCATAATAGCTAAAAAGTCAAAACAACCAAAATTTCCATCAACCTATGAATGGATAAACAAATTATGATATATCCATATAAGGGAATGTTATTCAGCCATAAAAAGAAATGAAGTACCAATACATGCTACAACATGGATCAACCTTGAAAACATTATGCCAAGTGAAAGATGCCAGTCATAAAAGGCTACATATTATATGATTCCATTTATATGAAATGTCCAGAATTAGGCAAATTCATTGAGACAGAAAGTAGTTTAGTGGTTGTCAGGGGCTGGTGGGAAGAGAGAATAGGGAATGACTGCTAATGTGTTTGAACTTTCTTTTGGGGATGATGAAAATGTTCTGAAATTAGATAGTGGTGGTGGTTGTACCACTCTGGAAATATACTAAAAACCACTGAATTGTATACTATAAAAGGGTGAATTTTATGATATATGAATTATAGTTCAATAAAGCTATTATTTAATTAAAAGAAAAAATTAATTCAAATTAAGAATTTAGTATGTGAGTTTAACAACCAAAGAGAGAATTAGTGAACTGTAAGAATTCTCAGAAAATATCCAAATTGAATTACAAAGAAAAAATATAATGGAAGATATAGAAAAGACCTAAGAGATACAGGGAACATTGTGAAAAGGTCTATATATATGTAATTAGAGTATTCCAGGAGGAGAGATTGCAGAAGCAATATTTGAAGAAATACTGATAATTTACAAAAACTGTTAAAAAAAAATCAAAGGATGACTCAAGGATTTCTTTGAACCCCAAGCAATTTAAATACAAAACAAAACCACATGTAGATCCATCTAGTGAAACTGCTGAAACCCAAAGATCAAAGAGACAATCTTAGAAGAATCTATAGGGGAAAAAATATACATTGCCTTCAAAGGAGCAAGAGGGAGATTGACAGATGACTTTCCAATAGACGAAGAAGGGACATTGTTTTAATAAAATGCTGGGGAAAAAATTAACTGGCAACTTATAATAGTATACTCAGTGAAAATGTCTTTCAAAAATGAAATTGAAAAAAAGACATTTAAAAGAAAAAAAACAATAGAAATTGTTTACAACAGACTTATAGACTTACAGTCAAATAAACTCTAAAGGGAGCTTTTCAGATAGAGGGAAAATGATCCAAGATGGAAATTTGAAAACAAAGGGCAGGAGAACTAAAGATTATTATTGGAAAGAATAAATTTGGGGATAAGTATAAGTGAAAATTTATTGTTTTATAGAACAATACAATGTCTTTGGGAATTTTAAATATATGTAATATTAAATGTACATAATATTAAAATACATAACAACAGCACAAAAAGTGAGAGTAGGCAAATGCTGTTAAAGTGGTCAAAGATCTTTGCGTTGCCTAGGAAAGTAAAGTACTATTAATAATTTATACTATACTGTAATAGGTTAAGGATGCATGTTACAATGCTAGGATAATCACTTAAAAAGAGTAAGGTTGTATAACTACCAAGCTAGTAGAGTGGAAAAATGGAATTAAAAAAATGTGATTTATCCAAAGTGAGCAAGAAAGGAGGAAAAAAAGGACCAAAAACAGGTGGGGCAAGAAGACAAAAAGAATAGTTAGCTGTAGATTTAAACTCTAATATGTCAGTAATTACATTAAACATGTATGGAGTAAATACTTCTCTTAAAAGCCAACGATAAGAGACATACCTTAATGGTAAGGTGTACATGCAAAAATATGTACATGCAAACAGTAGCAAAAAGAAAGCTGATGTAGCTATAATATCTGGAAAAGCTGATTTTTTAATGACTCTTTTTAAATTTTTAATAGACTTTTTTAAAAAGCAGTTTTAGGTTTATAGCAAAATTGAGCTGAAAGTACAAAGATTTTCCATATACTTCTTCCCTCTACACATGTACAACTACCTCCACTATCAACATCCCATACCAGAGCGGTACCTTTCTTACAATTGATGAACCTACATTGACACATCATTATTATCCAAAGTCCATCATTTACATTAGCATTCATTCTTGGTGTTATACATTCTATGGATTTGAACAAATGTATAATGGCATGTATCCATCACTATAGTATCATACAGAGTAGTTTCACTGTTCTAAAATCCTCTGTGCTCCACCTCCACCTCTGTGCTTCATCCTTCCCTCCCACAACCCCTGACAACCACTGGTCTTTTTACTCTTTATAGTTTTGTCTTTTGCAGAATGTCCTGTAGTTGGAATCATACAGTATGTAGCCTTTTTAGACTGACTTTTTTCACTTAGTAATACACATTTAAGATTCCTTCATGTGTTTTCATGGCTTGCTAGCTCATTTCTTTTTAATGCTGGATGATATTCCATTATCTGAATATATCACAGTTTATCCATTCACCTACTAAAGTACATCTTGGTTTCTTCCCCGTTTTTGCCATTATTAACAAACCTGCTATAACTATTCATGCACAAGTTTGTGTGTGGACATACGTTTTCAGCTCCTTTGGGTAAATATCAAGGAGCACAACTCCTGGATCATATAGTAAGTTTAGTTTTGTAAGAAAGGGCCAAACTGTCTTCTAAAGTGGCTGTACCATTTTGTATTCCCATGAGCAATGGTTGAGAGTTTCTGTTGCTCCACATCCTCACCAGCCTTTAGTGTTGTTTAGTGTTTTGGATTTTAACCATTCTAATAGGCGTGTAGTGGTACCTCACTGTTGTTTTAACTTGCAGTGCTCTAATGGCATATAATGTTGAGCATATCTTCATAGCTTATTTGCCACCTTTATATCTTCTTTGGTGAGGTGTCTGTTCAGGTCTTTTGCCCGTTTTAATTGGGTTATTTTCTTATTGTTGAGTATTAAAAGTTCTTTTTATATTTTGGATATCAGTCCTTTATTAGCTATATCTTTATATCTTTTGAAAATATTTTCTTCCAGTCTGTGGCAATGTCGATTTTAAGGCAAGAAAGATGACTAGAAATAAAGAGGGACATTTCATAATCATGGATGGACAACCCACCAGAATGATTTAATGATTCTGGGACTCAGAAGTTTTCTGGGACTTGGGACTTTCTGCTTTAAAATGAGGAGAGTCCTGGGCAAACTGGGACACATTAGTCACCTTATATGGTGGCAATAGACCAGGGATCCTGTGTGTCAAAAATGAGTCCTAGGCTTCCAGCAGTCTCTGATTTGCTGCATTTCCCCCCCTTACTCTCACATACTCCTCTCTACTCACCCTGCAGGATAACCCAGTTCATGGCTCTGGTGCCTTCCTGTCTTGTGTTGTGACCGCATGGGCTTGTATATCTGCTGTCCTGGTAGTTGGTCTCAGTCTCTCTCTCGGCTATGGCCTCTAATCCTTTTAGGCCTCTGCTAGAGGATTTTGTGTTAAAAAGAAGGTAAACGAAAAAAATCTATCCATCTATCTATCTAACTATCCATTCATCTACCTATTTCCAGAAAAAGAAAACATGTAATAAGGTTGGCCTCTGGGAAAACAAACAAGGTGGCCAAAGCACAAGTGTGGGAGGGTAGGATGAGACTTTTTCTTTCTTTAACAGCTTTATTGGGATATATAATAGACACATACAATTCAACTATTTAAAGTGTACAGTTCAAAGGTTTTTAATATTAATATATTGAAACAGTTTCTGAACAAGGAGGGAGATTTTTAAATGTACAGTTGACCCTTGAACAACACGAATTTGAACTGGGGGGTCCACTTATCGGCAAACTTTTTTCAACCAGCTGCAGACTTGAAATGAAAATACAGCATTTGGGGCCAGGCATGGTGGCTCACGCAAATAATCGTAGCACTGTGGGAGGCCGAGGAGAGAGGATCATTCGAGGTCAGGAGTTTGAGACCAGCCTGAGCAAGAGCGAGAACACGTCTCTACTAAAAAATAGAAAGAAATTAACCGGACAACTAAAAATATATATAGAAAAAATTAGCCAGGTGTGGTGGCGCATGCCTGTAGTCCCAGCTACTCGGGAGGCTGAGGCAGCAGGATCGCTTGAGCCCAAGAGTTTGAGGTTGCTGTGAGCCAGGCTGATGCCACGGCACTCTAGCCTGGGCAACAGAGTGAGACTCTGTCTCAAAAAAAAAAAAGAAAAGAAAAGAAAAAGAAAATACAGCATTTGGGAAATGAGAAACTTAAGCATAAGGAGGGCCGACTTTTCTTATAGGCGGTTCTGTAGGGCCGACTGAAGGACTTGAGTATGTGTGGATTTTCATATAGACGGGGGTTTCACATATACTGTGGGAAGACCGTATATCCTTTTACCTCTTTGGAATTAGAAACCAAGACAGCATATCAACTACTACTATGTAAATAAATAAATAAATAGCGACCCAAGTTTCTATTGCCCTTATGGCCTATCATGCAATTGGGCAGTAGCTTGTAAACTGACTCGGTGCTTTCTACTTGTTTCATACACTCATTCAATTCTTCAACACATATTTCAAATGCCTAGGCTGTGGCTGACCTGCTAGGCACTGAGGTTTCATACTCAGGCAGAAAATATCCTTGTCCTTGGGGCAATACGGTGTTCATCTTCCATGTTCGTAGTGAAATTGGTAGTTCCTTGGAGGCACACCTCGTCTGTATTTCCTTTTGCATTCTGCACCCGTCAGGTAATGGGGACACACATTTGATATTTATGGAATAGTTATGATAAAAATAAGATGAGCATACCCTCAAACACAAGGATCCCTCAAGTTTTACACTGATTAGGCAACATTTGTTGCCAAGAACAGGGGAAGGAGAGGAGCTCCACTAAAGATCAGGGCCTGAGATCCAAGTCATCCCCCTTTCTCCTCTCCAGGCTCTTTGCGCTGATTTCAGCACAGTGCTCTGGCAGCATCTTCAGGGACTTGTCACCAAGCATGGCATTCCAGGACAGAATCGCATACAAAAGAGTGATTACATGTTTAGTCTCATAACTCCTTCCGACTCGGCACAAGTCAAAACATTTTTTAATGTTTCTGATGTTTTTAATCTTTATCTTCTTCCTAATTCATTCTAATTTTCTACAAGGAGTGTACATTATCTGTGTATTTTTACGTTAAAAATAAAACACAGTCCTCATGGTACCTCCTACAAGAAGCCTTCCTTGACTACTGCCCCACATCCCCGTGGTAGCTTTATTCTCTTCTCCTGGTTTCCATAATACCCATGCTCACCTCTAGCAGAGCACTTACCTTAATGTATTTCAGTCACCCGTTTAATTACCTGTCTCCTCCTTAGACTGTGCTACGGTGCAGGTGCAATACCTTTTATAACTGGGTCTCTAGGGCCTCGCATGGGGTCCAGGGTACAGCAGAAGCTTTGATCATCCCATTTCCCCTAAGTTTTCTGCCTTTGAAACCCAACTCAGTCAATAGTTAAGCGCGCAACACCTATTCTCAGAGAAACCAAAGAAGGCTTCTTCCCTTCAACTAACTGACATGCCTTACTAAGCCCTGAGTACCCAACACTGCACAATGAATATGAGGAAATGAGGACTCCAGAGGGACTTGATTGGCATACCCATCTCAGGAATGCTGTAGGTCAAGGCAAGTCTTTAGGCGTATTATTTAGGTGAGAGCTACATTCCTCTGGAATGAAGGGTAAAGGGTGTTGGCAGGGATCATGACTGGAACTAGCTCTTGAGACTGGGAGGTGGGAAGGCAGTGAAGGTAGGAATCTCTGCTTTGGAAGACAGATGGACAGAGAAGGGACAGCATCCCACAAGCACCAAACTTACACAAACTCAACTAGATATACTTGGCAGAAAGGAAGGGAAAAGGAGGGGTAGAAGAGAAAGTGGGAGGGATAGAGAAGGGAGATCTAAGAGAACTGTTTAAATAATACAGGTTTTTATACTTTCACTAATGTACAGGTGGTTCTAGCCAATGCTGCACTCAGGGTGGCTCCTGATGAGCTTGAGAAGGGAGAAGTGACATCTACTTTACCTTTAGTAGGGGAGGGGGATTCAGCCTGACTGTACTTAATAAGCAGGAAACCCCACTCCCAGAGGCACAGCCTGGGTGCTAGTATTGCAAAAGCTCCCCAAGGTGATTCCAATGGGCAGCCCGAGTTAAGAATCTCTGCAGTTGGTCTTGTTTCCTAATTCACTGTTTGTAGTATGACTTCATACTCTGCTGAGTGTGATTCTAGTATTTAAAGATACATATTGGTCACTCAAAATGACCCCCAAATTTAAGCATGTAACTTCCTCTGGTGTTCATCTGAGGAAAAAGCAATCTGTTGCAACATTGACCGTGTTTGACTTATTAAGAGCTTATATGTCTTTATACTGTTCTTTGTGGTATTTAAGGGACTTTTTAAAGGTGATTTTTAAAAATCCATACATTACCCCCTCCTATCCCTGTATAGCTACCACTTTTATTAGTTTCTTGTGAATTCTTCCAGAGCTTCTTTATGCAAATTCAGTTAGTGAAAATATTTATTTTTTCCATTTTTTTGCAAAAATGTTAATATATCATGTTCTATTCTTCACCTTTTTTAAAAAAATTTAAGGCCAGGTGCAGTGGCTCACGCCTGTAATCCTAGCACTCTGGGAGGCCGAGGCGGGTGGATCTCTCAAGGTCAGGAGTTTGAGACCAGCCTGAGCAAGAGCGAGACCCCGTCTCTACTAAAAAAAAAATAGAAATTATCTGGCCAACTAAAAATATATATAGAAAAAATTAGCCAGGCATGGTGGCACATGACTGTAGTCCCAGCTACTCGGGAGGCTGAGGCAGGAGGATTGCTTGAGCCCAGGAGTTTGAGGTTGCTGTGAGCTAGGCTGACGCCACGGCACTCTAGCCGGGCAACAGAGCAAGACTCTGTCTCAAAAAAATAAAAAAAAATAAAAAATTTAAGAATATTTAGGCATCCTAGCACCCAGATTGTAAACACTAAATACTAATTTTCACTTAAATGAATCAGAAATTCTTGGAGAAATTATTCTTTCCAGATTTGGACAGAAAATGTACAAGATAATCCTGGAATAACTTGCCTTATGAGGAAGGAAAAAAGCTCTCAAGTACCAGTAGGGTCACATGTGCAGGATCCAGGTTCCAAACTGCAGAGGTTTACTGTGGGCAATGATAGAACAACGTGAGCATTGACAGATTGAACACCATCAAATATGTTTAAATCCATAATTTCATGATATCCCAAAAATACATTGTATTTGGAGGTGTCTAGAGAACCTCACTATTTTTAAAACTAGAAAATAAGAGGGGAGTGAATTGAACACTTGCATACAAATTACACCATTTAGTAATCAAATATGATGAGGGGAGTTTCTCTTTATGGAACTATTCTAGCTGATGAAGGAGTGATAAAATATCACTGCTCTACACCTCTCATGAATTAACAGGTGAAGGGCCTAGAGCTGAGGCAGTGGCATCCCGATAGAAAGACGACCTGATGTGCCATACCTCTTGAAGTATGCAACATGACTTATGAAGTCATCTTGCTGCCCCCAGAAAAAGGAAAAAAAGAGAACCCACATTGGATCACATCTGTAGATATAACTACCAGCTCACAGGAAAGATAGGAGACAGGGCAATATTTTAAATGACTCTACAAGGCTGTATAAACAAAATCCAGACTATGGGAAACTTAACTAATTACAAAGGGGAAAAAGAAATGGAAGGGGATCCTATGGATTAAAAGAGATTTAAGAGATAAAAACCAGTTACAATGCACCTGTGAAAAAAAGAGTTGACACAGCAGGCCTGAGACTGCTGTCCTTGCAGAGGGCCACTTACTTGCAAGGTTGGCCCTTGGCTGGCGTCTGGACACTTGGATTTCAGGAAGGTTCTCACCATCCCCCAAATGGTAAGAGTGGCTCACTGTGCCTAAACTGTTGTACAGCATGGTTTATGGTGAATACCTGCTTTTGTCTTGAGAATCTGAAATTTAGGGACATGCTAGGCAGAGGGTGCCTATATGACCGGCTTCCAGTAAACACCCTGGGTACTGAGTCCCTAATGAGCTTCCTGGATGGACAATACTTCTTCATGCTGTTTTTATAATTTGACACTTGGAGGAATTAACTGTGTCCTGTGTCACTTCACTGGGAAAGGACTCTTGGAAACTTGCATCTGGTTTCCTCTAGACTTCACCCCACATGCCTTCTCCCTTCGCTGATTTTGCTTTGTATTCTTTCTTTGTAGTAAATCACAGACATGAGTATGACTGTATCTTGAGTCCTGTGAGTACTCCTAATGAATCACTGGACCTGAGAATGGTCTTGGGGACTCTGGACATAGCACCTTATTTGGAATTTGACTCAAACAAACAAACAAGGCCAGGCACGGTGGCTCACGCCTGTAATCCTAGCACTCTGGGAGGCCGAGGCGGGCGGATTATTTGAGCTCGGGAGTTTGAGACCAGCCTGAGCAAGAGCAAGACCCCGTCTCTAAAACAAACAAACAAACAAAAAAAAAAAAACCCCAAATAAACAAAAAAAATGGAGGAGAGGCAAGGTGCAGTGGCTTACACCTATAATCCTAGCATTCTGGGAGGCTGAGGCAGGAGGATAGCTTGAACTCAGGAGTTTCAGACCAACCTAAGCAAGAGCAAGACCCGACTCTACTAAAAATAGAAAAATCAGCCAGGTGTGGTGGTGCATGCCTGTAGTCCCAGCTACTCGGGAGGCTGAGGCAGGAGGATTGCTTGAGCCTAGGAATTTGAGGTTGCAGTGAGCTATGATGATGCCACTGCACTCTAGCCAGGGTGACAGAGCAAGACTCTGTCTGAAAAATAAATAAATACGTATTTTTTTTAAATGGGAGGAGGAAAGGGAGAGAATCGTGGAAATTTGAATTCAATATTAATGATACCAATGAATTATAATTAATTTATAGGTCTGATAATATTATTGTGATATGTTCCAATAGATAAATGTACTGAAATATTTGTGGATAGAATAATATTATGTCTGAAATTTGCTTCAAAATAATCTGGAGGGAAAGGTTGGAAGTGAGGGAGGGTATAGATGGAAAAAGACTGGCCAGGAGTTAATGGCTGTTGAAGCTGGGAGGTGTGGCTATGGGGCTTCATTGTACTCTTTTATGTTCCTCTGTATATGTTTGAAATTTTCCAAACTGAAAAATTTTAAAAAGACAATGTATCTTGGAGATGTTTTAATTTCAGCTCATAAAAAGCTTCAATTTTTTCACTGCCATAGAGTATTCCATTGTACGGGTGGTTTCAGTGCTATGTGGATTTGCCTTAGTACTGTGGTTAGAACCTTACCCTCATGTCACATCCAACTCCAGTTGGAACCGCTTCTCAGCTGAGCTCCTGGAGGCTTGTCTGAAATTGCCAAAATAAATATTAACCTAAAAGGGCTGTAATGTTGGCCACTCCTGACCAGGTGGAAAGTGTGGTGATTCCTACAGGACATCCTACTGAAGCAAAATGAGCTGGGACAAACTGTGGATTTAGAAGGAGACTGTTACTGCCACAGGAGACCCCAGGGCTTAGAGCTGTGTCCAGAAGCATCGCTCTGGAGTGGACTGAATGGGAGTCAGTCCACTGTCCTTCCAGGGTCTCCAGGCCTTTGAGAAACTGGAGTGGTGAATTTCCTAGCCAGGGGACAACAGGCCCGTCTCTCCATGGTGTTCTCATTCTGTGACTGGTGGTACTTAAGCTGTCTTAGGATAATTGCCCCTAAGGTTTAGGGGAATATTTCAAGCCACAAGAATCCAACTCTAACCATTTTAAGACAAATTTGTTAAAGATACATTTTTGTTGTAAGAATATAGGATAGTTCCCAGAATTAAAGGAAAAGCTCAACAACCAAGTCTCTGAAAATATAGAACCCAGGGCAGCTTTGAAATCTAGGAAGCAGGACCCAGCGAACATGCTCTTCAATGATATATCATCAGGAGTGAATCACCTGAATTATTTTCTTTCCTGGAGTCACACTATCAAAGTTCACATTCCCTGGAGAAAGGTACAGTTTACCTAGCTTAAATTATGGGTCTATTCCCAGTTAGGGAAGGGCAGGGCCCCGTGGTCAACAGTCTTCTTGTGACTACACATAGTGGGTGGAAAATCCAGGTTCCTTTATCAGCTACATAGGGATAAGGATGTTGAGCAGACAAAAACAACAGATGTTCACTACTGAGGACAGGAAGAACTCTGGGGCGGGGCCTCAGCCTGGCCAGCCGTGGAGCTGGGGGAAGACTGGTTGAGCCTGAAAGGGTAACCCAGGCCCTTGATTTTCTCTTAGGTGGTGTAGCCTGAGAAACAAAGGTCACACTAGAGAGATGGAGGATGTTTGACTGTCCTGCCTCTTCCTGTTCAACAGAGGTTTTAAAACTCTGCAGACATTAAAAAATATATTTTAAACTAATAAAAGAAAAGAAACTCCATGAAAGGTTTCCAGACAGGAGGATGTGCAGTGACTCACAATAGCTCATGGCAAGAGCTCTGCTACCTGCTCCTGCCAAAGAAGGTTCCATCCATCAGCCCAGTTACAGAGGGTCGTGAGGGTTGTGTTTTTGTTGTTGTTGTTTGTCCTTCCCAATCCACCTGCACCGCCAACTCACCTAAATCCCACTATTTGACATGCTCATGTTGCCTCTTGAGAGTTGTTGTGCGGTGATGCCGGACTGTGAAAATATAGAATAGTAACACTCCTGGTCATAAAACCAGAGCATATTGGAGAAACTCAGGAGGGTAGACTTAGGTGAAGGAAGTTACCAAACACTGGAGTAATTTATTCAGAAAGCTACAGAATTTTGTTCTTGGATATCTTTAAATATACAATAAAATAAATTTCTAGCTAAATACCAATGTCAAGATGGCTTTTCTGGGTACCTCCAGTCCTAAGGCTTTTTATTCTCTTAAGAGCCAAGATGTAAAAATACAAAATATAATGTGCCTTCCAATTATCATTTTGATGCCACTTTGGGCACATTGCATAATTCCTGGCTTTTACTTTCTGAGGCTTGGTTGCTGAGATTTGGATAATGGGTGGCTGTTATTATTACTCAGCAGTCTTCAGAAAGATTGAAGACCTTTGGCACAGTCGTTATGAGAAGTCCAGGAAACAGCATTTCTAAATTCCAACCTGTCTTTATTCGCAATCCTACTGAGTCACTGTGGCAAGCTCCTGGCTTCTTTAGTGCCGTTTCTTTCTCCTTTTCCTTCCTACCTCTTCTGTTCCTCCTATCATTTCTACATTTATTTTGATAAGACCACAGCACTAATGGCATCAAGGACATTAGTTTAATTCTTAGCTTTGAATGTTCACAGTAGGAAAAATACTTACTCACCTGCCCCTTATTCTGTGATTACAGAATAATTCTCATTTAGTGAAGTCAAAAAGTAATGCAGTTTGCGAAAAGAGTTTGAATCAGTGCTGATCCAGAGCCAGAAAAATCATTCAAAGTGTACATGCTACTGATTTTGAGTTGGTAGTGCCATTTTCATGGGTATAACAGAAACAACCCGGGTCTGGGAGTCAGAAAAGGAAGACGGGAGGTTGGGGAGATAATCTTGACAGTCCCTTTTGACTCGAAGGTCATGTGGCTCAACATTTCCATCTATTTGCATCTCTACCCGCTGCGGTTCCTTCTTGGCAGCATGTTCACTGGTTAATACTGTCAATTCTCCTAAAGCAAAAATGGGTCAGGGCTGCACCCAGACAGGGTATGGTCCACACTTTGCTCTACAAAGATCAGGGACCGGATGCCATGGGGGTTCCAGGCTCTCTAGTTACCTGCTGTGTCCTCAGCCCCTGGGCACTACCTGGCACATAGTTGGCACTCAGTAAATATTTGCCAATGTAAATGACAAATGAATACATGAAAGAGCAGATCAAAGGCTATTTGCCTGGACTTGTTCTGGAATTAAGAATATGGGGCCTCCACTCTCCTGGTGCTGAGTTTAGAGTCTCCAGGAAGAGGAGGAGTTCAGTAAAGGCCAGTACTATCCATGCTTTGATGCCTTTCCCTACCCACCACGTTCTGAGTGCATGATCAGCAAGGGGCCCAGCTGATGAGGATGGTGGTCAGCTCGCTAAATTTGCCCCCCAGGTCTGTCTATAGGAACATGAGCTTCCTCTCTTGCTGCTGTCCTTTGAGGTAAGATGTCACCATGATGTCCTTTCCCAGCAGTCTGCCGCTTGCTGAAATCCTCCTTTCACTTTGAAAGCAGCTTCCTGGCAGCTCCTCAATTGCAAAAACAGGAAATGTGTGCTTATAATAAACTCTTCCTCATTGGTTTGGTAATTGTGTCCTCAGTAGAGTGACAGTCACCTGACCCTTGAGACAGGCCAATAGTGACTCAGGTTTGTTTTCCTGATGCGCCTACGGCTAATGTGGCAGTAGCCTGGCTGCTCGTGGGTGGGGCTCAGAGGATCCGGTGCCTTATTTACCAGTTTATTCTGGGAGAACTGGCAGAAGCTGGACCAGGGAGATCGGAGAAGGGCTGTGAGGTGGAGTGTCCTCCACCTTCTCCCCTGGGCCACCTCCCTGATGGCCACCTCCCTCTTTGCTAAATTGTGGGTGGGGGCGGGGGGAACTGCCTTTAATAGGAAAACCTTAATCTTAGTAGGAAAAGAAGGCAGAAGGAAGGGCAGTGTCTATGCACAGCTCTGGCCTCCCACATTCCTCAGAATTGTTTCTTAAGTCAAAAGGCCAAACACATCATGAACTCGAATGGGCTGTGTAGCTCTAAGCAGCTCACAGGAGGATAGACATAAATCCCAATTAAGGGTTCTCTGAGGATGGAAGAGAGAGAATCTTCTCTCTGAAAGGAAACTTTTGAAGCACAGCAACACAAAAAGTCACAAATGGAGGAGCATCTGGTAATACTATAAGTGCCTACTTAAAACTCCAGACCGGCCCTGGACACGTCGTACCACTCTGTGCAGGCATTTGGGCATTTGAGTGTGCTTGTGCTGGTATCAGAGACTTTTTGTTTTGCTTCTCTATGGTGGTTAAAGGGGGACTCTGTAATTGGTCCTCTGCATAACCAAGGCATGTAAACAACCAAAACCCCAAGAGGGAAAAGTCCTTTGGAAGTAAAACCCACTTCCTGTGACTGGATCTTAGTTCAGATTCAGTTTCTCAAAGTTGTAAGGGCCTCACAGAACCCGGTAGCTCTACTTATTTCTTTTTAAAATCCGTAGGCCCTTTGTGAGCGCGCACTAGGCAGGACTTTTGGACATGAGGCTTTAAGTTTTGTAATGAAGCCAACGAAGCCTTTAGTGAACAAAAGCTGGGCATGAGCTCAGTGGGTGCCAGGAATTTGGCTACAGAAGCACATCACTGAATTGTGGGAGATACAGCTGCAAAGGAGTGGGGAGGATCGCCAGGGGCCTCTCCTGTCAGACTAAGCAAAGAGAAGGGAAAGGTTTGGAGCTGGGGAATAACAGGAAAAGCATCTTTAAAGGAAGATTACTTTACCACTAATTCATGTGTTCCATGAAACACAAGTCCTAAGAAATGTCTCTTGAAAAAGATTCCACGGTCAGGCGTGATGGTTTACGCCTGTAATCCTAGCACTCTGGGAGGCTGAGACAGGAGGATTGCTTGAGCTCAGGAGTTTGAGACCAGGCTGAGAAAGAACAAGACCCCATCTCTACTAAAAATAGAAAAATTAGCTGGCCATGGTGGCGCACGCCTATAGTCCCAGCTACTCAGGAGGCTGAGGCAGGAGGATCGCTTGAGCCCAGGAGTTTGAGGTTGCTGTGAGCTATGAGGATGCCACTGCATTCTACCCAGGGCCACAGAGTGAGATTCTGTCTCAAAAAAAAGCTTCCATGGACAAATAAGTTTAGGAAACACAGTCCACTCTAGTTCTAGAATCTTCTGGAGATTCATAAAGCACATTTGTTCACTTGTTTTCAAGTCTCTGAAAGGTCCCAAGAAACTTACTTTACTCTGCTTAACCCCAGGGGAGAGGAAGAAGGAAAATATATTGCTGAGAACCTGATTCTATTTTTCTAGCCAATCTCACAACAAAATAACTTTCTTCAATAATACAGGCAACTTTGAAATGAATTTGCAGGCAGCTTCTTTATCTGCACTGGCATATTGTCCAATTGATTTCATGCCAGGCAAGTATCACTAGCAAGTGACCTCAAAATAAAGTCCAGTTGAGGATAACATTATAAAGCTCAATGTTCAGCATGTCTAACAGAAAGTCTTGTATTTCTAGAGATTCTCCTCTGCAAATATTACTGAGATGCTCACAGGTGTAGTCCTAATGCCTCCTACTTTGCTTGGCCAGTGTGTGGTTTTAGTTAAGTTTCATTTTCTCTCTAATTTGGGGAACAAAAGAGCTAAAAGGACAGTTGCCTCCCATGTTCAGACACACACCCCAGCTCACGTGGCCCTGCCTGAGGCTGCTACTGGTGGCTTTCTGCATGCTGACTGCCTGCCCTTGTTCATGGAAACCTTCCAGATGACTCTGCATTACGCTGTCTCCTCTCTGGCCAGGAGGGAAACTCGTTTCTGAGGGATTGTTCTTAGGAGAGCTGAAGAGGACAGCGCTTGAGTCATGGTGTTCCCCTTTGTACTGCACGTCTCCCCTTCTCAGAGCACACCACCTGCTGGCATGCCAGATGTGGGTGATGGGGGAGAGCTGGGTCCAGGACAGGGTCACCTCCAGAATTAGTCAGGGTTCTCCAGAGAAATAGAACCAATGGTGTGTGTGTGTGTGTGTGTGTGTGTTTGTGTGTGCGCGTGAGAGAGAGAGAGATTTTAAGGAATTGTCTCACATGATTGTTGGGGCTGGCAAGTCTGAAATCTGCAGGGCAGGCTAGAAACCCAGGGAAGAGTTGATGTTGCAGTGCCAAGTTCAAAGGCAGTTTGAGGGCAGAGTTCCCTCTTCCTTGGGGAACCACCGTCTTCTCTTAAGCCCTTCAACTGATTAGATGAGGCTAACCGACATAAGGGAGGGAAATCTGATTCATTTAATGTCTACTGCCTGAAATGTTAATCTCATCTAAATTACACTCACCTTCACAGTGACACCTAGACTGATGTGTGACACAAAAACTGTGCATGTGGCTTAGCCAAGTTGGCTCAGAAAATTAACCGTGGCACCTGCCCAGGTGTGCTATGACTCTGCCAGGCTCTTGGGTCACTTGGAGTGACCTTCCTCTCAGGCTCCTTGTCCCTCTCTGCAATCTGGCTTCCGTGAAGGTCAGGCCCTAACTAGACACATAAACTCAGGTACTGCCAAGGAGGTGTGTAAAGTGGATGGAGCCCTTCTCTTGAACCCATCACACTAAGTTTAGTTTGCATAAAATTTTGTAGTTTTGTCTCTAATGTTTTTTTTCCAAAGAATTTCTTCAATCTTCAAACACCAAAAGCTTTAAGTTTATTAATAATGATTAAAAACTCAATCGAATGCCAACTCAGAGAGCAAGTTGCTGGCTGCCAGTTAACAGCAGAAAGATAACCGTGCCATCCACAGCTCCATGTGTGAAAAGACTCATGGAAGGAGATGTGGGGATGTCAGTGTATACTGGGAAAAGGCAGGTGGGACAAAAGGCCAGAGTCACCTGTGTCAAGCTCTCTGGGTCCAGATGGGGGCAGAGAATATTTTCAACCATAGTGATTTTGTTAGACCTATTAGACTCTCAACTTCAGATTCATGAAGACTATTTTTTTTGGTATCTCATAATTTGATCTACTAATAGTCTCCAAATATCATTTCTTTCTGCTCTTGCCGTTCTGAAATCCCACCGTTTCCCTTTTATTATTATTATTATTATTATTCTTTCCTCTTCAGAGATGCCAGTGCTAGAACCCCTTTGGAAGCCAGGCCCCTGTCACTAAATAGCACCTGGTGACCAGTCACCAAACTGATTTTGATACTACTTGTTCATTTTGCACAAGAAACTAGCTCAGGCATCTTAGTCCATTGTGAAATGTTAACTTATCTAACTCTGTCTATTAACACTGTAGATAGAGGGAATTGAAGGGGTGGGCTACTCAAATCTTACATCATCTGACCAAAAATACCTTCATTTTAAACTGCAGAAGGCCATGGTGATATAAGTACCAGGGAGGTGGAGGGGACATGGATGTACACGTTGGGAACTGGACAACACTTGTCACCTATGTGGCTGCACCTTTCCATCTCTGTGGATGGGATCTGGCTGGCTTTGAATGAAAAACCAGTTGTACCCAAAGCCAGCAAATATTTCTGAGCATCTATCCTAGAAAAGACACCATATGGATGAATATACCTTATAACACATACTACCATATATTAGATTCAATGAACATTTCTTGGATGCCATTATGTTTTAAAAAATTGTTATAATATGGATCTGTCTTGGAGCTAAACTGAGGGTTTATCTGCTTTAGAATGCAATGGACCACACCTTCACTGGGCCCCACGACGTGGAGTCCAAAAGTATCATCATAATGAAAATGTGTTCTAATTCAAGTAGTAACTGATTGGACAGTGCATATTCTTATGAATATGACCAGTCTGGAAACATTTGTACCAATTAAGAAACATAATACATTGTTAATATCCAAATTCACTTCTCTGGCATTTTAGTGGACCTACGTAATGTGTTTGGTATTGTGCTAAATACAACATCTAAGCGGGAGACTTTAAGAAAAGGGCGGAGGTCAGTTTGCAACTCCCTTGTCTTAGAATTTCTCATGGTAATTTGGAAATTTTAATTTTCAGCACCTTTCTGATTGTCATGGTCTCTTAAACTAAATAGCAAATCCCAGGAGTAACATAACTCTGTGATTGTAACATACCTTCTGTGTGCTGAGAGAGGGTACTAGTATCTGATCTCCATGAGACGGTGAAGTGGGACCTCTGTGACACTCAGCACTGAGGCTGGCGTACAAAGTTTAAACCTGTTTTCTTAGGTTAGTAGTCCTCTAACTTTGCAGTGTACTAGAAAACTGATGCTCGGACTGTACCCCAGACCAATCAAATCATACTCTCTGGAGGTGAGAAGCAGGCATTGGTAGTTTTAAAAGTTCCCCAGTGATTCCAGTGTGAAGCCAAGTTTGAGTGTCTGTTGTTTCTCAAGCTTTCATATTCATACGAATCACCCCTGAAGATCTTGTAAAAATGCAGTTTCTAATTAAGTAGGGGTGAGGCCCAAGTATCTGCGTTCCTAAAAGCTGCCAGGTGGTGCTGATACTATTGGTCCACGGATCACACCGGATCAGCAGGTTCCCGGAAAATCTGGGTAGGATTCCAAGATCTCCAGTGGGAAAAAGCAAGATGAAATGTGTGGCCAGATGCAGCGGATGCTGTGGATTGGCTGCCTCCGCCTCTGTTCCAGCCTCTTCTAGTCTGCTCTCCTGCATTACAGAGGCAAGAAACCTAAGAACATTTCCCCTTGCATCTAAGGGCTCTGAATCTGACTCCCATTCTACCAAACCTAAGGGCTCAGGTGACATTTGAATTCAGAACTTAGTTGAGTGGGGAAGGTGGCAGGATAAGAGGTATCATCTTCTGCTGTGGATTGTAGCGAAAGTGCTAGCCCTGGGGACAGAGAGGGGGCTGTGTGGCAGCTTCCCGGTGTAGCAGAGCCCCTGGCTGCCCATTTCTGTAGTACGGATTTGGGAGTTGTTTCTGAATGCTCAGTCTGGACTCTACGTCTTTAAGCCTTCCAACCATACTGTAAGCTTTAAAATACGCTGAATTAAATACTTTCGGCATAAGCCAGTTAGGGTGGGTTCTGTTTTCTGAAACTAAACCTTGACCAATACACCAGATGTCACAAAAAGAGATAGCAAACCGGTAGCATTGAATGGGCCAAAGGTAACATCTGGAATATAGGCAAAGGTGAGGTCAAAATACAAGGAGCTTACCAAGAGACAAGTAGAGGCAGAGAATTCTCCTGGACATGCATGATGGCTTCTCGGATGCTGTCTTTTAAGAGTGTGGAACTCTCCTTTATGTGAAAGTCCTCACCTTTTCTTTTTTTTTTTTGCTTAGTTTTATTTTTGAGTTGACAAAGTCAAAGACCTATGGGCTGGCATCTAACCCCTGAGAACTAGTGGAGTTATTAAACGTTTCTCTGTGATCCTAAAGGAACATTTTTCTGGAAGGGTGGGGAGACCCAGGGCTGATCCTGCAGAAGGAGGAGTTGAGAAATGAAGAAGGTAAGCTCCCTAGGCAAAATTATTTTCCTAGAATCCTATATATTAATACATGGGGGTCTCCTAAGTTTGGAGCCAAGACTTTTCTTGTAGCCAAGCTTTTTCTTAGTATGTTGCATCTCGACCTGAGGAACCGCAGAGTTGTTGCAAGGCTTCTAGAAATCCACAGGATCCCAAGCTTTTGGCTATAGGCTGAATAAATAATATATCACACACATACGTGCGACAACCTGCCTAATGAATGTAGAAATGGCATGATTCATAAAATGCAAATATATTTTAAATCTCTGGAGAATTTATAGATTTCTCATGATAGGTTTTGTTAGTCAGCCAGTACTAGAAAAACAACTACTAACAAGTAGAAATCAGCAAGATTTTCTTTTTTTTGTAAGTAAAAAAAGAGTCCTTGTACACAAAAGTATGGGGTATCATTGACAAGTCCTTCTTGAAGTCAGGTTTGCATGTTCCGGCCTTGTTTTGGCTGTGATACAAGGTACAGTAGGAAGACTTTGTTTACAGCTGGGCATGCAGAGGAACTAGACCAAGAGGTCTAAAAATGGTGCAACCCTGTGGCCCACATATCTTCCCACCACCACATGGAGATTCTTTTTTTTTTTAATATATATTTTTTGAGACAGAGTCTCTCTCTGTTGCCCAGGCTAGAGTGCCGTGGCATCAGCCTAGCTCACAGCAACCTCAGCCTTCTGGCCTTAAGGGATCCTCCTGCCTCGGGCTCCTGAATAGGTGGGGCTAGTAGACGTACACCACCACACCCAGCTAATTTTTTCCATTTTTTTTTTCAGTTGTCCGGCTAATTTCTTTCTATTTTTAGTCTCACTCTTGCTCAGGCTGGTCTCAAACTCCTGACCTCAAGGGATCCTCCCACCTCAGCCTCCCACAGTGCCAGGATTACCGGTGTAACCCACCCCACCTGGCCTGAGATTTTTGGATGCCTGTCCAGTTTAGAGGCTCTGGGTTTTGTTTGTATTAAGAAGGCTCCCTTCAGTTTCTGACTCAGTGTTAAGGTAGGAAAAAATCCTCACTCGAAAGCTGTCCATGGTAGCAGCATAAAGGGAAAAGCCAAAATTCCTGGACTAGGATACAGTAATCAACTTATTTAACAAACAGTTACTGGACATCATCTATTTATCAGGTAGAATACTAGGTTCTGGAGATATTTGACACTATCCTTGCCCTCAAGAAACTGACAGCTAAGTAAGGAAGGAGACATACAAATATATTGGTGACCAAATACAATGGTAGAAATATCAATTAGGACCACGTTGAAAGTGACCGTGGCCTATAAATGAAGAGAAAAATTCAAGCATTTTCCTACCATTTCTTATATAAACTTTAGGTTGGGCTAACTAAACAGTTGACAAAGGAAGGCTTATCTTTATAGATATCCAAATCTGTTCCCTCAAGGCCTAAGTATTACACCTGAAATGACTGTACCCCATGGAGGTTGGAGGAGAGAACCACGTTGTCCAACAGTGCCTTGTGATTAGCCCAGACCAACTGAGGTTCCACCAAGGATGGCTGAGTGGCAGCTCACCTTCCTTCCCCACCTGCTGCCCTTCTCAGGCACCCCCATTCTCAGGTGCTGTCCCTAGCAGAGCTATGAGTCATCATCACGGGATGCCTGTGTCGTCTGTTCTGTTCCCACCCTGGTCGCCGCCAGGTCAAACACACTGGCCACAGAGGCAGGTAGCCATGGAGCCCTGAGCCGTGTTTACCTTGGAAACTTGGCAGAGTCGCGGCAGCACGTCCATTATTGACTTACAGGCTGTGTGTGGACGCAACGCTGGGCTCCAGGCTGAGGCCCCGCTTCCTACTCTGCCTCACTGTCCCCATGTCCCCATGTTCCTAGCATTGCTGGGAGGAATCATCCAGGAGACAGCCTTCTAGACACAGGTGATCCACTTTGGCTCAGTCACCCCAGCTTATTTCAAGCATTTATTTGGTGGTGGCTCTTAACTGTGCTTTCTTAATCCAATGCTCTTCATAGCAGAAAGCAGAGCGAACTCCCTGGCCTTGGAGAGGTGGAGTGTTGAAGACGAACAGTGTGTAGGGTTGACTGTTTTTATTAGTGTCCCTGACCAATTCATCTTCTCTTTCCCACCCCCAAGTTTCCTTATGGAAGCAACGCCTATGCCCAGTCCAAAGGTGAAATGGGGTGCCCAGAAGAGCAGGTGGCGTGACCATTTGGGGAACCTGCTGAAGATCTCTCTCTCTCTCCCTCAGAGCTCTTGCCTTTGCCACCAGAATTCCCACAATGCCCTGCACCTGGGGCTGCCGGCCCCACAGTCTCTACTCCTCTCTAGAGCCTGACCACCCCCATGGCCTGGCATGTCAGGATGTGCCCATGCTGCTGCTGGGGGAGGCGGCTGGTCCTGTATTCACACTGCCATTCTTGTTAAGAACTACATAGTTGCATTCTGAAATTCTGCAAGAAACTTCCAACAGTTTTCTGATGTTCCAGCATCAGACTGGACAGAAGGGAAAAAGCCAGTAGGATGGCCCAGTGAGTGTGCATTCCAGGGCATTTCAGGGTAAAGCGCATTGAAAAGTGAGCATGGTTTTCCCCTTTCTCTCATTTTTCAACCACATCTTCTCACTCTCTCAGCTGTCCCCATTCTGCATGCTTTCAGGGTAAAGTCGTGTGAACGGTAGCATCCAAAGGATTTAGTGTCTGTCTCTGGGGGCATCATCGCTGGCTCTTGGTAAGGTTTTGGTCTGAGTGACTGAGCTGCTTCTTAGCTATAAAGTGGGGTGTGGAAAACTGGAGTGAGATTATGTTTGGGGAGCTGTTCTCGGTGGCAGCCCTCTTTCCTTGTATGCACTAAAGGGGTTCAGGACATGCTGCCCCAAAATATGGCAACTTGGCATTTGAGAAAACAGCAGAAACAGGAAGGCCACTCTCACTTCTCTTGGCCCCTTCTCTCCTGATGCAGACCATGAGACCATGCTGACCTTCCCCTGAAGCAGGTCATAGGACCCTCCTCATGTGAGAGGTGCCCACCCTACACCTAGAGGAAAGGAATGTCAGACAGGAACTCCAAGAAGACTCTGAATACACAGGCCTTGCTAAGTTCCCCCCAGTTTGTTACCATTGGATCGTACCCTTTTATCCTCCAGTCATATTCTTCTGCATGACTGTCTGTAAAACTACACAGGTTTCCCCATTTCTTTGGTCTTCATCTCTGAGGGCCCTAGTGTAAAGCTTATGTTAAACAAATTTGCATGCTTTTCCCTTGTCAATCTGCCTTTTGTTATAGGGGGATCCACCATGAACCTTGCAATAGGTGAGGAAAAGCTATGACTTTCTCCCCTACAGCACCTGGACCCTCGGATGATAGCAAGGGGGTTCTTGCCAGTCTGACACTGTAAGTTGGATTCCAACTGTGGGAGCTTCCTGAATGGTTTCTCTGCCCCCACCCCAGCCCCCTCACAGTCCATTCTGCCCACAGCAGGCAGGGTGGCTTTCTTCCAACACAAACTGCATCATGTCCTTTCTTCTCTTAAGATTGCCAATGGCTTCCCTTTACTAAGAGAAAATCCAAACTCCTTACTAAGGCTCACAAGAACTTATGTGGACTGGCTACAACCTACCCCAACAAACTCACCTCCTATCCTTCTTCTCCTTCTCACTGTGCTCTAGCCATGCTGAGCATTTTTTGGTTCCACCAACACTGTACATTTCTTCCTGTCTGAAGGCCTTGGCCCTTGCTATTTCTTCTGTCTGCAGGGCCTTCCCCCTGAACTTTGGATACCTGTCTCCTCTTCATTCAGGGCTCAGCTCAAATGCTACTTCCTCAATAGCCCCCTTCCCTCAAGTTATTCTACATCCCATTACTGGAGTTTTCCAGGCTTTGCCAACCCAGATTTGTTTATGGATAGATACTGTCCCAGGATGCAAAGGGCAGCTTTAGGTCCACCTGACAGATATGGTGCCCTGGTTGGCAGGCCCCATGGCAAGACAGGCTTAGTGACAAGACAGTAGGAGATCACTCTGAAATCCACTCCCATTTCTTGTTCTGATATCCCTTCAGACTGGGAGGAAAGGAGAGGACACCTCTAGGCCGGGTAACTAATTGTCTTAGTTGCCCAAAGATATGGCGTTTTCAGATTTAAAACTGGGAAAGTCCTGGGAAAACTGGGACACATTGGTCACCCTATGACCTGGGATCTCTTGAGGAAGTTTAATAGCTAATTTGAAATCCAACCCAATCAACTTTGTCTTATTATTTTTAGCTTTGCATAGGTCATAGAAGTTGGAAACTGAAGAAGAACGAATGCCTTTTGCCATACCTGTATGACTTTATATAGGAGGATTTGATAGGAAAACACCTTGCAGTAGACACACACACACACACTCTCTCTCTCTCTCTCTCTCTCTCTCACACACACACACACCCTACCAGCAAATGTGCTATACAGACTGAACATTTTTTTTTATTTCAGCTTATTATGGGGGTACAAAAGCTCAGGTTATATATATTGCTCATGTCCCGCCCATCCCCCCGAGTCAGAGCTTCAAGCGTGTCCATTCCCCAGACAGTGCGCCTGGCACTCACCATGTAGTCATACCCCCACTGAACGTTTTAATATGACTCTGGCCCCAAGTCCTTTGTACAGTACCTGTCATATGAGCTTGATAAATATTTGATAAACTGTTGAACTGAGTTTAACTGAATATATTGGATCACTTTCAAAACCTCATGACTAGAAAATCTGAAGAAACTGGGCTGTTGCAGAAGTTCTTCACAGCAGGCAGCACAGGAAGACTTCATAATCTAAATATAGCCGGTTACCTATGCGTCTGGTGAGCAAATTGTTCAGTCAATAGTGAAGCTGGCGTGCCACCTGGTGGTCACTCTTAGCATTGCTCCCTGGTAAACCACAATTAATTCCTGTGTTCCTTGCTCAGGCTGGTCTTGAACCCCTGAGCTCAAACGATCTGCCCGCCTCGGCCTCCCAGAGTGCTAGGATTACAGGCATGAGCCACCGCACCTGGCCTACTAAGAATATTCTAAAATTATTTTTGAATTCTTGTATAGGAGAAATCTCACAGCGGAGTAAAAGGAACTAACGTCTCTTGTGATATCATGTGAATTAGATGTTCTACATAGGTAACTTCTCTTCACAACAACTTTGTGATATGGATGATATTATATACATTTTACAGATAGTAAAATGAATACTCAGAGAGGCATTTGTCTGAGATTAAACAAGAAAATAAAGGGCACAACAGATTCAAACTCAGTTCTCCCTGGCTCCAAAGTGTGATCTCAGGCTGTTATACTGCATTTTGTCCTACATTTAACAGATCACCTTTAAAAAAATGACTGCAGGCCAGGCGAGGTGGCTCACGCCTGTAATCCTAGCACTCTGGGAGGCCAAGGCGGGCGATCATTTGAGCTCAGGAGTTCAAGACCAGCCTGAGCAAGAGTGAGACCCTGTCTCTACTAAAAATAGTAAGAAATTAGTCAAAAGTAACTAAAAATAGAAAAAATTAGCTGGGCATGGTGGCACGTGCCAGCTACTTGGGGGGCTGAGGCAGGAGGATCGCTTGAGCCCAGGAGTTTGAGGTTGCTGTGAGCTAGGCTGACGCCACGGCACTCACTCTAGCCTGGGCAACAGAGCAAGACTCTGTCTCAAAAAAAAAAAAAAAAAAATCTATCAAATATCCAAGTCTAAATAACTGTAGTTTGTCAATCATTTCACGTGAAAGTGGTGTTCTTTGAAAAGAGCACCTAGTGCATATATCATGTCTCAAATAATTGCTGATTTTACCCATTCATTATCTATCCATCCATCCATTCACCCATCCAATAACCACATACCGGTGCCAGTGGAAAGCCCTGAGGATACAGACATAAAAGATAGGCTGGGTGCCGTGGCTCATGGCTGTAATCCCAGCACTTTGAGAGGCCAGGGTGGGAGTATCCCTTGAGGCCAAGAGTTTGAGACCAACCTGGGTGATGGAGACCCCATAGCTATAATAAATACTAAATAAATAAAATAGGCAGGCTTGCCCTCTAGTGGGCAAAAGCGGGCATAGCAATTATAGACATAACATGCTTGCTTATTTATTTGTCTGTCTTAGAAGATGACTTAGCCAGATGAAGATGAAGGCTGGCAGGATGAGGTATGAGACAGGGGATTGAAGTGAGGACATTCTAGGCTGAGGCACCAGCTCTGGCAAAGGCATGAAGACATGACAGAACATGGTATGCTAGAGAAACTTTGAATGGCTATGATGGGGGTTTAGGCAGAGAGGATGCTGGTAGGGGAGGATGATGCTGAAGGAAAAGGCAGGGGTCAGCTCATGGCAAGCTTCTGCATGCCTTGTTAAGAAGCTTGGACTCTTTTTTTTTTTTTTGAGACAGAGTCTCACTCTGTTGCCTGGGCTGGAGTGCAGTATCGTCAGCCCAGCTCACAGCAACCTCAAACTCCTGGACTCAAGCGATCCTCCTGCCTCAGCCTCCCAAGTAGGTGGGATTATAGGCTTGCACCACCATGCCCAGCTAATTTTGTCTATTTTTAGTAGAGATGGGGTCTTGCTCTTTCTCAGGCTGGTCTCGAACTCCTGACCTCAAGCAATCCTCCCGCCTTGGTCTCCCAGGGTGCTAGGATTACGGTCGTGAGCCACCGTGCCCAGCCAAGAAGCTTGGACTTTACCCTGAAATCAGTGAGGTGCATCATAAGATTTAAACAGGTATAACATGATCAGAGTTTTAAAAATTGCTTTGCTGGCTGTAGAAGAAAGTTGAAATTGGAGAAATAGAGAGAAGTCATGAAGCTGTTACAATAAGCTAGAATTGATAAAAGTCTGCACAGAGCAGCTGGTGTTAGACATAAAGAAAAGAGGCTGGGTCTGAGCATTATGAAGGAAGTAGATCTTGCATGTAGAATGTAATTAATGGGATGGAGTGAAAGTGGGCTTGGCATTTGTATATTCATTAATTGCAAATGGTTCTTGCTTGTTGGTTGCTTCACTCTATTATCTTCAGGGAAGTACAGACATTTCCAAGGAACTGGTGTTGGTTATGATAGTATTTAACTAGAATAGCATTGTAAATCAGCTTTTGCTTATTTCTTGTAAAATATCCAGAATGAAAATTGCCTATAAAAATATTTTAATTCCAGCTATTTTTTTCCACTTTGCCACTTTGCTCACTCAACGATTGTGTCCCTGACACTAGCAGATGGCACGTATGTATATGGGAGATGCCAACCCATTTTAGTAATTTATCGATTGTTTAATATATTAATAACTCCCCGTTTCCAAAAAGAATTTGGAGTAGCCTATTATGAAAATACAAACACAATAAGGCTAAACACAATGGATACAAAACAAAAGATTGTCTTAGTACTCCCATGCACAGGAGACCATATGCCATTTTCAATCTCTCAGAATCCCTTTCTTCCTTCCTTCCAGTACCCTAATTTTTATTCCACCCCTTCTCTCCGTAGTCAAAGGGCTTCCAAGGAAGATAACTCTAGCTCCTAAAGAACTTGAGGCTGGGGGTTGGGTGCGGTGGCTCAAACCTGTAATCCCAGCACTTTGGGAGGCTGAGGTGGGAGGATTGCTTGAAGCTAGGAATTCAAGACAGGCCTGGGCAACATAGTGAGACTCCGTCTATACAAAATTTAGCTGGACATAGTGGTGTGTAGTCTCAGCCTCTTGGGAGGCTAAGGTGGGGGGATCACTCAAGCCCAGGAGTTCAAGGTTGCAGTGAGCTACAATTGGGCCGCTGTACTCCAGCCAAAAAAAAAAAGATGTAGACCCTCTCCCCAGACTCTTCCCCCATAAACACTACTCAGGCCCAGCAACAGATCTTGGAGAGATGCTGGGGGGTTGGAAACTTCTGGAGAGTCTCTTAAAGGAGACTTCTCCAGAATTGCTTCCAACCAAAGCCTGCAGGGCTTTTCTTCCTCCTACCTCCACTCTCTACTCTTTAGTATACAATGAACTTCACTAAGTAAATCCTTCCTTCAGGGATCTCTGCCATTCTCAGGTCCTACATTATAGAGGTCCTAAAGTTGTGTATTTCAAACTACTGGTCTCCATCCACTAGGGGTTGTGAAACCAATTTAGTATCTTAGTCTATTTTGTGCTCGTATAACAAAATACTACAGACCATGTAATTTATAATAAACAAAAATTTATTTTCTCAACAGTTTCAGAGGCTGGGAAGTCCAAGATCAAAGGGCCAGCATCTGTCAGAGAACCTCCTTGCTTCATTATCCCATGGCAGAGGGTGGAAGGGCAGGAGAGAGGGCTGAACGTGGCCTTTTATACTGGCATCAATCCCACCCATGATGGTGGAGCCCTCATGGCCTAATTACCTCTTAAAGGTCCCACTTCTTAATACTGTTAGGAGGGCAATTAAATTTCAACGTGACTTTTGAAGGAGATATACATTCAGACCATAGCAGTAGGTCTCAACCAACATTTGAGCAGGGGGGAAAGAATAGAAAATATCACTACAGGCCAGTGCAGTGGCTCACTCCTGTAATGCTAGCACTCTGGGAAGCCAAGGTAGGAGGATGCCTTGAGGCCAGGAATTCAAGACCAGCTTGAGCAAGAGCAAGAGCCAGTCTTTACTAAAAAGAGAAAAAATTAGCCAGGCATGGTGGTGAGTGCCTGTAGTCCCAGCTATTCAGGAGGCTGAGGCAGGAGGATCACTTGAGCCCAGGAGTTCGAGGCTGCAGTGAGCTATGATTGTGTCACTGCATTCTAGCCTGGGCAACAGAGCAAGACCCTGTCTCAAAAAATAAAAAAAGAAAGAAAGAGGAAAAGAAAAGGAAATTCCTCAGAAAGGAGCATGCTGGTGAGCCCTGTTGTCTCTCATTAGGTCCCCGGCAGCTAGTTTTTCTTCTAGGTACTGGCACACTTCCAGCACCAGGTGGCGCTGTTGGCTTATGTCACAGGGATCACGTTGCACTCTAGAGTCACCTTTGGGGCCACAAGATGCTCGTAGGGTGAATCCTATGGGAACTGAAACTGGCTGAGGGCATTGAAGGGAACAACAGTGGAATCTTCTACACTATTTAATATTAATTTTTTTCTTGCTGTGAATACCATTGTTTCACTTGTAAAAGTCTCTTAAGGTTTTAAAAGTCCACTCCATGCATTTCTATACCTGGTTAATATGTAGCAGAATGACCTGTGGGGATCCCATTCTGGGGTCCTGCAGAATTATGTCACATGGAAGGAGTCAGTGATGAATTCTTTTGACCTGGGAAAAGTGGGATCCCCTATGGCTCAGAGCCAGATTTGGGGTCCACTGTCTCGCATCTCACCCTGTTTTATTTATCCTCTATAAATATGGGTTGAATGGAATGATCTATCAGAAACAGTTGTGTAAAATATTAATGTTGGAAGAAAGACTAGAGATAATTTATTTCAACCATCATTTCCCCTATCTGCCCCCTTGTCCCCACTATCCTTCTACTCTGTTTCCATGAATTCAACTCTCATTTAATAGGAGGAAGGTGAGGTCCAGAGAGATGATGGGCTCTACGTAAGGTCACAAAGCCAGTCAGTAGCTGTGCTGGAAATACAACCTGGGTCCTCATTCCCTTATCCTACATCTCTTTTACCACCAAAGCCATCCTCAAGTACCTCCAACATGTTCTGTGTTCTTTCTTACTGTAAGGCTGATGGCGGGCACCCCTCCCCTCCCTAATGGAAAAAGAAGAAGCCCCTCCTATTCCTCCGTACCTGCCCTAAAGCTGAAACAAAGAAATTCCTCACTCTTCCTGCCAAAACCTTCCCTCCGGAAAAACTCCCATCCCCCAGCCCTAAAAACATATATAAACCCACTCAAACTTCTGTGCCATGCAACTTCTCGGGTCTCTGTCTCCTCCCCCAACCCCCCTCACCCCGCGGGGACCGAGAATCTCTCCCAGGCCCCTCTCTTGGGACCCGTTACCCCCCACCCGGGAGTGCCCCAATAAAGCCTCTTTACTTATCCCTTTCAACTCTGCTCCTCTTTCTTTCTCTGGCGCCGGCCACTCCAAAAAACCTTACATTTGGTGCTGAAACCCGGGAGGATGCTTTAACTTTCGACTGTGCCACCCCTCCCGTGGACTCCAGTCTTAAAACCTTACACTTACAAAAAATATTATAATAATAAGTTGAGATGGTTAACACAAAGTTCCTCAACCACTGTTTTGTTTATCCTTCCTGGTCTTTCCTGATAGTTAAAAATAGACTCTTGTGAGGGTGAGGCAAAAGCATTGACAAAGATTCTGTCCTTTGACCAAAACTTTAGTCAGGCTCCTGAGTCCTTTCTGACTAGGCTTGAACTTGGGCCTTTTTCTCTGTCCTTGTAGAATCCAATTCGAGGCCGGGCATGGTGGCTCACACCTGTAATCCTAGCATTCTCGGAGACTGAGGTGTGAGGATCACTTGAGGTCAGGAGTTCAAAACCAGCCTGAGCAAGAATGAGACCCTGTCTCTACTGAAAATAGAAAAAATTAGCCAGCTCCTTGGGAGGCTGAGGCAGGAGGATCACTTGAGCCCAGGAGTTTGAGGTGGCTGTGAGCTAGGCTGACGCCACTGCACTCTAGCCAGGGTAAGAGAGTGAGACTCTGTCTCAAAAAAAAAAAAAGAATACAATTTGAGCAAGAAACCTTCTAAGTCAATTTAGGAAAAACCCTCACCCTTGGTATCTGACCACCCTTGATAGCTTATCACCTTAAACTGTCTTCAACAATAATCCTATCAAGTCAATTTAGTCAGAAACCCTTATACTTTTTTTAAGACAGAGTCTTGCTCTGGGTCACCCTGGGTAGAGTTCAGTAGTGTCATCATAGCTCACTGCAGCCTCAAACTTCTGGGCTCAAGCGATCCTCCTGCCTCAGCCTCCTGAGTAGCTGGAACTAAAGGTGCACACCATGCCTGGCTAATTTTTCCATTTTTAGTAGAGACATGGTCTCACTCTTGCTCAGGCTGGTCTCGAACTCCTGAGCTTAAGTAATCCTCCACCTCAGCCTCCCAGAGTGCTAGAATTACAGGCGTGAGCCTGGCCAACAATTTTTTTCTTTAAGAGCATTAAACACTTAGACTTATCTCTAACAGATCTTTGGTCATAAAACACCTGCAAAGTTGTGGTGGGAGGTAGATATCAAAATTGAAGTCTCAAAGAGCCTGGACTTTCTAAACAACTTAAGAAAAACATCCCAAGGTTACCAATGTCTTGTTTTTATTCTCCCTGCAATAATAAAGACAATGTTCATTTCCCAAATCTTCCTTTCCCATCAATAGTACTTTATATCAGACCATATCTAAATGGTGGTCAAGACTTGCCCTGCTCTAGTGGAGAGAACAGTAGTTGGCCTCAGGTCTACTCCTCTCCAGCTTGACCCCACCCTTATATGATGTTGCCCTGGGCCCAGCATCCTCTACCAGAAGCCCCTCTCCTAGAAGCTCTGGCTGGGCCTGATGTCGTGGAGAAAACAGTTGCTGCAAAAGACATCAGGAGCACTGTACAGCACATCCAGTAGAGCCTACAGTGTGCTTCACACGTCCCAAACCATTCCAGAGACACAGGAGAAACATTTAGGATGGAGTTATCTTGGTCCATTTTTTAAATCAGTTTCTTGCTAAAACTATTAAATGCTTAAACTGCTTGTGAACTAATAAAAAAGGGAGGTTATTCCATTTCCTAACTGCAGTAGAGGGGACATGAAGGTGAGGAGCTGGAGGATGAGGGGAAGGAGGAGCCGAGAGCTGGTGCCCCAAGTGCATGCATTCTGCACGTGCTGGGACCCAGCAGTGAATAAGAAAGACAAGTTTTCTGCTTGTATTTTAGAAGGGGAAGTACAGACAATAAACAAAGAAAAAGATTATGTAAGGTTGACCTAAAGGAGGAAGCTGAGGCACAGAATATAATTTTAAAGAATTTACTTGAGCCAAAATGAGGACAGCTGCCAGGATGACTCAAACCCAAATAACTTTGGATATGAGCTCCATTTGGCCTTTGTTAAAGGCAAAGAGGGAGGACAAAGACTGGGCTAATACAGAGTTGTTTGTCAGGAATTATCATTGGTTTACAGAAATAACATTGATTAGTGACTGGCCATACATCGTTCTTTGTATCACAAATACCAGGACTATGAAGATAATGGTGAGCGTCACACTGTGCAACTACAGATAAGGAAAGAAAGAACAAAATGCCTTTAAACAATTGCCCCAGGCATGGGGTGGGAGCATGACTGAAGTATCATACTCTTGTCTCTCTGGATCTGATAAATTTTACATTCCTCAAACTGCTCTGAGCTATTTTTCTTTCTCAGTGACAAGACGATGCCAGAACACAGTAGGATGATCTGATGGGAGTGAGGGGGAGATTGGGGAGCTGAGGATTGGGGCAGTGATACTTTTTTAAATTTTTATTTATTTATTTATTTATTTATTTTTTGAGACAGAGTCTTGCTCTGTTGCCCAGGCTAGAGTGAGTGCCGTGGCGTCAGCCTAGCTCACAGCAACCTCAAACTCCTGGGCTTAAGTGATCCTCCTGCCTCAGCCTCCCGAGTAGCTGGGATCACAGGCATGCGCCATCATGCCCGGCTAAATTTTTCTGTATATATTTTTAGTTGTCCATATAATTTCTTTCTATTTTTAGTAGAGATGGGATCTCGTTCTTGCTCAGGCTGGTCTCGAACTTCTGACCTTGAGCAATCCTCCCTCCTCGGCCTCTCAGAGTGATAGGATTACAGGCATGAGCCACCTTGCCCAGCCGGTACTTTTTTAATAAATCAGGGAAGACCTCTGGGACTAAAACCTGAATGAAGAGAGGAAGCCAGCCTTATGAAGGTTGTAGGGATGAAGAGAAAACTTCCCCTACATCTTCTGAAGGTTCATTGAAAATCAACTGACAAAAGACAGATTAATAGGAGAAAGAGCATATAAATTTATTTGATTATATTTCATGTGACATGGGTGCCTTCTGAGTGGAGACCCAAAGACTCAGGGAAAAATGTCCATTTTTATGCTGAAGTTCAACATATTATAGACAGCCATGTAGACATATGATTGGACAAAAAGGGTATGATCTGATGCTAGTAGAGTGAGTGTGGAAACCCAGAAAGGCCTGACTGTTCAGATTGTTCTTGGCCTTTCTGCAGTATTCTGTGCTTCTGGGTATGGGGCAGGACCTCTCTGGAATGGCGGTCTTATGACCTACAATCAGACAAAGTAGGTCAGATAATTTCTTTCTTTCTTTTTCTTTTTTTTTTTGAGACAGAGTCTCACTCTGTTGCCCAGGCTAGAGTGCCATGGTGTCAGCCTAGCTCACAGCAACCTCAAATTCCTGAGCTCAAGAAATCCTCCTGCCTCAGCCTCCCGAGTAGCTGGGACTACAGGCATGCGCCACCATGCCCAGCTAATTTTTTCTATATATATTTTTAGCTGTCCATATAATTTCTTTCTATTTTTAGTAGAGATGGGGTCTTGCTCTTGCTCAGGCTGGTCTCGAACTCCTGAGCTCAAATAATCCACCCACCTCATCCTCCCAGAGTGCTAGGATTACAGGCGTGAGCCACTGCACCCTGCCCAGATAATTTCTTCATGGCCAGTTTCTACATGGAAAGTTGGGGGAAAGTTAGAGTTATTTTTTAGGTTTTATGGCTGGCTTTGGGGAAAGGGGTCTTGTTTCTATGACCTGCCTTGGGAAAGAGGGATTCTAGTTTCTATGGCTAGCCTGCAGGGAGAATGATGAGCCAGAGACAGGAGGGAAGAGAAAGTCAGAGAGTCTTCAGAGGTCTTCATTTTGGAATATCATTTTCTGAGCCTCAGCAAGGTCTATGGATAAAACATGCGGTTCTTTCTACTGTAATCTATAAATAAAACACTTTTTAGTGGATTATTAAATTATAAAGTAGATTGATCTCATCTTTGTGAAACCCTGAAAACAGTTTATCACCCAAAATCTGTGTACATCCCTTCATTTAGTACTTCCTTATTTATAGATTTTTTTCCGCTTAACCATTTTAAGATTCATTACTAACCACCCTTTTCTTGAGGTAGTGCTACTAATGAATGAGGAGTGAAGGCAGTACTGCTGCTAATGCCTATACAACACGCCCACATCAACTAGAGCTTTGCTCTTCTTTGGTGCAATTTTTGGAAAAAAGAAAAAAGATTCGTTGGTATTACTTGTGATTTTAAACAAAAAAGGCATTACATGTGGTTTATACAAAGTCCGGGGCTATATTGGGTGTGGGGTGGAGCAATTAATAAATCCCATCTAGGTGATTCTATGAAGTTAAGGTTTGGTCCTAGGATCGCTGAAGGTTTGCATTCCAGCTTCACTTACAAGCAGTGTGACCTTGGGTAAGTGAGGACTTCTTTTGTGCCAATGGGGATAATAGTACCCACTTCTTGTAGTTAGGATTAAATGTGATAATGTCTGCAAAGCATTTAGCATGGTGCCTAGCACTATTATCAATAATTGTGCAAATGAGAAGCTACATAGGAACATGATACTTATACTATTACAAGGATCATCATAATCTCCAGTACTAAGAACTGCTAGTGGGATTTCAGAATGGACACGAAAGTCACTGGGCATCACTGGCAACCTGAGGAAATGGATGAAAAGGGGTGTAGGAATGGAGAGATGAATGCAAGATAAAGAGAGAAGGAAAAAGAAATCAGAGGCACAGACAGGTGGACACTTGTAGAACATAGCTCACCCTAAAATAGTAATTGAGCCGGTGTTGTACATTCTATAAGGAACAGTTTCTGCTATCAAAGGACTCATAGTCTTTTGAGTGAGACCGTCACCTGAATAGAGCAAGACGGTTATGACAGAGAAGGTACAGGTGATTGGAAGCACAAAAGAGCAGCTAACCCAAATAAGAGTGGGGAGTGTTGCAGAGTAACAAGTAACAGAGTGGAGTCTTGAAGAATATCTAAGAGTTAGAAGGGTACAGGGTGTGCACAGACATGAAGAGCCAGGGTGGAGGGACTAAAATTCTATATGGCTGTAAGTGGAGTGTGTGGTTGAGGCATGACATCAATTTGTTATTCAGTAATACTTTAGATATTTGTTGAGGACCATCTACATGTCTGGAACTGTTGAACTATTTTAGGAAAGGATTCTGTAGGAAATAAAACAAAGTCCCTCTTCACAGAAATATTACTATCTTTGTATTATTTTGTAGAGACAGTGTCTATGTTGCCCAGGCTGGTATTGAACTCCTGGCCTCAAGCAATCCTCCTGCCTCAGCCTCCTCAAGTGCTGAGATTACAGGCATGAGCCACCTCATCTGGCTGAAATATTTTCTACAGAGGATACATGATAAAACAAGTATGAAACTAAGGAAACAAATAAATGAACAAGGAAGGTTCTGTGATGGAAATAAACCACAGGTAAAGTAATAGAGGAGGGGTGAGTGGAAAACCCAATTTAGGTGGGGTTGTCAGGAAGACTTCTCTGAGGAGATGGTATTTCAGCTGAGTCCGAAGGATAAGATGGAGCTGGGAGGTAGAGCATTGAAGGTGGTTTCAAAGGCTCTCTGGCTGGAATGTTAGAGATAAATCAATACTTGTTCCATGAACCTTTTAGTAGAGTGCTGAGGAGCACCGAACAAGGGAAAGCCTGTCCCCAACGAGATACAGAAAAGGTGACAAATTTGCCTAGGGTGGCCTTCCACTTTGCAGACCAACAGTAGTGGGAGTATAGACATTTTGTCTTGCATCTTAGCCAGAACCTTGTGGTAATTTCTGAATTTGGCCTAAAACCGAAAATTCAAATTCATCTAAAACAACTTTTCCCCCTACAGACCAAGGTGGAGATCACAGCCTCAGGCTGCACAGCAAAGAAAATCTAGGTGATGAGGGCGCTAACAGTGGCCCATACTGGGGCCTTGCACACTAAAGAGAGAGAAGGCCCGGAGTGAATTTGGAGACGGGTTCATGAGAAGACATAAGGGATTCCACCAACATGGGCAAGAAACACAAAGCCCATGTGTTTTTATCGACCTCCAAGTAGTCGGTAAGGCTGGGGTCAGCACTGGTATCCTTGCCTGCAAAATGGGGGCAATAAAAATTCCTTGTCCTTTACTATTCTCAATAGCAAGAAACCTTAAAGGTAGACAAGAAAAGATAAATCTGTTAAGTTCAGTGAAAGTCCTTGTTAGTCACCAAGGACTGCAGGGTCTCTGCAGGGCACACTCGTATGTACAGAACCAGGCTCCATACGGACGAAGCACGTCATTTCAGACCAGCAGGGGCAGAATGTCTAAGGAAGGGGGTTCTCCACTTGCAGTCTTGGGCCTGCGGAGGTCTAGGATGGACTTCAGCAGCGCCGGAGTCGCAGGTGCGTTTCTCTGGGGAGTAGTCACCACTAAAAGAGCCGCGACGTTTACAGAAGAGTAACTGTCCTGAGGTGTCGTCCCCGACCACGTTCTTAATGCTGAGAAAACAGGTTCAGGTCTAACACCCCTTTCTTGGATGAGTGGGAGGGCAAAAAAATTCCTGGGACCGACCTAGGTAACGGTAGCGTAAGCACACCTGCCCTGAGTAGACGGTAGCCACGCAGATCTTCCCGTGGCTTCTGGTACTTTACTGAGCGACTCGCCGGAGCCCGTCGCCCGGAATTTGCGCACCCGGTCGCGAAGTATTGTGGGGCTGGTGGTCCCGGTTGGGGCGCGGCTACGGGCCGCGGAGCCACAGAACTGCATTTCCCAGAAAGCTCCGCGCCGCAGCGCGCGTCTGCCGTGTGCGTGCGCGACCAGACTTCCGGAAGAGCCGGGGGCGGGACCGCAGTGGAGGCTGGAGGTAGGCGTCGGGATGCAGCGCCCCGGGCCCTTCAGCACCCTCTACGGGCGGGTCCTGGCCCCGCTGCCCGGGCGGGCCGGGGGCGCGGCCTCTGGCGGAGGCGGGAGCAGCTGGGGCCTCCCGGGCTCGCACGTGCAGCTGCCAGGGCGTGCACAGTCCGGGACCAGCGGCAGTGCTGCTAGCACGAGCACCAGCGGCCGGGACTCCAGCAGCGTCTGCTCGGCCCCCTCCACGATGTCCAAGGCCGAGGAGGCCAAGAAGCTGGCTGGCCGCGCGGCCGTGGAGAACCACGTGAGGGTGAGCACCTCGGGGCATGGGGCGCCTTTCGGTGCGTGATGGGCTCCTGTTGCGCGCTCTGGATACTGCCCGAGCGCGCCTCGTTTCTGGTAGGGCGGGGGCTGCGTGAGAGGGAAGAGGGTGTGAACTTTACCTGAGTTTAGACCCCTCTTCCCTGCTCCTTAAAGGCCTTTTAGATGTAGAATCGGTTGGGGACGAGTCCCCTAAAAGCTGAGCTTTCTTAAGGACTCCTTGTCTGGCTGAAACAGTTTGCAGAGTGGAGCCTGGAGGTGTCTGACGTTTGGAATGGGGGCTAGAGGCACCTGCCTTGTGGCCTCCTTACCAACAGATGGAAAATGGTGAGCACTGGGGCTGCGGAGAGGTCTTCATTTTTCTCCACTGTTTCGGGAAGCCGCCGGAGAGCTGGTTTGCAAAGTGCTTTGAAATTTCACTCCCAGTAGGTTCTTAGTTTCGTGTTCTCCGGCCCGAGTGATTCGCGGAGGGAAGGGCAGACCCGGGAGCTTTAAAGCTCCTCCCTTTGATAGAGCTGGGTGGACACTTGAAGTCAGGAGGATGTTTTTAATGTTGGGCTGCAGAGATGTTTAGCTGTTACTTACTGAGCTACTTGGCCTCCTTTTGTTAAGTGACGAGTGTGGTGCTGTTAGTGAAGTCTTTTAACCCAAGTGGGTTTGCTGTCACCAGTCAAGTTAATTATCTTAATTATAAGACACAGAAGCCAAGTGGAGTATTTCTGCCCTGTGGTGGAGTTTCCTTGGCCTTGTTAGCTTTTTGTCTCTCTACTTCTTAGAAAGTGGCATCAGATTTCCTTTTCTTCTCTAATGATAGTGGTTTACATTTGTTAATAGTTTTTTTTTACGCCCCCCCCCCACATTTGTTAATAGTTTATTGTACAAAGTTATTTTACATAGATGATGTAGTTTGAAAGTCCTTCACCACAGCCCGGTTGAGTGGAAGGTACCAGTGTTGTAACCTGTCGCTCAGAAGGTCTGTAGAAGGGGTGGCCAGACGGAGCCACTCCTGTTCCAGTGCCCTTTTACCTTTTCCACTGCTGCCCTGTTCTGGTGTAGCTTGTTGCAATCTGGGTAGCAATAGGATTTTCTATGGGAATTAACAGATAATGTAAAATGTGTAATTTGGCCTTAAGTTTGGAATTTAGTTCCTCAGTTATAAAATTGGGACAGTAAGCTGACATTTCAAAATACCTGCATAAAGTGAATAGTTAATAGATGGGTAAATGAAATCTACACAATGAGAAAAGCCTCATATCTGAGTTGTCCTGTTAGTGTATTTACATTACTATTTGGTGACACACGTCTCCCTGACTGTTGTTTTATAGTGATGTATTTGGTTAAATAAAAGTCTGCAAGCCCTCACCTTGGGCTAGAGCCCTGAAACTCTAGATTCAGCCACATCATTCCATGAAGTTATCAGTTGATCCTGGGGAGATCTCTATTGGCCTGTTAAAATCATATATGTCCTTCTGGGTTTGGTTAAAAGGCCATTTCCTCCTTTCACTTTTTCCTTAGCTTCCTAAGGAGAGGAAGATTTCTCCTCTGTGACTGTGTAGCACTTTATACAACTTAATGTTGATGTCTTATGTTCTAGTCACCTGTGGTTCTCTCCGAACCCCCTAAAGGGCATGCTCCTGGAGGATAGTTAACCTTATCTTCATTCAGTGTTGGCCACAGTGGGGCCTGCCCAGTTCGTTCAATTGTGTGGAATGTAGACAAAACTATGAAGATTGTGGGGTTATTGGAGGCCCTTTGCTTGGAATCCCTCAGGGGTAGGGTTTCCATTTCCCTTGCCCTTTGGTGTTCCATTGTGGTGACCACTTCCATGTCTGCGTGCCTGGAGAACTTGGAGAATTCTCAGCTGAAGTTTTTTTTAAAGAGTAGTCAAATGAAGCAGTGGGAGTGGAGAAGGAACAAAGGAATCTGTAACTGGTTGTCATCAATTAGTTGTAAACACCACTGTACTCGGACCAGCCTCAGCGGAAGTTTTTGTATAGCCACCCTGGGCCCAGTTCTGCCTCTTTCTGGGGGTGTAGCCACTCCGGGTGGGTCACCGTGCAGGACTATGCTCCCCTGAAGGTCTGGAGCCTCATCCCTTTGTTTTCTTTGGAGCCCAGCCTTTGTTTTTTGACTGGCTTAGTTTGAAGAAGCTGGTGGGCAGTGGTTCCAGTTGGTCATCAGAACTAGAATTTTCAAAGTTACTCCACTGGACAAGATGAATGAAGTTCTGATGTTGCACATACATGTGGTTTAGTATTGCCCATTAGAATGGGGCCACTCCTCTAGCAGGGCCTGTTTGGCAGTCTTCTGCTGTTGGGCCATCTTGTGGGTTGCCTTTGGTCACCTCTGGCTGGCTTTGGCAAGGGCACGGATTCCTAGGCCAGTCATTTGATTTCAAAGTAGCAGGATCACATGGTTCAAGAGCTTTCGAACTGGCAGGCCCCTGCAATTCCTAGTCTATTCCAAAAGCCAAAAGAGGAGTCTTGTACACAGCTGGTCTGATTCACCCAAGTTCATCTGTGTGCCACCTGCCTTCAGGGAGTCTGAATGGCATGACTGTATGGCTGAGCTTAGTAATGAGGACTGTGGCAGTTGAATTATTGTATAGCTGGAGTTCTCAGCTTCAGGTCAAGTGTGAGGGTCAGGTTAAATCTAGCTATAGTGTGATAGTATAATATGAGAAAGATACATATATGTATATATATCTTTTCATCCATGGTTCCTGGCTCATGACTTCCATAGCCCTTGTTTCAGTCTTTTTTATAATGTTGGGGCACTTTAGGCCTCAGAAGCAGGCCTCAGAAAACAGAATTTCTGTCTCTTATCTTCTGCTCTCCTTTCGCCTGCTCCTTGCTCTCCCCAAGGCAGAAATCTTCCCTTGTCTTTCTGTCTTGGAGCTGGCAATAAAGAAATTCTCTGACCTACCTTGTCTGATTGAGGTCATAAGACCCCCATTTCAGAAGGGGTTCCATTCCATACCTGGGAGGAAGGAATGCTGTACAGAGAGGCCACAAAGAATCTGAACAGACAGGCCTTGCTGGGTTTCCCCACTCAGTCAGTATTAGATCATACCCTTTTCGCCCAATCACATTTCTACATGGTTGTCCATTCTTTGATTATGCCTATCCAATGAAGTTTCCATAAAAGGCTCAAGAGGACTGGGTAGGAGAGCTTCCAGGTAGCTGGACATGTGGGGGTTCCTGCAGGGTGGCGCATCTGGGGGAGGCATGGAAGCTCCGCACCCCTTCCCTCATTCCTCACCTTATGTATCTTTTCATCTGCATCCTTTGTATTAAACTGTAAATTTAAGTGTTTCACTGAGTTCTGTGAGCTACTCTAGCAAATTATTCAAACCCAAATAGGAAGTGCGGGAACCCCAACTTGAAGCTGGTGAGTCAGAAGTTCTGAGACCCCAACTTGTGACTGATGGGAAGGAGGTGGTGGTCTTGTGGTGGAGGTCTCCAGGTAGATAGTGTTAGAACTGAATTGGAGATATCTAGTGGGGGTCTGTTGCAGATTTGATTGCTTGCTTGGTGTGTGGGGAGAAACCCGCACATATTTTGTCTCAGCAGTCTTCTGCATTGATGATTGTTGCAGTGTAAAACCAAAGGGAAACCAATTTGAGTTTTTCCACACTCAGACCTAGGCATTTTCGCATTACTTGAAGATTTTTATATGGCTTTTTAAAAATTTTATTTACTTTTTATTTTTTAAGAGGGGCCATGCTAATCTTCTCTGTATTGTTCCAATTTTAGTATACGTACTGCCGAAGCGAGCATGAAGATTTTTATATGTTGAGATATTTTTGCCATTTTGAATGTTTTTGTGTTGTGATATACCACTTACTTGTCTTGAAGTCTTTGCCTTTGGGGGTTTGCCCAGACAGTTAAATGATTTTATTGGATGTGTTACTTTCTTGAGGGCATTGTCACAGGTGGAATCTGACCTAGTGCAAGCTCTACCCTGATGATGGCCCAAGTCCCTTGGTGTATTTGGTGACTTTGGAACTGCAAACTGGTGAAAGTGGTTTCCACTAAGTAGTGCAGAAGTTGATGGATAAAGTCTTCTGTAGGTAGAAGCCCAGGTATAGAAGCATTATTAGTGTACAAGCGTGTGGTTGTAGGACATTAGCATTTCATTTATGGGGGAGGAGTAACTCTTTTCTAATGCCTACTCTTTTCTAGTTTCAGATGTAGTCTAACTTTGAGAAGGACTATATCAAATGTAGGGCCCAGGGGCTGGCCTTGGGTATTCCAGTGGCCTTTGTGCTGTGAGGAATGCAGAGTTTAACTGTGGCCCTGTTTGTCCTGAGGGACCTTTAGGACTTTTCTTACTCCTACAAAGGAAGTTTCACTATGGGCTTTCCCTTGCCAAATTAATTCATTGTTAATCAGTTGTTTCAAATTAAGAAATTTGAAATGAAATCATGTTTCAGTGAATTGAACTTCCTGAACTTGCTTATTCAAAGTGAGTTTGTATGTGTAGGGGAAAGGGCATTGATATTGTTAACAGATGATTTTTTAAAAATAAAGGTAAAATCATGATACACATAAAATGAACATATGTCAAATATTTTATTTAACTACCTAAATTAATGAGGGAACTGGAAAAGGTGTAGAACCTGTTCACTGGTGTCTTTGTTTTGTGCCGCTGTAACAGAATACCTGAGACTGAGTAATTTATAATTTGGTTCACGGTTCTGGAGGTGAGAGAGGTTGATTGGTGCCTTGGATGGTGCCATGAGTTTCGAACCCTCCTAGTCTAATCACCTCTTAAAAGCCCCACCCTTAATACTGTTACAATGGCAATTAAATTTCAACATGAGTTTTGGAGGGAGCAAACATTCAAACTATAGCAACAGGAGAAGTTAAAGAACCATAAATTTATATGCAGTTAAGAAATGTTAAAATGAATTTACAAGATCAGTTTATCTATAGGATAATAATTGCATCTCACAGGACAAAATTAATTTGCATTTCTAAGGACAAGAATTGTTTGTTTTGTTAATTAACAATTTTCTATGAATTCAAGTATATCTCTACAGAGTTGTCAAATAGCCTAATCAAAGGCAGAGGGTCAGAAGATACTAAGAGGTTTCAACATCGTATTGAAAACATAACCAGTAATCTCTCTTACTCAGCTCAGAGTCTTAAACTTTTCCTTAACAATGTTGAATTCATCTCTAAAGTGGGGAGAGTGAGTCTCTGGGTCATAAGAGAGTATTGTGAGATTTGACTTTATAATTCTTCTTGGTTTTTGCTTAATAAATGGTAGCTGCTGCTTTGGTTTTTAGTTGTTTTGCCTTATTCTGGCAGGAGATGGATCCCAGGAAGTTGCTTAGGAACTGAGCTCCATGTTAGTTCCTGTTAGTTCCTGGTCTTGTTTTGCTCTTTGTGATCTAAATGACTCGGCTGCCGCTTACTCTGCCCCTACTGCTCATAGGTACCTTCTCTCTTAAGATAGGCTCAGAATTGTGTCCATTGAAAAAAAAGCCAAACTCTGTAAAATAATTTTAAAGAGATTTACTCTGAGCCAAATTTGAAGACCGTGACCTGGAGCCACGCCCAAGAAGCTTTGAGCAAGTGGACTCACTGTGGCTCGGTTACAGTTTGGTTTTATACATTTCAGGGAGACGGGTTATAGGTAAAGTTGTAAATCAATACGTGGGAGATATACATTGGTTTGGCCCCAAAAGGTGGGCCATCTCGAAGTGGGGGGGGGCTTAAAGGTTATAGGTGGGTTTAAAGATTCTTTGGCTTATAATTGGTTAAAAACATGAAGCTTTGTCTAAAGGCTTGGAATGTTTTAACATAGGAGCTGTTTATCAGAGATAAGCCACCTGACATATATTTGTTGTGTAAATTGAGGACCTGTGGGTTTGTCTTGCATGCCCTTAGGCCTGTTAATGGGTTACAAAGGATGTCCTCAAGAAGGGAGGGGGCCTGATAAGCTGTGTCTGACCTCCTTCCTCCTGGCAGGCAATTTAGTTTTAGGATATTCGTTTGGCCACAAGGGGATTCACAGTCAGTTGGTGGGGTGGGGTGGTGAGCCTTAAGATTTTATTTTAGTTCACAATTATGACGCCTATTTCTTGTCCTTTGTATTCAGGAAGTGCTCTACGTCTATTACAGATCCTTCCTGTTGTGAGTCAAGACTATTTCTCATGGTTCTCACTAAGCCTTTGCCCTCTTCCTGTTTTTTCTCTGAGGCAGGCTTGTACCAAACGGGCCCCTTGGCATCAACTGGACATATGCTGAAGTGATTCACTGTTTGAGGTTACTTCAGACCCTCCCCTATTCTGCTGACTTTGGGAGAACTCTAGCTAGTGGGCCTGAAGTATCTCTGAGGTTTCCTATTCTCAATGGAAAAGAAGCCAAACTCTGTAAAATAATTTAAAGAGGTTTATTCTGAGGCAAATTTAAGGCCCATGACCTGGAGCCAAGGCCAAGAAGCCTTGAGCAAGTAGACTCACTCTGGTTGGGTTACAGTTTGGTTTTATACATTTTGGAGAGACAGGAATTACAGGTAAAGTCATAAATCAATACATGGAAGGCAGACATTGGTTTGGCCCAAAAAGGTGGGCCATCTGAAAGGGTGGGGGGCTTATAGGTTATAGGTGGCTTTAAAGACTCTTTGACTTGTAATTGGTTAAAAAATGAAGCTTTGTCTAAAGGCTTGGAATGTTTTAAGTTGAGATGAGGAAGTTTGTTAAACAGAGACAAGCTACAGGCTGTGTATTTGTTGTGTAACTTGAGGATCTGCAGGTTTGTCTTGCATAGCCTTAGGCTTGTCAATGAGCTAGAAAGGATACCTACAAGAAGGGAGGGGGCATGATGAGGTGTGTCTGACCTCCCTTCTTATGGCCAGCAAATCAGTTTTAGTGTATCCTCTTGGCCAGGAGGGGGTCCATTCAGTCAGCTGGTGAGGTGCAGGGAGTGTTAGGATTTTATTTTAGTTAACACTGTGATACCACCAGTTTGAAGGTGCCTGTGGTCAGTCCCCTGCCTTCTATATGTTAAACTTGTGTGAAAAGACACTGAAGCCAGAAACCCCAGCTTTCTGCACTTACTTAGGCTCTGTTGTTTTTTCCCTAGGGCCTTTTCTTTCTGATTACTTCCCTGGGGGGTTGGCCAGGAATCTTTTGTTAGAGCCAGATTCCCTCGGCCCCGGGAACAGAATGACAGAGTCACTGAGGCTGTAAAAGGCAAAGGAGTTTATTGACTAGTTCGAACTAGGGTCCAAGCCCCGAGCACCAACGCAGTGGTCTCTTTCTATGGGCAGGGACCCCGCGCAGCGGGAGTACAGGTCTTTTATGTTTTTTTTTTTTTTTTTTTAGCTCTTTATCGCAACCAAGCGTTAGGCAAGCCATCCTTGTATACAAAAGCAGACTTTTGGCTATTAGCTATTAGCTATAAATTAAGCAAGCAAGCCTTGTATACAAAAGCGGACTTTGGCTATTAGCTATAAATTAAGCAAGCCATCACAGAATTAACTAAAATGTTGTTTCAGTCCTGTTCTACATTTTCCCCCCTTTTCTTTGTTTATACGAGCACTCCTGCTCGTATTTGGTTTATGGGCCTCTTATGTCTTTCATTTCTAAGCTCTGGTACTGCTGTCGCAAAACCATTAATTGTACAGTGTTAACCCGTTCTTTTACAAAGGCAACCAGCCTATTTAGGATATATGGCCCGAGAGTGAGAATGAGCAGGATTACAATTAAGGGTCCTAGTATAGTGGAAAGCAAAGTAGTTAGCCAAGGGGAGCTATTGAACCATGACTCAAACCATCCTTCTCTTTGTTCGCGCTCACGCTTTCGCTTTGCTAGTCCCTCTCTGACTTTAGCCATAGTATCTCTAACTACTCCAGTGTGGTCAGCGTAAAAGCAGCACTCTTCTCCAAGGGCCGCACATAGCCCTCCTTGTTGGAGGAATACAAGGTCCAGTCCCCTCCGGTTTTGCAGCACCACCTCAGACAGTGAGCTTAGGGACTTTTCTAAAAGGGAGATGGATTTTTCAATTCTGGTTATGTCTTCATCTACGGCAGCCCTTAGATGGTCAAATCCTCTATGTTGCATGGCTAAGGCTGAGATGCCTGTCCCTGCTCCTATTACACCCAGGCCAAAAAGGGTAGCCACGGTTATTGCTGTAAGGGGCTCTCTCCTTTTTCTAGCTAACCTGGCTCTGCCTGTGCCCTTTGTCCATGCATCGTATACTATATCTTCTTGATGGTAAATAACCTTAGGGAATACTAACACCTGGACACAGAATTCCTTAGACTCATTAAACACAGACAGGCTAAGACATGGAGTCAGGCCTACTTCAGAACAGAGCCACCACCCATTGAGTGCTGGAACGATCCATTTTGTCTTTACAGTCCGGTTTACCAAAGGGTGGATTTTGGCACAGAACTGTGTATGAGTGGGGGTTACCTTTCCTATACAGATTCCACTCTTGGCAACTACCTGAAGTGTTAGCCCGGGGCCCTTGTGGTCCCATATGCAAGATCCAGGGGCTTCTTCCTCTGAGTAGTTGAAGGGAGCAGTTAATCCAACTGCTTCATAGAAAGGGGGTCTAATATCATAGCATAACCAGCAAGCTGCCGTAGCATTGGGGTCGGAGCGATTTAAAGCCCCATATGCCGCGATCAGCATTTTCCATAAAGGGTCTTGTGGCTCTTGCACTTTCCATAGAAGGTTCTTTGCTACCGGAGCCTGTGTTCTGGGGGCCACCTGAGTTGCCTCTGAAGGTATAAGTGGGGTGCTGGTGGGTTTCTGGATTGTCGGGCACTGGGTATACTGTTTTTCTGTCAGCACCCTATTGGGCCCTACAGCGCCTTGGATGGGAGAGACCCGCAGCTTAATTTGTATTACAGTGCCTCGCCCCCCTTTGCTGTGATCATAGAGGGTGAATCCCCAATATAATCCCGTGACCCACCGTCTGTCCTTCTTTCCTTCCTCCGTAAACCTCACACGTACTAAGTTACAGTCAGAGGCATACCTGGTTCGTGAGCACGGCCGGACAAAAGACATTTCGATGAGAAGAGGTTGGACCTGCCATTTCCACTCTCCATCATTGGTGGTCACACATCTCCAGGATGCACAGTAGAGGGACTCAATTCCCCCGCATGTGCGTCTCATTTCCCCTGTTCTAAATCCTGGACATACAAAAAAACCCATTCCTACTTAACTCTATCCGGGCCTGGCGTCGAGTAAATTCGCCATCTTGGCGCCACACCATCCCCCCCCCCGCGGTTCCTCCTATCCACCTGTTGTGCTTTGCAGGGTTATAGTCCACATCAATGCCCGGTAATTGTTCTAAGTTGAAATATAGGTCCGGCCACCAAGTGTTTAGTGGGGTCGTCCCTGAAGTCCTATTATAAACTTCATGGGTTTCCAAGTTAGTGATTTCCCAGGTGAGGTTATAAGGCACGTGGGGATTTGGATCAGTCACTAGCGTTCCCACAAGAGTCACAATTATAACAGTCACCACAAGCATCTTTGTTCCAGGCACTTCTATCACTGGGCCACACGAGTCAGTCTGGTCTTCAGAGGATTTCTTGGGTCCACCGAGGCCTTCCACTGGTCACGCTGTTGTTCCTGGTCACTCTCGCTGGCAGGTTTCACGTGAGAGTGGTGTATCCAGGTTGCCACACCATCAACCTTTAGGGCAGTGGGGGTGACAAGAATAATCTGAAAAGGTCCCTTCCACCTGGGCTCTAGGGTTTTGTTATTATGCCTTTTCACCCATATCCAGTCTCCCGGCTGGTAAAGGTGCCCAGTATCCTCTCTCTTCCCCTCTTGGGTTGTCTGGTAAAAAGCTCGGAGTGCAGGCCAAATCTGGCCCTGGACTCGCTGTAGAGCCTGTACAGCCTGTAGCACCTCTTTTGGGGCTTCAGGCGCAGCCCCAAAAGTTATTTTTGGCACTACTGGTGGAGGAGCACCATACACAATCTCAAAGGGGGTTAGGCCTAAATGATAGGGGGTGTTCCGTGCTCGGAACAGGGCGAAGGGAAGGAGGGTCACCCAGTCTCCGCCAGTCTCTAGGACCAATTTAGTCAAAGTCTCCTTCAGGGTTCTGTTCATTCTTTCTACCTGCCCTGAGCTCTGGGGATTATATGCACAATGTAATTTCCAATCTGTCCCCAGTGCCCGGGCTAGTCCCTGACTAACTTGACTTGTGAAGGCTGGTCCATTGTCAGACCCTATGCTCTCTGGCAGCCCATACCTGGGAACTATTTCCTCTAATATTTTCTTTGCCACTATTAAAGCAGTTTCTCCTTTAGTAGGAAAGGCTTCTACCCACCCTGAGAAGGTATCTACCATGACCAGTAAGTATTTGTACCCATATTTCCCTGGTCTTACCTCTGTAAAATCTATTTCCCAAAACAACCCAGGTTGCCTCCCCCGTTCCCTGGTACCTGTATGGGTCCCTCTGACCTTCCCCGGCTGCATAACCTGGCAGACACGGCAGTTTTTGACAATGTCCTCTGCCGTCTTCTCTTGTGATTTGAATCTGAGTCGTGCCGTGGCCAGCAGCTGTAACATCTTCTTTTTGCCAAGATGCGTTGTCTGGTGCAAGTGCCCTAGTAGGTGATTCCCTAAGGCCTCAGGGACTATCAGGCGATGTTCTCCGTCTTGGAACCAGCCGTCCTTGTTCGGCGTCGCCTGCAGCTTTTCTGTGGCCCACCTTATGTCCGTGCTGGAATAGTCCGGTTGGGGGGGCATCTTTCCCATCCCAGGGGGCGGCAAGCTTAGATGCAGAACATCGGTTAGTACCGGCCCTTCCGCAGCCCTTTTTGCCTCAATGTCCGTGGCCCGGTTGCCCCTGGCCTCAAGGGAGTCCCCCCTCTGGTGCCCCGGGGTATGGACTACAGCCACTGCCTTGGGTAGCAGGATGGCTTCCAGTAATTGGAGTATCTCCGATTTGTGCTTAATTTCCTTGCCTTCAGCTGTAATGAAGCCCCTTTCCCTATAGAGGGCTCCGTGTATATGTACTGTCCCGAAGGCATAGCGGCTGTCAGTATACACCGTCAGCCTCTTCCCCTGGGCCCGACGAAGGGCTTCTGTCAATGCAACCAGTTCGGCCTTCTGGGCCGAGGTCCCCTGTGGAAGGCGTGTGGCCCAGATAAGCCTGCCTTGCTCATCTACTATGGCCGCCCCTGCATACCTGTGTCCGTCCTGGACGAAGCTGCTCCCATCCGTGAACCAGATCAGGTCGCTGTTTGCGAGGGGGCGGTCTCGCAGATCACTCCGGGCCATCTGGGTCTCAGCCAGGATCTCAAGGCAGCTGTGTTCAGGCATTGTTGGCACCGGATCTGGCAGAAGCGTGGCTGGGTTCAGGATGGCAGGAGTCCGGAATCCGATGCGAGGGGCGTCTAACAGAAGCCCCTGGTAGTGAGTCAGCCTCGCGTTTGTGATCCATCGTCCCGGTGGCTGCTTCAAGATCCCCTCTATGGCGTGAGGGGTGGTGATGTGCAGACGCTGGCCCAGGGTGAGCTTGTCGGCATCTTTGACCAGCAAAGCAGTAGCTGCAATGATTCGCAGGCACGCAGGCCACCCTGCTGCCACCGGGTCTAGCTTTTTGGACAGGTACGCTACTGGCCGTTTCCAAGGTCCTAATGTCTGTGTAAGCACCCCCTTGGCTATTCCCTTTCTCTCATCTATAAACAGGTGGAACTCCTTTGTGAGGTCAGGGAGCGCCAAGGCCGGGGCCTCTAACATAGCTTTTTTTAGGGCCCGGAAGGCATCTTCCATTTGCATAGTCCATTCCCATTTCTGGCCCACTTTACAGCCTTCATATAAGGGCCGAGCTTTTTCTGCAAAACCTGGGATCCAGAGACGGCAGTACCCTACTGACCCCAGGAATTCTCGCACTTCTTGACATGAAGTTGGGGTGGGAATCCCTAACACAGTCTGTTTCATTGCCTCAGTCAGCCATCGCTGACCTCCTTTTATTTTATATCCTAGATAAGTGACTTCTTCTTTGCAGATCTGGGCCTTTTTAGCACTGGCCCAATATCCCCGTTCACTTAGCACCCTAAGCAGGTCCTTAGTGCCTTTCAAGCAGGTCTGTGGGGTTGGGGCAGCTAGTAGCAGATCATCTACATACTGCAGCAAAGTCACTTTTGGGTGGTTGGCACGGTATTCACCCAAATCATCATGAAGGGCCTCATTGAACAAGGTGGGTGAGTTCTTAAACCCTTGAGGCAGCCTTGTCCAGGTCAGTTGCCCCTGAATTCCCCTTTCCTCATCTTGCCATTCAAAGGCAAATATTTCCTGGCTGCGCGGGGCTACTGCCAAACTGAAGAAAGCATCCTTTAAATCCAGGACAGTGTACCAGGTTTGTGTCGGGGGAAGGGTGCTTAGCAGGGTATAAGGGTTGGGAACCGTAGGGTGGATGTCTAGGACCCGCGCGTTGACCTCCCTGAGGTCCTGCACAGGCCGATAATCTTTCCCATCCGGTTTCCTCACTGGCAACAACGGAGTGTTCCAAGCTGACTGGCACTTTCGGAGGATTCCAGCATCTAGAAGCCTTCGAATGTGGGGCATTATGCCCGTCTTGGCCTCCTGGGGCATAGGATATTGCCTGACCCGGGCTGGTTCAGCTCCTAGTTTCAGTTCAATATAGAGAGGCGGCCGATGCTTTGCCCATCCTGCTCCCCCTGTCTCAGCCCAGGCTTCAGGAAACTCATGAAGCCAGTAGCTCATTTCCCCTTCCTGATTGATCTTCATGGGCTGATACAGTCAGTACTCGTCTGCCTGAGCCAAGGTCAAGATTTGAGTAACCCGGGGGCTACTGATAAGATTGCCTTTATTATCAGTTATTATTATTCCTTCTTCTTCAAAGTAGATACGGGCCTTTAATTTTGTGAGTATGTCCCTTCCTAATAATGGGGTGGGGCATTCTGGAATGACCATAAAAGCATGACTCACTTGCCCCGAGCTCAAATCTAACTTTCGTTGAGTGGTCCATTGGTAGGGCTTAATTCCAGTCGCCCCCTGTACCCAGCTAGTCTTATTGGATAGTTTTCCAGTAGTTTTGGTAATCACCGAGTATTCTGCCCCTGTGTCCACCAGGAAGCTAACTGGGTTCCCCTCCACTTGCAAAGTTACCCTGGGCTCGGGGAGGGGCACCGAACCCCGTCTTCCCTATTCACTATCTTCTCCTTGCCCTGCTAGTAAGACTCTCTTAGGCGATGCTCTGCTCCCTGGGCCCCCCTTTTTCTTGGGACATTCTCTAGCCCAATGTCCATGCTCCTTGCAGTGGGTGCACTGATCCTTGCCTAGTCTTTCCCTCCAGGGTCCTTCTTTGCCATCTGCCCCTGACTGTCCCCTTCCCATGGCTGCAAGTAGGATCTTAGCCATCTCCTTATTTGCCTTACGTGCCTCACCGGCCTGGAACTTCCTATCTTCCTGTCTCATTCTTTCTAACTTTTCTTCCGGCGTCTCCCTATAGTTATAGACTTTATCCGCCACTTCCAGCAGGTCTTTCAAAGTTTTCTCACTCAGCCTTTCTATTTTTTTGCACTTTACGCCTAATGTCCGGGGCTGCCTGGTTAACAAAAGCCATCATTACTGCCGCCTTGCTCTCTTCTGCAGTGGGATCTATGGGAGTGTACTGTCTGAAAGCCTCCATAATCCTTTCTAGATAAGCCGCTGGACTCTCCTCGGGCCCCTGCCGAACATCCCCTACCTTAGCCAAATTGGTCGGCTTCCGTGCCGCCGCCCGGAGACCGGCCATCAGAGTCTGGCGGTAGACCCGGAGACGCTCCCTACCTTCAGCCTCATTGTAGTCCCAGGGCGGCCGTTCAAGGGGAAAGGTCTGGTCGATGACCCGAGGGTTGACAGTAGGCCTGCCGTCCTCTCCAGGAACTAACTTTCGAGCCTCCCCCTGGATTCGCTCCCTCTCCTCCGTGGTAAAGAGAACCTTAAGTAACTGTTGGCAGTCGTCCCATGTGGGCTGATGAGTGAAAAGGACAGAATCTAAAAGGTTAATTAGATCTCTCGGATTATCAGAGAAATTTGCATTTTGAGATTTCCAATTATAAAGATCACTGGTGGAGAAGGGCCAGTACTGATGTGCCTGCTCCCCATCCACTCCTGGGGGTCCCACGGCCCTCAAGGGAAGCACCCTCACTGGTTCAAGATCTGGAGTTTGTCCAGTCCGTTGTCTAGTGCCGTACGCCGGCCCCCCCGTCGGAGGCCCCGTCTTCCCCTGGGCCGCAGGAGCCGCAGGAGCCGCCTGGGCCCCCTGGGCCACCCTGGGATCATAAGGTGGGGGTGTATGCCACTCTAGGTCTATTAAATCTGGATATAGATTAGAGTCTGGCAGCACAGGTGACCCTGTGGGCTGAGGATCCTGCACCCCACTCCTCTTTATCTCTTTGGTAACCAGGGCTTGTGTCCTCTTCCTTGATGCTGGCAGGAGGGCCCTTAGCCAAGGTGGCGGATCCTGGACCAAGTCTTGCCAGACTATAATATAGGGGGCTTGGTCCAGATGACCGTGATGACCAAAGACTATCCCTTTTATTTTTTCAATAAGCTCAGCATCAAATGTTCCTTCCTGTGGCCATCCTACCCCGAAGGCTGGCCACTCTGCCTCACACAAAGTGATAAATTTATTTTTCTTTATATCCAAGGAAAGACTGTGTGCCCTTTCCTTAACATTTTTGAAATGATCAATGAGGATAGACAGAGGTGTTGTCTGAGTCTGACCCATGCTCACAAGGGTATCAGGGGAGGGAGTTCTTTCAGGTGTCCGCCTGGCTGCGTCCCTCGCGGGAACTTAGGCGCGTCTTGGCTAAGGTGTACCCGTATAAAGCCCGGGCCCGGTCACTCCTTTTTAGGGGAGTGAATCACCGTTATGCCGTACGACGTCGCCACAGAAACGCAGGTTAGGACCCACTCAGATTCCGTAGCCGTAGCCGTGGAACCTCATACAGTCACACTTCATTCACTCAGTCAGACAGACAGACTTTACCTCTTAGAAGGGAGGGTCGATCCGGAGCCACGCTAGGACTCCCACTACGACCCAGTAGAAGAATGTAAATGCACACTTCTGTGGAGTACTCCAAGCCTGGGGTGTTACAGTGTATAGACCGACACCAAACACCAGGGCTAGTGAACAGAGGAGGAAGAGCTGCACCCAGAACACTGCACCTTCCAAGACCAGGCGCGTCATAGAAGCGAAAAACACAGACGAGACGACAAAGTAACGACAACGGGGGAACAAACAAAGACAGAATGACAAACAGCGGCCCCGGACTTATCCCCGCTCGGGGGTGCCTCCCGCAACACACAACTTAGCCGGCTACCGTTTGGATTCCTCGTCAAACGGATCCACCTGGTTTCGCCTTTCTAAACACCGTTTCCATCAAGTGGCCCCGGACTTATCTCCCCTCTCGGGAGTGCCTCCCACTGACTGCCGAGTGGCCCCGGACTTATCTCCCCTCTCGGGAGTGCCTCCCACTGACTACCGAGTGGCCCCGGACTTATCTCCCCTCTCGGGAGTGCCTCCCACTGACTGGAAACCAAAAAAAAAAGCAAAACCAACCGTGGGGGTGACGGACGTCTCCTGTCACTCCCGACCAGCGACCCACCAGCGCGTCCGCCTAAGTCTTCTGCCGGTCTCTTTCCAGGGCCCAATCACCTACACCGTACGGATTTCAAGAGTTCCAACTCCTCCTCGGATCTGGATTCTGTTCCGGGGGATTGGGATCCCGGACGAGCCCCCAAAATGTTAGAGCCAGATTCCCTCGGCCCCGGGAACAGAATGACAGAGTCACTGAGGCTGTAAAAGGCAAAGGAGTTTATTGACTAGTTCGAACTAGGGTCCAAGCCCCGAGCACCAACGCAGTGGTCTCTTTCTATGGGCAGGGACCCCGCGCAGCGGGAGTACAGGTCTTTTATGTTTTTTTTTTTTTTTTTTTAGCTCTTTATCGCAACCAAGCGTTAGGCAAGCCATCCTTGTATACAAAAGCAGACTTTTGGCTATTAGCTATTAGCTATAAATTAAGCAAGCAAGCCTTGTATACAAAAGCGGACTTTGGCTATTAGCTATAAATTAAGCAAGCCATCACAGAATTAACTAAAATGTTGTTTCAGTCCTGTTCTACATTTTGAAGTATTTATCCACGGGCCATTTCTGTGAGATTGACTTAGTTACTATACAATTGTAAGTAATTGAGCCAATCATTTTGTCTGGTAGAATATAGGGAGGAAATGGTGAAGTTGGCAGTGTGGGAAATGAAGGGAGGAGGGCCCTGTTCATTAATTGCCCACTAGGCATTGGGATAAAGTACAGCTTTGAGGTTCAGTGGTTATGTTTCTGTAAAAGTAGGCACAGTACCTACCTTGCACCTGTGTTGGTGAATTGCTATTAATAATATTAATAATTTTATAGTTCTAGAAAGTGGGCTGAGAAGGGAGTAAAATATAGTATTAATAAGTTTTGTTTTTTGTTCCCTTTTTTTGGCAGAATAATCAAGTGCTGGGAATTGGAAGTGGTTCTACAATTGTCCATGCTGTGCAGCGAATAGGTATGTTCTTGGCCTGTCTACTGGATGTTTTATGTATGATGATGGGATGGGGAGATAGAGAAGAGGGAGGATGTGGGGCACAGGTTTGGCACTTGCCCATCTTGGCTTTAGCCGTGTAGAGCTGGGGAGAAGGGATACCTGCCTGAGGTCATTTGAGTGTTTCTGTTTTTTTGTGGAGAGAGGGCTTCTTGGAACTCTTCAACTAACTTTGGAGAATGCCTTTGCCTTTGTTTACTCTGCTCAGCTGGAGAGGAGGAGCTGACTTTGCATGAAGTCCCAACATAATTTAAATCATTTTGATAGCATGCTCCCATCAGGGGTCCTGTGTGTGATCTCAGGCTTTTTCAGGAGAACAAATTGAGGTCAGAGTAAGTTTGCCTTGACCATGACCCAGGAGTGGATGCTGCAGTTGGTGGTTGGTTCCTGCAGGTATTTATTTTACTTGGATTAGGGTGTTTCTGTGTTTAGGAAAGGCTCAGGACTTATCAGCCCCTGTGACTGCTCAACAGGTTTTACTGCCCTGCTTTGTTTGTAAGAACAAAACCCAGAGGAGAGGTCTGAATGCTGATCTGTTTTTCTAGGTGTCAAGGGGCAGGGCCCAGGAGGGAGAGTCCCGGACACTTTGTCATTAAGGAATGGTTGTCGTGCTGGTGTGATGGCTTCTGGAAGCCGCCTCATTGGTCAAATAGGAGTTTTAGTGTTACATACGTTTCTATCTTAACTGAGTGTGTGGAGAATTTTGGGGCACAGGAATTACTGTGGATTTTATAATACTGGCATCTGAACCTCCCAAGATGTACTCAGTGATTAAAAAGACTTGAAATTTTAGTAAGAGAATTTTTTCTTCAAGACTTTTTTAATTTAAATCAAACTTTCCTGAAAGGTACAAATTAAAAATATATAAACCCCCTTTAAGTAATCTCTGGGACCTATAAATGATTATATTTTTTACTAAAAGTGCAAAAGTGAAGTTCCAGCTTTTCCCTGGAAGAGGCAATAAAGGGTAGTTAAGACTGGAGCTAGACTGCCTGGGATCATATCCCAAATCTGCCACTTACTACCTGTGTAACTACCAAGTTACTTTACCTCTCTGTGCCTCAGTTTCCTCATCTGTAAAATGGGGGAAATAATTATAACTCACAACCCAAAATAAGTGACTGAGGCAAAGATCTCAATCAGTGGAGGTTTATTAAGTCAAAATTTGAGGGCAAGCCCAGGAAAAACACAAACCACATATAAATCTATGACTTTTTCTGAAGGGGAATTTGGGAACTTCAGTATTTAAGGGGGGACAGGGCATACAGAAAGAAAAAGGAGCAGTGGGGTGGGCAGTGAGGCAAAATGGTTACATTTTTGTAAGGCCCAGGAAAATCTGCATTTTTCATAAAATAAGGTGATTGTTAGAACAGAACAAGGGAATGAAGGAAGCATCAGTTATGTAGATATCCCTGGGTAGGTGGAAGAATGTTTCATCTTACCTTTCTTCTGCTCCTGGAAAGGTAAACTTGTAGTGCATTATGAGGGCGGATTGAAACAGACATTATTTATTTTTATTATTTTCTTACTTAAAAGATTTGTTAGTAGAATAAACTTTAGTTTTAGGAACTAGACTTGGCCTGCAGACCCAAAGTTATAATTTGCATATCCTTGCTTATGGGAGGCCAGCAAGGAATTTTCTTAGGAATAATAGGTGAGGGTGAGGGCAGTCCTTGTAGTTACCTTTCCTGGGGATCTGGCCCATGCATAGTGTTAGTAACAGCATTCCTTTGGAAGGGGATGACTGAGCCTCCAGCTAGATCTTCCCTTTTGCATGAGTAGTTGGGAGAGGGTGGTCCTGAGATTTTTATTTTTCTTCACATAATTTACCTTTTGGGTTAGTAGGATTAAAAGAATTCATATATACAAAGTTCTTAGAATATTGCCAGGTACATTATAATAACAAACATTGACACAGCTCTTTCTGTGGTTAGTACTTGCCTCCCTATACTTTCTTGTGTCCAGTGTCCCTGTCTTCTGATGTGTAAAGTGTGGTCACCAGCGTTTTCACCAAGGATGGGGACGCAGAATGAAAGGCAACTGTCAGTGGGAGATAGACCTTTCCCTTTCTCTTGGATTTGAGCAAACACACATAGGACAAGGAGAATAAAGTGAAGAGAATGAAAAACCACCAATATGGCTTTTGTCTCCACAGCTGAAAGAGTGAAGCAAGAGAATCTGAACCTCGTCTGTATTCCCACTTCCTTCCAGGTATGTCCTCCTTTCCATTCTGTATCTTGACAGCTGCTGATGAATCTTCTAGTTTCCTAACGACGTGGACATGTGGCTTTGTGTTGTAGCTCAGGGTTGTTCTAGGCAAGAACCAGGAATGGGAGAGGAGTTTATTGACTTAGGATTGCTCCCTGGAAGTGTGTTTTTAGGTGCATTCCTTTATTCATTCAGTGAATACTTCAGTGCATCTTGAGTTCAGACACCATGGAGCATGCAGAGATGACCATGTGGTCTCTACCCTCAAGGAATAGTAGCCTCATTTATAGGTGAGAATGAGGCTAAAAGGAATTAAGTGATGTGTTAGTAACATAGGTGTAGTATTTTGATGCTGTATCTAATGCTCTTTCATTATAAAATAGGAGCTGGTGAAGGAAAGCAGTGGAGCCAGTTAAATATGTGGAAAGATAAGGAAAGAGTAGACTTCCCGAAGTAGATGGGAAGAAAGGTGCTCAGGTAGGGCCATCTCCAATCCCTCACCTGTCCATTGCAGGGAGGGTTATCTGTATAATCTCTCGTTGGGTTAGTCAAGGTGATACTATGAACTGGAATAGCAGGTTGGACTTGTGGGTGGCTGATCCTCCTGGGATTTTATAAACTTAGGTTTGGACAGCCAGGTTTTCTTCAAAAACTCTCCCACTGGTGGCACAGAATGCTGGCAGCCTGCAGCCAGCTCCGGTGAAGGGAGAGAGTGTTCGGTAAGGTTCCTTCTATACCCTGACAGAGCAGGAAGTAGAGGCAGGGATTCCAGGTAGACAGTTTAGAGAGTTAGAATAGTGCATGCTCTTGGAGCTTGTTTCATATTAAATCTCTTGGGGACCCTGAGCAAGGTTGGTGGATACCCAGGGACTGAAGGCAATACCTTAAGTGGGTTTGCATGTCTTTTTTCTTTGAAATCCTGCTGTCTTGAGGAGACACTTTTAAAGTCAAAATGGCTTGTGGTGGGTTTTCTTAGTCTTATAGAAAGCTAAGTAGCTAATTTTTCCAAGTGACTTGATCAAGTATTTTTATTTCTTAGTTAATAAATTGTTTGATATTGGTGTTTATTTTAATTTAATTTAATTTTTTATGTCAGAGGTGAGATTTGAAGGTGTTTATTTTTAAAGTTATGCATACATATGGATTGAAGAAACATTATTCAAGTCTTTTTATCTAGAAAATAAAGAGCACACTCCCCTCACCTCTCCAACCCCTGACCATACCATTTCTTGGTCTTTAGATGAATATTCTCTTAGTTGATTGGATATTTGCCCCAGTATCTTGAAACTGTATGCTTTTCTTGCTATGTTTTATTTTTCTCGACTTTGTCAGCCCAAAAGTTTAACATAGCAAGCATGATAGACTTAAATCAAATTTAATTTTATTTGTGCCAAGTTTGAGGACTATAGCCCAGGAACACAGACTCAGCACAAACTGAGAATGTGTCCAGGAGTGGGTTACATGAGGCTCAGTATATATGTTTTGCTATATAGAAAATGGGAGGGCCGGACGCGGTGGCTCATGCCTGTAATGGTAGCACTCTGGGAGGTGAGGCGGGAGGATCGCTCGAGGTCAGGAGTTCAAGACCAGCCTAAGCAAGAGCGAGACCCCATCTCTACCAAGAAATTGAAAGAAATTAACCAGAGAACTAAAATATACATAGAAAAAATTAGCTGGGCATGGTGGCGCATGCCTGTAGTCCCAGCGACTTGGGAGGCTGAGGCAGAAGGATTGCTTGAGGCCAGGAGTTTGAGGTTGCTGTGAGCTAGGCTGACGCCACAGCACTCTAGCCAGGGCAAAAGAGTGAGACTCTGTCTCAGAAGAAAAAAAAAAAAAGAAAATGAGAGAAAGGGGCAGTGAAGCAAATTCTTAAGATTCTAATTGGTGCTCACTGACTTTATACATAGATAAAGTAAATCTGTGGTTAACGTGTGATAAAAACTTAACAAGTATGTAGTCATCTTAGGGTCTGGAGAGAGGTGATAGATTGCATCCTGCCTTTGCACTTCATCTGGTGGGCAGGGTTACAGTCAGTACACGACAGTGAAATATTTGACAGACTCCAGCCTTGCAGGCGAGAGTTTAGCTTTAGTTCATAGGCCTCATTTCTATTATCTATTATGTCCAACGGCAGCTGTCCATTTGCACTGCTTTTAAAATTTTTCTTTCAGATTTTCCTTTTTCTCACAATGCCCCTTTTTTAGTCGAAATCTTCTAAAGGAGGACTTTGAAGACCAAATAATATATGACAGATTTGAAGACAACTGATCCCGTTTTTTAGAATTACATGGTGTATTGCATCAAATTGGAATTCTGAAATGCCTTTGTTCTATTCTTCAGCCCTATATGAAGTGTTACCATCTGGTTTGTCAGGGAGGATGAAAAGGCTCCTGTGTTGCCTTTTGGAATGCAGAAAGCTCTTATGCTAACGTCTCATTTTACAGAGAAATGAGATGATCATTGCAATTATGATTATTCCTTAGGAGTCTTACTCAGATGTGATGGTGCACATTATATGGTCAAATTGATGAACTATAATAACATAATTTTGGCTGGAGTTAATATTCTTTTGGTGACATTTGTAATTTTTACAATATCTATAACATTTGTAACATAGAAATATTAGAAAAATAATCAGTGGATGATCAACTGAGAGAGAGGACCATTGAGGTAAAAAAAAAAACAACAGTGAAGAAAAGCAACAACAGGCCGGGTATGGTGGCACATGCCTGTAATCCTAACACTCTGGGAGGCTGAGGCGGGAGGATCGTTTGAGCTCATGAGTTAGAGATTCCTGTGAGCTAAGCTGATGCCATGGCACTCTAGTCTGGGCAACAGAGTGAGACTCTGTCTCCAAAAACAAAACAAGAAAAAGCAACAACACATCATAGAAAAGAACCTTGAATATACATTTTTATAGTCTGCGACTAATTGAATATTTCCCCCCTCGTTTGTTTGTATTTGCACCTTATGATATCTTTGACTGAATTCATTTAGAACTGTAATTAGCTGATGATTTATGTCTAATTGCTCATCCAGCCATTCATTTCCTGCTGGGAGTACAACTTGAGGAGGGTTGAATTCCAATTTTGAAAATATCTGATTATCAATGTCCTCATTATCATTAGTGTTATTTTGTCCTAAAAGTAACTTTCTTATGAACCCAGTATTGCACCAAATGGCAGTATAATTTAAATCAAATATTATCTATTTGCAAGTAAGATCTAAAATGGTTATAGGTTCAATTTTCTTCTCTTTCCAACAAAAGCATTCTTTCTCCACATACCATATATTATTTTGAACAGAGGTAGAAATTAGGGACCATGTTTTCATTGATTTCAGAATTCTGAATGTTTTAGGAACAGTAATTGGACTTTAAGTATTATTATTTAACATGGCCCATCAACTGCCCATTGGGAGAATATGAGTATTGTTAAAAATAATCCCCATTCCTACTAACTATAGTACGTTGTATGTGTGGTATTAAGCTGTCGGAGTACAGCTACATATACTGGTAGTAATTTTCAAGGAAGAAGAGGGTCCATATGTTTTTCTGTAAATGTATACTTTGTGATTCTGCATCCAAAATGGTTGTCCATCATTTAGAGGCTACTTCGGCCTCCATTTGAATTAGCATGGTGGGTAAACATTATTGAGTTTCGATGCTTGATCTATCGCTAATAGACTGAGTGGGGAAATCCAACAAGGCCTTTCTCTGTTCAGATTGTTCCTGGCCTTTAGGCAGCATTCTTTGCTTCTGGATATGGGGCAGGACCCTAGTTAAACAAGGTAGGTAAGATAATTTCTTAATGGCCAGTTTTTACACAGAAAGTTGGGGGAAAGTTAGAGTAATATTTTTAGGTTTTATGGCTGGCTTTGAGGAAAAGCTTTTCTGGTTTCTATGACCTGCCTTGGGGAAGAGGAATTCTTTTAGGTCACTAAATGTGAAATGTCTGATTTCAAATAGAAAGTGTAGTTTATTCTATCTTAAACAAGAAGCAGTACAATTAAAGTATGTGCCTAAACTATCGACACAGTTTTGCCATCTTTTTTTTTTTTTTTTTTGAGACAGAGTCTCACTCTGTTGCCCGGGTTAGAGTGAGTGCCATGGCGTCAGCCTAGCTCCCAGCAACCTCAAACTCCTGGGCTCAAGTGATCCTTCTGCCTCAGGCTCCCAAGTAGCTGGGGCTACAGGCATTCGCCACCATGCACGGCTAATTTTTTTTTTTACATATATTTTTAGCCGTCCATATAATTTCTATTTTTTTTAGTAGAGACGGGGGTCTCGCTCTTGCTCAGGCTGGTCTCGAACTCCTGACCTCGAGCCATCCTCTGCCTTGCCCTCGCAGAGTGCTAGGATTATAGGCGTGAGCCACTGCACCTGGCCAGTTTTGCTTTATGCCAGCAGTGAAGAAGTCTAGAGAGTGAGTGGCCATGAAATCGAGAAAGGTGTTTTCCACAGCTTGTTAAGAATCGAATATTTTTCCCTGCAAGAAGTGTTCCAAAGCCTGAAAGAAGTGGGTAGTCAGTTGGTGCAAGGTCTGGTGAATGTGGTGGATGGCAGAGTTTCCAAGTTCAGCTGCTGTAGTTTGAGCAGCATTGTTTATGCGGCATGTGGTCAAGTGTTGTCTTGCAAGAGGATTGGCCAGTCTCTGTTGACCAATCTCGGCTGCTTAATAGTAAGCGTCCTCATCATTTCATCCCATTGGTTGCAGTAGACACCTGCTGTAATCGATTGATCAAGTTTCATGAAGCTGTAGTGGATAATACCTGCTCTGGACCACCAAACTGACACCATTAGCTTTTTTAAATGAATATTTGGGTTCATACTGTGTTTTGGCACTTCATCTTTATCCAACCATTGTGCTGAACGCTTGTGATTGTCAGAAAGAATCCATTTTTTTTATCACACATAACAATACGATGTAGAAATGGCTCACCTTTTATGTCATGACAGCAAAGAAAGGCAAGCTTCAAGATGACTTCTCTTCTGACACTGATTTAATTCATGCAGAACCCATCTATCCAGTGTCTTTACCTTGCCGATTTCTTTCAAATTGTCCAATATTGTTGGAATAGTAACATCCAACCTTGCTGCTAATTCATGCGTGGGTTGAGATGGATTCACTTCCACTACAGCTTTTAGGTCATCATTATCTACCTTGGTCTCGGGTCGCCCACGTAGCTCATTTTCAAGATTAAAATCACCAGAATGGAGCTTCTCAAACCATTGACATACTGTGCATTCATTAGCCACATCTTTCCCAAATACTTCATTGATATTTTGAGCTGTCTGTGTTGCATCAGTTCCATGATGGAACATAACGTGATTTTTGACTTATCCATG